>NC_056687.1:126276149-126887399 GCF_018350215.1 Panthera leo
AGTATGCTGGGTAGCCAGACTTGACCACTGGTGAAGTTAATAGGTCACTCTCAGACCCTTGGGGGAATAAACATTTCTTTATACCTTATTGTTTAACATTATTATGTTTACATATAGTTAATTTTATATTGACGTATGATTCATTGCTGATTATCATTTCTTACGAAGTCACAGTCTCTGGACTTCTACTCTGAAGAAATATACGATATATGAAATTGCTTTGCTCTCCAGCCATAGATTGAAAATCACTTTGCATCAGTAAATTGGCATCTTTTCTTTCGCTTTCAGTTGCTGAAACCATATAATATAGTGGTTCATAGAATGGGTTCTGCACCAGACTGTCTGGATCCACATCCCTCACTGCCTTTTACTGGTTTGGTAACTTGGACAAATCTTTAACTTTCCTGGCCTTTCTTCACGTGCAAAGTGAGGAATATCATAATAGTGATCTCATTAAGAGAAATTAGGAGAGGCGGGGGCCTAGGTGACTTAGTTGGTTAAGCATCTGACTCTTTTCAGCTCAGGTCATGATCTCATGGTTTGTGGAATTGAGCCCCTGTCATGCTCTATGCTGAGCATCGAGCCGTTTGGAATTCTCTCTGCCCCTCTCCTGCTCAGGCACACTTGCTCTCTCTCAAAATAAATAAAAAAGATTAAAAGAAAGAAATTAGGAGAGCACAGACCAGTGCCTGACATTTAATAAGCTGTTCCTATTATTCTGTAATGACAAGAAGAGCTAATAGTGTTGGCAGTGTTTTACTTCATGTTTTTATTCAGAACATATTGAGCACCTACTCTTAGTAATAAAAGACATTGCCAATGAGGAAATCAGAAATTAGATCTTTCAAAAACTCCTGTTAAGAAAAAAATAATTAAAAAAATAATAAAAACAAAACTAATAGCATGCATTTTTATTTTTTGTCTCGTCTTTTATTTTATTTTATCTTTTAATTTTGTCACAAATTCTCTTTATTACATTCAGTTAAGTGTTTTGGAATTCTTAACTAGACAATATTTTTGGTTTCTATGGTTAGGGCTTGACAATTTTAGGTCTGACATCATCAAAAAGCAGACTATAGAGTATAAATAATCTCTTCATTCTTTCTTATGTTCATTTTTTTATTCTTCTAAAGTCTTACTTTCTCATTGCTTTGTACTTTTACCATTGTATTTTTTGTTTTGTTTTTTTACTTCATAACCTTTGTTTGTTTTTATTAACCTCTGCCCTAAAGATAACAGTTCCCAGTTTTCCAGAGTTTGTGAATAGACCTTAAGTGTTCTCAATAATTGACCAAATTTGTGAATGCCACTATATCTCTAGCTGTATCTGTAAAATACAGTAAACTTTAAAAATTCAGTGATGTAAATATTTACTTCAAATATGTAAATATAGGTATCTATAGTAATGTGTTAAGTTTTCTAGTTAACTATCATTTTCTTAGGTTTATCTTTTTCATCAGATATGAAAATTAGCTTTCTTTTGGGGGCTAGCTTTTATAAAGAAATCATGGTTTTAAAATCACTTTACAAACATTGCTTATCATTATCTATTAGCTTGGTGACCTTAGACAAATCACTTCTGTGCCTCACTTTCCTCATCTGTATACTGTTAATACTAATAGTCCCATCTTGTAGGAATGAAAGGCTTAAATGAATTCGTGTTAAATGTTTAACATATAAAAGTCACCCAGTAAAATTGATACTATAACTACAACGGAATGACAGAGCTTGCTTGGCTTAGTTCTAAAGAGGGCAGAGAAATTGAGAAAATTTTTTGTATATATTTCATTAACAATTCCATATTGTACATTTAAATGTTTTCTGTGCATATAAAATTACTATAGTGATATATTCAGAAAAGGAAAAAAGTACAAAAATAAAAATTACCCATAGTTCTACTTATCATTGTGCCCAGAATATGTTTGTATTTCCTTTAGTTTTTTTCCTCATAAGCATAGTTTTGAGGGTTTTTTGTTTCATTTTTAAGCAAATAATAGTATCAATTTTATAGCATGTATTTTCTGTGCTTTTAATTTTTATAATCATGTATGATAAGGCAGTCTCATTTTCTAAAATCTTGATGTCCTTTAAGTTTCTTAACTTTTCTGCTATTATTTGAATTTTTTGGAAAAGATGGTGACCTATTTTTGGAAAAGAGAGTGACCTGTTAACTTCACCAGCGGTCAAGACTGGCTACCCAGCATACTGAGACCACTTTTCCATCTTTCCCTGTCATCTTTTGCTTTCTTTCTTAATTTATTCTCTTCTTTTTGGTTAGCTTATTTTTTGATAGCTTTGAAAAGAGGTATTGGGGAAGTATATATTTGAGATTTTACATGCCTGAAAAGTATATTATATACTCATGTTTAATTCTCTGACCCAATATAGAATTCATCATTGAAAATTATCTTCAGAATTTTTCCTCTAGCTTCCATTGTTGCTGATTATCATTTCTTAACAAGTCAGAAGTCCAGTGCTGTTTCAGCTTCTGATTCTGATCCTGTTTCTTTGGAAGCTTTTAGATTTTTCTCTTTATTCCTGGTGTTCTGAAATAGCATGGTGATACACTCTGATGTGTATTTATTTTTTCCCTTTCATTATTCTTGGTACTCTTTTTTGAATACCTATTGCTTGGATATTAATCTCTTTAATCAATCCTCAGTGTCTTATTATTTCTCTTCCATTTAACATTTCTTAGTGTTTTTTTACATTTTTCTTATACTTCCTCAAATTTATTGAACTTAATTTTGACCATCATATAAGTTTCTTAAGAGTTCTTTCTCCAGGTTTATTTTTTAAGTATTAGTTCATGGATGTAATATCTTCTCTTATATCTTTGATACTGTTCATTATTATTACTCTGAAGTTTTTTCTGCTCCGTACTCTTTTCTTCTGAATCTCTGCTCCAATCACTCTCTTTCATGTTGGAACCTTTCCTCAAATAGCTATTTCTTGGTATTCTGTTGCTTAGAATGTGGCACTACAAAGGCAGTTAACAGAGGGGCTGTGTATGTCTCTGTGAACGTGTTGTATTTGACAAGGTAAGGCAGTGGCTTTGTCTTCTTTGGTGAGCATCACTGTAGGACGGTTATGTGGTCACCTGGCATTTTCATTGTAGACCCTAAACTGTTGATCATTATTTTCCCTGGGAAAGTTCAGCTTCTTTGCAGGAGGATCTTTCAATCTACTTAAGTTTAGTTGCTGTCTACCATTTGGGAGTTTGGCAGGGTGAAGCAGCATCCAGGGCAATCTGGACTTCACTTATATCCCTCTGATTTGTTTGATGATTCCAAATCTCTCGCTAATTTTGTTGAGAGAATAAACTTTCTGGACTTTCAAGATGGGTGTGTGGGGGAAAAATTGCTTGACTGCCCTAGGTTGTTGGAGTAGAGCCTTAGGGATTTAATTACTTATTTTATAAACTTTGACTTTAGACCTTACTTCCCTCCTTCTTCTATGGAACCTGGTATTACTAATTCCTGAATGCTTCTGGATTCTGAAGAATGAAATGTTTGTTTGTTTGTTTTTTTCTTTTTTATCTTCTTTTAGATATACCTAGTTGTATTTCCTTTTTTGACCACTTGGTGTGATTTGTATGCTCTCTGCTTACTTTCCTGCTTTCCATGTACACATATATACATATATTATGGTTTGGGTTTACCAGTATTTTTCTTAATTTATTGAAGGTGAAATTTGTTTTCTCCTTATTATTTTGGTTGGGTTTTAAGAGATAAAGGGAATGGTTAAATCTCTATCTTATGGGGGTGCCTGGCTGGTTTAGTCAGTAGAGCATGCAACTCTTAATCTCAGGGTCATGAGTTTGAGGCCCATGTTTGGCATAGAGTTTACTTAAAAATAAAATTAAATGAAAAATTAAAAACAAACTGTCATTTGTAAAGTGGAAGCTTTTTGTAAGCTTTTTTGTTTGTTAAAATAAGCTTTTTAAAACTAAAGGAATATAATCATCCCTCTTTTAAAAATATAGTTTGTCCCATTATCAAACATATTTCTTTGGTATACAGTATTAGTTTTCAAAAGTGTATTTCAGGGGTGTCTGGGTGGCTCAGTTGGTTAAGCGGCCGACTTTGGCTCAGGTCATAATCTTGCGGTCCGTGAGTTCGAGCCCTGTGTCAGGCTCTGTCCTGACAGCTCAGAGCCTGGAGCCTGTTTCAGATTCTGTGTCTCCCTCTCTCTGACCCTCCCCTGTTCATGCTCTGTCTCTCCCTGTCTCAAAAATAAATAAACATTAAAAAAAATTTTTTTTTAAGTGTATTTCAGAAATAGATCATTAAATATAAATGCAGTTTTTTAGATTTTGTTTTTATGTTTAGGAACACATAAATATAAATTGTTGGATATTGATTGAAAGAGTCGATGTCTACAATCTTAATTTCAACCATCCCATTTGCCAATAACCACTTCTTTTTGTTTCAGTGTTTTTCCTCTGTGTTCCCAATTCAAGTATTGTTTATCTTTCATTGGGACTTCAGATCCTTTGATGCCATATTTTTAGTGTTCTTCATACCATATCCTCATTTCCTCATTTCCTCAGTTTTCCTAGCATAGATCATTTTCAACTAGATTTATTATAATCCTGTCTGTCTTCATATCCTCAACATCCTTGCCTCTGTTTCCATCATGCCTCCTTTGAAAACCCTATATTACCACCTGCTTCGTACCTGTACCAGAGCGCTTGAAAGTGGCTGAAGAAAAACATATACTTGTAATGGCTAGGCTTTAGATTTTTCTCACAAGTGGACCTTTAATGTTGCCTAGAAATCCCATTACAGCATTCTACTCCATATTATTCCTACTTTCTTACAGGATTATTTCATACCTTCTCCTCAGACCTGTAATATCTCCTATTATCTTTTTTTCACTGATTTTTTAGCTGATTATTTTAATTGCTTAATAGAGTCAACAGAGAATTCTTCAAGGATTAAACCTACTAATCTAGGTGCAGCTATACCAATATTCTCTACTTTTTCTCTTACTACAGTTACTTCTAAGGTCAGTCCTTGCCTTTGTTCAGTAGATCTGAGCCCTGTTCTCTCCCTCAAGAACTTTGCTCTTTTCTCTCTACTGGCTTCAGTTCCCCCCTTTTATTAGATAATTCTTATCATTATACTAATATGCCTTAGTTGCTCTTATCTTTTAGAAACATTCTCAGTTAAGGCTCTCTAGAGACACGGAACCAAGAGAAGATGTACTTACTGATATATACATACATACATACACACACACACACACACACATATATACATATATATGTGTATATACATACACACACACACACACACACACACACACATATTGAGGAGGGGGAGGGGTTTTTTAAGTTTATTTTTAATTATTTTTTTTCTCAGAAGACAAATGTTTTAATAATGAAATTTTTTTTCCCCAAAATTTTTTTTTTTTTTTTTTTTTAAATTTTTTTTTTCAACGTTTGTTTTTTTTTTTTTTTATTTATTTTTGGGACAGAGAGAGACAGAGCATGAACGGGGGAGGGGCAGAGAGAGAGGGAGACACAGAATCGGAAACAGGCTCCAGGCTCCGAGCCATCAGCCCAGAGCCTGACACGGGGCTCGAACTCACAGACCGCGAGATCGTGACCTGGCTGAAGTCGGACGCTTAACCGACTGCGCCACCCAGGCGCCCCTCCCCAAAATTTTATGGTGTAGTATTGGTTTCAAGAATAGAATTTAGTGATTTCTTCACTTACATATGACTCCCACTGCTCATCATACCTCCTTAATACCCGTCACTGGGTTTTAGCCCATCTACCACCAACATCTTTCCTTCAACCCTCAGTTTGTTCTCTGTTGTTAAGAGTCTTTTATGATTTGCTTCCTTCTCTTTTTTTTTTTCTTTCCCTTCCCATATGTTTGTCTGTTTGGTTCCCTAAATTCCACATATGAGTGAAATCATGTGTTATTTGCCTTTCTTTGACTGATTTATTTCTCTTGGCACTATTTCTCTTATACAGTATAGCTCCATCCACATCATTGCAAATGGCAAGATTTCATTCTTTTTAATGGCTACTATTCCATTGGATATGGATGGATGTGTATGTGCGTGTACGTGTACACATTCATCAGTCAGTGGACACTTGGGCTGTTTCCATAGTTTGGCTGTTGTTGATATTGCTGCTGTAAACATCGGGGTGCATGTATCCTTTCAGATCTGTATTCTTGTATCCTTTAGATAAATACCTGGTTAGTGCAATGGCTGGATCATAGGGTAGTTCTTTTTTTAATTTTTTGAGGAACCTCCATATGGGTCTCCTTAGAGGCTGCACCAGTTTGCATTCCCACCAACAATAGGAGGGGGTTCCCCTTTCTCCACATCCTCACCAACATCTGTTGTTTCCTGTGTTGTTAATTTTATCCATTCTTACAGGCATGAGGTGGTATCTCATTGTGCTTTTGATTTGTATTTCCCTGTTGGTGAGTGATACTGAGCATCTTTTTATGTGTTTGTTAGCTGTCTGGCTGGATGTCTTCTTTGGAGAAATGTTTATTCATGTCTTCTGCCCATTTCTTCACTGGATTATTTATTTTTGGGGTGTTGAGTTTGATAAGTTCTTCATAGATTTTGGATACTAACCCTTTATCAGATACGTCATTTGTAGATATCTTCTCCCATTCAATAGACCACCTTTTAGTTTTATTGATTATATCCTTTGCTGTGCAGAAGCTTTTTATCTTGATGAAGTCCCAGTAGTTCATGTTTGCTTATGTTTCCCTTGCTTCCAGAGATGTGTCTATTAAGAAGTTGCTCCAATGAAGTCAAAGAGGTTGCTGCCTGTGGTCTCCTCTGGGATTTTGATGGTTTCCTATCTCACATTTAGGTCTTTTATCCATCTTGAAGTTATTTTTGTGTTTGGTGTAAGAAAGCGGTCCTGGTTCATTCTTCTGCATGTTGCTGTCCAGTTTCACCAACATCATTTGTTGAAGAGACTGTCTTTTTTTTCCATTGGATATTCTTTCTTGCTTTGTCGAAAATTAGTTGACTATGTAGTTATGGGTCCACTTCTGGGTTCTGTATTCTGTTCCATTGATTTATATGTGTCTGTTTTTGTGCCAGTACTTTATTGTCTTGATGACTACAGCTTTGTAATACACTTGGAGTCTAGAATCATGATGCTTCCAGCTTTGCTTTTCGTTTTCAGGATTGCATTGGGTAATCAGGGTCTTTTGTGGTTCCATACAAATTTTAGGATTGTTTGTTTTAGCTCTGTGAAAAATGCTCATGGTATTTTGATGGGGATTGCATTAAATGTGAAGGTTGCTTTGATTAGTGTAGACATTTTAACAATGTTTGTTCTTCCAATCCATGAGCATGGAATGTTATTCCATTTAGTTGTGTCTTCTTCAGTTTCTTTCATAAGTGCTTATAGTTTTCAGAGTATAGATTTTTGACCTTTACTTCTTACCTCTTTGGTTAGGTTTACTCCTGGGTATCCTACAGGTTTTGGTGTAGTTGCAGATGGGATAGATTCCTTGATTTCTCTTTCTGCTTCTTCATTATTGGTCTTTAGAAATGCAACTTATTTATGTATGTTGATTTTATATCCTGCAACTTTACTGAATTCATGTATCACTTCCAGCAATTTCTTGGTTGAGTCTTTTGGGCTTTCTACATAGAGTACCATCTCATCTGTGAAATAGTGAAAGTTTGACTTCTTCCTTGCCAATTTGTATGCTTTTTATTTCTTTCTATTGTCTGATTGCTGTGGCTCATACTTCCAGTACTGTGTTAAATAGCAATGGTGAGAATGGACATCCCTGACTTGTTCCTGACCATAGAAGAAAAGCTCTCAGTTTTTAATTGAGGATGATATTAGCTGTGGGTCTTTTATATATGGTGTTCATGATGTTAAAGTATGTTCTCTCTATCCCCGCTTGATTGAAAGTTTTTATCAGGAATGGATGCTATACTTTGTCAAATGTTTTTTCTGCATCTGTTGAGAGGATCATATGGTTCTTATCCTTTTTGTAATGTGGTGTATCATGATGATTGATTTGTGAATAGTGTACCACCCTTGCAGCTCAAGAATAAATCCCACTTGATCATAGTGAATAATTCTTTCAACGTACTGTAGATTTCATTTGTGAGAATTTTGTTCACAATTTCTGCATCCATGTTCATCAAGGATACTGGCCTGTAATTCTCTGTTTTAGTGGGCTCTTTGTCTGGTTTTGAAATCAAGGTAATGCTAGCTTTGTAGAATGAGTTTGCAGTTTTTCCTTATTTTTCTATTTTTTGGAACATTTTGAGAAGAATAGGTATTAACTCTTTAAAACATTGGTAGAATTCCCCTAGGAAGTCATCTGGCCCTGGACTCTTATTTGTTGAGAGTTTTTTGATTACTGACTCAATTTTTTTGCTGGTTATGGGTCTGTTCAAATTTTCTATTTCTTCCTGTTTCAGTTTTGGTGGTTTGTATGTTTCTAGGAATTTGCTCATATCTTCCAGATTGCCTAGTTTTTTTGCATATAATTATTAATAATGTTCTCTTATAAATGTTTGTATTTCTATGATATTGGTTATGATATTTCCCCTTTCATTTGTGATTTCATTTATATGGGTTCTTTTTTTTTTCTTTTTGATAAGTCTAGTCTACTGGTTTATCACTTCAAGGAAACAGTTCTTATTTTCATTGATATGATTTTTTTGTTTCTATATTTATTTATGCTCTGATTTTATCATTTCCCTTCTTCTGCTGGCTTTAGGCTTCATTTGCTGTTCCCTTTTTTTTAAGGTTATTTAGTCTGAGAGAGAGAGAGAGAGCGTGCATGTACACGTGCAAGAGGAGGAGAGGCAGACACAGAGAGAGAAAGAGAATCAATCCTAACCAGGCTCCACACTGCCAGTGCAGAGCCCAAAGCAGGGCTCATACTCACAAAACTGTGAGATTATGACCTGAGCCAAAGTCAGATGCTTAACCAACTGAGCCACCCAGGTACCCCTTGCTTTTCCTTTTCTAGATCCTTTAAGGTATAAGGTTAGGCTGTGTATTTGAGACTTTTCTTGCTTCTTCAGATAGGCCTATATTACAATATACTTCCCTTTAAGACTGACTTTGCTGCAACCCAAAGGTTTTGCACTTTTGTGTTTTCATTTTCATTTGCTTCCATGTATTTTTTAATTTCTTCTTCAATTTCATGGTTAACTCATTTATTCTTTAGTAGGATGGTCTTTAATCTCCATGTATTTGTGGTCTTCCCAAATTTTTTTTGTGATTGACTTCAAGTTTCAAAGCTTTATGTTCTGCAGATATGCATGGTTTGATCTCAGTCTTTTTACTTGTTGAGGGCTGATTTGTGACCCAGTATGTGATCTGCTCTGTAGAATGTTCCATGTGCACTCGAAAAGAATGTACATTTGCTGCTGTAGGATGAAATGTTCTGAATATATCTGTTAAGTCCATCTGGTGCAGTGTGTCATTCAGAGCTGTTGTTTCCTTGTTGATTTATGTTTTGATGATCTATCCATTGTTGTAGATGGTGTGTTAAAGTCCCCTAATATTATTGTATTATTACCATTGAGTTACTTTGTATTTGTTAATAATTGATTTATGTATTTGAGTGCTTCCATGTTGAGGGCATAAATATTTATAATTGTTAAATCTCCCTGATGGATAGACTCCTTAATTATGGTATAATACTCTTCTTCATCTGTTATATTGTTTGGTTTAAAATCTTGTTTGTCTCATATAAGTATGGCTGGTCAGGCTTTCTTTTGGCATTCATTAGCATTATATATGGTTTTTCATCTCATCACTTTCAATCTGCAGATGTCTTTAGGTCTAAAATGAGTCACTTATAGGCAGCATATAGAAGGGTCTTCTTTTTTTATCCATTTTAATACTCTTTGTGTTTTGATTGGAGCATTTTGTCCATTTACATTCAGAGTAATCATTGAAAGGTATGAATTTAGTGCCATTATGCTACCTATAAGGTTGGTGTTTCTGATGATGTTCTCTGTTCCTTTCTAGTCTTTGTTGCTTTTGTGGTCTTTTTTTCCCCCAACTCAAGGAGTTCCCTTTAATATTTCTTGCAGGTCTGTTTACTGGTCATGAATTCCTTCATTTTTTGTCTGGGAAACTCTCCTTTTACTCTGATTGCCTTGCTGGATAAAGTATTCTTGGCTGCGTACTTTTCCCATTTAGCATGTTGACTATATCATACTACTCCCTTCTGGCCTGTCAGTTTTCTGTGGACAGATCTGCTGCGAACCTGATCTGTCTTCCCTTGTATGTTAACAACTTTTTTTTTTCCCTTTCCTCATTCAGGATTCTTTCCTTGACTGTGTATTTTTGAACTTCACTGTGATATGTCTTAGTGATGGCAGCTTTTGTTGAATTTAATGGGAGGTCTCTATGCTTTTTGTTTTTTAATGTCTGTTTCCTTCCCCAGATTAGTGAGATTTTCAGCTATAATTTGCTTAAATAAACCTTCTGGTCCTTTTTTTCTCTTCATTTTCTGGGACTCCTGTGATACAAACGTTATAATGCTTTAAGGAGTCACTGAGTTCCCTGAGTCTACATTTGTGATCCAATACCTTTCTTTCCTTCTTTTTCAGCTTCATTATTTTCCATAGTTTTTATCTTTTGTATCGCTGATTTGCTATTCTGCTTCATCCATCTTCATTAGCATTGCATTCATTTGGCTTTGCATCTTGGTTATAGCATTTTTTATTTCTGCCTGACTAGTTTTTAGTTGTTTTATCTCTACAGTAAAGGATTCTGTAGTGTCTTCTGTGCTTATCTCAAACCCAGCTAGTTTCCTCATGATTACTGTTTTAAATTCTGGTTCAGACATCTTACTTTTATCTGCATTGATTAAATCCTTGTGACTTCTCTGTTCTTTCTTTTGGGGTTAATTCGCCTGTCTTCTCATTTTGTCTGGGTTACTTTCTGCATTTGATTGTTAGGAAAGACCGTTGTACTCTTCCAAGTAATGGCTATATTAAGACGAGGTTCCCCCCCACCAGCCCCCAGAAAAGGAAGCTAGATTCTAGGTGTGTTTTGGTTTGTTTGTTAAAAGAAGCTAGATCCAAGGGTGAAAAAGGAATGAAGATAGATCCTGTTTCCCCTCAAACTGAAGCTTTCCAACACTCTGTGATCAGTAGACTTGGTGCATGCGAGGGGTCTGTGCCAGGGAGATGTATTTCAGTAAGTTGGCTGACAAAATTGTGGGAACTGGCAAATTTGAAATCTGTGTAGGACAGCAAGCTAGAGGGAGGTTGGAGTTGTACAGCCCTTACGCAGAATTTCCTTCTCCAGGAAACCTTAGTTTTTTCTTCTTAAGGTATTCAACTGACTACATGAAACCCACCACCTTATTGAGGGTATCTCCTCTACTTAAAACTGGCTGATGTCGCTGTTAACTATATCTATGAAATACCTTCACAGTAACACCTGGATTAGTATTTGATTCAATAACTAGATACTGTAGCCTAGCCAGGTTGATACATAAGACTGACCATTACATTCTCCCTTGTTTCCTCATGCCTTTCTTCCTACAGTCCTAATACTCTCCTTTTCTTCGCAGCAAATCTCAATTATTTATGTTCACTCCTTTTTGTCTTCTTAATTCTCTTTAAACACACTCCAGTCAGATATCTGTTTCTGCCACTTCATTGTTTCTGTTTAGTCAGCAGTTACCTCTTTATTGTCCAAATCACAGGGAAGCTCCCAGGTATTACGTTTCTCTCTCAGTAGACATAGCTACTTCTTCCTTCTTAAGTCACTGTCTGAACTTGTTCTGTGGAATACACACTGTCATAATGGATCTTAAAAAGCTAAACTGTAAATACTGAATTATCTCAGAACTCAGTCTTCAGACCTTTTTATCTTTCCTGTCTTTATTCACTCTTTGGTGAATAAAGTGAAAACCAATTCCATAATTTTATTATTTTTGTTAGAAAATAATGATGGTGGAAGAGGTAATATAGTCACATGATTTATATATATGGTAAAATGTCATTCACCCATGGCTCTGAGCTATCAAATTATCTTCTTGAAGGCAACCAAATTTGGCAGTCTCATAAATTTTTTTCCAAAGATTATGAATATAATAGCACATACATATTGATTGAGAGGCAGTATGTGATATAGTGCTTAAGAACTTGGACTGTGGAGCATAACTCCCTGTAATCAAATTCTGTCTCTGCCCAGTTGCTGGCTGTGTAACTTTCAAGTCTCTTAGCTGATCTTGGTCTCAGTTTTCTCCTATGTACAAAAAGAATAGTTATAATATACTTACTTGTTTGAGTTATGAGGTATAAATGACTAAGTATGTGTAAAGAGCTTACAAGAGTGGCACATAAAAATAAATAACATTCCTTTTTTCCATAAATGATAGCATTGTATACATACTCACAAGCTTCTTGCTTTTTTTTCCCCCATCAACAAATGTCTTGATAAGCTTTTCTTTTCAGCACATAAATCATGCCTCATTTTTCATTGGATGATGTGTTGTTTTATTTGCTCTAAATAATGTCTTTGATGATGACTTCAAATATATATCTACTGGATATTTCCACTTAGATACCTAATAAAATCAAAGCTTTCTAATTACCCTTGTCTTTTCTTTTGATCTTATTTTCCTACATTATAATCTATAATTTTTTTTTTAGCTAAATCTTCAGAATCTCTCTACCTATTGGTAACGCTTTACTTCACGCCAGCATTGTTGTACTGAGTTGCTGAAAGCCAACAACTTGAGAATCATTATTCCAAACTTTTGGCAAAATATTTTCAGCTCCTAGTGTTCTCCTATTTAGTCTTCCTTCTTCCACTTTTACTCTTCTATAATCTGTTCGCACAGTGGTTTTAAATGCAAATCAAACTATTTCTCACCCATACCATATTTTCTGGTGGGTCTTATCTGCTTTAGATTTAATTCCTGAGTTCTGACTAGATTCTAGTAGAACTCTTGTAAACTGGTCTCTTGATTTCTTTCTTACTCTCATCTCCTGCCTCTGTTTCTGTGCTTCAGCTACATTAAATACCTTGCTCTTTTATGAGTGCCCTCTTCATAACAATTTATCTTATAACCTTTGGACTCCTTTATCCTGGAACAATGTTCTGTCATATAATCATATACTCATCCCTTCACTTAATGGTCAAATGTGAACTCTGCAGAGAGGCCTTCTTGCCTGTGACTACCCTTTTTACCATACTTTTTTTAAAAATTCTGTATTTTTCATTATAGATTTTTTTATTAACTGGCATACTTTTTTCGTTTGTATATTCTGTATTAGTTTATTATGTTCACTAACTTAGAATGTAATAACCATGAAGATAGATACTCTAATTCACTTCTGTACTTCTAGTTTGTAGTAGAATAGTGGTTACGTACATACTGGATTGATAGGTGAATGAGGAAGCACTAAATAAGTTTTTATTAAACTCTGTGGTATTAAGGCTAATTTTTTAATTACCAGTCTTTCACAAGCTAATACTTTTGTAACATGCAAGCAAATGAATTATATGTTTCTTAGTGTCATATTATTAGTCAGTAGACATACAATCATTGTCAGATTGTTAAGAACATTTCTAAAAACTTACTTTCGAATTGTACTGATAATCAACTGTGAATAAACCTTTTGTGGTCAGCACCTATTTGCAGACCATACTATGAGTAGCACATCATTAAAACAGGTTTGCCCTTCTATACCCAGTAGTTAAAATTTGAAGGCTAAATGAAGTATTCTTCTCTTCGGCAAACAAGGAGAAACTACTTCATAGCCAGTGTCACAGAACCAGGCTGAATTCCTGTAGGATTATTAATTTATAAAATAATTCCTTTAGTAATACTGGTGAAATTTAATTAGTGCTCACTCTATGTAGGAATGAGTGTTTTTCACTGGACTCAGATATCACAGTCCCCATGTTATGTATGTGTCATTAAATTAGCAGTCTCTCAGTAGCCATTTATTTGCTAATTGTTGGTAAATGAAATGAAAATTTCAGTTGAAATTTGTTTTACAGATCAATAAGCATTTTATCTCAGTAAATACTGTTATATCCTGTCTTTTTGTGAAAACATATTGACCATTTTGCATTATGTTTATATGTCTAGGATGGGAAGAGGGTCATTACACAGTGGCAGTTGGCCTGTGGGATCTGGGTTCATAAGGAGATATGTAGCTAAAAGCAAAAATCATTAAATTGAAGAAAATTTGTGTCTCAGCTTCCACTAAGGAATTCCAGCCAGGGTTGGTGTTAATTTTAAAGCTTTTCAACTCCTTGATATATAAGTCATTTTGTTTTGGGGACCTGGAGGTATATCCTGAATTAAAACTCCAAAGGGTATGATTTTGTATGCTCAGGACAAACTCTTATTACACTATTATCCATGACTTTGGGCAGTGTGAATGCCCCAGATCCCTCTTGTCTTTGAGCTATTCTCCTTTTTTATACAGATTAATCTAAAAAGTACTTTTAGGGGTGCCTGGGTGGCTTAGTCGGTTAAGTGTCCAACTGCAGCTCAGGTCATAATCTTGCACTTCATGAGTTAGAGCCCCACCTCTGGCTCTGTGCTGACAGCTCGGAGCCTGCAGCCTGCTTTGGATTCTGTCTTCCTCTCTCTCTTCCCCTCCCCGCTTGTGCTCTGTCTCTCTTTCACTCTCTCAAAAATAAATAAACTTAAAAAAAAAAAAGTACTTTTAACTTTCACAGTATCATCAGATACCCTGACAGTGTGTAAAATATTGTAAAATCACTAGCCTGTATTTTGAAACACGAGAATATTTCTCAACTTACTATTGTGAGACACTGTATCTTAGGAAGAAGTATTTTAATTAAATGTATTTCTAAGTAGTTACTAACTTAAATATATTTGTTTACATCTTGTCTTATATTTTAGCTTAAAGGCAGCAATCACTATTAACATGGAGTTGCCAAAAAGCATACAGAGTTTCAGGTTAACATTTTATATATGTATATATATATATATATATAGTGTGTGTGTGTGCGCGTGCGTATAGATAATAGATGTGTTTAACTAAAGGGAAATCATAAGTTTTAAGAGAAATGCATGCTCCTATATAGTTATGGATGTTTGCCGATAAGTGGATCAGTATTCCAAAACATTGATCAGTTCATTTTTTAAAACTGCACATTCGTTCATACTTGCAGATGAATAAATAACCTAGAAAGAAAAAAAAGGAAGTTTTTTTTACCAGCACAAACTCTTAGTCCTTTGTCAGTATTTTTCTACACTATCAATAATGAAAATAAATATGAGTAGAGAAAAGTTTAAGGTTTGTGTTATACCTGTTTTTCAGATGACTTGAAACACAAGTTTGAAAATAAAGATTTGCAAATCCAAGTGAACATTTAAAAGTACATTAACACTGTGAGGAAAATAGGTCAATCAGAAGTTCACGGGGTACATTTTTGATTAATGAGTTTGGTAGGATCTGTATTTCAGGGTTTGGGAGTTATGCTATTCACTGAGAACAAACCATCTTTGTGGGTAAGGGTCATGAATTGATTGTAAATATCTAAGCCATCTTTGAAGTGTCTAAAGGTATTAAAGATGCAATTGTATACACAGAACTCATGGGCAGAAGAAAAACCTAACATGCATATTTGAAGGTCGGGAAGAGGGGGTGTTAAATTCTTCCTGCTGCTAATTAGGATGGAGCTGATTTTAAGGAGGAAAATGTTGTGAACTAAGCTATAGAGACACTAAGGCACAGAAAATTATGTTGCAGCCTAAGATCGTGACTTTATTTCTATAAAGTTAAGTTTTCTTTTTTTAATTTGTTATGCCGGAGTTGTAAAACATAGAAACTGACTAGTTTGTTTCCTTCACCCATTTCCATTATAAATTTGTTATCTTACGGATGAAAATCTTATTAATAGGTGAAAACCATAATCTTCCTTTATTTCATAGCCATGAAGCTCATGACTGCGTTGGTGAATGTTGCCTTAAACCTCAGTATTCATCAGGATAACACACAAAGACAATATGAAGCTGAGAGAAATAAAATGATTGGGAAGAGAGCTAATGAAAGGTTGGAGTTACTTCTTCAGAAACGCAAAGAGGTAAGTTTCATACGATCTTAAAAAGGTATGTGTGATTTTGTTTTTTGTTTGTTTGTTTTTGATGGGGCTGCGTGTGGCTGTGTGTGTGAGAGAGAGACAGAGGGACAGAGGGAGGGAGCAAGTGTGTTGTATGTATTTTAAATTATTTATTTAAGTCAGATGTGTGATCTCAAGGTTTCAAATTAAACTGGAATGTTCAGCCACTGATTATCTGAGTGCTGTCTGATGGCTGAAGAGAATCATAAAACAATCCTATGTTTGAAAGAAGGTAGTCTAGGGGTCAGGTAACTCAGAAAGATTATCAGGCTGTGAATTCAGAAAGCATAATAAATAGTATGGTCAGAGCTGGGTGCTAGCAAAGCTGCCCTTCTAGAAGGAAGCCAAAGACTACTTATTAGCTGATGAATAAGGCATTCCTATAAATAAGATTGGTCTCAGTTTTACACTGCAATTTTCATGTATGTGTGTGTGTGTGTGTGTATATATATATATATATATATATATATATATATATATATATATATATATATATATCTTGAAAGTGTTTTAAACTGGGTTTTTAGTAGGTAATATTTTTATTTGCCCAATAGGAAATCAAATTTTAAATATACAGTATTTTAACTTGAAAACAGAATAATATCACATTGCTACAAATAAATTACTGATGAATAATGGGTTATAACAGGCAACACGAAACGCAAACTAATTTTAAATTATTACCCATGCTGTATTAGGGTGCTAGCTGGGGCTGCTGTAACAGATACCAACACAGACTAAGTGGCTTCAAGTTGAAGATAACTCCAGTTTCTCCATGACTTCCGTGTGTCTGTGTCTCTAAATTTCTGCTTTCTATAAAGACACCAGTAATAATGGATTCAGGACCCACCTTACTTTAGAATGACCCCATCTTAACTAATTACATCTGACACAATCCTATTTCCAAATAAGGTTTGAGGTACTGGGGCATTAGGACTTCAGCATATGAATTTCTGAGGAACACAGTTAAAATCATATATAATACTTGAAATTTTGTGAAAGTAAATTTTGGAACTGTGCATCAGTAAGTACTATTAACCAAACTGTATGCCTCTTATAAATTAATTTTTTATATAATAAAACATATAAAATAAAAAAAATTATTTCAGTAAAACTGAAATAAAGCATACAGCAAAAGAGTAAGTCTGAAGGAATTTTATTCTCACACTCTTATATGTAATAAAAGCAAATTATTTCACTGAGTATTACTACACAAGAGATTATAATAAGAAATATCACTTGGAATGTAATTTTGTATAAGTGCTTTTGTTCCTCTTGAGCAGTAACTAAGCTCAAACTTTAACTATGATCAGTAGTATTTCCTGAATTTTATATCATTACTAGACTATTTTATTTTGTTGCTGCATTCTATGACTAATGGCGAGGATTGCTTCTATCTTCAATTATGCCTTCTGTATTGGGAACTTGGCCTAGTCTCAGTTATGGGCTAAACAGATGCAGAGTAATATTTGGATACTTTAGGTCGAATAGTAAGTTTCTTTTATAGTGGCAAATATGATCAAGGATGGCCTGCTACCAAGAGAGGCAAAACAAGCCAGGGGCCTGACTTTGTTGGAAGAGGTATAGAAATTGAGACTTCTTAAAAACAATAAAAAGAAAGAAAGACAGACAGAAATTGAGGCTTCTTCTCAAAGCAGGTAGTATTTTGGATATTGGAATCTGGCCACATTTAGCCACATCACACTTTTGTTAGTTACTGTGTGTATGTATGTGTAAAGAGAGACAAAGAGGTTCTGAAGTCAGTTTAGTAAAGCTTTTGAAGTAATGCAGTAGTACTGGTAATTTCAAACAAGTGATGCACAATAAGTGAAAAAAAGGATTGATTATTATTCAGAATGAGAATAACTGGGAATTAAAAATAACTGGAACTGTTCATTTCAAATAAAATGATCAGGATTTAACTTTTTTTGTTTTTTCATTTCAGCTACAGGAAAACCAGGATGAAATTGAAAATATGATGAATTCTATTTTTAAGGGTATATTTGTTCATAGATACCGGTAAGGAATTTTAAAAATCACTTAGATTTTTAACTTAAATAATTTATTGCTTTTTTTGTAGTCCTAGGTAATTATAAAAATAGGAAACCCTCTATTTGTTTTGTTCTTTGGGAAACAGCTTTGGCTCTAAAAGCTAAATAAATGTCATACTACTGTTGTGGAAGAAATTGTTTTTTGTTTTTAAGTTTATTAGAAAAAGAGCACAAGTGGGGAAGGGGCAGAGAGAGAGAGTGAATCTAAAGCAGGCTCTGCACTGTCAGCATGGAGCCTAATGTGCGGCTCAAACCCACAAACCATGAGATCATGACTTGAGTTGTAACCAAGAGTCAGATGCTGCACCAACTGAGCCACCCAGGCACCCCTATTGTGGAGGAAATTGTAACACTGCCATACTCTTTTAAGTTCAGATCATATATTGTTAGAAGCATTCAGTATATTTGGATTTATACTGATGGACTATTTATTAATAGGATATCATTAAATTAATGTGGTCTTAATATAATAAGATGTGATTGTCTTGATATTTGAAAAAATTCAATGCCCTGCTTCCTGTCCTGTGATACTCATCTTGTTTCATGGTCAAATTAACCAGGAGTGTTTTAAAAATACATCTTTGAAGATGGGAGAAAAGTTGACAAAAAAAGGGCACCTCTGTAAATAATCAACAACTCTTCTTTACCTTCATCTATACACATGAAAATAGAACCAAAGTATTTTTGTCATGCTCCATTGCAAGCCAGTTTAGTCTTTCTGTGAAGTTTTTAATTGTTGACTACATTATTAAGCAGCATATTTCACAGAGAATTAATGAATCATCTACATTAACTTGCTATGTTCTTTTAGTTAGGCATGATGTATGTTTAGGTAGATAGACACAGATAATAGAAGCACTGTTTTTAGATACATTTGAGACTTTTAATTGGCCAGTTAATTTATTTATTTATTTATTTATTTATTTATTTATTTTTAATTTTTTTTTTTAATGTTTTATTTATTTTTGACAGAGAGAGAGAGACAGAGCATGAGCGGGGGAGGGTCAGAGAGAGAGGGAGACACAGAATCCGAAGCAGGCTCCAGGCTCTGAGCCATCAGCACAGAGCCCGATGCAGGGCTCCAACTCACAGACCGCGAGATCATGACCTGAGCCGAAGTTGGACGCTCAACCGACTGAGCCACCCAGGCGCCCCAGTTGGCCAGTTAATTTAAAAAGTTAGTTAAAACAGGGAAATCCATTAAAAAAAAAAAGAAGTGTAGTTTGATATTTTAACTTAAACGTCTTGTTTTAATTCAGAGTATGAAAAAGACGTTTAATCTTCTTGGTAATTTTTTTAATGTTTATTTATTTTGAGAGGGAACATGCCACGTGAGTGGGAGAGGGGCAGAGAGAGGGAAAGAGAGAAACCCATGCATAGCATGGAGCCTGATGTGAGGCTTAATCCCACAAACCATGAGATCATGACCTAAGCTGAAATCCAGGGTTGGTCGCTCAACGGACTGAGCCACCCACACACCCCCTACCTTTTTTTTAAATCTTCTTGATATTTATACAAAGAAAAAGAAAACACTAACTTGAAAAGATATATGCACTCCTATGTTAATTACAGCGTTATTTATAATAACCAAGATATGAAAACAACCTATAGGTTGATGAATGGATAAAGAAATTTTATATATACAGTGGAATATTTTTCAGCCATTAAAAAATAATGAAATCTTGTAATTTGCAACAACATGGATGGACCTCAAGAACATTATGCTGAGTGAAATAACTCAAGCAGAGAAGGACAAATACTGTGGATTATATGTGGAATCTAAAAACAACAACAAACTCATAGGTACAGAAAACAGATTGGTGGTTGCCAGAGGCAGGATGGATGAGGAAAATGGGTGAAGGGGGTCAAAAAGTAAAAAGGATAAAAAAAGATGAACTACTGAACAGCACCAGAAGTTAGCTTGCTGTTATCTAGTAATTTGTGACTATCTGCTGTATTATTAGGAAATTTAGGCAAGTTTAATAAATTCGCACCTAACTTCTTGAATGAATAATAGAACTTTTAGAAGAAACCTGGAAGATTACAATGCACTGGGAAGGGGTATCTGGGGTGCTCAGTGAGTTAAGTGTCTGACTTGATTTCTGCTCAAGTCATGATCTCATGATTCATGAGATCGAGCCTTGTGTCAGGCTCTGTGCTGATAGCACAGAGCCCGCTTGTGATTCTCTCTCTCCCTCTCTCTCTGCCTCTTCTCTGCTCATGCTGTCTCAAAATAAATAAACCTTTTTTTTTTTTTTTCCTTTAACACACTGGGAAAATGTGTTTAATAGCTGATTAAAAAAAGATACTGAGAGAGACTGTATAGCCTGATAGGGACACACATCCTGAAGTTGGAGATGTTTGGGATTTGGGGAACTAAACCAATCAATTAAAAAAAAAAAAAAAGAAAAGAAAAAAGCCACCTGTCTTTTAAATAAACTTAAGAATAAGAAAACAAAATTATTTATATTTACTCACAGATTTACCATTTCCAGCTCTCCTCATTCCTGAGTTTCTCTGTTATTGCTTTACTTCTGCCTGTTTTATTTTTTTATATGAAAAACTCTTTATTTCACCAAAAAAAAAAAAAAATAGGACCAAGGCCTTTAATTTCAGTATGGAATATTTGATTATAATTTCATATTCTCTTTTGTTCATAAACTACACATGTAGTAAGTTATAGAAAAGTTAATTTTTTAAAAAGCCAGAATTTCCAGGGACGCCTGGGTGGCTCAGTCCGTTATGTGTCTGACTTAGGCTCAGGTCATGATCTCACAATTCGTAGGTTCAAGCCCCGCATCGAGCTCTGAACTGACAGCTTAGAGCCTGGAGCCTACTTCAAATTCTGTCTCCCTCTCTCTCTGCCCCTCTTCCAGTCATGCTCTGTCACTCTTTCTCTCAAAAATAAACATTAAAAAATTTTTAAAAAACAAGAATTTCCATATATTTGCCATGTAGTCTTTTTCTATTATAACTTTATAAAGGTATAATTAATGTAAAACAAATTACATGTTATATAATTTTTTATAAGACCTATATATTTGGTCCTTTGGAACTTTTAGTCATACCTGCCAACCACTGGAGGGCTGGGGGACTGAAGGTTGAATCAGCTGATGGCAATGGCTTAGTCAATCATGAATATTCAGTGAAACCTCCATAAAAATCCAAAGGACTGGTTCAGAGAGCTTGGTGAACACAAACAAAGTAACACACCTAGAATGGGCATGAAAGCTATGTGCCCTTTCTCCATACCTTGCCCCGTGTATGTCTTCATCTGGCTATTGATTCAAATCCTTTATCATATCCTTTAGTTAATTGGTTAACGTAATTGTTCCCCTGAGTTTTATGAGCTGCTCTTGCATATTAAAAAGAATATAAAGAGGATGTGGTTGGAACCTCCAGTCTAATAGCCCATGGGTCACAAGCACAGTAACAAAAAGCCTAGGGCTTATGATTGGCATTTGAAGTGGAGGATAGAGGACAATCTTGAAGGGCTGAGCTCTTAACCTGTAGAGTCTGATGCTGTGTCCAGGTAGACAGTGTCAGAATTGAGCTGAATTCTCAGAAACCAGTAAGTATTGTTGGTGTGTGTGCGTGCAGGCAAAAACCCATGCCCCAAATTCAAATTGGGTCCAGGAACCCAAAAAGAGTTGGTGTCAGACACAGTTAAGTGCCTAAGTTTTGACATATATACACCTGTACAACTACCACAAGCAAGATAATGGAATATATCCATCATCCTGAAAAGTTTTCTCTTGCCACTTTGTAATTCCTCCCTACCTCCCTTTCTTCCAGTCTTCCCCTGCTCTCCAGAATCAATCAATTATCAATTTGCTAACTGTTTACATTTTTTAGGATTTCATAGGAATGGAATTATACAGTATGTACTCCTGATTTTTGTTGTTGTTTTCATCTGACTTTTTTCACTAAGCCTAATTAGTGTTCATAAGTTTCATGAGTTTTAATAAGTTTTTCACATATGCCTTTTATCAGATTGAGGAAATATCCCTTCTGTTCCTAGTTTTCTGAGAGTTTTTATTAGAAATGAATTTTGGATTTTGTCAAATACTTTTCTACATCTGTGGAGGTTGGTATATATGGTTTTTCTTTTTTAAGACTGTTAATGTGAACTAAATTGGTTGATTTTATAATCTTAGCCTTAAATTCTTTGGCTAAACCCACAGTCATGATAAATTTTTCTTTCTAAATAAATTTGCTAAACTTTTCCTAAGAATTATAGTTCTGTGTTCAAGAGAGATCTATATAGATCTTTTTTTTAATTTTTTTTCTTTTTAAATTTGAGAGAGAGAAGAGAGCATGTGCATCAACAAGGGGGAGGGGCATAGGGGCAGAAGGAGAGAGAGAATACCAAGTAGGTTCCACGCTCAGCACGGAGCCTGACACAGCGCTTGATCCCACAACCCTGGGATCATGATCTGAGCCAAAATCAAAAGTCAGACACTCAACCAACTAAGCCACCCAGGCTCCCCAAGAGAGATGTGTATCTCTTAACTTTTAATTTTATTGAATGTCTCTGACTGCTTTTGGTACTGTGGAAATGCTGGCTTTGTTGAATGAGCTGCAATGTGTTATCTCCTTTTTAATCATCTGGAAGAGTTTAATAATATTTTTTTTTTCACATAGGCATTATACCATTGGGACTGAGTGTTTTCTTTGTAGGGTTGTCTTTAATTGCAAATTAAATTTCTTTAATAGATAGATATAAGTCTTTTCAGTATCAAGAAAATGATACGTTGATCTGCGTTGTTGAATTATATTCAACAATTATCAGCATAAAGTTGTTCATAAAATATCATTGGTTTCACATCTCTCATACCGATTGTATTTATTTTTCTTAAAAAGTATGATTTTGGTTACATTGAACTCTATTATTTTTCTATTTTCTATCACATTGATTTCTGCAATTTTATTTCCTTTTTCTGCTTATTTTGGGTTTCATTTACTCTGCTTTTTAGCTTCACAAGGTGGAAAGTGGGGTAATTGATTTGAGGCCTGTTTTCTAACAGTAGAATTTACTGCTATAAATCTCTCTTAGTATTGCTTTAGCTGTATCCCCTAAATTTGGATATGTTGTGTTTCCATTTTCATTCAGCTCAAATACTTTCTAATTTCCTTTTTGACTTGTTTCCTTGACAAGAAGAAAGTATTTAGTTTACAAACATCTGAGAACTTTCTGTTATTGATTTCTGATTTAATTCCATTGTAGTCAGAGAACATACTTTGTGTAATTTGAATGCTTTCAAATTTATTGAGTTGTGTTTTATGACCCACAATATGGTCTATCTTAAGAAATGTTCTATTTACTCAGGAAAAATTACATACTGTGCTTTTGTTTTTAGGTCAAAATCTGTTAGTGTTGTTCAAGTAATTTCTATCCTTACTGATTTTCTGTCTGTTTATTCTAACCAATATTGAGAGGGTTTTTGTAGAAGTACTTTTGTATTCTTGATTCAAGTCCCTTATCACATAAATGGTTTGCAATTTTTTTTCTTGCCTGTGGCTTTGTTTTCATTTTCTTAATGATACCTTACCTTTTGAAGAGCAAAAGTATTCCATTTGAAGGAAGTAATTTATTCACTTTTCTTCTGTGTACATGCTTTTGATATCTGTGAACATTTTTCCTAACCCCAAATTTTTTTCTGTGTTTTATTCTAGAAATTTAATAACTTAATCTTATAAGTTAAAATATATATAAAGTTAACTATTATGTATTTTTTGGATATAAGGCTATAAGTCAACTTTTTACGTATAGATATTCATTTGTCCAAGCACCATTTGGTGAAATACTACCCTCCTCCAATTGAATTGCCTTGGAGCTTTTTTTCTTTTTTTAAGTAATCTGTACAACCAATGTGGGGCTCCAACTCATGACCCCCCAGATTAGGTTAAGAGTCCCACACTCTACTGACTAAACCAGCCAGGTACCCCTCCTTGGAGCTTTTCTTGAAAACTAAATGAACATGAATGCAAAGATTAATTTATGGATTTTTCTAATCTGTCCTTATACCCATACCATCTGTATTGATTAAAGCTTAGAGATATAATTGATGTAGGACCTGTAAGTTTAAGTTGTACAATGTGATGATTTGATTCACATATATGATGTGAAGTGATTACCACAGTAAGGTTACTTAACACCTCAGTTGTCTCACGTAAGCACCTTCTTTGTGTGGTGGTGATTACATTTAAGATTTTCTCTCTTAGCAACTTCCAAGTATGTAATAAATACAGCCTTTGTTAACTATAGTCACAATGCTGTACATTAGATCTCTAGAACTTACTCATCTTATAACTGGAAGTTTGTACTCTTTGACCAACATATCTCCATTTCTGTCATTCCCCAGCCTCCAGCAACCACCATTCTACTCTATTTCTTTGAGTTTGGCTTATTTAGATTCCATGTATAAGTAGAACATGCTTACTTGTCTTTTTTCAGAGTACCTTTAAAAAATTAGGTTGTGTTAAATCCTCCTACTTTGTTCTTTTTCAAAATTATTGTGACAATTATAGATTTTTGTATTTCTATGTAAATTTTAGAGTCAACATGTCAATTTTTAAAAAATTTGTATTTCTTCATTTTGAGAGAGAGAGAGAAAGAGACAGTGCAAGCAGGGGTGTGACAAAAAGAGAGCAAGAGAGAGAATCCAAGCAGCCTCTACGCTGTCAGCACAGATCCCATCATGGGGCTTGATCTCATGAACTGTGAGATCATGACCTGAGCCAAAACCAAGAGTCGGATGCTTAACCAACTGAGCCAGCTAGGTGCCCCCAGCTTGTCAATTTTTACATAAAAGTCTGCTGGAATTCTGATGGAGAATATGACTCTATAAACCAATGCAGAGGGAATTGCATTTTTCACATTTTGAATCTTCCAATCTATGAATAGAGATTGTTATCTCCACTTGTTTAGATATTCTTTAATTTCTCTTGGCTGTTTTTCATGATTTTTCAAGTACAAATCTTACACTACTACTTTCATTAAATTTAGTTTAAGTGTTTTCATTTTTTATTCTATTGTAAATGAAATTGTTCTCTTAATTTCTATTCTAGATTCTTCCTTACTAATGTATAAAAAATACAGGTGATTTTTTTTTTATTCCTTCAGAATTACAAGATACTTTCATTGTTCTATAGTCTTGAGATTTTGTTTTTGTAGATTATTTAGGATTTTCTACATAACATGTCATGTCATATGTGAATAAAGACCGTTTTAATTCCTACTTTCTATCTAAGTCTAAACACTTTCTATTTCTGTGTCTTTAATTTTTTTTTTTTAACTTTATTACACTGGCTATAGAACTTCACTACAAAACTGGGTAAAAGTGGTAAGAGAGGACAGCTTTCCTTTTTTCCTAATCTTAAGGGGAAAACAGCCTTTAATGTCAGTAGCTATTAAGTTTTATATTGATACCCTTTAGTCAGATGAGGAAATTCCCTTGTAACCGTATTTCATATGTTGTTTTTATCATGATTGACTGATTTTATTTTTTTTCTGTTTCAGTTAAGATGAAAATACAGACTTTTTCCTTTATTCTGTTAAGATAGTGCATTATATTAATTATATTAATTGATTTCCAGATATTAGACCAATTTTGTATTCTGGTAAAAATTCTACATCATCCTGATACATAATCCTTTTACATGCTGCTGGATTCAGTTTGCTAATATTTTATTAAGGATTTTTGTGTCTCCTCTCATAGGGGGGCATTAATCTGCTAACTGGCCTCATAGAATATCTGGGAAGTCTTCCCTTCTGCTCTGTTTCCTGAAAGAGTTTATGAAAGATTAGTATTATTTCTTTTTTATTAATTTGATCGAATTCACCAGTGAAGCCCTTTAAGCCTAGCTGGTATTTTTGGATGATGATTTTCATTTACTGATTAAATATCTTGTTACACATTTTTCCTGTTTGTTTGTTTTTTTTAACATTCATTCATTTTTGAGACAGTGCAAGTGGGGGAGGGCAGAGTAAGAGGGAGACACAGAATCCAAAGCAGGCTCCAGGCTCTAAGCTGTCATCACAGAGCCCGATGCGGGGCTCGAACTTATGAACTATGAGATCATGACCTAAGCCAAAGTCAGAGGCTCAGCCGACTGAGCCACCCAGGTGCCTCTGGTTTTTCTGTTTATTGATTCATTATAGTAATTTTTGTCTTTCAGACAATATGTCCATTTCATGTATATTGCAGATTTGATGGCATAGTGTGGCTTTTGATAGATATTTCCTTGGAATCCTTTTTATTTCTGTAGGATTGGCAGTAATGCCTATTTGATTTTTGTTTGTTTTTGTATCTTCTTTCCTTTTTGTCTTAGTCTAGCTAAAGGTTTATCCATTTTACTGATCTTTTCAAAGATTGAACTTTTGGTTTCATTGACATTATTTATGTATTTTTTATTTCACTGATTTTTGCTTTATTCCTTATTTCTTTTCTGTCTGATTGCTTTCGTTTTAATTTATTCATCTCTTTCTAGTTTCTTAAGGTAGAAACTGAGGTTACTGATCTTATATCCCTCTTCCTTTCTTATCTAGCCTTTTAAGGCATAAATTTCCCACAAAGCACTGCTTTAGTGACATAGCAGGATTTTTGATAATGATATATTTTAATATTTATTCTATACAAATCATTTCCTTATTTCTGTATTGAGATTTCTTCTTTGACTCATGGGTTATTAAGTCTTTTGTTTAATTTTTAAATATTTGGAGATCTTCCATTAATTTCTATTATTAATTTCTAATTTAACTTTGTTGTGGTTATTAAACATACTTTAAGGGATTTCAATCATTTTACATTTAATGGGACTTGTTTTTTCCCTATCCTTTTGAATTATTGAAAAAAAAAAATAGTTCCATGCCAAAATGCCATAGGTTTCTACTGTTTTAACCCAAAGGTTGACAACATTTTTGAATAAATGCTTCTCAGTTCTTTTGGTTGATTTCCAGGAAGCTGAAATGATTGTTTTTGTCTTCATAGTTCTTTTTTGGGAGAAAACATTTCCCAACCACTTCACTCTCCTATTGCCTCACATTCATTTTTAAAAGATATTCTCTCTTGTTATGGAATTCTAGGTTGACATTTTGGGATTTTTTTTAGCACTTGAAAGGAATTGATCCACTCTCTTTGGTTTCCCTTGTTTCCAACTAGAAAGAAATCTGTCATTCTTTTCTTACATATTTTATAGTTTATTTTTTTGCTGTGATTGCGTTTAAAAGTTTTATCGCTACAACTAGTAGAGATAACCAATGCTGTTAACCTATTCTGTTACAATGTTTTTTGCTGCCATTTTCTTAATGTTTGTTTCATCTCTTCCATGCTCTCTTCAAACATACATACTTGTTATAACAACTGTTTGAATGTTTTTATAAATATTCATCTACTTTTTTCTTAGACATGATTATGTGTAATCCTTATTTTTAAGGTTTGTTATATGGACCAGAGCAGTATTTTGTCTAAGACTAATTTTCTCCCAATACTAAGATAATAGCATTTTCTGAACTGAACTCTACTCTGAACTCTAGCCCTGTGAATTGCAAGGTTTTTCTGCTCTGGCTCATTGGGACACAAAATACTCCCAGCTCTGCATGTGCTATCTCCTCTCCCCATTCTTTCCCCAGCTTTAGGTGGTTTGTTTGTGTGTGTGTGTGTGTGCTTTTTAGTATTCAGCTGATGAGGATACAGTCTTTGTGCAGATCTTCAGAGGTTACTATCTATGTACATCTCTCCCCTCTGATACTATGCCTTGTAAAAATCTAGCCACTTTGTACTCTAGAGTCCCAACTCTTTCTCCTCAACTCAGGGATATACCCAGCCTCTGTCTTGGTTCCTCTGCCAATACTGCTACCTGGCAGGCACCAATCTGGTGCATTCTGAATTACCTTATTTGTTACCCTCTCTCAAAGATTACTGTCCTGCTCTGCCTAATAGCCAACATCTAAAAGTCATTATTTTATATATCTTACTCAGGTTTTTAGTTTTTTCAAGTGGGTATATAAATCCTGTCCATCGTGACTCAGCCATGCAATCTTAGTACGGAATCCATATTATTTTTTTATTATTTTACCTTAGTCTTCAATGCTAACTTTACGTAATTTTTATTTTAGAGTTTCACCCTTATTGAATCTTGCCAAAGCTTCAACTAATCATTCTCATAAAAAAAATTCTTTAATTTTGTTACCCTATTGATTTTTATTTAATGAGGCCTTAAATAAACTAGTATTCATCTGTCACAGCTTACTTTTGATACATTAAAATTTTAGCTGTGTGAACCAGAATTACAAACAGTTGAGAATGTGACCTGCCTTCCAAAGTTATCAGTTAGAGGTACCAATCATTGATTTTTCCAGAAGTATTACTTACTCTGTAAAGGGGTGATGTTACTGCATGTACGTACTAGAAATAGAAGGTGCTGTGCAGTGATGGCACTTTAATGCCTTGAGTCTCACATGCTACTTTAATGTCAGACAAATATTGAATATTGGAGTGGCTCAGTCGGTTAAATGTCTGACTTTGGCTCAGGTCATGATCTCGCGGTCCGTGAGTTTGAGTCTTGCATCAGGCTCTGTGCTGACAGCTCAGAGCCTGGGGCCTGCTTCAGATCTGTGTCTCCCTCTCTCTCTCTGCCCCTCCCCTGCTCACACGCTCTGTCTCTGTCTCTCAAAAATAAATAAATGTTAAAAAAATTATAAAATAAAAATATTGAATATTAATCTATATGCTGGTAGATCTAACTACTAATTTATAGGAGATAATGGAAAATAGAAGAGCTTTTTGTATGACTCCATCTTCATGGTATCATTTTAGCCCAGAATGTAATGAATTATACAGACCAAAATGACCCATTTCCTTCAACAAATAAATGGCATATAATAAGAACAAGTAGGTATAAAAACACAATATAAAATATTGGATATGAAAAATATATTTATGATATAGATAGATATTTAGTGAACAAGATACACTCTAGACTGTTGAAGGCACAATTAGTGAATTAGAATATAATACTGAGGATTTAACCCCAGCAAAGAAGATATGGAATAACATTTCTAATACATGCGGGATTGTTTGAGAGGCTTCATAAGTCCTTTACATAGGATTCCAAAAGAAGAGAAAGGTATTGGAAAGAAGTGGTATTAATGAGAAAGCTGAAATTTTATAAAATCGGTTAAAATAGAATTGTCAGATTGGAAAGACTTAATGAGTATTGAGTAGGTTAAGAAAATATTTCACTTTTAATCGTGCCATAGTCAAAGTGCATAACATGAAACATTATGAGAAAATCTTAAAAGCAACCAAAAAAAAGACTATTATTTCAGTGGTGGAACACACCATAAGAACAAACAATGGAAGAGGAGGTAACAGAGCAAAGATTGCAATAATTTGAGAGGACAAAAAATGGATGTCTTTTGTTCTCTTTTACTTTTTTATACTATAGTGAAACATTTTGTAATAATGTTTTCAGAGTTATTATACAATACTGTGTTATGATTTATTCTGAGCAAATTGCCATCTTTTTAAAATTTTAGTCATCTTCCTAATATTTTTTTAAATTTCTTTCTAACATTTTTGAGAGGGAGAGAGACAGAGCACGAGTGGGGGAGAGGCAGAGAGAGGGGAGATGCACAATTGGAAGCTGGCTCCAGGCTATAAGCTGTCAGCACAGGGCCCCATGCAGGACTCAGACCCATGAACCGCAAGATCATGACCTGAGCTGAAGTCGGATGCTTAACCAACTGAGCCACCCATGACCCCTAATATTTTTCATTTTTTACTTAACCTGTGTGTCAGGTTGATAGTTCAAATGTGAATATAAATTAAAGATACTGTTCTTTAAAAGTTAATGTATTCTTCACATTCAACTTTTAATCTTATGCCTTAAACTTTTGTTAATAGTAAAATAGTGAGTAATGCAGGATAGCAGATAGCCATGTCACCTGTTCTGTATGAACCTCTCAGTGATGTAGTGCCTTTCATTTTGTCACTATTTTCACTAAAGGATAATGGAATAAAAATGAGGTGAAAAATATTTGCAATTTATAAAACTATTGTATTTCTAATGCATTTTAATCATCCTGGATAATCCAGGTTGATCATTATTTGATTATCCTGAAATAATTAAATGAAAAATCTGGATTTAACTAACAGAAAGGAGAGTTGCAGCTCTTCAGGTCTGCTTTTAAACATTACTGCTTCACAGAATCCTTCCTTGACCCCATCTTCACCCTTCTAACATTTTTCTGTGCCTCTGTGTTCCCTGTACTGCCCTTTACTAACATTTATCATTTGCTTAGATAATTTATTTTAAGTTAAGGTCTTTATTAAGTTCTTGTTCTCAGTCTAATAAAGGATACAGTATGACTTTTCAGTAATTCTTTAGCTGTTCCTTTCGCTTTTGGGCTATTTTTTTTTTTAATTCTTCAAGTTCTAGTTTAGAAAATATAATTTTTTTAGCCAAATATTAGTGACAAAATTGGTTGAGACATGAATTCATTTTGTGCTACAATTTAGATAGCAGCCTTCTTGGCACTTGTAATTATTTCTCACTCTAGAGCTCTCATGAGATTCCTTGTACATGAGAGATAATTGTAAGTGTCACAATGCCCATATTAGCCAAGAGTTATTCTCCAAAATTTGTATTGCAGTCATTTTAATTTAGTCTACTTCCTTACTGGGAAAGCATCTGTAAGAGTAGTACAAGAAACATTTCATTAAAATACACTGGAGTTAAATTTCATTTTGTTGTAAGCAGAAAATAATTTGAATTCCATCTACCAAGAAAGCAATTCAAAATGAAAACTTTAAAGTCTATATATTAAAGAGCCACATCTCCCATAAAGGCACACTAACTGTGAAGGTCAGTAAATTAGATAAGTTTTTCATAGAAATGAACATAATTTTTTTGTGCTGTGACATAGAGTTACAACAAAGGATTAATCACCACAGAATTATTATTTTCTAGGTTTTTTTTTTTCTTTTTGAGTTCAAAAGTAAAGTGAACCTGACTTCAATTTTAGTTGTTCATTTCAAGGCTGCAATACCACAATTATGAAAATTAGTTAATCTTATGATTGCCTTTTACACCTTCCCCTGTTGTACTAACTTTTTTACCCCCTTTAATCTTTGCTTTGGAAATTCCCAAATATCACGTAAACATTACTATTTTTTTTTAATTTTTTTAATGTTTATTTTTGAGAGGGAGACAGAGCACAAATGGGGAAAGGGAGACACAGAATCTGAAGCAGGCTCCAGGCTCTGAGTTGTCAGCACAAAGCCCAGTGTGGGCCCGGAGCTCATGAGCCATGAGATCAGGACCTGAGCTGAAGTCAGATGCCTGACCAACTAAGCCAGCTAGGCACCCCTAAACATTACTTTTCCAAATGGACTGAGGGTGTTGGAAATAGATATTAAGGTGTTAAAAAGAACTTTAATATGAAAATCAAGGGTTAGTGGAATATTTCAAAAACATACTGCATTTTTATTGTACACTTTGCTCAAATAAAATGTTCATAGAGGGCAAGAAAGCTATATCTGGTAATAAGAGGATATGACAGAACTAACATCACAGGAGCTTGAAAGAACAATCAGTGTTGTTATTTAGAGTAAAATGAAGGCATTGTAAGCATAGAGATGACCACAGACATGTAGATACTGATGCACTTAAGCTATTTGGACTAAGGAAGAACTCACTCATGGACCAGACTAGAAGATTGGTTATTGGTATGGGTCTTCGATAATAGTAGAAAGTAATGATATGTTTTGTCATGTAACAAACCACTCCATGTGGTTGATTCTAATATGGCTTACTTAGGTGGCTGGTGGCAGAAAGACCCCAGTTGAGAAAGACTCACCATGTGGAGTTCTCTTTTGGGCAGCTAGAATGTCCTCAGGACATGGCTCAGAGAGAGTGATCCAAGAAAGTGAAGTCACAAAGCAGAAGTCACGATCTCTTTTATGACCTAACCTCGAGTCAAAATCCATCATTTCTACCACACTATATTTGTTAGAAACAAATTACTAAGTATACCCACATTAAAAAAAATAAGAATGTATCTCTACAAAAAACAATTAACAAGGAATTTGTGGACATATTTTAAAACTACCACAAAGGAGTTCTAATTTTATGTATAATCTGTGATTACATAATATAATTACCTATAGAGAATGATTAGTCTAACAGGATGGTATCAGCAGGCAAAGTGGATTGGAATTTCAAAACCTGAACAGGAAACAAATTGCCTCGGGACTTTTAATAGTAGCAGAATGTGCTGTCTGACCACACATAGTCAAATTGTAAGTCTAGAAAGGATATTAAGAAAAATTTTTTTAATGTTTATTCATTTTTGAGAGACAGAGACAGCGCACGAGCAGGGGAGGAGCAGAGAGAGAGAGCACATGGAATCTGAAGCAGGCTCCTGGCTCTGAGCTATCAGCGCAGAGCCCGACACGCGCTCAGACTCGTAAACCATGAGATCATGACCTGAGCCGAAGTCAGATGCTCAACCAGCTGAGCCACCCAGGAGCACTGGATATTAAAAATTCTTTAGTTAAGGGGGGGAGGGGTCAGACTGGCATCTGAAATAGACAAGGATTGGGATTCCAAGAAGACAAGTTGTATCAAAATGTTGGCAGTGCATGCAGAGAGGATCTATTTCCAAGAACATAAGCTTTTAGGAGAATGGTAAGACTAATAATCATTAGAAATTAGACTTAGACATAAAGATGGTTATAAAAAGATTTTGAACAAGATTTCTCTCCTGAAAGCTATAAGCCTTTGTCATTTCTAGATCTTAATACCAATACACTCATGATGTTAATACCAATAGTAATGGTATTCGTATTGGTAATACCAGTGGCAATGAATGGAAGAATGTTTGAACTGTGTATATGTGCAGTTACCATACTTAGTAGTCTTTGTAGGTTTTGTTTTTTTCTTTTTAGTTTATTTGTTTTGAGAAGGAGAGGGAGGGGCATAGAGCCAGAGAGAGAGAATACCAGGCAGGCTCCACGTAGCTCTGTGCAGAGCCATACTAGGGAGTGTGAAGCACTGACAATGAGACCACGACCTGGACTGATATCTAGAGTTGGACTATTAAGGGGCGCCTGGGTGGCTCGGTCAGTTGAACATTAGACTTCGGCTCAGGTCATGATCTCCCAGTTCACGAGTTTGGGCCCTTCATTGTGCTCTGTGATGACAGCTCAGAGCCTGGAGCCTGCTTCAGATTCTGTTTCCCTCTCTGCCTGCTTGCTCACTCGCTGTCTCTCAAAAATGAATATATGTTAAAAAAATTTTTAAGAAGAAAAGAAGAGTTGGACTATCAAAAGTCTGATGCTCAACCAACTGAGCTACCCAGGAGCCCACAGTCTTTGTAATTTTTCATCAACATACTATACCCATTATTTTGTCTTCAGGCTGCTTTCGTAGTATTGTGTAATAAACAAACAAACAAACAAAAACTTAGCCTGTTTTTTAACTTTCTGGATTTTGGGTGGTTTTTTGTTTTGTTTTGTTTTTGGTTTTTTTTGTTTGTTTTTTAGGATTGATTTTTACAAGGGTAGTACAGTAGAGAATAAGTGTAACATACCTTTGGGAGAGTAAAGTGATAAGATTTGGGTGTTTTGTGATTGTTTTATTTATGCTGTTACTGTTTTCATATGGTCAACCCAGTGGAAGACAAAATACATGAAATTGTAGTTCACAGAGATGGAAATATATATTAAATAGTAGAATAATACCAAGTTGGGTAAGGATATGAAACGCTAATTTGTGGAAAAGATTGTTAATATCTAATAATGCAGAAGATGTATATCACTCCTTTTCCAGAAATTTCACTTCTAGGTATAAAAAGTGTGTTACAGACTTAGTTGACCATATCCTAACATCAGATACACAATAGTTCAAAAAAAATATTCACTTGGCTTACCTCATGTGACACTTTTTTCATATTTTCTATCCTAAATCCTTTGTTTTTCACTAAATAAATGTATTTCGTAATGTGCTGATAGGTAGTCATATACTGTTTGAAAACACTACCCTACGTAAACTTTCATACGTGTGCACAAGAAGGCATATACAAGAATGTTTATGGCATTCATTGTTAATAAAAGCAAAAACTTGGAAACAGCCTAAATGTCTGCCAATGAGAAAATGTATAAATAATTTATAATAATTTCTGTATATGCAGAAAGGAGAACTGAACATCATTTTTGGAGAGGATACCTACAAGATACTATTTATGTAAAGCTTTAAAATCTGTAAAGCTATATATATGAACTTAAAGCATAAAGATACAGAAGGGAGCGTTTATGGAAGGTTTAGTACGTGCCAGGTGTGTTCATTCTCACAGTAACTCTGAGCTCTAAGCTAGGTACAGTTATTATAACTATTTTACAATTGAGAAAATCTAAGAGGGAAGTAACTTGCCTAAAGCTACATAGCTAGTAAATAGTGGAGTTAGGATTTGAACTTAGTATGTCATGCTCCAGAGTCTGTACCATTAGCCTATGCAATAGGATCTTTCCATAAGAAAAAGGCATTAAAAATATGTAGGAAAACTAAAGATTGTAATTTAGTAGAATGGCTTTGAAAGAGAAAATTTCAGGGCCCCTGGGTGGCTTAGTCGGTTGAGTGTCCGACTTTGGCTGAGGTCATGATCTTGCAGTTTGGGAATTCGAGCCCTGCATCAGGCTCTGTGCTAACAGCTCAGAGCCTGGAGCCTGCTTCAGATTCTGCGTCTCCTCCTCTCTCTGTCCCTCACGTGCTCATGCTCTGTCTCTCAATAATAAATAAACGTTAAAAAATTTTTAAAAAGAAAGAAAATTTCTCACATTTTTATTCTTGAACAAGGGGACTTAGAAGGATTGAGATTTATTAAAACAGAATCAAATACCAGAATTCTGTATTCTGAATTCTCTTTTGTCATAAAAGAGAAACTAAGAAAAGCTCCCGAATTAACAGTAAAATTCTAGCTGAATTATTGCCAGATTAGCAATTAATTAACAGATGATTGATTGTCTTTTTTAAATTGGAGAATTAAAATTACCTAAAATTCTAACTTACCTATATATCGTAAATCAGAAACCTCGAAGATTGAGCTACAAAAGAAAGTTAAGATTTATCTTACGATCTTTAATATGATTTTTTAAAGCTATAACTAATAACCTGTTAAAAGATAAAGTAAAAATATTAAAATTGTATTTGTTCGTGGTTCACAAATTTTACAGTAGGAAAATCATCCCAGGAGTGTTATATTAGATGCTTAAAGTGAGATGAAAAGCCATCTGGGCACGGTGCCAGAAACCTGACTTTTGGTACACTTCACAGTGTAGTCACCAGGATTGTTCCCATTTTAACTGTGAATTATTAGGGCAGTTACTTCAAGGTTTTGGTTTTTAAACTACTGTACATTTTCAAATAATATATGCTTCCATCATTTTCCCTTATAGATACTAATTTGTGTTTTGGTCATGTTTATTTTCTCTTAATTCAGTAGATGTGTGCTAGCTTAAAAGATTCATAATTATTTAGAGAAACAATTTTTGAGTTCCATATTATTCTGTGTTTAGATGATGGTATGCTGGTTTCCTCAGACTTAACATGTTTCTTGACTCCATAATAGTTGTAAGGCTTTCAGAAAGCTCCCAGGTTTCCTAGTCCAATGAAAGTAAAAGCAAAATTGGATGATTTCCAGAAGCATATTTTTTTTTCAGTTTGGTACTGGTAATTTTTATTTTATAGAAGACATCTAAAAAACAGAATATACTAAAACTGGAGGATTTTTTAGAGTGCAGATATAAATACAGTATTAGGAAAAATGTTAATATTTACTTGCTGTAAATGAGTATGAAGTACATTCTAGCTTTGGATGTTAATCTGAGGTTTGTCTGGTTTTCTTCTCTAGTGATGCTATTGCTGAGATTAGAGCCATTTGTATTGAAGAAATTGGAGTATGGATGAAAATGTATAGTGATGCCTTCCTAAATGACAGTTACCTAAAATATGTTGGCTGGACTCTTCATGATAGGGTAAGTTACTGTTTCAGACTTTGATAGAAGATATGCTTGTTTCAATACTAGAATGCTAGGAATTATGATGGCATTAGTTGAGTTTTTGTTTTTAAGAGTTGTAATAATATGAAAATTTAAGATGATACACCTAAATAAATTGTTCATTTGATGGCCATGACAAAACTTGAGACATTGGCCTGTGTGGAAATTCTGTCTTAACTTACTATAATACCATCTTAAACCAAGTTGACAACCTAGTACATCTAAAGTTTTAAGAAAATATACCATCCCAAGAAGCTAATTCTCTTTTTCTAGCTTGGAATCAAAAGAGATTCCTTGTTTCTCTTAATATACAACAACAACAACAAAACCTTCTTGTTTTGAATCTGTTAAAGCCATATGACAGTAGAGTATTTTATAAGAGTTGAGTAGATTTGTTGGATTTTAGAATATTTGATCTAAAAATCCATTTTTATTTCTGTGCCCCTAGAAAAGGCGCTCATTTTGAAAGGAATCCCACATTATCAAATGCTGAATAAGTAATCCTCAAAATAACCAAGGGGAGGAGTGACAAATTATTGGAATTTTTATATTGAATGACCTGATATTCTATAACTTAAATTGCCAGATATTCACGAATAGAGAAACCTTACAATTTATCTTAAATTTTTAAATGCAATTATATTATTAGACTTTTAAGACAATTTTGGTAATACTCTAAGACTTATTTTTTATGTATTACCATTATCAGCCTGTAGGGCATTTACTTTTTAAATAAAAGCATGCTAAATATTACCAAAGATAATTTGAAAACCACAAAATTTCATATATTATAATAAAACAGCCCAGGGGATTTTACAGACCACTTTTGCTATAAGAAATAGTTCAGAGTATAGGGAGATCATCACCCGTTGGTTGTTCAACCCCACAATTACTAATTTTTAATTGATGATTATAAGGGGTTCTTATCCCCTACCTTATTTGAAGGAATATCCAGTTAGTACACAGTGAATTTTTTCCTGAATATTTATCTTTGCTGCAATTCAGAATCCTTTTCTCTACACTAATAAATCCCAAGCTTTATCCTATGTTTTCTTTCTTCTAATCCTTGTGTGGAATTCAGGACTTTCACAGCTAAGCCTCATCTCAGGTTTATCCAATTAAATTTTATGCATTTTGAGAGAAAGAATTATACAGTGTGTCCTCACAAGCATACACGCATGGCTAAATCCAACAAGACAAACTTTTTAGTAGGAATAAATTTAAAGTCTTGTATTTTTATTCCTCACCACTACCATACCAGTTTTCCTTCTTCTCCTCCCTCCTCCTATCTCCCTAATAGAGTATCCTACTAAATTTAAGTAACAGTAAAATTGCCAGTTTTAACAGAATTTATGTAGGGCTGCAAATTCTGGGGAAGACATATTTGTTGGGACTTACCAAAATACACTTTAAAATAAATCCCAAAACCATGTTTATAGGAGTTTTCTGTCCAGATAAAGGAAGAGGGAGGGAGGTTTTGTACATTGTTGATAAAAGGATATGAGAATACTATTTTCAGTAGAACATTTTTATAAACCTCTTTTACAATTACTTTATTTAGAAAAGAGTGTCAGTAGTAAGTAATCCCTTCTAAGCTTTCCTTTTTTCACTCTAATGTCACTGAAATCTTGCACTTTTTTCCATATGAGGACTGTAGTCATTTGCTTTCTCTCCTTTTTAAAAAAATTTGTTTTAATGTGTTTATTTGTTTTGAGAGAGCTCGTGTGCACAAGCAGGGGAGGGGCAGAGAGAGAGGAAGAGAGCGAAAACCCCAAGTAGGCTTCACACTGTCAGCACAGAGTCTGACACAGGGCTGTCACTCACGAACTGTGAGATCATGACCTGAACCGAAATCAAGAGTCCAACACTTAGCCAACTGAGTCACCCATGCGCCCTTCTTTATCTCCTTTTAATCATCTGTTTGAAAGTGCTTATTCTATAGGCTGTGGCCTCTGCCTTCCAACCTGTTCTGTGCCTTTTCAAATGAGCTGATAAAATTCCTGTCTTTTTTTAAGATTACATTTTAATTATAAATTGCATTTTTTGTTTTATTGAGATATAATTGACATAACATTGTATTAGTTTAAGGTGTACAACATAAAGATTTGATATTCCTATGTCTTGATTTCAGAATATCAGTCCACATTCCTCAATAAGACAAACTTTTTTCTTAATACTGCAAGTTCATTTAAATTTTGTTGTATAAGTTTTGGTCAATAGAAAGACAAGCAGTCTCTAACTAAAGGAGTTATTTATTAGAGATTCAGTTCATCTTTCTATTGACCAATACTTCTAATTTCTCTACTCGGTTTTTTTAGTTCTTTCATTGATGGTGACACAAAATAGGTCTAATTTAAATTCAGCTGTGATAATCTCTGTGTTCTAGACTAAATATCCTAGTCTCTTTACATTTATGCTCATGACACTAGATTACCTTTCTCTTTCCTTTACGGTTTGTCAGTATTGCTCTTTATTGTTTTTGCTTTTAGCTCTCTGTAAAATTCTTCTTTCTTGCCTATGCTTGATACCTCATATCAGAATCTCTGTAGTGCCTGGGTGGAACCTATTTTCTGTTGTTCCACCCCATTTCTTCTTCTCTGTGTTGACTCATCCCATAGCCTCTTTAAGTTCATCTAAAGCCTTTTTAGCTCTTTATATGTCAAGCAAAATGATACTTGACGCCTATCACCAGGGTAGAAATTCATGCCCACTGCATCTTGAAACCAGGTTTGCCAAGGAAAAGACAACACAGTCAAGCACTGGATGGAGCAATGTTTTACTCACATAAGAGGGGACAGAACAATATTGACTTCACTAGTGGGCCTTGGTCCTCCATGGCCAGCAGGTTCCAACCAGCAATCAGCATGGGACAGTTGCCCTGCATGTACCTCTCTTATGCCACAAAACTAAGGACCCTGTCCTCTCCCCTGAAGAGAGAGTTTTAGTAGTGAGTTTGGCCAGGTGCCTTGTGACTCACATGGTTAAGAAGACCATGGGGACCTACAGTGAGTCTGAAATAGGAATGATATTTCCACAAAAGGCAGTTATCCCAGCACAGGTTGCAAAGACTCATCTCTTGATAAGGAAATGTTCCAGGCCCACGGCCCATTCTTGTGTAGCCAAGTAGGGGTCAAAAGAATGCATGCAGAAGACTACCTTTCCCAGAAGTCCACACCTCACCCCTGCTTGGTCATCAAAGTGGCAGATAAAGCAAATCATATCCTGTAGGACCATTGCCCGCTCCAAACCCGAAGACAGAATTAGGTCCGATAGGGTCCTTGAACAACCTATATGGATGTGGATTGCTCATACAGCTTCCCTGTCATTTGGAGATGGCACTTACCAGCGTGCTTAAGAGAGCCAGACCCAGGAGAATGATCAGGCTTCCCTGTAGGATGGTGCTCAACTAGAAACCCCAAGTGCCTAGATTAAGCCAACTAAAGAGGTTAAAAACTAAGTCTGAGGGCCTGTGAATATACAGCTAATAACCATCCCATCTGAATGTGGATATTCACCAGCTCAGTTTTTAACTTGTATTATTGACGTATGTACACACATGCCACACTTTTCTACACCAGATGATCGAGGGCTGTCACCACACTGGCTAGTGAGTTCATTGAGTCTTGTTGATCTTGAGTGGCTTACACAGTAGCATTAACTATTTCTGCCATGGTTAAGGACAGGTTGTATACCATTTTTTCTAGGGCTACATACCTATACCCAGTATTAGAATTTGGATAATTGAATGAAACCAGTGGTTAATTTGTCTTCCCAGGAGGGAACTGTGCACCACTCTGTGGTGTGTCAGCAAAGCGTGTCCTTTCCAGCCCTCTCTGCAGTTCCTGACATGGACAGTGAGGCAATAAAATCTTTCCCTTGGAGGCATACATTCTGTTGTCCATTGGAGTCCACAGAGAAATACATAATACAAGAGTGTGGGTGACATACACCAGGGATTTGTTCTCAAAATGCTGACTCGTCTCAGCCTGCTTTTGCCATGTGGTTACCAAGAAAGAAAATTTACATATTGGGTGTCCACATCCAGAATTTCGATAAAGATTAGTAATAACCATTCTAGTACAGGGGTCTTTTTTCTGTCACATCATAGATGATATTAAAGCAGGAGACTCCAGGGGCGCCTGGGTGGCTCAGTCGGTTAAGCGTCCGACTTCAGCCCAGGTCACTATCTTGCGGTCCGTGAGTTCGAGCCCCGCGTCAGGCTCTGGGCTGATGGCTCAGAGCCTGGAGCCTGCTTCCAATTCTGTGTGCCCCTCTCTCTCTGCCCCTCCCCCGTTCATGCTCTGTCTCTCTCTGTCTCAAAAATAAATAAACGTTAAAAAAAATTAAAAACAAAAATAAAAAAAATAAAGCAGGAGACTCCAGAGTATGCTTGCATCTGGACTGTATTGAAGGACTCACCCAGTGATTTGACCCATTGATAACTAAGGAAGGTCTAAATAGTTGTAATTGGCCAGGACATTATAGTGGGAATGCAGGGCAAGAGGGACTTTATTCCAGAATGACAAATCCAGCATTGGTTAAGTTTCCCTTCTCTTACTGTGGCTGTACGGATTTTTATCAAGTTGTTGTTGTACCAGGCATTCTGTAGCAGAGGATTCTGTAGGAATGAGAAGAAAGAGTAATGTTCCTCCCTGTCTTCTACTCCATGAACCTCCTGAGGCCAAAGATGCTTCGGTCTACTACTTGTGCTAATTACTTAGGTGTTGCAACCCAGGCTATCTGCCCCAATCCTGATGCTACTATCTTTTTGAGCACCCAGTGTCATTGTTGCTTGATCCATACTTTTTGGCCTTAATTGGCCAATCCAGAAAGGGAGGTCATGTGCTGCACATACTTGACATTCCAGTAATATCACCCACCTGATCTGAAGGGTCAAATGTTCCCCAACACTACTAGAAGGACACTAGCACTGTGGTATTTCTTGGTTTTGTCTCCTACCCTTATGGTTTCCCATAGAAGGGAGGTGCCCAAGGGAAGCATCACATCCAGAGTAGGGTCAGGGGGCCACGTCCGGTGTGCTGTGGCAGCCAGAACTGCAAACCAATACACCAAGGGGAAAAAAGAATGACTGCTATACTGAGATTGGTATTTTGCAGGCATAGCCTAAACACATGGCTGCCTACTCCCTGCCCTCCACCGCATCCAACCTCGGTATTTCCCAGCATGCATCATAGTGCCATTTTCCCCTTGTACTGCCGTGCACTGTTTAGTAGCCATACAGCCCTAGTCAGATGGGGGTACCAATTCATTAGCAGGCTGTCTTGGTATTCTTTCTTTAGTTGCTGTGTAAGTCACCCATTCATTCATTTAGTGGCTCCATTGGCATGAAAGTGATAATATGCATAAAAAGTTCATATTCCATGAGAATATATACCCATTGTTGTCTTGCTTGGGCAATGAAGGATATTCCTTGGTCAGAGTGAAATCTTTTAGGGCATCCAAAAATATGACATAAGGTTTGTTCAAGGACAGCTATGATAGTTTCAGTCAGCGTCCAAATGTCAGACTGGAATAGGAATACCATAGTCTGAGTAGGTGTTAATGGCAGTGAGGCAGCATCTGTGCTCATGGCTATGGGTTGGGGATACAGTGTGATCAATCTACTAGACCCAGGTGGGTCCCCAGTCCTTGGTTAATGTGTCCCAGTTCTCTCTAGATGATTTGAGTATATTGAGAAGAATCATAAGATTGCACTGCATCCTTAGTCTTGGTGTCTTCCAGGGTTATCCCTTGGGCTTTGCCGCATTTTTCACATATGCAGTGGACTCCCATTTCCAGTTCATAGATATACCCAGTGAGAGATTGTTGCAGCCTGCAAGGCACAAGGTGGATTGGCATAAGAGTGCTACTTATGCTTTTATTTTAAAAGGTCTTTTGTCTTGACTATCCACATGAGTGACATATTTTTTTCTTTATAGACAGTAAGCTGCTGCCTTGGTTCTTTTTCCCATACGGGACATCCCTTAACAGTCTAGTCTTTTAGTTGCCATTCTCCTAACCATTGATGAGAGCCTGTGAGTTGGTAAAAATGTATCATGGCATGGTGGTAGGGGTGGCCTGTACAGCTATCACCAAAGCACAGAGCTTGGCCCATTGGATAGAACATCCACATCTTGTCTCAGTCAAAAGATGGCCATCTCTTGGCCAGGTGGCAACTGCAACCCAGCAGACCCTATCTGCTTTAAGTTCCACAGGGCAGTCAGTAAACCATGGCTTACAGTCACCAGGCACATTTTAAAATCTTGTGCCCTAGGTAGCCTTAGGAGAGGCCAGAGCATCCCCTATAGGTTCTTTGTGCCTTTCTGGTAAGCTGGCTATTTGCTTATGGAGCCTGCTAGTCCCTTGGGATTCTGTCCAGGCCTTATATTGGGTGTACCATTTCCATTTTATGATTGAACTTTGGTATGAGCCTTTCTAATTTTATTGGTAGGCTTTGTAATTACCCAAGTGAAAATAGACAGTTCAAGTTGTAGTGTTTGTGTATAGCACTCTGGATGTAAGATGCTCCATCTCTATTAGTGCCCAATAGCAAGCAAGGAAATGTCATTCAAAAGGGGTGTATTGGATGGTAGCTTCTGGAATTTTGCAGATCCAGAGTCCAAGAAGCCAGGGCACCACAGTGGCAATTTCCTTCTGCCACAGACCAATCAGTATGTTAGGGGTGTGTGGAAACCTGCAGTTCCATCAGTCTAACAAGTTTCAAAGGTCCCCAAAGCTGTGTCTGGGCCATGGCTTGTTGAATAGCTTCCAAGGCCTGCTGCAGCAAAAGACTTCATTTAAAATTGGTGCTTTAAGGGGTACCTGGGTGACTCAGTGGGTTGCGTCTGACTCTTGATTTCAGGTCAGGTCATGATCTCACAGTCAAGACATTGAGCCCTGTATCAGACTCTGTACTGGATGGTGGAGCCTGCTTGAGATTCTCCCTCTCCCTTTTGCCCCTCCCCCCTTCGTGTGTGTGTGTGTGTGTGTGTGTGTGTGTGTGTGTGTGTGTGTGCGCGCGCGCGTGCGCTCTCTATTTTTCTCTCAAAATAAATAAAATTGGCTGCTTTGTGGTTCATCTCAATTAAAGGAGCCAAGAAAGCACCCTGGTGGGACACATGCTCTTTAATTACTCAAAGAGGCCCACTGCTGTTGGGATTCCTTTTCATTAATGGGTGCTGCCGAGGCCTATATTTTTGTTTGATTGTCTCTGGGATACTTCTTTAGTTTCCAACCCAAGTGCCCCCTAATAATTGCACCTGATATGCCAGGCCCTGGACTTCATCTAGTTTTATAGTCACATTGGCAGTAATCATTTCATCAGTGACTTAAGTATAGCACTGCAGCCACATGTTTTTCAGTTAGCCCTACTATCAGAATGTTATTAATGTAATGGATGACTAAAATGTCAATGAGGACTTGGGCTTATTGAAGATCAAGCCCTAGTCAATAATGACATATTACAAGAAATAGAGTAAAAGTGTATGCAGGCTGTTTTGTGTGAATGCAAATTGGTCCTAATCCTCTTCATGCAAAGGGACTGAGTAAAAGTCATTAGCCAGATCAGTAACAGTGTACAAGTTTTCCCTATGGGTTGCCACCATTGTGTACTGATGACAGTATCAGGGGCCAAAGCTGGAACTTCTCCATTTAACCTGTGAAAATCTATCAACCTCCATGCTCTGAGGCTTTCCTAACTAGCCAGACAGGGCTATTATATTATGACAGGATGGCTATCAGCACCTCTGCTTATCTTGTCTTGAATTAACAGAATAGTGTCCTTTTCCCCATCATGGATTCAGTATTTTTTGTTGAACAGTATGCAGTGGTTTGGGCAACTCTGTAGTTTGCAAGGAATGTACCTGGCCCATTATGCTTGAGTCTGTCCTTGTTGTGGTGCATACCCCTTGAGGTGGCGATGGCATTCAATACTACACATAGTCAGAATGTTAATAACCTAATTATATACTTAGTGGTGGGGACTACAATCATCAGCACACAAAATGGTCCAGAGGACCCCATCCACAAACACACGTGGACTTATCCATCATGGGTAACTACACCATCCTCAACCATCAAAAGCTACTCCTACAAGGACCTAAAATTATTGCCATTGGAGTACCAGTACCCAAGGGCTCCCATAAAAGTCTGAATTCCACCTCCACCTTCATTCTGTCCTGACAGGGGCATAGGGCCTCTAGTTTCAGGTAGGGACTCAGAGACCTTGGCCCCATCCCTAACTGTGCTGTAGACATTTGAGTCTACTATGCCCCATCATCAAACGTGCACCAGTCAGGGTGCATGAGGCTCCCCTGGGTCCATCCACATCTGTCCTCCACTTACAGAGAAGGACTTCATTTCAACAGTTTTGTTTTCAGCAATGCCATCAGTGGTTTCACACTAAGTGAAAACTCATCTTATTTGATGCGTGTAGGCAGCCAGGTTCAGGAGACATTTCCTACATGGGACCCCTTTACTTCTCTCAGAGATCAATTGTGACCCCTAAGACACCATGTGAGTTGGGAGTTGGCATGAGAGCAGGAAGGCAGTCAAAAGCCAGAATATAGTTTCCATACTCTTTTGAGAACCCACCTCACATTTCCACCCTCATCCATTGCACCAGCTCATCCTTGTTGTTAGAGAGATAATCCACATGCCATTTGTCATCATATGTCCAGAGGGAGAGGCCAGTAGTTCAGTCAGTCCATCACTACTACCCCATCTACAGAACTGGCAGGTCTTTTCAGTGGGGCTAGCCCTTTTGTGTCCACCATTTCATGGTGTTTTATTAGCAGCTCTGGATCTCTTGGTAAGGAAGTGTTCCAGGCCCAAGGCCCATTCTTATGCAGCTAAGTTGGGGGTCTTTACCAAGTTGAGGGTCTAAAGACGGCATGCATAAGACTGCCTTACCCAAGGGTACATAACAAGTCCCTTTCAATATTACTCCCTCTCTTCTTACCAAATTAAAAAAGAGAAAAAGGAAAAAAATGCATACAAGGAAACTTTTAGAAGTGATGGATATGTTATTGCCTTGATTGTAATATCATGCATGTACACATATGTCCAGATTCATCAAACAAACATGAATTTTTTCCTTGTGTATCTGTTATGTCTCACTAAAATTCTTAAAAATAAAAAAGACTTACTTCTCTCTACTCTCTTCCACTTGCTGCATACAAACACATCTTTTTTTATACAATTTATTTATTTTTTATAATTTACATCCAAGTTAGCACATGGTGGAACAATTTCATGAGTAGATTCCCTAAGCCCCTTTCCCGTTTAGCCCATCCCCCTCCACAACCCCTCCAGCAACCCTCTGTTTGTTCTCTATATTTAAGAGTCTCTTATGTTTTGTCCCCCTTCGTGTTTTTATATTATTTTTGCTTCCCTTCCCTATGTTCATGTTTTGTATCTTAAAGTCCTCATATGAGTGAAGTTGTATGATTTTTGTCTTTCTCTGACTAATTTTGCTTAGCATAATACCCTCTTATTCCATCCACATAGTTGCAAATGGCAAGATTTTATTCTTTTTGATTGCCGCATAATACTCCATTGTATATAAATACACCACATCTTTTTGATCCATTCATTCATCCATCGGTGGACATTTCAACTCTTTGGCTATTGTTGATAGTGCTGCTATAAACATTCAGGTGCATGTGTCCGTTTGAAACAGCATACCTGTATCCCTTGAATAAATACCTAGTAGTTCAATAGCTGGGTTGTAGGGTAGTTCTATTTTTAATTTTTTGAGGAATCTCCATACTGTTTTCCAGAGTGGCTGCACCAGTTTGGATTCCCACCAGCAGTACAAAAGAGATCCTCTTTTTTTTTTTAAACATTTATTCATTTTTGAAAGAGAGAGCACAAAGGGGGGAGGGCTAGAGAGAGAGAGGGAGACACAGAACCCGAAGCAGGCTCCAGGTTCTGAGCTGTCAGCACAGAGCCTGATGTGGGGCTTGAACTCACAGACCATGAGATTATGACCTGAGCCGAAGTCGGCCGCTTAACCGACTGAGCCACCCAGGCACCCCCAAAAGAGATCCTTTTTCTTCACATCCTCAACAACATCTGTTGTTGCCTGAGTTGTTAATGTTAGCCATTCTGACGGTGTGTGGTAGTATCTCAGTGTGGTTTTGATTTGTATTTCCCTGATGATGAGTGATGTTGAGCATTTTTTCATGTGTCAGTTGGCCATCTGGATGTCTTCTTTGGAGAAGTGTCTATTCCTGTCATTTGCCCATTTCTTTACTGGATTATTTTTTGGCTGTTGAGTTTGATAAGTTCTCTATAGATTTTGGATACCAACCCTTTATCTGGTATGTCATTTGCAAATATCTTCTTCCATTCTGCCAGTTGCCTTCTAGTTTTGCTGATTGTTTCCTTCCCTGTGCAGAAGCTTTTTATTTTGATGAGGTCCCAGCAATTGTTTTGCTTTTGTTTCCCTTGCCTCCAGAGATGTGTTGAGTAAGAAGTTGCTGCAGCCAAGATCAAAGAGGTTTTTGCCTGCTTTCTCCTTGAGGATTTTGATGGCTTCCTGTCCTATGTTTAGGTCTTTCATCCATTTTGAGTTTATTTTTGTGTATGGTGTAAGAAAGTGGTTCGGGTTCATTCTTCTGCGTGTTGCTGTCCAGTTTTTCGAGCACCACTTGCTGAAGAGACTGTCTTTATTCCATTGGATATTCTTTTCTGCTTTGTCAAAGATTAGTTGACCATATGTTTGTGGGTCCATTTCTGGGTTCTCTATTCCGTTCCATTGATCTGAGTGTCTTTTCTTGTGCCAGTACCATACTGTCCAGATGATTACAGCTTTGTAATATAGGTTGAAGTCCGGGATTGTGATGCCTCCTGCTTTGGTTTTCTTTTTCAAGGTTGCTTTGGCTATTCGGGATCTTTTCTGGTTCCATACAAATTTTAGGATTGTTTGTTCTAGCTCTGTGAAGAATGATGGTGTTATTTGGTAGGTATTGCATTGAGTATGTAGATTGCTTTGGGTAATATTGACATTTTAACAATATTCTTCCTATCTAGGAGCATGGAATCTTTTCCCAGTTTTTTGTGTCTTCTTCAATTTCTTTCATAAGCTTTCTATAGTTTTCAGTGTATATAGATTTTTCACCTCTTTGGTTAGATTCATTCCTAGGTATTTTATGGGTTTTGGTGTAATGTAAATGGGATCAATTCCTTGATTTCTCTTTCTGTTGCTTCATTCTTGGTGTATAGGAATGCAACTGATTTCTATGCATTGATTTTATATCCTGTGACTTTGCTGAATTCATTGATCAGTTCTAGCAGTTTTTTGATGGAATCTTTGGGGTTTTCCATGTAGAGTATCATGTCATCTGTGAAGAGTGAAAGTTTGAACTCCTCCTGCCTGATTTGGATGCTTTTTACTTCTTTGTGTTGTCTGATTGCTGAAGCTAAGACTTCCAATACTAGGTTAAAAAACAGTGGTGAGAGTGGACATCCCTGTCTTGTTCTGATCTTAGCGGGGAAAGCTCTCAGTTTTTCCCCATTGAGGATGATATTAATGTTGGATCTTTCATATATGGCTTTATTATCTCAAGCTATGGTCCTTCTATCCCTACTTTCTTGAGGGTTTTTATCAAGAAAGAATGCTGTATTTTGTCAAATGCTTTCTCTGCATCTTTTGAGAAGATCATGTGGCTCTTGTCCTTTCTTCTGTTGATGTGATGAATCACATTTATTGTTTTGTGGATACTGAAGCAGCCCTGCATCCCAGGTATAAATCCTACTTGGTGATGGTGAATAATTTTTTTAATGTATTGTTGGATCCAGTTGGCTAATATCTTGTTGAGGATTTTTGCATCCATGTTCATCAGGGAAATTGGTCTATAGTTCTCCTTTTTAGTGGGATCTTTGTGTGGTTTTGGATCAAGGTAATGCTGGCTTAATAGAGTTTGGAAGTTTTCCTTTCATTTCTATTTTTTGGAACAGTTTCAAGACAACAGGTGTCAACTCCTCCTTATATGTTTGGTAGAATTCCCCTGGAAAGCCATCTGGCCCTGGACTCTTGTTTTTTGGAAGATTTTTTTATTACTAATTTTGATTTTTTTACTGGTTATGTGTCTGTTCAAATTTTCTATTTATTCCTGTTTCAGTTTTGGTAGTGTATATGTTTCTAGCCATAGAATTTACCCATTGGTTTCTAGCCAAGGAATTTACCCATTCCTTCCAGATTGCCCATTTTATTGGCATATAATTGCTCATAATAATGTCTTATTATTGTATTTCTGCTGCAAACACATCCTCTTCTTGACAGGCCACCTGCATTTGGTTCATTTTAACTCTTTCACTGTATTCCTATTGGGAGTATTCATATAACACAAATGCATTTTAGTAAAAATTAGCATTTCTTCTAGAAGCATGAATTATTGTCCCTTAAAAATACAACTCATTATGATATCATGCTACACAATAATTTTTACAGCTCTTAACATTTTCTTTCAAAAGGAATTTTGCAAAAATGTTGATTAGCTAGAGCGTGTGACAAATATGCCCAGCCTCTTCGTTCAGCAAATCATTTCATCTGTGTTTCTTTTCTGTTTTCATATATTTGTATATTTATTCATTCAAAATTATTTATTGAGAAGCATCTATGTATTAGGCACTGTGTTAAACAGTATTCACATTTGAATAGAATTTTGTGTAATGGAAGACAACAATGCTTTTAGATAGTATAATAGAAATAAGCTTCAGAGTATAGTAGAAACCCAAAATAGATCCATTACCAAAAAGGCAACTGGAGTTTTCATCTAAGTTATTTTATAGTTTCTAAAGTGCTGTCATGGGTACCATCTTATTTAATTAAGTTCCTGCATTGTGGGCAGGGCATGTTATAGGTAAAGAACCAAGACTTAGGAAGAGAGGCAGTCAGTTGAGAGGCATGACTGAATAAAGTGAAGTACGATTCAGTTAGTGTCTTTGCTCTACCTATATTTGGCTGTGGAACTTGGATAGTCATTTCATCTTTGATGGCTTTCTTTTCTTTTTTTTTTCTTTTATTTTTTTAATGTTTATTTTTGAGAGAGAGCGCGAGCTGGGATGGGGCAGAGAGGGAGACATAGAATCTGAAGCAGGTTCCAGGCTCCAAGCTGACAGCACAGAACCTGATGCAAGGCTTGAATCCATGAGCCACAAGATCATGACCTCAGCCTAAGTCAAATGCTTAACCTGCTGAGCCACGCAGACGCCCTGATGGCCTATTTTCAAATCTATAATTGGAAAGAAGTGAGGAAACTACCTATATGCTATCTTAGATCTGGGGTTGTGATTTTATGCTGGGAGAGCTCTCCTTAGTCTTTGGCTCATCCATTGTTGATTTCTTGGGAGTAAATATATCACATAATACTTTTTTTGGGTTTCTCCCTATCTTGCCTCCAGGAAGACCATCTCCTTTGAGCCATCTCCATGAATCTCTGGACTGCCCTTTGACTTTGCTGCTCATTAACATATTTATGCCTCCCTTGCGTCTAATGGTTACGTAATTCTACCTTGTCTCTGCTATTCTGTGCTCTTATCTCCATCGCTACCAGAAGCTAAATTTTGAGTGTCTCCTGTCAGCCCTAGTCTACAGAACACTATCACTCTGGATCTTCTCAGTAATGTCTGTGCACCCATCACCAGTATTTTCCTTATTGCCTTGGTAAACAGAGTATTCTCTGGGCCCTTATGAGGAACATATTCAACTGGTAGGTCTTCTGAGCTTATATAATAGATCCTATCCGGCATGCTTTTCTTTGTCTTTAAATTTCTTCCTTTCTCATTGTGCCACAGTGATTCTGGCATCTCTGTTTCATTTAATATTAACCATTGCTTTTTCCTAGAGCTATCCAGTAATGTGTTAGGCCATTTCCAAAGGCCCTTACAGGGCCTTACATCCTCTTTCAAAGGAGACTGCCCTTTATCCAAAAACTCTCCCACATTCTGTTTTCTGTTCCCACACCCTCAGCAACCACCGACATATTCTCCTGGTTCTTGCTGGTTCAAGTTGCCCCATTCCTATAGCACTCCGTAGCATATATTGAGTTACTAATTTCATATTAAAGGGTCATCTTAGAGGTCGTCCTGCCCTGGAGCAAGGAGATTGGGCTGTTTTATCCTGTATCATTCCCCACTGGCTGTAGGCCTTATCATGGAGGAGGGAAAGGGTTTAGACAGGAGGACACTGTGGAACATAACCTCCCAGGAATCTTTGTGCCAGGTGATTCCTTTCAAGCATGGTCATTTCTCCAGAGAGAGGTGCAGCTATGAACCATTAGCAGTCAACACAGGAGCAAGTAGGAAGATTAGCCTTGTATATTAGGATATGGGGATCTGGGTGGGGCATCAACAGCATCTACTACAGGTGTCTCAAGTTCCTCCTATGTGGTCGAGACTTTACCAACAAACATCATCTCATTCAGTGATATGCTAGAGATAAAACTTGAATCAGGTTACAAGACATTATGCACATCCCCTTGCAAATACGAGTTCCATAACATCTGTTGTTGGTAGCTTGAAACTGGCTGTAGATGGAGTATTTACATCACAGAAATCTGCAAATGCAACAGTTCAGGGCCCCATCCCCCAGAACTGGTTGTTCAAACTTTGACCAGCATACACCTGCATTTAATCCTTACTACAACTTTATGAAGTTGGTTTCACCATTTAATAAATGAGAAAACTGAGGATCAGAGTGATTAATATACTTGCCATCTCTCATGTTGCTAATAAGCTATAGAATTCGAAATTAAATCTAGTTTTGTTTGATTCTAGAATGTGGACTTCTACTGTTATAGCACATTGCTTTTTTTTTTTTTTTTTGAACATAGAAACTTCAGTCTTTTTTGAATCCTTTGAGAGAGTTGGCTAAATTTCTAGGTGATCCTCAATATACTTTGATCACAAACATTTTCTATTCCAAGTTAATGGCTTAATTGAAGATACTCCTCTAGTAAATAGCAGCCTCAGGACATTTCACTTTATCAGTTTGTTTCTGTTTTAAGCATTCTTCTCTTTACCTGTTTTCTTTCCTAACTCCTCTTTGTGGAATGTAAAATGCACCCAGAAAATATTTGTTAAATGAAAAAATGATGACCCTATAATATGAAATTAGTTTTTTCTATGGGATTATTTAATAGTTACATAAAGGGCAAATTAGCATACCCCGCTCTAATTAAAATCATAGGCTAAACATTTTCCCAAAATGCCACAGTACCGTGTGAGAAATACTCTGTTGAATCAGAGTTGATAAATGTTTGAAAAAGGTGTAGCTTACTCTCAAGCAACTAAGGGATTTTCAGTGAATTTTTAATTAAATAGAAGTGCAACACAGACTATACAATTGTTCAGTTCTACCCTATGTTACATTATTATGTAAATTGAATAGTTAAGCTGAAAATTACTTTAGTCTTCACATAGACTTAAATCTTTTCAACTTTTGTGGTGTGGAATTGACTTCTGTTGTGTTTTTATTTGTATTTCTGAAGCAAGGAGAAGTCAGACTGAAATGTTTGAAAGCTCTACAAAGTCTATATACCAATAGAGAATTATTCCCCAAATTGGAGTTATTCACTAACCGATTCAAGGTAAGCATCAAAAATGCTTAGCTTATTTTGTTTTTTACTTTTAACATGCTAGTTCTAGCTAGTTTAGCAAATAACCTTACCATAACAAGTGTTTAGCTCATATTCTTTTCTACATATTTTTTAAATAAGCCTGTATTAAATAGATTAATGAATCTCTGCTTTACAAAAGATATTACCAACATGAGTTCTTATGTATTGCCTTCAGCAGAAGGCTCTCCTGCTTTAAAATAATATTTTCTTTATGTACAACTTTTTATAACTATATTAATTTTGTACATGAAGTGTTATTAGTCTCGGTATTAGGGAATGCCAGTTGATGAGAAAGATTTTAGATTATGAACATTTATACTAACCACCTCCTTTATATGTGTAAGACTATGATAATATGGTTTTAAGAGTAAAGCTTTCTATTTAATCTACCATTAATCTTGCATATACTTCCCAAAGATATTCTCTTGGGTCGGTCCCAATTTATTTTCTGCTCATGTTTCATTTGATTTTTAACTTTTTTTTCAGGATCGCATTGTATCAATGACACTTGATAAGGAATATGATGTTGCTGTGGAAGCTATTCGATTGGTTACTCTGATACTTCAGTAAGTATATTTGTTAATAATTTAATCTTGATATTTTAATGTCTTTTTCCCAGCTTTATTGATGTACTTCACATTCATAACCCTAATATATATTGTTACCACATTAGGTTCTACTTTTACATTTTAAGGAAATGTTTTCTGTTTTTCTCTCTTTTTGTTTTTTATTTTGACTTTGTTTGTTTCTTCAATGTAAAAGTTTTCTTTTGCAGTCCAGAGGAAATATCAGCAAAGTAAATACCTTTCTATTTTTAAAAAGAGAGCAAGAAAGAGAAGGTATCCAAAGGGATAGGTTTTTCAAATAGGCTTCTTTGGAATGGTATAGAAGTAGGGGAAGGGAAATAAGCCATTTAAATTGTGTCATTCGTATGATAGAGATTTTTTTAATAGCAGTAGTTTTTATCTATAGAGCTTTGACTAAAAACTGGGAAGAATGCATGTGAGAGAATGCATGTCTTAGCAAAATCATTACAAATCCTTCTCCCAGTTTGTTACATTGTTTCTATCATACACCATGTACCATCTGTACCATGTCTACGGTTTTGATCTTTTTTACCCCTTTATGCTCTAGTACCATATTCTTTATCATTGTAGCTTTATGATATATGTTATAAGCAAGACCTCCCCTTTTTGGTTGATTCCTTTTTCTTTGCCTTTCTTTTTAAAACCACTAGCTACCTGTGGATTATTTTTCTTCTGTATGATTTTTTTAAGTACATTTGTCTAATTCCTCAAAAACTTTGGCATTTTAAATATTAGAATTGCATTTGGGGTGCCTGGGTGGCTCGGTTGGTTAAGTATCTGACTTCGGCTCAGGTCATGACAATCTTGCGGTCCATGGGTTCGAGCCCCGCGTTAGGCTCTGTGCTGATAGCTCAGAGCCTGGAACCTGCTTCAGGTTTTGTGTCTCCCTCTCTCTGCCCCTGCCCCACTCACACTCTGTCTCAAAAATGAATAAATGTTAAAAAATTTTTTTTTAAATATTAGAACTGCATTTGTTACCAAACAATCTTTCATTCCTAACTGCTGACTCGGAAAGCCAAACGAGTAAACCTTAGTGTTCTGCTGCAGCCATACTCCATCCCAAGGAATAATGAAGCAACTGGACAAATCGAAAGCATAGCTCCTGTCTAGATTTGCCAGCACTGTTGCCAAACGAACTCAGAGAAACTCATTGTAAGAGAAGCCAGTACTCAAGAGATGAGGGCTTGGAAAAGAGAAAGGGAGAAGTTTATTCGGGGTGCTGGCAGCCGAGGGACGTGGCAAGCTCAGGTCTTACCAACTAACTTCTCCATCAGCAAGATGGACACCTAGAGTTTTATAGGGAGAGGCTCTGGGGGTTACGTACAAGAGAGCAGGCAAATAGCGCATCATCATGGACGAGGATCAGTATGTGTTCAGCCCACCATCATGGACAGGGGAGGGATGTGTGGGATGTGGTCTTCCAGGCATTCTGTTACTTATCAGGGCCTTTCTGGTCTGGCAGTAGGGATGTTCCAGTCATTGCAAAACACCTTTAGCAGTGGTGCCTCAAGAAGCTGTGATAGGAAATCATCACAATGGGTTTGGTTAGAACATGTTTGGTGAGAGTTAAGCTGTCTTCTCTGTTTTTGGTTTTAACTATTGAGGTCTGTGGTTGAGGAAAAGGGCTGGCTAACACATTGAATTTTATGATAGATTTAGGAGAGAATTCAGTTTTTTACAATTTTGTGTCATTTATGCATTAAAATGATGCATTTCTCTATTCAAATCTCATTAGATATTCTACATAAGGTTTAATTTTTTCATAAAAGTATTTCTTAGGTCAGTTCTGAAATATTTTATGGCTTTGTTGTTATATGATTAGTATTTAGTGTTAATGATATTTTCTACCTGATTATTGCTGAGACATAGAAATGTTTAATTTTTATGTTAGTCTTATACGTGCAACCTGTTAGAACTCTCATGTATTCTGATCAATTGTTAATTCTTTAGAGTTTACTATGTAGATGATATATATATCACCTGCAAACAATTTCAGTTTTGTCTCATTTCCTCACCTTAAAACTTTGGCTTCATTCTCGTGCTAATTGCATTAGGCAGGACTTTGAGCACTGTAATGTATCACTGAGAGTGAACCTTTTTGTTCTTGTTCTAGGATGGCATCTAACGTTCTTGTTGCTGTGATTTCTAAGATAGGTTTTTGATATGTGATAGAAATCACTTTGTACTGTAAATTTTCTGGGAGGTTCCTTTCATGTATTGATGAGACTGAATGAAATTAATAATTTGGTGGTAAATCACCCTGGCATTTCTAGAATAAATCATATTTGAACAGAATATATTTGGTTTTATTGTGCTTTGCTTGAATACAGTGTCATATTTAATATCTTGGGATTTTCACATCTGTGTTTATGTCTAAATTTGACAGAATTTTTTTGTCCTTTATCCAGTTTTGAAATCTAGGTTTTATCCTCTTTGTAAAATTATCTTCAGTAATTTCTTGCCTTTCCTTTCTGAAACAAATGTTCTGTGACAGATTAATACTTCCTTACAATTTTGAGAGTATACTCTTATCAAAGCCATGTTACTTTTGAATTTGAGGAAAAAAAGTCTTTGATTCCCATTTTTACTTCTTCATTGGTTATCTGTCTAAATTAACTTTTATTTCTTACTGTACTAATTTTGGCTTTTAGAAACATTTTTTATATATCAGTTTCATCACAGTTTTTAAATTTTATAGTTGATATTTTTATTACTCTATAAAACTGTGCTATGTCTCTTTTTCATCTATTTTATTTGTATCCTCTTTTTGTTGATCAGTCATGTCTGTCTTACTATTTTTGTTTTTGAGAGACAGAGAACTTGAGCAGGGGAGGGGCAGAAGGAGAGAGAATCTTAAGCAGGTTCCATGCTCAGTACAGAGCCTAACGCAGAGCTCAATATCATGACCATTGGATCATGACCTTAGCCAAAATCAAGAGTCAGATGCTTAACTGCCTGAGTTCCCAGGCACCCCTGTCTTACCTTCTTTTTAATGAACTAGCTTCTTTAAGTCATTTGTTTCATGTTTTCTAATAATTATACTTAAAGTAATGAATACGCTTTTAAGTACTCTTTTACTACTTTTCAAAAAAATTGGACATAAAGTGTTTGTATATACATTTAGTGAAAAATATTTTGATTATCTTTATGATTACTGATTTAATTATGGATTATTCAGTGGTAGGTTTCTGTTCCTTCCAAATCAGATTGTCTTAAGTTGTCCTTTTTTATTTTATTGTATTATCTGAGAATGTGTTCTGAGTGGTTTGGTCATTTTTCTGTATTTTCTAAATATGTTTTAAAAACAACTAACTGCGTGTACAGTTATGTATTTATATTCATTACTTTGAATTTATTTAAATTACCTATATCTTCGAAGTTCTTTTCAAGTCTATTTTAAAATATTTGACACCCTAGTTATTGTTTCCTTGTAAATTTCACAAACTTACCAGTATCTTTCCCTCAAATAAAAAAATACTTGACATTCACCTGTCTGTTTTGTTGGAATTGTCTGGAGTTTAAGATATGTATTGTTAAGGGTGTGTGTGTGTGTCCATCCATCCTTGTGTGTCCTTTATCTAATTTCAATACTTGCTCATTTAGACAAGAGTAAACTTCCCTTTGATATTTCTTCATCCTTTGTTTCTGTGGAAGAGTAATTATTTCGTAGACTTCTTCAAGATTATTTCTCCTGCTGGTTTATTTCTTGAAGAATGTTTCAAATCATCTGAGACCTTGTTGGCTAAAAAATCCTACTTTCTTCACACTTCAGAAAATGGTTTGGCTGGTTTCAAAAGTCTAGTTTTAAGGTTCTTTTCTCCATTTTCTTTGGAGGAGATTTGGGTACAACCTTCTTTAAAAGGTACAGTTATGCCCTCCAGCTCTATCAGATATCCTGATTCATTAGGTACATTGGTCCTTTTAGGGATTCCTCAGAGATCTCTCCCCACTCTAGGTATTTGTGACTTCAGTTTCCCGAGTAGATGGTACCTCCTCTGGCTATTTACTTTTGAGTCTCAGCCCCTGACTTTCATATTTCCTCTGTTGGAGTTGCTTGCCCTATAGGTAGTCTTGTTGGGCAAAGTCTTTTAAAACTATTCAGACTGGCTCCCTTCAAGTATTCCATATCCAGGCTGCAGGTAACACAGCCATTTATGAATGGTCCCCTTGTACCCCTTCTCATCTTAATTTACTACCATGTGTTGCTCCAGTCAGCTTTTCACATTTACACTTTTTTAAGTTCTACACCTGGTACCATTTCCTTAAACCTCCTCACAATTGTAAGGGATGTTTATAAAATTTTTATAGTGGTTCTCTGAAACTTTGGCTCTGATTTCTCTGGGGGAGGTTTCGGAGTTATACAATACTCTGACATTTTCTCTTGAAAGAAATACTCTCTATCCATTGTATTGCTCAATCCCCGGATTTCTGTTTGTATATTATTTTTGTGAGTAATGAGCTGAGGATCACAAAACCAGCTTTCTAGTCTTTGACAGCGTTTGTATGAAATGATCTGGCCTTATTTCTCTTGGCTTATGGGATCTCTATCAAAATAACATGTAAAGTCACATGTAATCCTGTTATATCTCCTTTAAATTCTTTTTCTATCTGTTAATTTTCCTTCTTTGGGTATAGATTATTTTCTTTTCACTTATAAATTTGGGTTCCTGAGTTATCTCATTAAATTTTGTTTCCTGTGAGTTTAACTTTCTCATAAAGGTATTAGCTAATTTAGCTGATGTCATCATATAATTGGGGGAAGGAATAAAACTTAGGCCTTAGCCTTGTACCTCTCCTCATAATTTAGGGGTATGAGTTGGACATGGGCAAAACATTTCTGCCTCAAGACAGAAAACCTCTGGTTATAATTTGTAACTTCTCCTTGACACTGTTAAAACTGTCTCCTTCAGTGGTAATCTCATGACTCTCAGAGTATGGAAGGGAAATACAGGGACGTGTAGGTCATGGGCTAGCCAGTCTGCCTAAACATAGTGTTAATTTTTCAGTGCCTCTTGGTTCCAACACAACCCTATTGTAACCCTCCCATGCTATATTTGGCTACTGTTTTTGCTTCACAGTGGAATTAGAACAGGCATTGATGAGAGGGGGAAAATATACTTAAAAAAAAAAAAAATGCTCTAACCTGTTTGCCATCCTTGATACGCAGCCCTTTTTCATTCAGAACTACAGCCTCTTATACTGTGATGCAACTACCTTCTTTTGCTGCAAAGGTTACTCTGATTTTCTGGTTATTTGACAGTTCCTTCAACTTCCTCTTCTGAGGCATATCTAGGATTGAATTCTGAGGAATGAACTTCTACCCCTACATCTTGTCAAGTACCTGTACAGCCTGAGAATTCTATACTTTATTCATTGTTCATCTCTAATTGTATCAGACCTTTTTAAACATGTTAATAGTCAGGAAATGGATGTTCCTTTTTTGGAAAAAAATTAAAAACACATTGCTGCAAACTAAGAAATGGCTCCTACTTTAAGAATACATGAATAGAAAGATGAGGAATTTGTGTAAGTGAAGGAATGGTTTTGACTACTGAATCCACTTTATATAGAAAGAAGACAAAGTGGTATTGTAAATATAGTGATAAAATATAATTTAAAATGGATATTTTTCTGGGACACCTGGCTGGTTCAGTCAGTGGATCATGTAACTCTTGATCTCGAGTTTGTTAGTTCAGGCCCCATATTGAACGTAGAGCTTATTACTTAAAAAGAAAGAGAGAGGGAGCAAGGAAGTAAGAAAAGAAAGAAAGACAGTTCTGGAAAGAAGAGTTACCTACTATAATAATAATTTAACTGTGAAATGGACAGATATATTCCTAGTGCCTGTCAACAAAAATGTTAGGCACATTTAAAGAAATTTAGCTAATGTGGGCTGCTATATCCCAAGGTGTATGTACCATGGGTGTCTATGTGTGGAAAGAAATGTGGACATTTTATTTTCTTATTTTATCTGTATTTTCTGAATTTTACATAATGATGATTAGGTATATTTTATAATGAAAGAGAAATATACTTTCAAAGTAAGATTAAAAGAGACAAAAATAAAGTCAGTATGCATTGAGTTTTTATGAACTTTACAAAATTTAAGTAAAGATAGAACTGAAAGTAAACATTTATTTTGGCTCAGATGTTGCTTTCTGAATTTTTCAGTGGAAGTGAAGAAGCTCTTTCCAATGAAGACTGTGAAAATGTTTACCATTTGGTGTACTCAGCACATCGCCCTGTTGCTGTGGCAGCTGGAGAATTCCTTCACAAAAAGTGAGTTAATGATCTTTGAAAACAGTTTCTAATTTTGCATTTTGTTTTGTTGTTGTTTTAGAGTTAGTGGAAGAAAGTAATAGTGACTAAAAACAGTGCTACAAGTGGCCACTTCAAATTCTGGGGACTATAATTTTCTTACAACCTTATGTGCATATCACGAATCAGATCCGCATAAGAATGATGTCCCTTGTGACATACTCCTTTTCCCTGAAATCTAAAAGGATGGTTCTCAGCTAGAGGTGTGAGTGGAGATTGGGGAAGTGCATGAAGTTTATAAAAGCTCCACATGAAGTTTTATAATTTATATTTCATTTCACCAGGGTTTTTTTCCCCCCCTCTCTTAAAATTCTTAGTTCTCATCACCTTCTCAACATTTGTAATCTAAAATCACCTTCAAAATGCCTTCCAACTTTTCATGTTTTTTTTTCACTTTTTCTATGGGGGTGAAGATTATTTTGACCAGTAATTTATAGTGATTCTGAAAGCTATACAGTTGCGGTTTAATTAAAAAGCAAAACTTTTATCTTATTACTGAAAAGGCTTGAGCTAATGAGATTTTATGAGTATAATTGTTCTTATGCAATACATTTTGATGGTGGCCTACTGTATGTTCTATAATTTATTAGTAAATCACTCTTAAAGTATAAACATATTTGGGAGGGGGCTGTGTTTTACTTTGTTTTTGTTTTTTCGTTCATAGATTTAACTTAGTGACTTTGATCATTGGCAGGTGAACCCCAAAAGTCTACTACATGTAGTAATTTGTGATATGCTAAGCACAGATATAAATCATGCACCAGCCATCTGTTGTGCATGGGTGATTAACTTTCATAATGAGCAGGCCTAGCCCTCCATTCAGCATCTGCATCTCAGTGCTGCAGCAACAAACTGTTGTGTACTCACTGGTACTTCTCAAAGTGGGAAAAGTTATTTCTATGTGAAAAATCTTTCTTTAAGACAGAAGTTGGCTACTAGTACATGCTGGTAATGAAAATAAGGAAGAATGTCCAGATTTTTCAAGCATGACTTTTTTTAAAGTAATATATTGAATTTGCCACTGACTGTGACATCTATGGCTAATAGAACCGTTCTCTTTCCATATTTATCTTGAGGTGTTGTCTGTCACAAATATCAAGGGTGTACTATAGTCTTAACTTTTCTTCCTTTTCCAGGACTGTTATATTCTCATTAGCGTCTGTTCTCTACTTTACTTTTCAAAAAGCTTTGTGTTTTTAGAATTTATTGCTTTTATAGTTTCTGTGAAAAAATACATTATAGAGGTTGGTTGGTTCTCTACAGAATAGAGGCCATAAACTGGCAGCACTTGTGTCAGAAAGACCCTTTGATATATCTTATTTTATCTACATTGTATTTTGCTAAGTTTGAAATACTTGCTAAAAAGTTTAAAATTGGAATGTTCTACATTAAAAGCCACAAGTGTAATAAGCCTTTGTTATTTCTTATTTCTTTGTGAAAATGAAGCCAATTCCTATTCAAATGGAAGGTTCACTCAAAGCTTGTTCTATGCCCTTGCTCTGGAGATACAGTTTGAGAACTTTTGATTCTTAATGATGTCTTTGAGCATTCTCCCATCATTTAATATTGTGATCTTTAAAATCTTAACAAGTAAGCTGTAGAATAGCCCCAGGAGTTCTATGATTAAGTTTAGAAGAAAATATGCATGCATGCACATACACATTTAGTCTGTTTTGCAGCTTAGTTTATAAGCTTATACACAAGGTTAACCATACATCCATAAATTAGTAAAACATATCTGAAATGAGTACTTTAATGTCATCAAAAGTCTATAATTTAGTTTTAGAAAAATTAGGTTAATTCCTCAGTACCTGATATAATTATCTAATTTTGTACATTTTAGTTATAAAGGACCCTCATTTTTTTCCCATTTATTCTTTCCTCTGAAAGCCACCCAAGCAAACAGAACTTTCTCTTAAACCAGTCTGATAGCTATGCTGATGTAGCTTCAAAGTAATGCTCTAATCTTTTCCCCCTGCCATATAGCTTCCCCTTCCCTTCTCCCCCAAAACTCAATTTCTCTGTACTCATTTTCTGCTTGAGATTGGTTTATTTTTATGTTATTCTGTACTCATTTTCTGCTTGAGATTGGTTTCTTTTTATGTTATATGAAATTATTCTCTTTATTCAGTTATTTAGCCTCTCATCTGAAAGGCCCACTGTAATTTCCATAATTAAACCATCATACACTCTATCCCTATTTCTACTGTTTTGTTTTTCCTTATAACACCTGAGGTAGCATATATTTACCTACTATTTATTTCTGTCCATTAGAGTGAGAGCTCAGTGAGAATTGGAAGTTTGTCTTTGTTCACTGTTATATCCCATTTAGCTAGAGCAATGCCTGGGAATAAGGCACCTATAGCAGTCCTTAAGGTTTTTTTTAGAATAAATCTTAATAGCCAATGAAAAATTTCAAGTCATATTTTCATCATATTTTAGAAGTTTTGTCACTAAGTGATATTTTTTAAAATTTCCAGTTTATGTCATTTTATTCTGTAGTTAGTACTGTTTTTAGGTAATGAGCTGAAAAGAATGCTAGAAACAATTGTTACAAGTGTAAATTTTTATAATTGTTGATAGAAAATTTGGTTAAATTCTTTAATAACCTGACTCTGAAATTAATATTTAAGAAAATAGGACTATTTAAAATTATATATTCTAGTATCATATAGGATAAAACAGTTTATATTTTTCATAAATACTGAATACTGGTAAGTTAAAAAGCTTCCTTTTACAGTGTATATATGATTGAATTGTACAAAATTCTTTAGATCTAACCATTTTTTAGCCTATAAAAATATCAGTTACATGGTTTGAAATAAATCAGTAACCTGATCTCTGATAGGTTGTTTTTTTTTAACACTGAAATAATTTGCACAGTGAAGGAAAAGACTAAAATGCATATCTATGCAGGTTTGTAACACTCTTGTTTTGTTACTTATTTCTAGGCTGTTTAGCAGACATGATCCACAAGCAGAAGAAGCATTAGCAAAGAGGAGGGGAAGGAATAGTCCAAATGGGAACCTCATTAGAATGCTGGTTCTTTTCTTTCTTGAAAGTGAGGTAAATTTTAACATAGCTCTTTGTTTTATTTTTGTATTAGATTAAATTTTAAATAAAATTGTCATTTAATTCATTGCAATTAATTGCTATTTTTCAATCCTATGAAAATAAGCCTGTTTCTTACAGAATTGCCTGCATGGATTTCCTGATTATAGAATCTCTATTCTGCCTTTTGTAGGAGTACATATGTAGGTGTGGGTCAACACTGAATAGAGGCTAACAGTTTTTAAACTTTTATAATATAGTACTGCATACCTGTTTGTTGTTCCTCTTTGTTTTTCTTGAATTTCTGCCTGTAGCTTTTAAATTATATAAAGAGCCTGTGAAAATTGTCAGGTTGTAAATTAGTTCTAACTTGTTTGAAAATTACATTTTTTAAAGACAAATAAAAGTATGAATTTAAATGTTTTAATTGAAAGATTATAATCTCCATTAGCAGTATTTCCATGTGACATTTTGATGTCAGTTATCCTTAAATAATTTTGTAATTAACATTCATAATGTAGTGTCAATCAGAATCTGCTTCCACAAGTGAACTTTGGTTTGCCCACTAAAATGCTCTTTGGTATTAGAACTATATTTCCTACTGCTAGTATGACACTGAGGGAATGGTAAACTAAACCTAAAGAGAGTTCCTGAATGAATAAACTACTTGTCTTAGAAATGAGTGGGAACAGAATTACAAAGAAAATGGAGAAAATCTAGAAATCTTGGACCCTGAATTTTACTTGGAAAAATATTTTTGGTTTGTGTCAAATGTCCAGGAAGGTAAGATACTTCAAAGATTCTTATTCAAATTTGAAAGTACTGAAGAAACTGTAGGAATGAGAAATAGACAAACAGGCAGCTTATATGAAAATTGAGATCAGAGAGAATTAGGAACTGTGTCAATGGAATGAGTGGAGTTAGGGCAAAACAGGGCAGAAGAGTTACTGATATTTTTTAAGCAAATTGGAATGAACAGAAAATGAATAAAGAAACAAAACGTCTGGAGAGTTACATTCGAGTAAAGGATGTTTTTGGAATAGTGTTTTAAATACATATAGAAATTACATGGGGAGCTTGTTAAATAGCATACCAGTTCTATTCAGTAGCTTTGGGGTGTGGTGTAGCATATTCTAAATATTTTTAGATGCATATTTATGTTGTTTATGCCTCTGGTCCAGAGACCGACTACACTTTATGTTGTAAGGGTTTAAAACATTTTCTTAACAAAGCAAGTGTAGATATAGAATGGTGTAAAATACAAAATACTTGTAAGGTTTAAGATAAAACACTAAATACTCAGTAAATATCACCCTTGTGATAGGCCATTTCAAGTTATACCTTTAGCCATATAGGTTTTAAAGGAGCATGATTAAAAGTATTAACAGAAAATCAGGTTCTGTATGAAAATTTGACTTTAATAACAACAATAGTTTCAAAAATTGATAGGGATGAGATATGCAAATGATATTTTTTTAATGCTTATTTATTTATAGGTTGGGGGAGAGAGAGAATCTCAAGCAGACTCTGCATTGTCAATGCAGAGCCCGACTCAGGGCTCAGTCTCAGGAACCATGAGATCATGACCTGAGCCAAAATCAGGAGTTGAACGCTTAACCAACTGAGCCACACAGGCATCTATGCAAATACTATTTAAACTATTTGTTGAAAAGTTTAAGGAATATATGATAATTTGGACTACTGATCTTGATTATTAATTGAAGGAAAAATTTTCAAATCTCTGAAAGCTCAAGGACTTTTTGATATTTTAAAAGGTATAAGTACTTAGTTTTATAGTTTTATAGTTTCATTTTTTAATTAAAGCAGTAATTTATAATGTATATTACTGTTCTATTTTCAGGTGGCATTACTGTATTCCTATGCTTGCCGCTGTTTACTGAAATGTTGTAAGAAGATTAAAATATATTTCCCACTCCTCTATGGCATTCTTTTCAGTTGCAGAACGACTGCAAATCATTTATTTTTTAGTTGGTTCATAATCATAATATGTTCTTTATGCCCTCCTCTGTTTCATAAGAAACATTGTTTGTTAAAATCTTTCTTCTTGCCCTATAAAACTAGTGTACACCTGGAGCTGGATGCTTGTTAAAGCCATACTCTTAGGGTGGGATTCTGATGGTGTCCTACTCTGAATTATTCTTTGTTTTGCTACAACACATTAATTAGTAATATTTTAGTAATAGACTTATATAAAGTGGAGTTGCAAGAGACCCTAGAAGTCATAACATAGAATGAATCCAACTTAGGGGCACCTGGGTGGCTGGCTCAGTCAGTTAGCGTCCGACTTTGTTTCAGGTCATGATCTCACAGTTCAGTTCATGAGTTCAAGCCCCGCGTTGGGCACTCTGCTGTCAGTGCAGAGCCTGCCTCAGATCCTTTGTCCTCCTCTCTCTCTGCCCTTTGACCCCCACTTAAAAATAAATAAACATTTAAAAAATATTAAAAAAGAATGAGTCTAACTTATAGATGAGTTAACTAGTCAATTAACTAGGATTAACTGGAAGGATTATCCTATTGCTTTCCTTTTTTTTTTTTACTGGATGACAAGAGTGACATTTTAGTAATAGAATTCTAAAATACTGAATTAAAAGAAGTTTATAGTCCATGGAGTAGCTTCCATGAATTACAGGTGAAATAATGGAGATTAAGAGATAGGTCTAAACTAGTTGTTAATTTTCTTTTCTTTTTGTATCAGAAAGTAACATTTTAAAGCCAATACAACCTTTATAGCATTCAGTGATTTCAATGATAAAATACCTTGTGTATTTTAGATGAATGACAATCAGTACTTGAATGTGGTAAGTCCAGGTTCCTAATGTGACCATAGAACTTACTATAGAAACTGAGGCTTTTCAGAGTGGCAAAAATGCTATTAATAATTATTCCACAGCAACTAGCATAGCCTAAGACATTGCTAGATAACATACAGAAAGATGGTCACCCTCCTTCTAAGCATATGAAATGATGAAGTTAATTATATCAGTCATTTAAGACAGAAAATTAACAGATTTATTGACATATCCAAGAAATCTCTACAGAGTGATCATGAATGATAATATATGAATAACTTTTTTTTATGTATTCAAGATACAACAATAACTGGCTCTATTTCAGCAGAGAATAAAACCCCGTATAAGAGTATTTAGAATTTTAAGCTTAGTAATTTGGGATAATTATTTGCACTGTGAATGATTTTTCATAAAAAGAATCAAAATAAGGTTCCATTATACAGTGAACTCCTTATTGTATTTAACTACTTGGCAGAAAAGTCAGCAGGCAGAGAAAATTTCAGTTAAAATATTATGAGTAATTTTGAAGCCAATTAAAGATGAATCAGAATGTACCCAGAAAATTGTAATTACTCACCAGGGAAATGAGATTAATTTGTCTTACATATAGGTTTAAAGGAGAACCTATGAAATAAATTACACTCAGATATAGAAGAGTAAAATCCACCTTGATATAGATATAATTTTATATATAATCTTAATTTATATGTTACATATAATTTATAAATAAATTTAAATGTAATTTTAATTATTTTGATACACAGTGACTCTTTATAGAGTTACCTTTTTTTAAATCTAATTCCTGAAGAATGCTTCCTGAAGTATGCTTCCAGATACTTGATTTTCATGCTGTTTTTATAAAATTATGATACCAGAAACTATTTTTAGAAAATTTATTTTTGTTTCATTGTTAGTGCTCCACATGCTTTTTATTCCCAGGATTTTTTATAGCCATTGAGAATGCTTCAAGGCCTTCCTTTCGATAGCTTTATCTTTCACTACCAATAGATCCTTGGTATAAAGTGTCTGAAAGATGATTACAAGCTTTTACTGGCCATGTTAGAATTTTTTTTTTATCAGACATGGACTTACGTGGTATTCTTGAGGAGATTTGAAACTAGCAAGTTATGTGGTCTTCACAGATGCCCCAAGACAGAGAGACTGTATCATAAACATTATGTCAAACTAATTCCTGACTGATCATGTTATACTAATTATTGTTGCTAATATTGGTGAATTTGAAAGTCATAATCAGAAAATGGGCCAACACATTGTCATGTCCTTCCAGTATACACATTCAGTTTGCAAGAAGTGGTTACTGGTGTTAACAGAAGGGTTCTACTAAGCCACCATCTTAACTAATCAAAAAGATAAGGAAATTGTCAAAGAAGTTAGCAACTACATTGAGAGTATTGGCTATCACATACAAAAAAATTTCTGGAACAATGACAACATACATACCTGAGCTAAGTTTTAATATGCTGTGGTTCAAGGCATAGAGAAATCATTTTTTAAAATGCCAATGGTAATAGAATTATACTATTTAAAGCCTTGAATTGTGCCAACAACTCATTCACCTGAAAACTTCATGCTGAATATCTCAAGATGAAAGAACTGTGAGGAATTTGTGAAAGCTATAAAGTACGTTATTATGAATTCTATTAGAGTTAAATAACCCGGAGTCCCATACAAGGCACAAAATTAGAGGGAAATTTTTAGAGATTTCCTGGTAGATATCTGAAATAAAGCAAAGGTCAGAGCAGAACAGGCTAGTAAAAGGATTAAGCTATAGGTAGTAATTAAGTGGCTGCCTTTAGTTGAGCTTATTCTTCACTTTACAAGTATATTTGGGATGTGGACCTCCTGAGAACAAAGGAGCTGATGTATGCCCCAGATAATTTACAGCCACCAGGAGGAACAGGGAACTTTGGCATTCAAAAGACATTGCATACCTACAGGTTAGAGGGAAAAGGCTGCCCGATTATAGATTCTAGGTTCTCTCTTTTCACTTCCCCTGTACAACCAAGGAACCCAGGACCTTGCAATCAGACTTAAGAAAGGGATTCTAGCTACCATTATTCTTGAGTCTGGAGTATTAACATTACATGAACTAGCAACCAAGAATCACTGAAACTTGAGCAAGCATAAAACCCAACATATTGATGAAAGTTTTTGATTAATTCCCCTGAATGTAAGAGGTTATTATGAAAGAGGAGGGGAGTTCATAGAACTTAAAAACATGATTTCCAAAATTTAGAGGTGAAGCAGCTCATTAAATGGCCCACATGAACCTAGTCAAAGATTGACTATAGATTAAACCATGGGATTTTTCCAGAAGATGGAACAAAAGAATTGTGAGAAGGAAATTAAAAGACAGGTAGTACAGATTAAGTTTTATCGTCTAGTTAGGAGTTCTGTGGAGAGAATAGAGAAGAGGAACTAATCTAAGGACAGGCAGTTAAAATGTTTACTACCCATGACCCTATATACAGAGTATTGCTTGAGGATGTTTTCTAGAAAAATAAAAAACAAATACACGAAAAGGAAAATAAGAAATGTTAGTAACATTGGTGAGCAAATAAATCTGAAAAAAACTAAAACTAAACCTAAATATATGATAGTGAAACTTAAGGCAAATACCTAAAATTATTCTTAAAATGTGGGAGTGTAATGTCAACTTAAATGAAGAGAAGTAAATAAATGTGTTAGCGACCTTAGTGATGGAAAATAGACGTTAGAAAATAAACTGAAAAAAGCACAGATAAGACAAGAAAATGTCATCAGTAGAGCACAGGGAATCAGTTGCCAGGAGAATTTCCAATATCAGTTATCTCAGTAAATGTATAATTGGATTAACATGCTTTATAAAAGGCAGATTGTCATTTAGGGTGAAATAAAACGAAAAGTACTGTTTTTAAAACATTAATCAACACAGGAAGTAAACACAGGAAGTAAACACAAATAAACACAGGAAGTAAACAAGCTGAATAAAGGCTAGATATAATTAACAAATGCTTAAAGAAGGCTGGGGAGACAGTATCATATAAGATAAGCCAGAATTGAGAACCAAATATATTAAGAGAAAGGAGGTTTTATATGTATTGAAGGTCTAATCCACCAAAAATATAATTGTGAATCTTTTTTACACCTGTTTTACAGACGTATGTAACGTGCACATAGGCATAAAAGCAAGTTTATTGAACATGGGGGAGGAGTTAATTGTGATGAAGTAGACAATAAAATCTATTATTTTAACTATTTTGAAGTGTATAGTTCATTGGCATTAAGTACAGTTACATGACTGTGCATCTATCAATGCCATCCATCTCTAGAACTTTTTAAAAATCTTCCTGAACTGAAACTCTGTACCCTTAAATAATAACTCCATTCCAGCATAGGTTTTAATAGCTACAACTTCAAAATGATTGATTTTTCTGTTTTCTGCTGCTAATTTTCATTTTTGAAATCAGGTTGTACACCACTTGTACCTGTCATTGTTGGAATGATGCTACTGATGGCCTAGGAATAGTTTTCTAAGATATGTAAATTTGGAAAGTTTGAATGTATCTTGCTGTAAACTTTTGCCTGTGTTCTTTCTAAGCAGAGATGGTAATAAGTATTATCTACTCTGGAGAAAATCATTGGAAAACTGTGTGTGCATATATGCATGTGCATATTTATGTGTGGCTTTCCTGAGGCATTTGAGGAATGGAAGATTTGAAATACGATGGAAATGAAGTATAGAATTAAGGAGTGCAAATGAAGCAGAACTTTAAATATATCATCAAAATGCACATAGAAGAATTAATGATAGAATTAGGAGTGAGGAAGAAAACCAGCTCACTTCTCAGTTATGCCAGTATATCAGCAAACAACCAGTACATCTAGAAAGGACACTTTCATACATTTTGGGACCAGTATTCGTGATGTGAAAACTATTGTCTCTCACTAGTACAAGCACATAAAACTGAAGTAAGAATTGTATGAAATAGTGCTTAAACTTTATATGTGCTATATACTCTTTTCTATTTTTTTTTTTTTAATATTGGTCTCAATGTATTAAATTAGTTTTAACAAGAAACTAGTTTGAGCTTCGCTGGATGTCATGAGCCTCAAGGGTGGAAGAACATTTTTACAATAAGGGTGGAGAAGTTAGTTGTAGTAGCAGAAATCAGAACAACACCAACATCTCTACTTACCTTCTCTGAGGAGCTTTTTGAGTAATATTCTTCATGGTGTAATAACTAACAAGTGGTAGAGAGTATACTGTGAAGTGTTTGATGAGGAACATGAGAGTGTTTGTTAGTGTGGAAACATAGATTCCAAAGAAGATTGTCAAGAGTAACGAGCAGCAAAAAATTGGTTTGGGGTGAGATGGGAATGCATTGAGTTAAATGGAAATTACAATACGAAAGAAAAGAAATACAGTAGCTTAACATAACATTTTGACCTTGACCAAGATGAGAGATGTAAAGTAAGTAATTCTGACACCAAATTTTCAAATGGAATTCTGGGAGAAAGGAATATATGTCCTTTTTTAAAAAAAGCTAGTTCTAGAAACAAATCAAGAATAATGAAAAGTGACCTTGATCTAATTTATAATTTCAGGAATTCTGTTAAATAGTTATACTTTCAGTTTCCTCATCTATAAATGATGCCGTTGGACTAGGAGATAGATCCTTAACCTTACTACTGGAAAAAACAAAAAATTATCAAGTCTTCATACTGCATCCCCATTATTTACAATGACATACAAATATGTTTATTGTTTTCTAAGTGGCTCTTGGAAATATTGTGACCAAGCCATTTCAATTATGAAGAAAATGGTTTATCAAATTGAAATATTATTAGTAGTTTCTTCATTAAATGTTCTTCAGTCACAGTTGATTTGTTATTTTTAGTTACATGAACATGCAGCCTACTTGGTGGACAGTTTGTGGGAGAGCTCTCAAGAACTATTGAAAGACTGGGAATGTATGACAGAGTTGCTATTAGAAGAACCTGTTCAAGGAGAGGAAGGTATAGTATTTTGACAAGTTGATTTACATGGTGTTTGGGGTTTTCATGAATAATCATACCATCCTGTATAGGTCATTTCTTAAAATTAAATATATGTAAGCACACTATGTGTCTTTTTGCAAAGAGAACAGTTTGTTTCCTCTAACAAGTGAGAATATCTCTATAGTTTATAGAGTTTATAACATCTCTATAGTTTTTAGAGTTTATAACATCGTTCTAGATTAAGACTGCTACCATGCTGCACAGTTTTTAAAAATCCATGTGTTGTGTAATACTCAAAAAAGTTTTCTTTATGCTGATTTGAGACACAAAATACTGATGTACTTCATATAAAAAAAAAAAATGTGCCCCTAGAATTTTACTGTATTTATGTGTGAATTTGGAAAAGGCTTTGACACATAAGGATTTAATTAGACCAGAGCCATCCCCTTTTGTTATATTTTCTTAAATATTAAAACCAGGAAATAAAAAATAAAGTCATTTACCTAGTTTCAAGAAATAGAAATAATTGTTATATGAAAATTTCTGAAGTATGTATCTTACTACATGTTAAATAATTAATATGAACAGCAAAATGGATATGTATATTTAATAAGGTATTTATATTCTAATTCTAAAAGCTTATATGAATATGAGCTCCTTAAAACTAGAAATGCTTTTTCCTACAAATGGTTTGTTTTTCAAACTAACCCATGATAATACTTTAAAGAACTGCTGTTTTACTTAATCCATACAACAGACCTGGAATATGGACACTTTGATATAAGTGACACTTGGGGTGAACCAAACATGGACTTCAGAATCAAAAGAAATACATTCAGATTTTTAACTCTTCTCTTTTGTCACTAGAATTCTCATTTTTTTTCTGATTGTTAGCTTCTTTTTCTTCATAATACAGAGGTTATTTTCTTTACATATCTTATGTGGGTTTTGTGAGGATTAAATAAGATAGTATACTTTTGATTTCCTCTTCTGTTTCCCCTATTTTTTTTTTTTTTTTCTGTGTGGTTCAGCCCTCTGGGATATAAGAATAAAATGAGCCATCTCCTGCAATAGACTACCTGAACAGGTCACTAGGAAAGTGATCATCCCCTGGTGTTCTTTCTAAGCAGTGATGCTAATTGGCATTATCTACTCTGACTTTAACAAATTCAGTGAGAGAAACAACAGGTATGCATCATATACAAATACACTCCAGTAAAGTGGCTCACATTGCCTCGTTTAAACAAATATTTGCCTCACAACCTCATTCTTAATCTGTAACAAAAATCCTTCCCCAGATTTTCCCAGACCTTCTATAAGGTGCAGGTAATTATAGTATATTTGACCCTACTTTATAATTTACTTTATTCTCATGTGTTTTTCTCCCTGGATATCCTTGTTAAGAAGATGGCCCTATTTCAAAATTGATGGTCCAACTAGTTTCACTAGGTCAAATTCTCAACATTACTCCAAAATTTTCTCTTTATTTTACTTACACGGGTTCCTGCTACATTCACTGACTTTATGCATTCTGTTTCTAGTGAATCTTACCATTTTCTCTAATAAAATACAGTCTAGTCAACACTTGAGCAAAGTGCCTGCCATACTATATAGTAGTACGTTCCATTCATTTTTTTACCCTTGACTGTTTCCATAGAATCAGCGTATTATCAGAGTGGGTTAGAACTTGTTGTTTTTTCTTTTTGTCATCCCATGCTCTATAAGGTTATTTCCAAGGAGAAGAAGGGAAGCAGAGGAATATAAATTACGGAAAGAATAGACAAAGTGCTATGCTTTGGTACTTTTAACCTTTTACTCATTTAAATAAGATATGTCAGTCAGTCAGTAGTAATTACTATGTCAGTTGTCAAGGTGTTTTGCATGGATTTATCTTGTTGAAATAACTATGTACTCTTAGATGTTTTGTGATTTAAGTTTAGTTGACATTGGGTTTAACTTCAGTCAAGAAGTTAGTTTGGTTTGGCGTGACATAGGTTTGTTTAGTTTGATTTTAGCTAGAAAAGTGAGTTAAAATGGGAAAAAAGTTTTTTTGTTTTTTTGTTTTTTAATTTTTTTAACGTTTATTTATTTTTGAGACAGAGAGAGACAGAGCATGAACAGGGGAGGAGCAGAGAGAGAGGGAGACACAGAATCCGAAACAGGCTCCAGGCTCTGAGCTGTCAGCACAGAGCCCGACGCGGGGCTCGAACCCACGGACCGCGAGATCATGACCTGAGCCGAAGTCGGACGCCTAACCGACCAAGCCACCCAGGCGCCCCGGAAAAAAGTTTTTAAGTGAACCCAAGTTTTAGGATATGAAGGCAAGGCTGAAGAGATTATGAATAACAAGCACAAAACTGTATCTATATCATGACCCCACTTTTTTCACACATTTGTTCACATGCATGCTGTGCCACATACTAGCTCAGGCATGGAATGGCATCCAAAGCAATCTTCTTTGCTAGTATTTAGCTGTATTTTCTGATAACAAAATACCACTAGTAACCTTTATTTTTGAGAGTGATTAGAAATTAAGTTATGTTTTAGGTAGGTGGAGTATGACAGTGGATGAAAGTTCAGTTAACAGTTGGAGACAGAGGACTGAAATTTGGGGAAACAGATACATTGTTAAAGATTTACAATAGCAGGGGCACCTGGGTGGTTCAGTCAGTTAAGCGTCCGACTTCAGCTCAGGTCATGATCTCACGGTCCGGGAGTTCGAGCCCCACGTCGGGCTCTGGGCTGATGGCTCAGAGCCTGGAGCCTGCTTCCAATTCTGTGTCTCCCTCTCTCTCTGCCCCTCCCCCGTTCATGATCTGTCTCTCTCTGTCTCAAAAATAAATAAACGTTAAAAAAAAATTAAAAAAAAAAAAAAGATTTACAATAGCAGTTTAAATCATCATATCCTAAAGAATGCCTCATGGTGTTTTTAAGGGTCAAGTTGTGGTGGTGATGGTGGTGGTGGTGTTTTGTTGATGTGTGTGTGTGTGTGTGTGTGTGTGTGTGTGTGCGCGCGCGCGCATGCGCGTCTTAGCAAAATCAAATTACTGGATAAATTTTTAGTATAATATGAGGGCCTGGGTAACAGGTAGCCAGGTAACAAAACCATAACTAAGTCATTTGACTTATGTGGTTTTCTGCTTCTTCATCTGTTAAAAAGAAAATCCCAAAAAATCTAGTGTAGATAATCTTCTGTGGTCATTTCTGCTAGTAGAATTCTAGTATCTAGGTACTGGATAAAGTATATATGGGCAAATAGAATTCTTCAAAGCAGGAATCATTAATTTATTTATAATTTTAAAATATTTATTAACCACCTTCTGTATTCTAACTGTAACACTAAGCACCCAGGGTGAATTCCTGAGCAAGGTCAGCTCACTGCCCATAAGAAGTTTACATTCTCTTAACGAAGGCAGATCAAAACCAAGTAAAAGAATAATTTAGGAGTTAATAAGTGTGATGGATGATAATATTATGAGGGGTCCATCTTCAGATTGAATCCCTAAAGGAAGAATTTGCTGAGGAGGCCACCTGTGAGTCAAGAAACTGAAGGATGAAGGGGTGCCTGGGTGGCTCAGTCAGTCAGGCACCTGACTTTCGCTTAGGTCATGATCTCACAGTTCATGGGTTCAAGCCCCACATCGGGCTCTGTGCTGACAGCTTGGAGCCTGGAGCCTGCTTTGAATTGATTCTGTGTCTCCCTTTCTCTCTGCCCCTCCCCTGCTCATGTTTTCTCTCTCTCTCTCTCTCTCTCTCTCTCTCTCTCTCTCTCTCTCTCTCACACACACACACACACACACACACAAACACACACACAAATATTAAAAAAAAAAAAGAATCTGAAGGATGAGGCGGCTAGCCATGGGAAGTATCAAAAGAGAGCCTCCTAGGTAGGGTAGATAGCAATTACAGAGGATCTGAAGCATGAATGATACTGTGTTTCAGTAGCTGCAATAGCTAGAGTGTAGTGAACCAATGGCACAAGATGAGATACAGGCAGAAGCCAGATAATGTAGAACATTTTAGCTTGTAAGGAGATTTATTTAGTTCATTCTAAGTAATAGGCATGCAAAGATTTTAAACATGGGAGTGATATGATCCAATTCATATTTTAAGAAAAATGATATTTGCAAACATCATTTGGAATAGGCCGAAGACCAGTTCGGAAACTGCCATGATGGTCTGTATGGGAAATGATAATAAAAATATAGAAGAGGAAGATAAATTATAAAGAAAAAAAAAAAAAGAGCCCATGGCTGAGTTTTAAAGATTGTTGCTAGGGGACAAAAGCAGGAAGGGCAAGAGAGACTAAGAGCCTCTAGCAAGCTATATAAAAAAGGTAGTAAGAAATTATTATACCCTATAGAAGCTCAGTAAAAAGGATGTTCAAGAGACCTGGGGATAATAACATATATTACAGAGAAGAAGAAAAACTGCAAAGATTATTAGTTTTAGTGGTGATTTAGGTTGTTGGTGACTTTTAAGCATTTCTTTTCAATCGTAGTCAGGGAAAGACGCCACAGTTCAAGGTGATGTGAATAAAACATTAGTGAGGAAATGGAGATAATGTACAAAGAGGTTTCCGAAGCTTTAGAAAGTTGTATAGTTACCTGATAATTCATAGTGCAAACAGCTACCCATTTCTTACCGTCACTGTGGCTGTTTGGCTCTTGTCTGTGACTTATGGCTTGTTATGCTTTCAAATTTTATTATTTGGCTTGGCTGTCATATCTCAAAGGGAATTTCAATTAAATTGTAACTGTTTTGAGTTTACCATGTCTAAATAGATGATTCAAAATTATAAACTAACAAAATTAATGTCATTGGACACTGTAAGGTTGGGTTATTCTTCAACACTAAAGATTTTTATACAGAGTAGGGGAATGTTTCTGTACTTGTTAAGTTCTCTCTCCTCATTTTCTACACAACTAAATTTTCTTCATAAGTAAAAGAAAATACATTTAGTTCATAGACAAACTTGTCATTCCTTTTATCAAATGTGAAAAAGTATAAAATTCTAGAATCATAAAAATAGAAACTTAGTTGTTTTATTGAGTGGGAAGCTTTTTTCCTTTTATTTGGATCAAGGAGTATAAATGGAAGAGCTGAAGCTATTTCATGTGGCTTTCCTAAGACAGGCTGAACTTCATGTGTTTTTCCTAAGACAATTAAAATGTTAAAACCAAAAAATGATTGCATTAAGATATCCATACATCATATTATACAGGATGATTTTAGTACAGAATAAAAAGGACAGGATTTTATTATGTCTTTTCCTTCTCATTGATATTGACCATTTTTTTAATAATCAATATAACTTCTAAAGCTTAATCTCTTTTAATTTATACCTAAGTCTGTCTCTATAATCCCCGTATCTTTTGGCCTTTAACATAAATAAGTATACAGAGAAAGGGGGAGAGAGGCAGACAGATAAAATTAAGCTATTCAAATCAGTGTCAAATTTCTATCTTTAAAAATATATAGGAATGAATTCGATAAGAAAAGTACCAAATCAGTGTGAAGAAAACCATAACATTTTGTTAATTTGACATCAGATAAGATCTCAAAAATAAAGAGCTATGCTATGTACCTGACTGAAAATATTACAAAAATGTCCATTCTTTCCGTGTAGTATATAATTTTTTTTTTCAGTACCAATGCAAGAAGTGTCTGAGTGGCTCAGTCAGTTGAGCACTCAACTCTGGATTCTGCCTCTGGTCATGACCCCGGGGTCATGGGGTCAAACCACGCGTCAGGCTCCACACTGAGCATGGAGCATACTTGGGATTCTCTTTACCTCTGCCCACTCATGCTCGCTCGCTCTCTCTCTCTCTCTGTCTCTCAAATAAGAAAATAAAATAAAATACCAGTTTGAATTCCAGTGGGTTTCTGCAAGTTCTTCAAGATGAGATGAGAGGAGGAAGTAAGCAAAATGATTTCATATAAAATGTTTTCTTTTGTTTAAAAGGATAGTGCTTGGGGCGCCTGGGCGGCTCAGTCAGTTAAGCGTCCGACTTCAGCCAGGTCACGATCTCGCGGTCCGTGAGTTCGAGCCCCGCGTCAGGCTCTGGGCTGATGGCTCAGAGCCTGGAGCCTGTTTCCGATTCTGTGTCTCCCTCTCTCTCTGCCCCTCCCCCATTCATGCTCTGTCTCTCTCTGTTCCAAAAATAAATAAAAAACGTTGAAAAAAATTAAAAAAATAAAAAAATAAAAGGATAGTGCTTAAGAGCACAGACCCAGGAATCAGACTACCTGAGTCCATGTCTTGACTCCACTACTACCTGAGTACTTTGAAAGTTACTTAACTCTGTGGCTCATTTTCCCTATCTATAAAGTGTGAAGATATTAGTTCTATCTCTTGGAATTGTGTTGAAGATAAAACAAGTTAACATACAAATCACTTACAACAGTGCCTTACTCATCATAAGTGCTTAATTAGGAATGTGTGGGTGGCTCAGTCAGTTAAGTGTCCAACTTCAGCTCAGATCATGATCTCGCGGTTCACAGTTAGAGCACTGCTTCAGGCTCTCTGCTCATAGCTCAGAGCCTGGAGCCTGCTTCGGATTCTGTGTCTCCCTCCCTCTCTTTGCCCCTCCCCCACTCATGCTCTTGTCTTTCTCTCTAAAAAATAAACATTAAAAAATTTTTTTTCAGTGCCTAATTAATTGTTTGCTATTAGCATTATAGAAATTAGAAAATATTTAGAAAAAGGCCTGGGTAAGGGAATCTTGTTCAACTAAATGTTCAGATTAGTTGAATTAAGTTATATATTAAGGTGTAACACATTATAAAGCAGCTATCATCAAAATAGGATGGTGTTGTAATAGAAATAGACAAATAGATTAGTGAACCTAAAGAATCCAGAAATCGTCTAACCATATATGATAGAGCCTAAAACATTTTTTTAAATGTTTAAGTGGGACATTTAAATGCAGGGAAAGCTGGTTTACTTAACAATGGTGGAGGCATAATTGGCTGTTCATCTGGTGTAAGAATAAATAGGCCATATTCATGCAACCAGCAGAAATAAATTTCAGACAGAATAAATTTATAAAAGCTAGAGAGAGAGAAGAAAATGAATTAGAAAATATATTTTTAGGGACGCCTGGATGGCTCACTCGGTTGAGCATCTGACCTCAACTCAGGTCACGATCTTGCAGTTCACGCATTCAAGCCCCACTTCAGGTTCTGTGCTAATCTCTCAGAGCCTGGAGCCTGCTTTGGATTCTGTGTCCCCCTCTCTGTCCGTCCCTCCCCCCACCCCCGCCTTGCTTGCTCTCTCTTTCCCTCAAAAATAAACTTTTTTTTAATTAAAGAAAATATATTCCAATAATCTCTAGGACAAGGAGATCTTTGAAAGCAATGCAAGAAACCTAGGAGCCTTTTTGTATCTGTATGAGATAATAGATGTTCGTTAACTTTGTGATAATTTCACAATATATGTAAGATCATTATGCTGTACAACTTGTACAGTGTTATATGTCAATTATATCTCATTAAAACTAGAAAGATAAAAAAAAGCCAGAAGCCATGAAACAGTACAGATGTAACTTTGTAAAAATTAACAATTTCTGTAAAAAAAAATTCTAACAAAAGATACCCTAAAGATTCTGGCATCAAAAGGACAAACTAGGAGAAAATATTTGCCTCATTCAAAAGACAAAGTTACTACTCCTTATACGCAGGAATTCAAGAAAGGTGAATAGCAGTAGAAAAATGGGCAAAGAATAAATATAAAAATCTCAGAAAAAAGTTCTAAGCCAATAAAACAAGAAAATACATTTCACTGATTAGTACAAAGGAAGAAGCAAAATAACGAAATAACGATTTTTCAAATTGGCAGAAATTAAAGGGATTTATGACATTTCGTGCTGGCTAGGGATATGAGGAACCAAACATCATTGCAGTTGGAGGTTTGAATTTCCATAAATAACCTTATATTTATTTTAACCTTTGACACATTACCCTGTCTCAGAATTTATTCTACAGAAACATAAGTATCAGTTACATAAATATATGTGTGTTAATGATATTTGTTACTGCATTGTTTATAGTGACAAAAATTTGGAAACGATTTGAGTAAAAGGTAGAAGAAGGTTGACTAAATTGTGGAACACTTATGTAATAACATAATTATGTAAGAAATTATTCATAATGTGTACATAGTGACTTGAAAGATATTCAAAATCTATTATTTTTTTAAAATATGTAGAGCTCACTTTTTATTTAGAAAAAGATATCCTATTGTATGAGCTTTAAATGATGAGAAGGAAATATGGTAAAATTTTGGTATTGCCTAATTCAGAAATATGGTCTTAGACTGGGTATTAGAAGAAACCACTGTCCTCTTTTTCTTTACTTTCTAATTCTCTTTCATGTTTGACTTAGGATAAGCATATATTACTTCTTTAAAAAAAAAAGTATAGACTTAACTTCAGTCTTTAAAATAACCAGTAATAAAATATGTTTGCAGTTTTTTATAACTGTGTGTTCTCTTTAATACATGGTTATTATAAAACTGTCTACTCATACTAATGCGTTTTGTTTCACTTTAGCAATGTCTGACCGTCAAGAGAGTGCTCTTATAGAGCTAATGGTTTGTACAATTCGTCAAGCTGCTGAGGCACATCCTCCAGTGGGAAGGGGTACTGGCAAGAGAGTAAGTTAAATTAGTGAGAAATCTACCAAAAGACTTTTAATGTAATTAACTGTCTTAAATATTTGAAAATTTTGATGGTATATGTATGCATAAAAACATGGAATTTCTGTAAAGGATACATGCTATGGTGCTTTGTCATTATATACTGTCTACTGCACTTAGGTTTCAAAAATAGATTCTTTTCTTCCATGTTCCCAAAGCACCTGTACCTGCTTCTGTTCTAGTACTTTAATAATTTTCACATTCATATCTGTTAAAAATGCAGAAAGGCTCTGAAAGCAAACTGCCTAACTTTACTCTTCCATTTAGCAACTATTTAATCTTCAGATAGTTGATTATTTTCTTTGTGTGTTAATTCTCTTATTTGTAATATGGGGCTAATAATGCAAGTTTTATTGGTTATAAAGATGAATTGAGATAGTCATTGATGGAAAGACCAGCTCTGGTGGTGTGCAGAGGTAGGTAATTTCTCTCTACAAAAAAAGAAAAAATGAAACTGCAAAATTTGTCAAAAAAAAACTTATCAAAGAGCTCTGGAAGTTCACCAGAGATAAAAAAACAAATTGAAGGATTTGTTTTTGAAAAGCTGCTAAAGCTTCAGGTAAAAGCAACAGGAGTCTGCTGCCTTCTTGCCTGGGATTATAATGCACACACACCCATCCACAAGGTTGATGTCGTGTTACCAGAGTGGTACTGTCTGCAAAAAACAGCAGCTTTGCTTGCAGAGGGGGCAGACTCAATATGGTACAAATGGCAAAAGTCCAGAGCTTTGTGAACTAAAAATGGCAAACATGGTAGAAACAAACAAGGAAAACCCACAGCTGTGATATTCAGAGGTTGTGGTCCCAGATGGGAAGAACAGTGGACCAGCCAAGAATCTAAAAAATCCTGGAAATGAAAAAGCCATAAAAGGGTGAGATGAGCTCTCCATACATCACTGGCTGACTGAGAAACCTGAGAAAACCCAATGGAAAATAAAAGTCAAAGCAAACTTAGGTATTAGCTGGACTTTTTTTTTTTTATTAAGTTTTTTATTTTAATTCCAGTACAGTTAAAATACAGTGTTATGTTAGTTTCATATGTACAATATAGTGATTCAGGAATTCTGTACATTACTCAGTGCTCATGATGATAAGTGTACTCTTTAATCCCCAAATGCCCCACCCACCTCCCCTCCGGTAACCATCAGTTCCTTCTCTATAGTTAAGAGTTTGTTTCTTGGTTTGTGTGTGTCTCTTTTTATTTTCCTTTGCTCGTTTGTTTTGTTTCTTAAATTCTACCTATGAGTAGGATCATATGCTATTTATCTTTGTCTTGACTTATTTCACTTAGCATTATACTCTCTGGCTCCATGCATGTCATTGCAAATGTCAAGATTTCATTCCTTTTTATGGCTGCATAATATTCCATTGTGTATGTATACAGTATCTTCTTTATCAGTTCATCTACCAGTGGACATTGGGCTGCTTCCATAATTTGACTATTTTAATAATGCTCCGATAAACATAGAGTTGCATGTATCCCTTTCAGTTTGTGTTTTTGTGTTTTTTGCATTTTACCCAGTATTGCAATTACTAGATTGTGGAACAGTTCTATTTTTACCTTTTTGAGGAATGTCCATACTGTTTGCCACTGTGGCTGCACCAGTTTGCATTCCTACCAACAGTGCATGAGTGTTCCTTTTTCTCCACATCCTCGCCAACACTTGTTGTTTCTTGAAGAAGTGGCTGATCTTTGAATATACTTTCTAACCCAGGTCTCAGAGGGGAGAAGCCTTATATGTTGGAAGTATTTAAGCACCAACTCTGCCCAAATCATTGATTGACCAGGAATCTATTGAAATACTGAAAACTCTTAGGAAACAGGCTTTAAAACAAAAATAATGAAAATTCTAAGCAGAGGCCACATACATCATGGGAGAGACAGATTATATATACATTTCAGGTTTAAGATTACTTTTTTAAGTAATGAAACTCAGAAAAATCAGTTAAAAATCCATAATTGCTTCACCATATTACCTAAAAGTGTTGGCTCTTCCAGAAAAATTACAGCCATGCAAAGAAACAGTAAAATGTGACCATACTCTGGGTGAAAAAAGCAGACAATAGAAATGGCTTCTCATTAGGCCTAATTATTGGATTTAGCAAATACTTCAGAAAATACGTTGAAAGAATTAAAGGAAAATATGTTCAAAGAATTACAGGAAAATATGATAACAGAAATAAGGAATCTTAATAATGAAAAAACTTAATGGAAATTCTAGAGTTGAAAAGTACAATGACATTTCAAATTCATTCTTTGGGTTTAACAGCACATTTGAGATGACAAGAAACATCCTACATGAACCCAGATTAATAAAAATCATTCTGAAGAACAGAGAGTAAAGAAGACTGAAGAAAAATGAACAGAGCCTGAGAAATATGTGAAACAATATTAAGTGCATCAAGTTTGTATAATGAGAGTTCCAGAAAGAAAGGAGAGAAAGAGGAAAGAAAAACACTTGAAGATATAATTGCCAAAAACTTCCCAAATTTGGTGAAAAACATAATCCACAGATAAAGAAGCTTTACAAAACTCAAGTAGTGTAAACACAAAAGATTCATCTCTGGACAGGATAGTCACTGTTGAAAGCCAAAGACAAAAAAAATCTTGAAAGCAGCGAGAGGAAAAACATGTCATGTAGAGGGCAATTGTAATAAGATTACTAATTAATTTTTTATAAGAAACAGTAGAGGCCAGAAGACTGACAGAATGAAATATTCACTGAAAGAAAAGAAAATTGCCAACCAAGAATTCTAAATCCAGTAAAATTACCTTTCAAATATGAAGGTGAATTAAAAACATCCCCAGATAAATGAGAATTTAGAGATATGTTGCTGGAAGACCTGCCTCAGAAGAAATACTGAAAGAAGTCCTTTAAGCTATAAAGAGTAATACTGGATGTTAATTCTAATTCATAGTAAAGAATGAAGAGCACCAGAAATAGTAACTATGTGGGTGGCTATAAAAGGCCATGTATATTAATATATCTTTTTTTCCTCTTCTTTAAAGGGATGTAAGATTAATAAAAGCAATAATTATAGCACTAAAGCATTAAGATTATAAGATATGCAGATATATGTGACAGCAATAACACATATATAATAACACACATAATAAAATAAGGGTAAAGGAAATGGAATTATATCGGAGCAAAATTGTTGTATTTTGCTGTAACTCAATATTAATCTAAAGTTGATTATAGTAAACTAAAGAAGTATATTATAATCCCTAGAGCAACTACTGATACCCAAAGAAAATGAAAGCAAAATCAACAAATAAATTATAATAGTATACTAAAAAATGTTTAACTCCAAAAAACATAGTAAAGAAGGAATGCACAAAAAAAGATGAGACGTATAGATAGCAAAATGGCTGACATAAATGCAACCATATCAAAGCTTACATTAAATATGAATGTACAGAGATCCAAAAAGTAAAAATAGAGAAAACTATGGACTGGCTATGGAAAGATAGTAAGGAGTTATTGTTTAATTTTGTTGGAGATGGCAAGTTTTATTCTTAAGTCTTCATCTGTTAAAAACATACACTGAAATATTTATGGGTGAAGTGAAATGATATACCAAGAATTTGCCTTAAAATGCTACAGGAAATTAAAGTCTTTAGGAAATTAATGAAGTAATAGTGACAGAATGAGTACTTTTTAAATTTTTCCAAAATAAAAGTTTTAAAAACTTTATGTGTTGTTCCAACTTTAACTGAGCCCTTTCAGGCTAAACATTTCTTACCCTTTTGACTTGTGTTAATCATTTTTTAAGCACCTTCTTGCTTTCTCAACAAGTTCACTTCCTACTATTGCTATGTAAAAAAATTACTTTAAAACTTAGAGACTTAATAAGGCTTTATAGTCTCATACAGTTTCTGTGGGTCAGAAACTTGGGAGTGCCTTAGCTGTTCTTTTGGCTTAAGGTTTCTTATAGGTTTGCATTTAAGATGTTAGTCAGGGCTTTAGCCTCTGAAGATTTTATTGTTATTTTACTGCTTCTATAAATGGCTTACCTTACATGACTGGCGAGTTAGTGTTGATTGTTAGTGGGAGGCTTTAGAGCCTCACCATGTGGACATCTCAGTAGGACTGTTTGAGTGCTTTCAGGACATGGTTGCTACCCCCTCCCCCTGCTCCCAGAGTGAATGATCAAAGTGAGAATAAAGCAGAATGAATGAACCAAAGGAAAGTAAGGTAGACTTCTGTGTCTTTTATGATCTAGTTCTCAAAAGTCACACAACATCATTTCCACAATCTCCTATTGATTACACATGTCAGCCTTAGTCACTGTGGGAAGAGACTGCAAGGGCATGAATACCAGGAAGGAGTTACTGGGTGTCACTTGACGGCTGATTCTTACATTACCCTAGCATGGGAATCTCCAAGAAGCCCTGGTTCCTTTTAATAGAGTAGTATTTAAAGTTAAAATCTTGTCCCTAAGAGTACTCACTGTCAATTGATTATTATTTCTGATAGGCATTTTGAGTATACAGAGCTAAAAATATATATGTATATATTTCTCTGTATATATCCATATATACTAAATTACACATTTATGTTGATATTTATGACTTAAATTTAGCATAACAAGGTTTTTCCCTCTTTGATTTTGTATGTTTTTTCTTTTATTTTTTGGAAATATGTAAAACATTTATGTAGTTAAAAGGTGAAAAACATGTAAAAATATACATTCAGAGGAGTATTACTCGGCAATCAGAAAGAATGAAATCTTGCCATTTGCAACAACATGGATGGAACTATAGGGTATTATGCTAAGTGAAATTAGAGAAAGACAAATATCATATGACTTCACTCATACATGGAATTTAAGATACAAAACAGATGAACATAAGGGAAGGGAAGCAAAAATAATATAAAAACAGGGGACAAAACATAAGAGACTCTTAACTATAGAGAACAAACTGAGGGTTGCTGGTGGGGTTGTGGGTGGGGGAATGGGCTGGCTAAATGGGTAAGAAGCATTAAGGAAGACACTTGTTGGGATGAGCACTGGGTGTTATACATAGGGGATGAATCACTGGAATCTACTCCTGAAAACTTTATTGCACTATATGCTAACTAACTTGGATATAAATTTAAAAATTTTTTAAATAAAAAAACATTCAGAGAAGTCTTTGATACACGTTTCTCCCTCCTACCAGTAACCATTTTTATTTGTTTTCAGATTATCCTTTCAGTATTTCATTTTACAAGTATAGGTAAATGCATGTACTCCATCCTCCTTTCTCTCACTTACCCTCAAAAGATAGTATATTTTGTACAGTGTCTGTACCTTACATTTTTTATTTAACAGTATATCCTAGATATCACTCCATAACTGTATTTGGAGATCTTTATTTTTTTATGGCTGCATAATATCCATTATGTGGGTACACTACTGAGAGTCTTTTGGGTTGTTGCCAGCCTTTTACTATTAGAAATAATGTGTAGTGAATAATCTTGTGTCATTTCATACTTGTACCATGTGTGTTGGTGGGGTAGATTGCTTCAAAGTGAGATCATTAGATCAGAGGAAAGATAGGTATACAGTTTTGTTAGATACTGGCAAAGTCTCCCTTCATACGTGGTATTCCATTTTTACCATCCCATCAGAGATACTGTGAGGATTAACTGAGTTCGTGCATGTAGACTGCCTAACATGATTACTCAATCAAAGACAGCTTTTTCCCTAAAATCAATACTTAGACCTTTCATACATTATCAAATGAATTTCAAGACTTCTCAATACCCTGAATACATTCCTAGATGTATATTCCACTTTATATGTAGTCCTTTTTATTACTTTGTGCAGAACTAAATACATACTTGGTAAATCATTCCAGAGTGATTATTTTGTATTTTAAGAGGTAGAAAAACAATATTAAGTTCCTGGAAGAAGAATCAGATAGGAGGCCCTATTCTTTCACATTCTCAAACATCTGTGAGAATGAAGACCATTCTCAGCAAACTATCAACATTCCAAAAAATGTTGACATCGCTCTGAAGGGATGCACTACTATTGTGAAGGATGCCAGACAAACCCTGCAAAGAGACTCAGTCTCCTTGGAAAGAAAAAGAAGAGGCTCCAAGTTGACAAATGGTGGGCAAATAGAAAAGAAATGGCTCTGGTTCGCATTATCTGTAGTCATGTACAGAACATGATCAAGGGCGTTACACTGGGCTTCCATTACAAGGGAGGGTCTTTGTATGCTCACTTCCCCAACAACATTGTTATTCAGGACAGTGGTTCTCTTGTTGAAGTCTGAAATTTCTTGAGTGAAAAATACATCTGCAAGCTTCGGATGAGGCCAAGGTGTTGCTTGTTGAGTATCTCAGGCCCAGAAAGATGAGTTAATTCGTTAAGGAAATGACAGTGAACTTGTGTCAGATTCAGCTGCTTTGATTCAGAAAGCCACAACAGTTAAAAACAATATCAGAAAATGTTGGGATGATATCTGTGAAAAAAAAAACAGTTCAGCAGCCTGATGAATAAGATCTAAGTTTTCCAGGGGTGCCTGGGTGATTCAGTCGGTTAAAAGTCAGCTCTTTTTTTTTTTTTTTTCCTAGTTTATTTATTTATTTTGAGAGAGAGAGCGTGTGCACACCAGTGTGAGCAGAGGAGGGGCAGAGAGAGGGAAAGAGATAATCCCGGTGTCAGTGTAGAGCCTGATGCAGGGCTTGATCTCAAGAACCATGAGATCATGACTTGAGCCTGAATGCTTAAGTACAGTTAATTTACTGATCCACCTAGGCATTCCAGGCATCTAACTTAATGCTTAAGATTCTCTCTCTCCTCCCTCTGCACCTCCCCGCACTCTCTCACTCTCAGACAATAGAAAAGATGTCCCAGCTACAGAAACAGCAAGGTGCCAAATGATTTCTCAGACTTATTTGTGGTATTTTAAAGATACAATAAAAGCTGTATTGATTTTTTTTTTTAAATGAGGGTTTACATTTATTAAGTGGTAATTTATATTGGAATGTTTCTGTTTTGTAATACCATTCAACATTATGATCCTAAGTTCCTTCAAGATAAATACAAAATGCAGAATATCTTGGGGAAATTATTATCTTGAGTGCAGAGATATTGTTAGTGTATGCGTCAAAAAATAAGTGAAAATTTATTAGCTGCTGATAATATAAAAGCATTACTTTCTAAAGTATTTTCAGAAAAGTGTATTTAACATAGGGGAGATTACTGTTAACATATTGAGGTTAAAACTCTGGAAAAATTGTTTCACCATTAGTTCTAATATTTTTATGTTGATAATTGGTTTTATAGAAGTGTTTGTTTTTGTTTTTATTTAACCTAAACAAGTAGTAATTTATCTAAATTTGGGTGATTCTTAAATAAGTAGTTATTTCATAAAGTAATACTGCATGTTAACTAGAAATAAGCGTAAAACTAGAGATATTTGTTTTAGTAGTTTGTTAAGCTCCTCTGAAAATTCTCGGGTACGTTATCTGCCAGTGCTTCATTGTTCTGTGTAACATTCTAGATTTATAAATTAGTATGTGACATTATGTTCTTTACCCATTTAAATTTATTTCTAGGTGCTAACTGCCAAAGAGAGAAAAACTCAAATTGATGATAGAAACAAATTGACTGAGCATTTTATTATCACACTTCCTATGTTGCTATCAAAGGTATAGTTTCATTTACATTTCTGTGCTAATATGCCACTGAGTTTGCTTATTACACTGAACTATTAAAGTAGTCACTTCTTTTTTCTTTGCTTCTCTTCCTTCTAGTATTCTGCAGATGCAGAGAAGGTAGCAAACTTGCTACAAATCCCACAGTATTTTGATCTAGAAATTTATAGCACAGGTAGAATGGAAAAGGTAAGACACTGTGAAATTGAAATTCTATTATAGTCAGTTTAATTAACTAGATTATTTCATTTCATGTAATCTATAGGCTTATAATTTGACAGATGCTTATTTTTATTAATCTAAATATCATAGTTTTTTTTTTTTCCCCTCCTCAGCATCTGGATGCTTTATTAAAACAGATTAAATTTGTTGTGGAGAAGCATGTAGAATCGGATGTTCTAGAAGCCTGCAGTAAAACCTATAGCATACTATGCAGCGAAGAGTATACCATCCAGAACAGAGTTGACATAGCTCGAAGTCAGCTAATTGACGAGTTTGTAGATCGATTCAATCATTCTGTGGAAGATCTACTGCAAGAGGTCTGTTTTAAAGTTAATGTGTATATATGTGATAATTTTGGCTAATAGTTATTCAGAGTTGTTGAATGTGTAAATTGTTTCCATTTTAAAGTAAAATCTAGTAGAATTGCCTACCTCTTTCAGATCTTAGCATTATTGCAGCTGTTCATCCTGTAAAGATTAGCCTTGGTTATACTTTATTTTAAACACCTATTCATAAAAGCTAAATTTTTTCTCTTTTAAGAAATACCTTTTTAAAGTCTGGCTTTTCTTAATTCATTTTTTCATTTTTTATTCCTGGAACCTAAATTACATTTTAATATTATTCAACTCCTATAATGTACTAATGAATACAACATAAAAATTAAGTGTACTTACAAGGAACAGCCACTCACCAGTGGTGTGCCCAGGATAGCAGCAGACCTCTCCCAACTGTTTTTTTTTTTTTTTTTAATGTTTATTTTATTTTTGAAGGAGAGAGAGTGAGCATGACCAGAGGAGGGGCAGAGAGAAAGAGGGAGACAGAGGATCTGAAGCCCCGACATGGGGCTCGAACCCAAAACTGAGATCATGACCTGTGTTAAAATCAAGAGTCTCACACTTAATCAACTGAGCCACCCAGGCACTTCTCCAGCTGGTTATTTTTATAATTATTTTTGTGATTCCCATTTCTTGCCCTCTTCCTCCAATCATTGTAAGGCAATTTGGAACCCCCACAGATTTCTGTGCTTTGATGGCCAGACTGATAGGATTTTCTTTTTAATCCATGTAACCAATTTTTCCAACTTCTAATTTTTAATTTTAACTTCTGAGTTTTATCAACCATTTTTTATTTTTCATTGTGATTTTGAGCTACCAAAGGAACTGACAGTAAAATCTTTGAAGTAACCATTAAAATCTTTAAAGCACGTACCTTTTCACTCAGCAGTTTCAGTGAACTTATGCTAAAGTATTAATCAAAAAAATGTACAAAGTTAACATTTATGACATTGTTTAAAATGCAAAAAATGGTTATCTCTGGGTATTACAATTATGGCTGTTATTTTTTATTTTTTTGCTTATTTGTACCTTGTTTTTTACCAACAGTGAATATGTACTCTTTATATAATAAAAAAGAATTCTTTTAGGCAGTAAGCATTAACAGACTTTCGTGTGAATTTGAGGGTAAGTAAAGTTATGGTAATGAAGTGATGTCTTTTTTTTATTTATAGGGAGAAGAAGCTGATGATGATGATATTTACAATGTTCTTTCTACATTAAAGCGGTTAACCTCTTTTCATAAGTACGTCATTTTATTTAGATTTAGTTAATAACATATTAGCCAACGTAAAATAGACTGTTTTGATAATATTTGACATCTGTATAACAATGGAAAATTTTAGACAAATATAGAGATGTTATGATTTTTCTACTATTCAGATTTTCTCTCTATAAATTATTGGTTTTTATTATTTGATTATTTAAGGAGTAAGATTTATCATTCAAGTGTAACAAATGTACACTGTACACTGTAAAAGTTTGTTAATCAATATTATTAACACATTAGATGGGCTTACTCTATAAGCTAGAGGTTTTTTTTTTTAATTTTTTAATATTCATTTTTGAAAGACAGAGACAGAGCATGAGTGAGGGAGGGGCAGAGAGAGAGACAGAGACACAGAATCTGAAGCAGGCTGCAGGCTCTGAGCTGTCAGCCCAGAGCCCAATATGGAGCTCAAACTCATAAACCTTGAGATTATGACCTGAGCTGAAGTCGGACACTTAACCAACTGAGCCACTCAGGCGCCCCATAAGCTAGGTAGAGTTTTATAGGTATAATTTTCAATTGATAGCTTTTAGAAATCTTAATAAGAAAAAAATTTGGGAGGAAGCCATGAAAGTTCATCTAAGTGTCATTTTCAAATTGTAATTTACATGTCCCTTGTTAATGAAGTGTGTTTGCTCCATAAAGAAAGGAAAATAAAGATCTTTGTTGTCTAAAGAATGTTTAAGTGTAGCCCTTACATTAATGAACACTTCAGATTTCAGAAGCAATGTCTAAAATCTAAGACTTTTAGATTTTCTTTTTACACAAGTACATTTTTTAGACTTCTATGGAGAAATAAACTCTTAGTTTTAAAAATATTTTGACATTTCAAAATAAAAATTGACAACTAATGTCAAAACTCTTATTTTAAAAAATATTTTGACATTTCAAAATGAAAGTTAACATTCACTGATCTATTTTTAGTAGAACTCATGAGAAAATAAAATGTCAGCATTATTTCAATTAAGAAGCCTATAGCCACACTAAATTTCGAGCTTTGCCATATTTCCTTTCCCCTATTTCTGTCTTTCTTTATCTCTATTTTATGAATACAAATGTCTTTTAAAAATACATATGGGGGAGCCTGGGTGGCTCAGTCGGTTAAGCGGCCCACTTCGGCTCAGGTCATGATCTCGCGGTCAGTGAGTTCAAGCCCTGCGTCGGGCTCTGTGCTGACAGCTCAGAGCCTGGAGCCTGTTTCAGATTCTGTGTCTCCCTCTCTCTGACCATCCCTCGTTCATGCTCTGTCTCTCTCTGTCTCAAAAATAAATAAACATTAAAAAAAAATTTAAAAAAAATACATATGTATTTTTATGTTTTGAAATTATGAATGTATTTGTTAAAATGTGTTTTAAAATATACTAGGAAGAATGAAATGGAATACAAGCTTAGGTTGACTATGTAGTAGTAACCTTCATTGAAAGGTGCGAATTTTTATTGTTAATTAGTTTCTTTTAATTAATTCCTAATATCAGCTTACATATTTTGTCTCCTCTCCCCCTTCATCGTCCTTGTCCCTCTTTCCCTTTTCCCTTTTTCTTCCTTTTTCTTTCCTTCCGTCCTTTTTTCTCTACTTCCATCCTCTTTACTTCTTCCTTTCTTTCTGAGTACTTGAACATTTTTTATCCATCTTTTTTGATTCTATAAGAAAATGCAGTTAGTTTATACTTCTGCCTACTCAAACTGAGTTCAGATTTCAATTTTCTTCTACTCTAGAATAAAGTTAATGCATTTTTGTTTATTTTAGTGCTCATGATCTCACAAAATGGGATCTATTTGGTAATTGCTACAGATTATTGAAGACTGGAATTGAACATGGAGCTATGCCAGAACAGGTAGGAGTTTGTTGATATTCCTTCTTTGTCCATTTTAGAAGATGAAGCTTCTCTGAGATCACACAGGATTATTAAAAGCCTTACATAGAAAGTATACTCCTTAAATGCAGATGCCTCTTTTGAGAATTATTGCTATAGTAATTGAATATTACTGGTAGGTGTTCATGATTGGATGTTACTGGTAGGTGTAATATATCTTCAGGTTTGAACAGAAAAAAGTAGAGAAACTTTTTTATAATGTATTTTAAAAATTTAATACTAAAGTAAACATTATTGTTCTTTTAGGAAAAATCCCATTAGTTTCCATAGTAGTAACTTCAAAACTTGATTCAGTTTGATGAAAATTCCTAATTATGGCTATATTGTAGGTACTGTTCTAGATATTGATAATGGTAAGCCTGAGTACGGCTTACTTTTTATAGTAGAACCATAGTTAAGTAAACTTGGAGCCTCTATTTAGATTTTAGACCTTTTTGCCTTCATATGTAAGTTGGAATGGAAAGGGCAGGAATTCACCAAATTTCTCTAGTCTGAAAGACACTTAAAATAGTCAATTCTATATGAGAATTAAGTTGTTAATTGTTAATTAACAGTTACAGTTATTACAGTTGTTAATGGTTACATGTAATGTAGTTAATTTTAATTGACAATTACATATAGTTATTGTTACTTAGCAATAACAATCTGTTGTAAGAATTAAGAGTTCTTTTGTATACTGCATATACTCATTCATTAGACCAAAATATCAACCAATAGTGAAGTATAGGTGGTGTTTAGGGGTGGTCTCATGTATTTCCATTTGGTAATGAATGCTTAAATACTAAAGCAGTAAGAATTTCAGCAGGTATAACAATTATGATTTCATATTAAAAGTTAATCACAGAAGTATACTTTCTCATTGTCTGTTTATATTCTCAAGCTGTTCTTTAAAGTTGAAAGGGATAGAGTTGAGGTATTCCTTGTTTTGGTTTCCTCATTTTCCTCAAGAAGATAATGAGAATAGCACATCTCTGTTTCATCTGGGGATTATAATTATGTCAAAATTTATTTTTAATTCACTATACCATCATTTATTGTCGTAGAACTGACTTGTGACTTCTTTGGTTGTCTTCTTTGATTATCTTGGTTTTCTCTTACTTATTTTCTTATTTCTTCCATTTTTAATTTCTTAGAGTAAGAGAACACATACATGTGACATTTGCTTATACTTTGTTACTCTTAACACATACTTTCTTTTTTTTAATTCAAGTATAGTTAACAGAGTGTTATATTAGTTTCAGGTGTACAATATAGTGATTTGACAGTTCTGTATATTACTCAATGCTCATCAAAAGTGTACTCTTAATCCCCTTCACCTCCTTCACCCATCCCCCCACTCACCTCCCCTCTGGGAACCATCAGTTTGTTCTCTAAGGTGAAGAGTCGGTTTTTTGATTTGTCTCTTTTTTTGTTTTGTGTTTCTGTGTTTTGTTTCTTAAATTCCACTTATGAGTGAAATCATGTAGTATTTGTCTTTTTCTGACTGACTTATTTCTCTTAGTATTACATCTTCTCATTCCATCCATGCTGTTGCAAATGTCAAGATTTCATTCTTATTTATGACCCATAATATTCCACTGGTGTGTGTGTGTGTGTGTGTGTGTGTGTGTGTGTGTGTGTGTGTGTCTGTGTGTGTGTGTGTGTGTGTATAAACACACATGCATATACATGCATACATACATACCACATCTTCTTTATCCATTTATTTAGTTGATGGATGCTTGGGCTGCTTCCATAATTTGACTATTGTAAATAATGCTGCAGTAAACATAGGGGTGCAAATATTTCAAATTAGTATTTTTGTATTCTTTGGGTAAATACCCAGTAGGAGAATTACTGGATCATTTTTATTTTTTTGAGGAATGCTGCACCAGTTTGCATTCCCACCAGCAGTGCACAGATGTTTCTTTTTCTTTACATCCATGTTTGCACTTGTTGTTTCCTGTTTGATTTTAACCATTCTAACAAGTGTGAGGTGATATTTCATTGAAGTTTTGATTTGCATTTCCCTAGTGATAAGTGATGATGAAAATCTTTTCATGTGTCTGTTGGTCATCTGTGTGTTTCCTTTGGAGAAATGTCTGTTTCTGTCTTCTTCCCATTTTTTAATTGTATTATTTGTTTTTGTGGTGTTGAGTTGTGTAAGTTCTTCATACATTTTGGATACTAACCCTTTCTTTATCAGATATGTCATTTGCAAATATCTTCTCCCATTCCATAGGTTGTCTTTTAGTTTTCTTGATTGTTTTCTTCGCTGTGTAGAAGCTTTTTATTTTGATACAGTCTCAATAGTTTATTTTTGCTTTTCTTTCCCTTGCCTCAGGAAACCTGTCTAAAAAAATGTTGCTGTGGCTGACGTCAGTGAAATTACTGCCTGTTCTCTCTTCTAGGATTTTTATGGTTTCAGGTCTCACATTTGGATCTTTAATCCATTTGAGTTTATTTTTGGGTATGGTGAAAGAAAATGGTCCCAGCCTCTTTCTTTTGCATGTTGTCCAGTTTCCCCAGCACCATTTGTTGAAGAGACTTTTTCCCATTGCATATTCTTGCCTCCTTTGTAAAGATTAATTGACCATAAAATCATGGGTTTATTTTGGTGCTCTCCCTTCTGTTCCACTAATCTATATGTCTGTTTTTGTGCCAGGACCGTACTGCTTTGATTACTACAACTTTGTAGTTTATGTCAAAATCTGGGATTGTCATCCCTTCAGTTTTGTTCTTTTTTTTTTCAAGATTGTTTTGGCTGTTCAGGATCTTCTGTCACAATTTTAGGATTGTTTTTTCTAGATCTGTGAAAAATGCTGTCGGTATTTTGATAAGGATTGCATTGAATCTGTAGTTTGCTTTGGGTAGTATGGACATTTTAACAATATTGGTTCTTCCAATCCACAATCATGGAATATATTTCTATTTGTGTCGTTAGACATGTCCTTAAAACTTTAATCATGTATATGAAGTTTTAGTGCATCACTACTAGATTGTGCTCTTGTTTGTTTTAGCAATAGAAACTATTTAGCAGTCAGCAGCTCTTAGAAACATGTCTTTAGATACCTACAATTGAAAATCTGGAAAGTATACAGAATTCAACCAGTTCTCCATAAGACCATACAGGCTCACTTTTGTAGATTGCCACTCTGTACTTTAAAATTCAGAGAAAATACCCTTTTTGAGTAAAGATAACAAATAACTACCAGAATGTTTGTGATTGCTTACCTTTAGTTATGCTTAATATTCTGAAGATAATTTAAAATTAATCGTCTAGCAGTTTTGGGTAATTGTATTGTCCATATGCTTGACTGTTTGTTTTCCATGGTAACCGTTTTAACTAGAAGTTTCCTAGTCTTCTGAGTTATTTTTTTTTTTTCTTTCCTCTTCCACTGATCTCTTTTCTCATGCCAATACTGTTTTAACTATTACAGGTTTAGAATATGTAAGACTGAAGTTTAGAAGAATTTACCTATTTATAATAATCTTTTAACTCAAATTATAGAAGAGTTACATAGAAAAATAAACTCTTATTTCCTTCATCTGATTCATCTATTGTCTCAAGTTTTCCACAGTTGCATACTCGCAAGCTTTCTCACTTTCTCTCTATATATATTATATATTTTATTTTCATATAAATATGCATATGTAACACAGTAATATTCTTTTTTAATGTTTTATTTTATTTTTGAGAGAGAGGGAGACAGTGCACAAGCAGGGTAGGGGGAGAGAGAGAGGGAGACACAGAATCTGAAGTAGGCTCCAGGCTCTGAGTTATCAGCACAGAGCCCAACGCGGAGCTTGAACTCACAAGCTGTGAGACCATGACCTAAGCCAAACTCAGAAGCCCAAACGATGAGCCTCCAGACACCCCTAATGATACTCTTCATAGCAGTTTTCCCCCAGCCCAGAATTCAAGCAATAATAATACATTGCATCCAGTTTTTAATGTCTTTTTTTTTTTTTTTTTTTTTTTTTGGTACTTTTAATCTGGAATGCTTTCTTGTTCTTTGTGTTTCATGACATTGACACTTTGAAGATACAGGCTAATTATTTTATAGAATGTACTCAACTGGGGTGACTGGGTGGCTCAGTTGGTTGAGCGTCCGACTCTTGGTTTTTGGCTCAGGTTGTGATCTCAGGGTCGTGAGATCAAACCCCACTTTGGGGCTTAAGAGTCTCTCTCTTCCTCTGTCCTTCTCCCTGGCTTACACACACTCTCCCTGTCTCAAGTTAATAAATATTTAAAAAAATAATAAAAGAATCTCCTCAACTTAGTTTTGTCTAATCTACATGTTTAGATTCATTCATATAATGCATTCTCGGTAGAATGCTACAATAAATGATATTCTGCCCTCAGTGTATCACATCAGGAGGCACATGATGTCATTTTGTTTCCTATTGTGATATTAATTTTGATCACTTTAATAAGGTAGGCTCTGCCAAGTCTGTCCTGTGTAGAGTTTCCATTTTCTTTTTTAATGTGGAAAGATTTCTTAAGAATATTCCTGTTTCTTATCAAACTTTGATATAGTGTTAGCATCCATTTATGATTCTTGCCTCAGTCATTTATTTCTCTCATGGTCACAAATGAAGTAAATAGTGACTTTCCATCATTTATTTATGTCATTTATTTATGTCATTTATTTATGTCATTTATTTGTTGGCCCTCTGCTATAAAGAAGAACTTGCCCTTCTTCGTTCATTTATTCATTTTTTAAAATTCATATAGACTCGTGGATTACTACTTTATTCCTATTCTGTCCAGCTGGTTAAAATTGAGTTCTATTGTTAATTTATTTTGGTGTTCAAATTGTTGTAGAATTAGACAGAGGGAGTTGCTTTGAGACCTCCTCCTCCTGTGTGCTTTTAAATATTTTTTTGAACACTTTGGAGCAAGAGTATGGCATCTGGCATCTGTTTGTGTCCTCCCCTATTCTAATGAGTTTTTAACCTACAAAAAGTATTAAAAATTATTACAGTTCTATAACACAGTAAACAATCCACATTTCAGAATTTATTGTAGTATTTCTTTTCTTTTTTTTTTTTTTAAGTTTATTTATTTTGAGAGAGAGAACACCAGCAGGGAAAGGGCAGAGAGAAGAGAGGGAAAGAGAATCCCAAGCAGGCTCTACTGACCGCGCAGAACCTGACGCAGGGCTCAATCCCACGAGGAGTGAGATCATGACCTGAGTCGAAGTCAGTAGTTGGATACTTAACTGACTGAGCTACCCAGGTGCCCCAATTTGTAGTATTTCTTCATATAATTTTTTGTAAAATAAAGGCAAGAAATATTTAAATTCTCCCTATTTTGTTTTGTGATTTTATGCCTATTGCCTGTTGGTGTCCTTGTAAGTTTATACCTTGTTTTAGATAACATCTATCAAAAATAAAATATTAAACTTCTGCTTTAATATATAGTTGCCAGAATTGTCTGAATTGATCCTACAAACTGAAAGCCAATAGAGAACATTTGTGAATTGTTTTGGTAAATATTTGCTATATAACAAGATAGTGAGAGTAAACCCATAAAGAGGAAGGGATTATAATCACAGGTCACTAACTCTGGGCTTCTCAAGGCATCAATAATAGAAATTTTTTTTTGTACTTTTCACATATAGTAATATTTTAAGTCTTTACATGTATACATTTGTTTAAGCCTTATGACAACCCTATAGGATATGTATGCCTTTACTATTTTTATTGATGATGAAACTGAAACATCGAGATACTAAATAACTTGCCTAATGTTACATAGCTGTTGCATATCCACTCAAACGAAGCTTTTAAATTCTTTTCAGTGTCTCTTCACATTTCTTGCTACTAATTTGCTACTGCTGTTTGCTATCCCATCCCTTCTGATGTTTGCCCCATGTCAAACTTTTTTTTTTTTTAATCTTTTTATTTTGTCTAAACATCTTTTGTATTTTTTCAGTGGGAATTGTGGGGAGAGATTAAATGCTTGTACTTGATCATCGTGAACTCGTAATCAACACATTTCTTTAGAATGAACATAGGTTGAGTTTAACTTCAGTAACATTATTGCTGTTGGATAGATTATGACTTTCTGTGTAAATAATGCAGTCATACTGTCTTTAGAAGAATGCTGATATGTTCCTTAGAAGACTACACACTTTTTTCCTTGACTGAACTTAGAAATTATTTCAGTTACTCACTTCTGACTATTCCTTGGGCATGTTATATCAAAATTTGGCTACCACCCCCACATACATCCAGATTACCACCTACCTTTTTATTATTGATCAAAAATGTGTTTGAGTGTCAGATCCTAAGGGAGGGAATATTAGAAGCATCCTTAATCTCAAGAGATTTTTATCTTTTAAAAAATTCTACCTCCTCAATATCTCTTTTGCCACCATTGTTTTAGCCCTACTATCATTTTCTTAGTTTAATCCTTCATATTTTCTCTTGTGAATCACAGTAGTAGTTACCTATTTTGTCTTAGTAACCTTAGTTTTAACCTTTTTCTAATCTAGGCTCTGTTCTAGTAATTCTCAACTGTATGTATGTATCAGAAAACCTTATGGAGTTGTTGGATGTTTTATTTTTTGTTTTTAAATACTCACATACTTTCAAATACCATTGTAGACTAATTTGGTGTAATCACTTTAGAAAGTTACTTGTCAAATTCTTATCAAAATTAAAAGCAGATATACCCTTGATTGACATTTATAATTTAGGAATTTAGACTACAGATATATACTTGGAGATGTGTAGAAAGACATAGGTACAAAGATGTTCATCGTAGCATTACTTATAAAAAATTACAACTTGAAATAATCTAAATTTTGATCAGGAGAGAACCAGTTAGCTTTGGTAGGATAGTTTTGATTCTATGCAGTGCTATGTCACTGTAAATTTTAAAATGTTAATATTATTTATGTTAAATATTCTATGTGAGAAAATTTAATGAAAAAGGCAAGGAGTAGAATGGTTATATAAATTTAAAGAGGTGATAAGATTTCAATATACAGACACCTGTTAATTGACAGATTGTATCTGGGATGATACATAAGGAACTGTTGAACAATGGCTTTCTTAATGGAAAACTAGAGATCTGTAGTGTTCAAGAAACTTAGTTTGAATTGTATACCATTATACTGTTGGATATTTCACTATGTACATCAATTGCTTTTTAAATTTAAAAATCTGTTGTTGAGTAATGAATAACTCAAAATTGACATTTGAAAACTGTGTACGGTTTAGGGGCGCCTGGGTGGCTCAGTCAGCTGAGTGTCCAACTTAGGCTCAGGTCATGATCTCGCAGTCTGTGAGTTCGAGCCCTGTGTCGGGCTCTGTGCTAACAGCTCAGAGTCTGGAGCCTGCTTCAGATTCTGTCTCCCTCTCTCTGCCACCCCCCCGCTCATGCTCTGTCTCTCTCTGTCAAAAATAAATAAACACTAAAAAAAAATTAAAAACTATGTACGGTTTATAATAGCACCAAAAAACATGAAATAACTTTGGCATAAATCAACAAAATGTGTGCAAGATCTGTATGCTGAAAACTACAAAACACTAATGAAAGAAATCAAAGATTTTAATAAATGAAGATTATATCATGTTCATGAATTAGAAGACTTAATATTGTTAAGATGTCACTTTTCCCCAAACTGATCTTAGGTTGACTAACACAATTCCATTTAAAATCTCTGCAGGATTTTTTGTAGAAACTGACAACTTGATTCATACAATTTATATTGAAGGGTAGGGGTGCCTGGGTGGCTCAGTTGGTTAAGCGACCGACTTCGGCTCAGGTCATGATCTCACAGTTTGTGAGTTGTAGCCCCGCGTTGGGCTCTGTGCTGACGGCTCAGAGCCCGGAGCCTACTTCGGATTCTATGTCTCCCCTTTCTTTACCTGTCCCCTGCTCACGCTCTGTGTCTCTCTGTCTCTCATTAATAAATAAATGTTAAAAAAAATTATATTGAAGGGCAAAATAATTTTTAAAAAGAACAAAGGTAGAATATTCACACTACCTTAAAGACTAAACAGTAACTTTGACAGTGTGGTACTGAAGAAAGGCTAGACATAGATCAAAGGAGCAGTATAGGGGCGCCTGGGTGGCTCAGTTGGTTGAGCGTCCGACTTCAGCTCAGGTCACGATCTCATGATCTCGCGGTCCGTGAGTTCGAGCCCCGCATCGGGCTCTGGGCTGATGGCTCAGAGCCTGGAGCCTGCTTCCAATTCTGTGTCTCCCTCTCTCTCTGCTCCTCCCCCATTCATGCTCTGTCTGTCTCTCTATCTCAAAAATAAATAAACGTTAAAAAAAAAATTTTTTTTTAAAAAAACAAAGGAGCAGTATAGAGAATCCAGAAATACATTCACATATATGTGGTAAGCTGATTTTTGACAGAGGTGCTAGGGCATTTCTTTGGAGAAGGGATAACCTTTTTAACAAATGGTTCTAAAATGAATATATATATATATATATATATATATATATATATATATATATATATATATATATATACACACACACACGTATATATATATGGGGAAAAAAAAGAATCTCAGTTCACACTTCATACCATCTACAAAATTAACTCAAAATAGACCTTTAGACCATAAAACTAAATGCACCACCTGTAAGTATAAAACATCTGAAAGTACACACAGGAGAAAATCTTTGTGACCTTTAAGTTAATCAAAGATTTCTTACATACAACATCAGAAGCATGATCCATAATTTAAAAATTTCAAAAATAACACATTCAGCAAAATTAAGCACTTCTGCTCTTGAAAGATAGTGTTAAGAGAATTGAAAATACAAGCATATAAGACCAAAAGATATTTACAAATCACATATCTGATAACACTTGTACTCAAAATGATAAAGATCTCTCAAAATTCAGTGGTAAAAACAACAGATAATTCACCATAGAAGATAGATGACAAACACATGAAAAGCAGCTTATCTCATTAGTCATTAGAGAAATGCAGATTAAAAGCATGATGAGATTTAGAAAGCAGTGGAACTTGTATGTTGCTGGCAGGAATGCACAATGGTACATTCACTTCAGAAAGCAATTTGGCAATTTCTTATAAAGTTAAATACACACTTACCATCTGGCCCAGCAGTCCATCTCCTGAGTATTTATCCAAGAGAAATGAAAACTTAAGTTTTCACATAAAAACTTTTTTTTCACATAAAAACCTATACTGGAATGTGTATAGCAGCTGTATTCATAATTGCCCCAAACTGCAAACAACTCAAATGTCCATCAAGTGGTGAAGGTATAAAAACAAATTATATTATCATCCATACAGTAGAATACTTCTCAGCAATAAAATGGAAGGTACCACTGAACCACTGTCATGCAACAACATGGATGAGTCTCAGTAACATACAGAGTCAAAGAAACCAGATGCACAAAGCTATGTGCTGTACAATTTTATTATACATTTTGGAAGAAGCAAAACTTACAGAGTCAGAAAACAGAAATCCAGAATGGTGCAGGGAGCTGACTACAGAAGAGTATGGGGGAATTTGAAGGATGATGAACTGTTCTATTTCTTGATTGTTTTGATGACTACCTGGTGATACATTTGTCAAAACTGCAGAACTGTATGTTGAAAACAGTAAAATTTTTTTGTATATAAATTATATCTTGATTTTTTTAATGCACAAGGACAAAAATAAGAGTAATTATTGCTCATACTTAATGAAGTCCATTTCAAAGCCTGACCAATGTATGTTTTGAAGTTTAGAAAGCCCCGGACCAAAATGCAACCATAAGAACAAAAGAAAACATTTATCACATGGTGGAAATTTCAGAACCAAGAGCCTTAGGTAGAAAAGTTTGATATAACCTTCATTCTTATTTTTCAGCTCTCTAGCAAAGTTATATATAATGGCTGCCGATATTATTTAAATTAAAATTAGTTGTTTAAAACGATTATTGGACTGTTTTTGTTGACTCTAAATCTTCAGGGGTGCAACATGAAAATTTCTATTTTTTAATCTTCATAGATCCTTCAGAAGCATGGCTAGAGTGAAGTACATCTGCTCTCTTAGAAGACAACATATAGTGTTATACCATGTTTTAAAAGTTCAAAAACTAGAAAAATCAAACAGTGTATTTTCCAATGATATGTATATGTGATAAAACTATTTTTTTAAGAGCCAGGACATGATATATATGAAATTTAGTAGAATGGTTTGCCAGTCTTAAGGAATAGGGGAAGAGATCATAGATGGATACCAAATTATTGATATCATAGTAGTTCTTAAATTTGGTAGTCTGTTCATAGGTTAATTTTATTATTATGCTTTATAATACAACTATTTTGAAGTATCAAATATTACATTAAAATATCTTAACAAAGAACAAATGGAAGCACTTTTCTTTGTTCTTGCAAATGGGATATTTTTGAAACACCTGATCATGTTACTCTTCTGTTCAGATATGAACATGTTACTATCTGTGCATTACCTAGCATTCTTAGGATAACACCCAGATTTTTTTGTCATACTGAGGTGACCATGTTGTTGTCCACAAACAAGTGTACTTTTGAAAGTGAAAAGGAGTACTGTTAATAATTATTCCAAGACGTAGGCATAAACCAGGATATATAGTCACTCTTTTATAAGGCCCTTTGTGATTTGGTTTTTGCTGATCTAGCCTCAGTATATGCTTATATTTACTCTGTATCAGACTGTTCACAGTTTATTGGTGAGGCTTTTTTTTTGAAATTGCTTTTTCTTCAACTTACATTGTCCCTTTGTTGCCAGGTTAAATCTTACATCTTTCTTTAAAGATTTAGTATATACACTTTTGCTTCTCTAGAAAGTTTTTCCTAACCATATTACTCTTCCTGGCTAAGACAGGAGTCCTTCTTCTTGCCCCTTAACACCTGACCCTGCATGTGTACACTTAGTCAAACCAGTTACTAAATTGTTACAGTTGAAACTTATTTTCCATCTAGATTATTCTCTAAGATCAGGTAATATATTTGTTTTAAGCTCCTAGTCTAGCAGAAGACTTGGATACTGAGTAAAACATCTGTTAGAAAAACAGAGCTCTTATTTTTCAGACTACAGTTTTAAAATGCCATACAATTATATCTCTGATTAGTTTTTATATGCCTCTCTTAAATAACCTTTCTTTATGTTTCCCCATCTTTTTGTTGTGTTAATTTTTTTTTTGTTTTGTTTTTATAGTAAAAAACACATAACATGAAGTCTACTCTCAACAAATTTTTAAGTCTCTAGTACACTATTGTTAACTATAGGTACAATGTTGTATGGCAGATCTCCAGTTTCATTTTACTTTTTAAGTTCTTTATATTAATGTTCTTAAGCTTATGTCATTTGTTGCAGTAATTTACCAATGGGAATTTTTAATTTTATTATATCTTGTTGTCTGGTATATAAATATTCTTTACATAATCAGAATTATCAGTTTTTTGTTTGATGTCTTACTTGGAAAGCCTTCCCACACGTTTCTAAGTCATTTAAATATTCACTTCTTTTTTTTCTTGTGTTTTAATAGTGTTATTTTTTATAATGTTTAGGGGGGGCACCTGTGTGGCTCATTCGGTTAAGCATCTGACTCTTGGTTTCAGCTCAGGTCATGATCTCATGGTTCGTGAGATCAAATCCCACGAAAAGAGGGATTCTGTCTCTCTTTCTCTCTGCCCCCGCCCCACTTGCACTTTCTCTTTCTCTCAAAATAAATAAACTTAAAAAAAAAATGTTTGGAATCTATTTGCATAAATTATTCATTTTACTTTGAATATGTTTTTAAGTGACTATTCTTCTCTTGGAATTATGAATGTTCCCTACTTTCACCATTTTATGTGGACCAAAATTCTGTCTCCACTAAGTATTATGTTATGGTTTCTTAATGATTTAGGAATGGTTGAGATGTTGTATATGTTGTTTGGACAATTGTTTGCTTGTATTACTAGAGAATTTCAAGGTCAGCAGCAGAAATTGCTAATTGGATCTTTCAAGCTGATCAATGACATGAAAAGTGGCAAGATCTTTTTTGATGTTAAAGCCTACATTGTTTGGGAAGAAAAGGCTAGTACACATGAACTGTTTAAGAGTAGGCCTAAGGTTGTATGATGTGAATGCCTTGGCAGTGTCCTTTTCACTATATGCCAAACCCTCTTTTGGAGATCACTATGAAGAAATCTCACTAAAAGAGATTATAATATTCCACACTGGACCTTATCATTGACATACCACATTTTTCTTCATACTCTTCCTTGTTTTAAAAAAATTTTTTTTAACGTTTATTTATTTTTGAGACAAAGAGAGACAGAGCATGAACGGGGGAGGGTCAGAGAGAGAGAGACACAGAATCTGAAACAGGCTCCAGGCTCTGAGCTGTCAGCACAGAGCCCCACGCGGGGCTCGAACTCACGGACCACGAGATCATGACCTGAGCCGAAGTCGGATGCTTAACCGACCGAGCCACCCAGGCGCCCCACTCTCCCTTGTTTTAAATACTACTTGGAACTTATGAGAAAGCTTGACAGCAGAATTCCAGGGTCCAAAACTGTCAAGGATTAATATGCATTAGCCTGGTGTGTAATCCATTCCTTGAGAAGTCTTTTAATTTCTTAGTTGCAGAAGTTAATCTTTTACTATTTGTATTTTTAACTCTTTTTTACTCTTACGATGATTTTTTTTTTTTTAATGTATAGTATACTACGGCCACTGGTAATACAATGAATGGGATGATTCTTCATTCTCAAAGCACATGTAGAACTTAGGAATCTTTCTTCTCTATTAAAGAATTATTTGTTACTTATCACTATGACTTGCCTTAATGTTTTTGCTTTTGTTAGCATTTTCTCAAGAAAATTATTACTGCAAACTCTTTGCCATATTGACTATTATTTTTAATTATTATATGGTAAAACTGACCTTTTTTTCTTTTATGTAAAGTTATGAATTTTAACATGTGCATAGATTTATATAATCACCATCACAAGGGATATCACATATCTATTTTTTTCTTCATTCGATCCCTTTATAATTAGATGCTTGCCCTACCTACAACTCCTGCAAACCACTGCTCTGTTTTCCATCACTATGGATTTGTCTTTTTAAGGTTTCCAAATAAATGAAATCATAAAGTGTTGTAACCCTTTAGAACATAAAATCTTTCATTGAGCATAATGTCTTCACTGACCATAATGCCTTTTAGATTAATCCATATTGTTTGAATCAATAGTTGGTTCATTTTTTAATTAATCGTTGGTTCGATTCTACTCCATTGTGTGGATACAGCCGTTTGTTTTATTCATTCACCTGTTGAAAGGCATTTGGGTTGTTTCCATCTTTTCGCTGTCACAACTAAAGTGAACATATGTGTACAGCTTTTTATATGAACATAAGTTTTCACTTCTCTAAAGTGAATGCCCAAGAGCATAGTTGTAGGTATTAGGGTATCAGTGTGTGTTTGACCTTATTAGAAACTGCCACACCATTTTCCAGTGTCTGCACCATTCTGCATTCCTTCCAGCAACGCGAAAGTCCCATTTGTTCCGCATCCTTAGCAGCGCTTGATTAGTTTTTACTTTAGCCCTCCTTGTAGGTATGTAGTGGTATCTCATTGTGCTTTTAATTAATGTACATTTCCTTAATGCTAATGATGTTAAACATCTTTTCATGTGCTTATTTGCCAGCCTTACATTCTTCTTGGTAAAGCCATGTTGATTATCAATTTGCATCTAAAGACTTTTTTTTAAGGGGATATTGTCACGCATGTTAACCTACTCTGAATATGATAGAAAAACCAGTATTGGATATGAAAAGCAGACTAGTATGAGGTTGAATTTACTCTCGTGTCATGCATGTAGCCACTAAAAAAATTGATCCTCCAACCCCTTAAAGTCTCTTGCAAACAGAAAAGTGAAACAACCCCAATTTATCCCACAGTCATTATGTGGATTTTCAGTATTTTAAACATGCCCTGTGCATGTAGTTAATATATATCTACACATGTATATATTACGTGTGCATAATCATTTTTCTTATTATTCTATAGTCATATTGTATTTTCCATAAAAATTCAGTTTTTCAAAACATAAACATTCTAGGAGCTTGTAATTTAGTCTTCATTTTTTAATTATTTTTTTAAATAATTTACTTAGAGAAAGCAGGGAAGGGGCAGAGAGGGAAAGAGGGAATCCCAAGCAGGCTCTGCACTGTCAGCACAGAATCTGACATGGGGCTCAAACCCACAAACCATGAGATCATGACCTGAGCAAAAACCAAGAGTTGGACACTTAACTAGCTGAGTCACGCAGGCACCTCCCCACCACCTTTCTTTATTTACATATAATCCTACAGTTCATCTTTAGGATATGTGCTATCATTAGCCAGAAGTTGATTGATTCTCATTAATTCAATCTGTTAATCAAAGATAAAGAGCTGTGGTTCCTTTAAATAGGTAAAAGTAATTATTAAGGAAAAGGGCTAATAAATAATTTTATGTTGATTATGGTAATGCTAACTGCTATAATTAATCTCAATATCTCAGTGGCTTAACACAATAGAAATTTATTCTCACTCTTATAAAATGCAATTAAGGGAAGTGGGGTGTCACTGCACCACCCAGTCATTCAAGGACCCAAGGTCTCCTGGGTCATTGGTATCCTGCTAGCAGATAGGAGAGTAGAAAATAGAATAGGCACTCCTGCTTCTTTACTACTTTTGCCCAGAAGTGTGCAGTATACATTACTGTGTTCTCCCAGGAACAGTGTTAGCTCTTGGAAACAGGAGGCCAGAGGGGTAGGTTTGGAAGAAATTCTTTGTCATCAGCCCTATACTTGATGTATTATTGGAAGACCCTCTCCAGGGAGTCAAGGAAAGGGAGAAGGACTGTGGTCCTCACCAGTTAAAACAATCTCTTTTGGCTTTTTCTGTTTTTTGTTGTTTGTCCTTTTTGTTTCATCTGTCTCTACTACAGAAAAATTAAGTTGCTGAATAAATGATGTCTGGACAAGTTAGTATAACATCACTAGTATGGAGGATAATGATGTAAAGCCAGGAAGAAAGCATTCTAAATTTTCTTTTGAAATGGGATCAGGTATATTGTTATATAATTATACCTGTGAGAAGACAGAATGCTTCCTAGTCAGTGAAAGTGAGCTTTTTATTTTAAAATAATGCAGTAGAGCCTTTTTGAAGTAAACTCATGATGAATACTGACATATGAAACAATAAAATGGGGATGCTGTATTTGAAATAGATATTGGAGTGGCCAAGTGTCTGCTTCCCTCATAACCATTTCTAAGATACTTCTGCAAAACTTTGGAACAGTTTGCATAACTTCCTAGTATATAGGTCAATAGAAATGTAGAAGGAAAGGAAATTATATTTGTGATGATTAGGAGAAATGGTAAAATTAAACTATTCTTCAACATTACTTTTTTCTGTATCTTAATTTCCTACTGATAATGTTATTTGTATATTACTTTTCCGGTAGTTTAACAATTCAGGTTGTTTCAAATAAGAATTTTTTTAATATTCTCTTTTCCTTCCACACAAATCACATTACCAGTGTACCTGTATTCTAAATTAGAGGTTATCACAGTATGTCTCAACCAGTACATGTACGCATATTGAGCATTTCCTGAGTATAATGAGGTGATTTCTTTAGCATTAAATGTTCATAACTTGACAGTGTTTCGGTAGTCTTGTTTCTGACATGAGTCAGTCATTTAATTATTACTATGTTTGATAAGATCCTGACATCATCTTATTGATGTTACATCAAAGGCAGCACTACTTATCTCTCTAATTCTGATGAGTTATTTTCAGTGGTGAATAGGTGTATTGGAGATATGTTTTGCTTATGTGATCTGGATCCTAAAATTTTTGAAGTTCAAACCAGCTAAAATTTTAACCACTTTCTTCACATTCTACTTACTGATTTCTATTTTGATTTATTATCTACATATATCTCTTCTTATAATTTTTACTTTATCAAGTGGGGAAGATAATAGAGATACTATAATGGTGGAATATATTATTAGATAATGCTTTATTGCAATAAAAATATATCATGTATTCAAACAAAAATGTAGTAAAAGGCCTATCCAAAATGAAATTATTCTATAGTTATGATTCTTAACCAGTTTTATCTTCCTAAATTCTGTTATTTGTCTCTGAAAATAGGGACAGATATTTCATAGAACAAGAATTCAGTGCCAATAGAAAATGAAAATGTGCCTATGTCCATTAGTATTTAGAGAAATGTAAGTTAATACTACATTAAGATAGTACTCTTGGTACTATCTACCATAAAGTTAAACATGCACACACTATATAATCCAGCAATCCTATTCGTACAACAGTGGCCCTCAAAGTATAGTTTGGAGAACCCTGTTAGTTTCCAGGACAGGTCTTTGAGATCAAACTATTTTTATGATAAGAGGAAGATATTATTTGCTTTTATAATCTCACAAATGTACATTGAAGTATTGGTGTCATGTCAAAGAATATCCACATTTATCTATAAAGACTACTAAAATGTAATTCTTTTTCCAGCAATCTGTGACACTGGAATTTCTTCACATACTTCAATCAAAACAGCATATTTTAATAAAATGCAGAAGCAGATTTGAAACCCTGTTTTCTATTGAGCTGGACATTAAAGAGATTTGCAAAACTGTGAAACAGTGCCATTCTTCCCACTAAATGATTTTCATTTTAGAAAATTTAGTGCTTTTTCAGAAATATGTATTCTTTATTATATGATTTGTTCATTTTAATTTTTTTAAGTTTACTTATTTATTTTGAGAGCAAGAGAGACAGAGAGCACATAAGTGGGGGAGGGGCAGAGGGAAGGAGAGACCAAATGCCAAGCAGACTGCATGCCATCAGTGCAGAGCCCAACATGGACTTGAACTCACAGACTGTGGGATCATGACCTGAGCCAGTAACAAGAGTCAGACATAACAAACTGGGACACCCAGGCACCTCTATTAATTTTTAAATGAATTAATATGTATTTGAAACATTACTTATAATTTCTAATATGATAAATCTGTTATATAATTCACATAAACAAAAGCAATTTAGGTTTCTTTGAAAGGAATTTTTTAGTAATTTTTAAGAGTGTAGAAAGGTCCTGAGAACTAAAAACTTCAAGAACCTCTTAGCTAGACAAATGCATATATGGGTACCAGGAGACATAGAATAAGAATGTTCATAGCAGCATTATTCATGATGGCCTCAAACTATAAGCACTGTAAAAGCTCAGCAACAATGGAATGAATGAATAAATAGGATATTCTAAATATAGTATAAAGAAATAATGAACTATAGCTATATGCAGCAATGTGTATGAATCCTAACTGTAAATGTTAAAATGAAAGAAATCAGAATCAAAGTAATACATATTACATGATTCCATTTATATAATATTCACAACTAGACATAATAAACTCAGTATTTAGAGATGGAGACTTAGGTAGATAAAATGTACTGACTGCCTGATAAGTCAAAATGACTATTAGCCTTCCTTAGAGGGAAGGAAAATATTGGGAGAAATTGCTGGCAATGTTCTGTTTCTTGATCTGGGTGGTGGTTACATAGATAACTTTCTTTATATTAAGTTATTAAATGTTTTATGTACATTTCTGTATAAGTGTTCTATTTCATAGTAAAAATGCTTTAAAACAAAAGTAATCATTATAAAATTTGGATAAAACTTATTTCTTCAGTCTCCCTTTAAAAATCTGTGCAAACTATTCATAACAGTAGATTTTTGTTTAAAACATAGTGTTATTTGGGTCCATATTTATCAAGACATGTTATATCTTTATTCTCTAGATTGATATGTTGGTCTTTTTTTTAACCAAATATTATTTTACACATTCCATTAATTCTACAAAAATTTGGACTTGAAACCTTATTATAAGAAAAAAACTATGATAAACATTGTTAATACTGTACAAACATAAATTATGTCTCATTTGTTTGAATTTTTTTATTTGATACAGATAGTCGTACAGGCACTGCAGTGTTCCCATTACTCGATTCTTTGGCAGTTGGTGAAAATTACTGATGGTTCTCCTTCCAAAGTAAGTAAGAGTTTCTGAAGGCAGAAGGGTTATTACTAAAACAAAATAACCTTGTTTAAATCATTATTTAATAATTTATTGTTACCAGTTATAATAAATTATAATTTTTAATAAAATATATAATTATTGTTATCAATTTTGCTTTATCCTATGAGTAAGTATATTTTACCTCTTTGGAAGATAACCAGTTCTTCAATAGATGCAGAGTTGTATAGATACACCAAGTTAAAAGTCTTATAAGGAATAATTGTAGTGGAAACCACAAGAGCTCTGATAAATGGCATGCTATTTAAAAGAAAAATATTGAAGGTAATACTGTGTAGCTCTTAGTTATTGAATTATGGCACCTTGGGGCCCAAACTAAACAACATTCTTGTTAAAAACAAATTGTTAGATAAATTTTTTAAAATTTTAATCTATGCATGGCCATTCGAAATAAAGGAAGTACAAATCAGAGATTAAAATGAAACTAGGATCTAAGAGAATCAAATCAGAGCCTAAAGCCTAGTTAACCTTGAGGATATTGTCTAATCTAGACAAATCCCAAGGCCCTTCCAAGGTGGAATATCTAATGGGTAGCACATCTCCCTGATAAACTTGGGATCCTAAAGAGCTACTTCCCACACAAGGATAAATTAGAAATAAGCCCACACCAGCTCCATTCATGGGGGGATGTAAGGAAAATAGCCTGTCTTAAAATTTGTCATTGATTAAATGGGAGAAAATACGTCTTTCATGAAAGTTGATAACCATGAGCGAGTTTTCATATAGGTTCCCACCCTAAATTCATACTACTTCAGTGCTCCATTAAAAAAAATTTTTTAAAGCAAATTAAGATTTTGATTTAAAATATTTGTGGTAGTGGTATCTTCAAGCACCTAATAGAATCAAATGTGATTCCTTTTTGAAGGAATTTGTCTCTAAGAGGCAAAGAAAATTTAAAGAAAAATGAGCTTATAGTAAAGACTACTCAACTAAAAAGAAAATGAGAAACCATGAACAGAACCATGAACAGAACCATGAAGAGAATCAGACCAAAAAAATACTATTTATATATTAGAACTGTCTGATACAAATATATTTCAGTTGTCTCATGAAATGAGAAAGGCTTGAACATAGGTGTAAAAACAAATACTTGATAAAGAACCAAATAAAAATATTATGTTTACATATCCTCCTCTTAATAAAACAGGTGCTATTCAACCAGTAAAGAAGGCTAATAATACATCATAGAACCAACAACTTGATATGGAGCATTCTTTTCTTTCCTGTTAATAATTTGAGGATTTTTCTGCCTTTAGAAAATACTTGGGGTTTTATTTATTTTCAGTTAGAACAACAGTAATATATTGGTTAGCTGCCTCATTTTTCTATTTTATTTACAATGTTAGTCTTAAAAAGCAAAAATCAGAGTTAACCTTTTGTTAGTAACAAAAGTCATTTAAAGGTGTATTACATTTTCATGTCTTTGAAATGTTCTTTAATATGGCAAAATTAAAGGAGCTTGAATATATGTAAGTTAAAATTTGATAGCAAGAGTGTGTATATTACACACAATTACTTAATTTTTACTTTGATTTTTCCATCTGATTTTGGCATTCAGTTTTTTTCCACTTAGATTATTTAGGTTATCTGAGCTCTTTATAATTTGGCTGGATATTGATACTTGTATTTAAGTAAATTGGAATATATATACTTGTTAAAAATTTAGCATAATTAATGGTTAATTCCTCTATTAAGTTTAATTGCAATTTTGTTCTTTTATAACTATATTCCATAATTGGAGTGAGACTTATTCTTGAACCCACTTCTTTGAATGTTTTCTGTTTTTTTAAATCCTGTTACGGTAGAATTATTTTGAGATTCCTTACCTTTTTGTTTAATTTCTCACACATTCTTCTAATAAAAGATATCTTCATTTTTTGTCATTAGTCATAATACAGATTTTGTAGTTGTCATTGCCACAGTGGCAATGCAGCTTTTGTGGTCAACACTGATTTTCTTTATGCTAGAAAGAAGGCTGCAGGATCTTTTAGGTGCTTTATTATTCAGTTGATTTCTGTTTATAGTCTTGTGTGCATTCATATCATATATGAAATTCTCCTTACTTTAAGTGTCTCTCTCACATTATTTCTTCTCATTTTGAAGTTGTTGGGTTTTTTTTAACCAAAGTGTATTCAGTAATTAATCGTTGTGTGTTGTTTATATCTATAATTTAAAAGTAATTCTCTAAGTGATAATCTTGAAAAGCATGAATCTTCAAAACACAAACTTTAAAAGTCTCTCATTGCTAAGATTTCTCCTTATAAAACAGTTGTATTGATTTTTATGCATAGTAATAACTAGTTCATGAATTGCCAAACTTTCTAATCCGCTGTATGATGTAGAATATCTTTGAAACTTTAAGATCTTTGAAACTTTAAAAACGTAAGCTTTGTATGCATTTAATATATATTATTACTATCGCATTTGTTATCAGCTTCCTAACTGTAGTTCCAGCCACATCATTAGCTTGTTGTATAAATAACCTTGAGGCAAATCACTTGGATAATTTTAAAACCAGTAATTTATGTCATAGCATTTTATCTATTGTGAATTGCGTTCCAGATATTAACAACTAAAATAATCACGTACGTGTGTCAGGTTACTTATTTATAAAATTGAAAGTTATATTGGGCCAATTTTTTCTAGCTCTAAAATTCTTCAATCTGCTAAGGTTAATAACTTCCTTAACTGCAGATGTCTGGGTAGATATGTAAGAATCTCAACAGTGATTGGCTCTAGGAAATAGAAATTCTTTGGGGGCAGGCATAAGGAGATAAATTTACTTTTTGCTTTATACCTTTTGATACTGTTTGAGGGATTGTTTTTATTGATGATATCTAACAGTGATAATTTTATCACAACAACTTTCAAAAACTACTAGTACAAAAACATCTTGATTCTCCATCCGAATCTTACGTTTTGACTTATCATATATAACTCACAGAGTTGTTAAACTTGGATGAATACTAGAAAAATGCCTAATGTGTCCTGTATCTTATTTGTTGTAGCAACATTATTCTATTGTTTATAAATGTGATATTAAAGCTATAAGGAAGTTTGGAAATGATTTGATGGAACCTGTTGTAGATAAGGCCTAGAAGAGGACATTGCTGTTAATATTTGTTGATGTTTTACATCAAGTGATTTTGTAAATCACTTGAATTAAATGCTTTAATTATGTCTTCCTAATAATTCTAAAGTGGATGTTATGATAACCCCATTGTACTGGTAAGGAACCTGATACTTAGAAACATTGGGACTTGACTAAGATCGGAAACTTAGAGCACAATTCTTTTGAATCTCAATCGAGTAGTTCTTCTGTTAGCACTTTTTAAATTCTTCCGTTATTAAGATTTTAATACAACTAGTTCTAGAGAGTTTTGTTGTTGTCGTTGTTATTGTTAAACAAATTTTCTAAGGACACTTTGGTTGACTACTTGCTGAACACAAGCTAACAATGTGTGTTAATCAGTTGGATACTGAAGTTATGTTATATAGCCACTTTTCATCATTCTGTATCCCTGAAGAGGATACATTTAAATGAGAAGTGACTGTGATTTTAAATGCCTCAGTTTGTAATGCCCAGTGGGTTACAGTTTAAGTATACAGTTATGAGGTCTTGTTTTTGATTAATAAATTGTTTATTAGTGTTTGGTGTATAATATAAAGCAGAAAGGTTTTCATAAATTTGGCCTCTATTATTGGAGTACTTGTTCATTGTAAAAAATATATAAATAAAATTTCTGAATCTTACCACCTATGGATAACCACTGTTGATATTTTGGTGTATTTTCCTTCAATACTTTTTCTAACATATTTCAGTCTTATTGAAATCATAATGTGTTTGCAGTTTCCAAAATTTTGTGTCTCCTCTACAATCAACATTTCCTTCAGTTATTAAGTGTTTATAGATAATATATTTAATGTATGCACGATAGTCCATTGTATAGCTCTTCCATGATTTATTTCACCACTCTTATCTCTTGGATATTTAGGTTGTTTAAGCATGTTAAGAAATAAAATTAATGCCATGATGGACATTCTGGTACAAAAGTTTGTTCTGTGTTTTACATTGTTTCATCCTGTATTGTATTCTTAGAAATGGAACTGCTGGGTCAAAGATGGTACATACTTTTAAGGCTTGATTTGTATTGCCAAATTGCCTTTCAGAGAGTACTTTCTAAAATTTATTTTTCTTTTCTGTTGTCATGAACATGGTCATTCAGAAATTTATGAATGGTAGTTATATTTGAAGTTTAAATTCAACACAACAGTGAACACTTTTATAAAATAAAGTATGTGAGAAGACTATATCAAGAACAGGATTAGATCTTTATTTGAACTGGAAGTGCATTGGGTTTCACCAATGGGTATTTCCTCTGTTCCCCTAATTTCCAGAGTTGAAGCTCTTTGGCAGTCACACAGGTCATGCTCAGTATACTTTGCTCCGGTGCCCCCTAGTGCTGGTCCTGTAGAAGCAGCCTTCAGTTTCTCTTCTCTAACAGAAAACATCCTTCTTCCTTCAGCTCCTTCTGGACATATACAAAGACATTTAAAGAGCCAGGTAAATAAGAGTTAGGGCTAATATAATGCCCCTATTGCCTTTTTTGGCCTGGGGATCTAGAATTTATCCTAAGTATTTTTTTCCCTCCTGGGAGGAGCTGTCCTACTCTCTCTAATCTTAAATTTGTAGCTCTCTCCCTTACCCTGCATGTTCCTAAGACAGTGGTAGACAGGGCCTGGGGCAGACATCCCTGCCTTTTGGACCCTGGCCCTATTCCCTAATCTTTTAAGTTAAAGAAAATCAGCATCCCTTAGGTAACTGTAAGTCACATTATTTTTGAGGTATTTAGCTGCAAAATTTATTCCTCCATTACCTTCTTGACTGAAGAGTCTCCTCTGCAGAGTCCAACTTGTTTACCTCCAAACAGAGGTAAGGGAAGGGAAGAGTTAGGGTGAAGGTGGGACCTGAAGATGGCCAAGCTCAGTGAGGAGACATGTTCAACCTTGCTATTCTTTATACAAACATACATTTTTAGAAATGTACTAGAAATAGTCTTAAAATGTGTAAAAATCTACAGGCGGCTTTCTACACCTCTTTCTTTTCCCTTCCTAGTCCTTTAAAATAACAAAAATAAGAGAGCTCACTTGGGACCTTGCTCCAGATTCCTAGAATCATAAAATACCTCTCCATCTGCAGAGTTAACTGCTTTGTATGGGGAAGGAATGGGGCCAAGAATGGGAAGTAATAGTTGTCTCTCTAGGAACAAATTTTTAGTAGCATATAACCATTTTACTTCATTCTTTTCTTCTTAAATCTTTAACCCTTACCTTTTATTTCATGAGAATTCCATCCTCAGTAAGTATCTAGTTAATTTAAAGCCTTTCCTTTTGATTGTTCCAAGACTTCATAGTCATTCTTTGATAGTTGTGTTTCTATTAATATTAAGTCCTATCTCAGGTGCCTCATGGCTGGTCTAGGAAAGTTAGGGGAAAAGGATCCAGATCTTGTTTAATACCCTTTTCTTGTTCAGCTCTCAGAATGTTCTCTGAAGGAAAAATAAAAAGTCTGGAATACTGAAGTAGATGACTGTTTATACCAGATTCCAAACTTCTCCAAAATGTTATATATAACATTCTAAAAATCTCTGAAATCAGAAGTAAATATGTTCAACTTAGAAAAGAACTTACAAGCCATGATTCTAACATTCCATTAAGAATTACATGCTGTTTGCAACCCTATTCCTCCTGGGCCTCCAGTTTTGAACATTGCTGTCTGGTGGGGAAAGACCATGTAAGTCTTCCTCAAGCTTTACTAGCTTGTCCAGTCAGGTGCTGTTTCTACTTACACGGGGACAGTGGTCTTTAAAGCACCTAATTTATAAACACTGAAACTCCTTAACATATATAATGCCTTTCATATAAGTAGTAAGCCAGGACTGAGAAGATCTGTTCTAAGTAACAGTTATTATAATGTAAAAGTATGTTTTAACGGAGCTTATTTGAGGTCTAAAGCAGTTTTAAGAATGTTTAAATAAAACATAACATTTCCCACTTTCTTGTACAGAGATTGGAGATTTGCCTCACCAGAATAAGTGATAAAAGAAGTTTACTTTCCTCTGTCCATTTAGAATAGAAAGGAAATGTGTGTTTTATATTCTACTTAATATCCTCTGATATCATAATGCCTTTTCCTTCCTACAATAGGTTTTTTGTTTTTCAAATGTTTTTTCCAGCAGCCATTCTAAAATTTCTAGGTATTTGTTATATGATTTCTTGTCACATACCCAATTCATATATATATAAGAAGCTCCTACTTTGTAAATAAGGTATATTTCCAGAATTTTTTGTGTCGGAGCATTATCTTTGGAGTTAAATGTAAGTTTGAATTTTGGTGCCATTTTTTACCTCCTGTGGCAAAGATAAGCAAGTTACTTCACCTTTGAACCTGAGTTTCCTAATGGGTATGTGATCGATCACTGTTGGATATGGTTGTTGGGAAGATTGAATTGAAAAAAGTGTTTCAGCAAACAATAACTTTGTTTTGATGGCATTAAACTGAGTCCTTGTCTATGCTTTCCTAGTCTCCCCTTTCACAACCAAGAATGGGTGCTAAATGAACTATTATCTGAGGCTGTGGAAGTGGGTAAACATGCTCAGTAGCTAGTGTAGAGAAAGAACATGGTAGTTGTTTGTTCTCCATCTGTATCTTGGAATGATTTGGGAATTCAGGTCTCTCACTTTGGTCCTAACAGTCGCTACTTTTCCCCTGCCCCTATGATTCCTCCTTTAGCTTCCTTCATCTTGGTACACTATAGGAAGGAAGTCAGAAGATGTTTTGGAACTACAGTAGGCAGTTTAAGGGTACCTGCATCATAAATGGATTAATCTGAGGCAATGGCAAGAGTCAGCAGGTGGGGATTCAAATTACCAAGAACAGCAACAACACTGAAAACTAGGTATTACATTTGGGGGTTAAATATTCAGTAGTTAATTTACTGTGTATTCACAGAAGGGGCACACCCTGTCCCCATCCCCCAAAAGAGAAGCTAGTAGCAGCTGTTCATACAAAAAAGCGGTTTTAAAGGGTTTTTAAACATGGGGTTGAAACATACGAAAGCAGTTTTAAACATAGTGTGTACCCCACTACAGTGGTGACACTTTTTACTATGTCTCTTGCTCACTGATGTATCCCAAGTGAATGAATATAGTTTCATTTGTTTTTATCATATTTAATGTGAATAATCACTTATTGGGCTGAAAAATAATGAGCCTCACTATGTGTTAGTAAGGGTGCTAAATACAGGTAAACATAACACAGTTTATACTTCAAAGAGCTTTATAGCCCAGTACAGACAGGACATACTACAGGCCATGGGCCAAATGTGGCCTGTCCCCTGTTTTTATAATAAAGTTTTAATGGAACACAGCATGCTCAATAATTTATGTGCTATATAGGGCTGCTTTTATATTAAGTGTCAGAGTTAAGTGGTTGGAACAGACACTGTATGGCTGATGGAGCCTAAAATATTACTATCTGACCCTTTACACAAAAAGTTTGCCAATCCCTGGCTGCGTAAGGTAACCCCATGGTCTTGTTTGTCAATAACCCTATTTGTCTTTTCTGGGTAACTAGTCTTGTGCCCCTTTTTTGTCATGAACACTGATCACCAAATTCTTTACAGGCTTTATTTTCATGTCCTGACATCTTTGACCTGGTCTTGGTCCTTATTTTACAACTTTTCTGTTCTATTTATGCCCATTCTAAAAATGTGTATTTGGCAGGTAATACTGAATGAATTTTATGGATGTACTACTAGTTTTTCTGTGGCTTCAGTTTCTGGCTGTGGTTATCTTAAGGGTATTTCACAGCTGTAGATAAAAGAACAACTAAATTTAGTCTTTCTCTCGACATGTAAAGTTGTGATACATAATAAAAAGGAATCACAAAAATGAAGAAAGCTAAAGGAGAAGTCAGAGTTATAGGGGGAAAATAGTGACTGTTAGGACCAAAGGGACAAACTTAACTTCCCACATTATTCCAAAATGCAGATGAAGGACAAAATCTACCATGCTGCATGTCAGATCTACAGTAGCTACATATTCGTGTGTGTAGGAACTAAACTCTGACCTTTCTCCACTGACTATAATCATGTTGAGATACTTGGTTCTTAAGGCACAGTCTACATTTAAGATCTGTTTTTCTTCTCAAGATGTTAGAGTAAGTCAACTTTGAGCCTTTGTGCCTTTGAGAAAACTTCTTTCTAATATGGCTTATATGATAAATTCACCATCTTAATTATGCCAGCCTTGTTCAAAATTTTTCATTGCTGAGATTTTGCCGACCAGGGTGTAAAACATTTTAATTCCTTGAAATTTTGGTTTCAGTACTACCAGGAAGAAAAAACCAAAAAATGAAAAACTTCAGCCAGGCTAGTTAAGCAGCTTACAAAATGGATATGAAAGAATCTAGCCCCAAGATATAACTTAAGACTCAGTATAATCTTATCACCTGACCCATTTGAATTCCTTTCCATAGCTACTTTAGGGAAAAGTGTTCATGATGCCAAGCTGCTTTCTGAAAATAAGAGACAATACTGTTTCATTTAGGAAAAAGTGTTTGAAAAAAAGTACCATATACTTAGTTTATATATAGCTTATCCTGGACTAAGTGGCAGATTACTCTTCTGTTCACTGTGTTTAGTTCTCACCTCTGTAATTCAGGTACTCTGGCTAGAAAGGGAATTTATAAGTAAAGTACCATCCTATTAAAAGTTGTAGAGGTACTCCCTAAATATTCTAGTTTCTTAAAATTGCAGTCTGGATAATCAGCATATCTTGTTCTTGGGTTATTATTTTTCAGAGTCCATCAGGTTGACTGGCTGTTTTGTTTATATGTAAATATACTTGAGTAATTTGAGTTTCAAATATCTTACCTCCATAATGCCTGTTTCCTCAACATAGTAATTTTCTCAATTTATAGAAAAAAGCCATTATAGCAAAATGGTTAAGAGCACAGACTAGAGGCACACTGCTTTGGTCTTTGGGCCTGCATTTAACATCTTTGTGCCTGTTTCTTCATATATAAAATGGGAGTGATAATAATATCAGTACCCATCACAGTTATGAGGATTAGTTAAATTTAATTCATGAAAAGCTAAGATGAGTGCCTGGTACACAGTAAGTGCCAGTAAATGTTAATTTTATTATTATTGAATTCTAGCCCAGAAAAATACCACATACAAAATGCTCTTGTTTATTCAGTGTAAGTTAAACATATTTAATTTTTTTCACAATGACTTTACAACTATTACAACAGGAGAGAAAGTATTTCATTCCAGAATATGTGGAATGTAATAAGTTTTCTCAAATTTTAAAATAGCCAGTGGCTTATATTTAAATTTTTTAAGTTTATTTCTTTATTTTGAGAGAGAGAGAGAGAGTGCGCCAGGGAGGGGCAGAAAGTGGGGGAGGGACGGCTGTGGGGAAGAGAATCCCAAGCAGCTTCTGCACTGTCAGCAAGAGCCCAACATGGGGCTCGAATTCACGAACTGTAAGATCATGGCCTGAGCTGAAACCAAGAGTCGGATACTGAAACCAACTGAGCCACCCAGGTGCCCCTCAGTGGTTTATATTTTAAAGGAGTTCAAGTAAATTACTAATTTTTGTGCCTTTAAAACTAAGCTCTTATTATTGGCCCTATTTAGAATCTTTTTATGTTTTTATTTTTTCTTATCCTTATTCTTGTTTTTTAAGAGACATTAAGAATAAAGCCCATTCTGTGAAATTTACCTTAATACTTGAGCTTTAAGCTGGCAAACCCTGAACCTCTTTTAAAGTTTTGATTGAACATCCTGAAAATTTCTCAAGATATTTATTACCACATATCCCAGAAGTGGTTGCCTGCCTTAACTTAGCACAATCACAGCCTTGGGAATCATCATTCCAACTATTTTAATCAAATGAAATATTGTAAAGTGAATAAAAGCACTGTATTCTGAAATCTACAAGAACCTAACGTCTCTTCCCAGCTGTTTAAAGGGCTTTACCATATAAGATTTAGTTAAAATATATAGTATCTCTGCCCATTTACCTAAAACTATTAGTTTTATATTTCTCTTAATGGAATCGAACTGACTATAATTAAATTAATTTTCTTGAGCACTCAGATAATATTTAAGTTGCATCCAAATCTAGTGCAAACTTTACTGCTAAAGGCCTTTAGCTTCTATTTTCTTGGTTGCTTCCCATTTCCAGTTTCTTCTTAAAATACTTCTACTGATTAGTCATTGGTAGGCTGCTTACTTAGTTGTGATGTTAAATTTATAATTCTTCAAAAGAATTGGCAAGTTACCATTTTACATAAGACACATCTGCTTTATGATCGACCTTTAAAGGAATATTTGGCTTCAACTCCAAAGATAGCTGATTCCCTAGACTGCTTCTTTGCACGCTGAGAAATTTAAGGAAATAAAGGAGCATTAATACCTCCTAGCACCATTTTTTCAAACTCTGTTTAGAGTTTGATAAAATGAAGATATTACACATTGACCCTAGGATTGTGATATCATCTGTATTACATATACTTGCATTTCATTCAGTAAGTATTTATTAAACACCTGCCGTGTGCCAAGCACTATTCTAGGTACTAGCAATGGAACAGTGAACAGTCATTCTTTGAATACTGGGAGGTTTATTACCACTTAGCACCTGTCTTGTTCTCATTTGAGTGCCTATTAGTGAATTCAGCAGAATCACAGAGTACCATAGAATCTCATAGTTCAGCTGTCTTGTTTATAGATTTTTAAACTCTGTAATTCTGAGACATAAAATAATTGACTAAGATCATAGAGCTAGTCAGTAGCATGGCTTGCTTTTTTTCTTTCAGTTATTTATTCAGCAAAGAGTTGCCTTCTTTTTCTTCCATTCAAGAAAATGGAAGATTTCCACTGCAGTCTGACTTCAGCCCTTTTAATTCCATTAAAAGTTTTCTCCCCAAGATCACTCACAACCTCATCATTGTTTTATGGGATACTTTCTAATCCTTAGCTTGTCTTTTCTGTTATGGCATTTGTCACTATTAAATTACTATCTCCATTTTTTAATGTTTTTTTTTTTTTTCCTTAAAAACATTTTCTGGGGCACCTGGATGGCTCAGTTGGTTAAACATCCAACTGTTGATTTCAGCTCAGGACATGAGCTGATAGTTTGTGAGATTGAGCCCCACATCTAGCTCTGTGCTGACAGCATGGAGCCTGCTTGGATTATCTCTCTTCCTCTCTCTCTCCGCCTCTCCCATCCACTCACATGTGTGCATACCCTTTCTCTCAAAATAAACATTTAGGTGCAGCTGAGGGGCTCAGTTGGTTAAGCCTCTGTTGATTTTGGTTCAGGTCATGATCTCATGGTTTGTGAATTCGATCCTTGGAGTCAAGTTGAGATTCTCTCTCTCTGCTCCTCCCCTGCTCTTGGTTTCTCTCTTAATAAGTAAACTTTAATAAGTAAATAAACATTAGAAAACCATTTTTTAATGTTTTCTTTCCAGAATATGCTATATTCTTCTGGTTTTTATTCCTACTCATACCATTTCTTAGATTTCTTCATATGCTCTTCTTTCTTATCCATCTGTTAAATGTTGGTGTTCCCCAAGATACTTTTGTCCACCTTCTCTACATATTCTCCTTGAGTGATCTCATCTTCTTCCATCATGTCTGTTGCCGTTTAAATGCCGAGGACTGCCAAATCTTTATTCTTAAATTCTTTCCCATGGCCTTTGAACTCCTATATTCAATGGCCTACTAAACATCAGTAGGATATTTTTCAGGAATCTCAGATCATCATCTCTAAAATTGAACTATTATGTTAGCATTTTTGTGAACTATTACATTAACTATTTCAGTGATAAACACCATAATCCACCTAATAGGTGACTACCTGGAAATTTAGGACTCATCAACAGCCCCATTCTGATTAGTTCCTAAATTCTTTGCTGCTGCTTTATAATTTCTCTTCAGTCTATTCACATCTTCACTGCCAACATTTTATTTTCAGACCCTCATTCTAAATTATTCCTATGGCCTTTGTTAATAGTAAGGGAACCAGAGAAGAATGATTAAGAGCATGGACTACTTTAGAGTCACAAGAGTAAGATAATCCTACATTTGGATCCTTACCCTATCACTTAGAATCCATGGGTGTTCTGAAGTTGTTTCCTCATGGGTATAAAAGGAATATTAACACTTACTTCATATGGTGATTGTGAGATTTAAATTTATGGCCAGTAGAACACAGTACTTAGCACATAATTAGCACTCAGCAGAACATTGTATTTCTTATTAACTAACCTCCCTATTCCATATCATTCTCCATTCTGCTTATAATATTATTCTTTAAAACAAAATTGTAGCACTCTCATAATAAAGATTCTTCTACAGTAGTTCGTTATTGCTAGTAGATGATTTAACATGGAATTTTAAATGATCTCCTGTTTAAATGGAAATGAATCCTGTTTTCCTCTTCAGCTTTCTCTCTTGCCACTCACCTCCCTATTTGTGTCCCAGCCACAATAAATTAACAGCCTCTCACAAGCATGTTCAGGCTTTTGAACATTTTGTGCCCTCTGGGATACCTTTTTCTATATAGCTGGATAATTTTTAGTTGTTCAGAGCTCAGCTTACATGTTACCTTCTTTGGGAGCCCTTCTGTGACTACTTTTGACTCTGGATTAGGCTTTCCAACATAGTATTTCTTACATTCTGTTGCAGCTGACTGTTCTCTTGTCTGTTTCCCCTAATGTATAATGAATCTTTGAAGTTAGAGAAGGTCAAAGAATGTTGAGTTTTGGTTATTGGGTGTTCATCTGCAGGAACATGAAAAGTTTTTAAGACAGCATTGTTTTGTTTTTTTTTTTACTATTCTGCACAAAATGACCTTATTCCTTCTTCCAAATACTACACTCATGATAGCAAAAGGAAATGTGTATAATTTTTTAAGTATCTTTATTTGGGATGTGAAGATCCCCAAAAGGAATTAGTACTGTCATCTACACAAAGAGTAGCTTTAAGAACTTTAGTAACAGAATACTTTTTAGAAGTGATTTCTACATCAGCCTAATTTAATTACTCTTCATTACTACTTTAAATATCGATGTAATACTGAATTATCTCATGTGTCTTCCTCATTAGTGAGAATATGAGCTCTGATATCAGACAATCCTGGCTTCAAACTCTTGCTAATAATGACTACTACTAATCAATATAAATGTTAGATTATGTAACACTAAGCCCTCAAACCAGTGCCTGACACATTTAGGTGCTTGATAAATTTAAATTTCCTTTTATATTTTTTAAATGTTTCACATTGAATATTATATGGCCATCTAATTAAATCCTGTTCACTCATTCAATTTTAAATTAAAGCCCATCCTTTTATAAAAGTCCCTCCAGCTCAGCTCTCTCTGCTACAGTTAGAGGTAGTACAAAAAAAAAAAAAAAAAAAAAAAAAAAATTGAACATTTAATTACTCTGTGATTAACCTAATTCCCTGCTAGGATGTTAACCCCTTGAGGGCAAGGACACTGTTTTAAAATTATTTTTTCTCAAAAAACATTTAGTTTTCTTCCCTTGACATTTTGCAGAGTGCTGAGAATATGGGGGAAATTAAGTGCACATTTGTTGCTTAATGATTTTTTTTTTCAGTGTGCTGCTCTGCCCCCTCACCTTACTACCAACTAGTATGTATTTTGGAATGTCTAACAATTTTAATATTAACCCAAGTAAACCATATTTATAAAGGAAAACATGTTGGAGGAAATCATACTGAGCATTCCATAGCTAAATAGAATTGAGTGTTTGGGATTATGCCCCTTCCATTAGGATAACTAGGAAATAACTATATGATTTGGTTCCCAACAATAAATTTGGTTTTATGAATTTCCTTAACAGTAAGTCAATTGGCTACTTCCATTTATTATTTCTTACGGATCAGGTTTATAGGATATTGTAATTCATGTTTGCAAATTTGAATGTGTCTTACAGGAGGATTTGTTGGTATTGAGGAAAACAGTGAAATCCTTTTTGGCTGTTTGCCAACAGTGCCTATCTAATGTTAATACTCCAGTGAAGGAACAGGTAAGAAATTATCAGTTAAGAGCTCTCAATAAAAATAACTAAATTCATTGAAGAACAGTAAGAAGATGTAAATTTTTTATGACCATTCTTAACGTACAGATCTATCCCTAACATTTATGGAACCTGGGACAAAAGTATGGATGTCTGAATATTTAACTTAACAAAGCAAGCTAACAGATTTGTTTTATGTCTTTTTATCTAGACAAATACACTATCATAATGACCTGGTTCCATAATTCCTGATTCCTGGGACTTCTATCCCAAAACTGGGAGGGTTGAAGCTGGCCTGTGGTCCACCCTCCTCTGACCTTACCCTCTTCTCATCACACCAGGAAGAACTTCTCACACATGCATGTTAACACTTCAGCCCATAAATCCAAACTGTCAACATTATCCCCTCAAACAGCCACCCTGAGACCTGGAGTACACACACAAATGATATAGTCTCCCCAGAGAAGAGGGCTGTGCAGGCTTTGATAGCAGAATCAGGTCTCTTAGGGCAAGGAATCCCTGAGTCCCTGTACTTGGATAGTAGGAGTGCAGGTGGATATATCCCACTGGTTTAGCAGACTCCTCAATCCTTGGGAAGGGCAGCACAGCCCAAAGAGGGTCAAAGCAGAGCCCGAGGCAGTACTGTTTCCATGAAGCGATTTTTAAAAACTGTTTAATTATACTATTCTTCTGGTAAGTACTTTTATATACTGTTTTATATAAAAACTTCTATATACTGTTTTATATAAAAGAGAATACTTTTTTCCATATTGTTCTTTTCATCGTAATGTTGGACTAGAAAATGTCTAGTTAATTAGAATACTGTAGTACTCACATTTTGCTATCCCTTCTAAGTAGGTTATCACATCTATTAGTTATCTATTAAGTTATCAGCATCTAACTTAAATGGGAACAGAGATGGTCTTCTCTAAACCTTATTCTCTAAACCTGCTGAACCCCATCAGTGAGTGCTGTCTAAAACTACCAAGCTTAGGACATTTAAACCAAAAATACATTGTTTGTGCATCATCACTGGTGATGTCCAAAACTGTGGCCTGTCTCTCCCTCTGCCTCTGCCTCTCCCTCTGCCTCTGCCCCTGCCCTCTGCCCTCTCCCTTGCCCTCACCCTCTCCCTCTCCCTCTCCCTCTCCATCTCCCTCTCCCTCTCCATCCCCCTCTCCATCCCCCTGGATTCTCCCTCTCCCTCTCTCTTTCTCTCTCTATATATATCCATCCCCCTGGATTCTCTTCATGCTCCCCTTTTCAAGTGGCTCTTTCTGAATATCTTTAGACATTTAGTAGTTCATGGTGGTGTAGTCAGAGCATGAACTGCCATGATTCTTGCTGGAGGTAGACAGCCAAGTATGCACTCATCTCCAAATACATACCAAAATTGTGTTTTCCCATAGAAATCAATATTTAGAACAGGGTAAGTGAATTGTTTTGAGTTACCAGAGCCCTCAATTATCCTACAACAAAATCATTCAGTTACAGTAAACTGATAACACAGACTCATTTCATACCATCCATTAAATAGGGCAAATTTGACAACATTATCATACTGTTTCTTTAGGAAATATATTGAAAATTCCCTTATGTGATTAAACTTGTGGCAAGTTGGGGCGCCTGGGTGGCTCAGTTGGTTAAGCTGCTGACTTCAGCTCAGGTCATGATCTCGCGGTCCGTGAGTTCAAGCCCTGCATCGGGCTCTGTGCTGACTGCTCAGAGCCTGGAGCATGTTTCAGATTCTGTGTCTCCCTCACTCTGACCCTCCCCTGTTCATGCTCTGTCTCTCCCTGTCTCAAAAATAAATAAAACGTTAAAAAAAAAATTTTAAACTTGTGGCAAGCTTTCATATAGTGATTTTTATGTGAATGGTCTTAAATTCAATTTTAAACCTACTGAAAGATTTTTTTTTAAGTTTATTTTTGAGAGAGAGAGAAAGAGCACAAGCTGAGGAGGGGCAGAGAGAGAGGGAGACACAGAATGTGAAGCAGGCTCCAGGCTCTGAGCTGTCAGCAGAGCCTGATGCAGGGCTCAGACCCATGAACCATGAGATCATGACCTGAGCTGAAGTCAGACACTTAACCAACTGAGCCACCCAGGCGCCCCCACGTTAGATTTTTTTAAAGCAGAATCCTTAAATAGTAGCTTTAAGATTTAGAGTACTGCATTGTAATTTGTTGACTAATACAGTTTGTCTTAAGATTTATGCTTATTATTTGATTAAGAAGTATATGATTGATTTCTGTCCTCTGTCATAATTTATTCTGTTCATTTTGTATTTCCACAATTAGCTTTAAGTCATTTTTCTTAACTTCAAGTCAAAATCTCTTAACTGTTTTGAATTAATACAGCCATGTAAAAGAAATAGATTATGTTTAGGGAGGAAAAGTCTTAAATGGGACTAGTATTTAATGAGAAAAAGTATATTCAATAAGTTTGGAAATTAAAACTAAATACTCAGTTTCTGTTATGGTATTGTTAATGAAGTGCATTTAATTTAGTATGTTTTCATTAACATTGATCTCTAGTTATAGTTATATTTATATATTACATTACTGATGAATTAATTCCCTTTGCATTCTAGGCATTCATGTTACTCTGTGATCTTCTGATGATATTTAGCCACCAATTAATGACAGGTGGCAGGGAAGGCCTCCAGCCTTTGGTGTTTAATCCAGATACTGGACTCCAGTCTGAACTCCTCAGTTTTGTGATGGATCATGTTTTCATTGACCAAGACGAAGAGAACCAGAGCATGGGTATTTGTAGTTATTATCTCATCAATATAATATTGATTTTTTTTTTTTTTTTTTTTTTTACCTATCACAAAAGATACTAGGAAAAAAATTCAAATTCAGTCCTAAAAAGTACTAGCATTTCTCTCTTTTAAAAAAGAGTTAATGCATTCATGTGGTTCAGGAACCAACAAGAATAAAAATGTATACAGTGAAAGTCTCCCTTCTTTAGAATAGTACCCCAGAGGTCTTTCCCTGTCACTACATACAGAGCTTCTTTTTTCTTTTTCCAACAGCTATAGCATAATTATTCTTTATAGCATAATTTATGTCATATGTCTCCTATTGATTGATGTTAGGCTACTTTCCAATCTTTTTTTTCTAATGTTTATTCATTTTTTGAGAGGGAGAGAGTGTGCATGAGCGTGTGAGCGGAGGAGGGGCAGAGAGAGGGAGACAATCTGAAGCAGGCTCCAGGCTCTGAACTGTCAGCACAGAGCCCAACATGGGGCTCAAAGTCACTAACTGCGAGATCATGACCTGAGCTAAAGTTGGACACTTAACAGACTGAGCCACCCAGGCACCCCTAGTTTTCAGTCTTCTGCTTATTATAAATTATACTACGGTAAATGTGTACATTTGTCATTTCCCACATGTGCAAAATGTATATATAGGATAGATATGTTCCTAATTGAACTATGTCCAGGTTCACAATTTCTCTAAAGGAAAGCATCCAAGTTCCTTTCTATTCCTGAGAATCACCATATATTTCTTAACAAAATGTAACTGTAAGGTATTAAGTGCTAAAAGACTGTTATCAAACCTTACCAGTCAGAATTATGCTGAACCTGCATAATGATAACATAGCATAATTAGGCTGACTATAAATAAATGTTATATAGGATATTTGTGAAATAGATTATTTCAGCTGTTTAAGATCTGTAGTATATCTAATCTGCAGATCTGTCTGGTGCTATTAGAGTGTTCTTTACTTAACAGAACATTTTAGAAAATACTCAGTTGTGAAACAAAATCTCTAGAGTCCATTTTAATCACAGGAGATAAAATTTACCTACTACTTGTCTTAAGCAAAAAGATTTCCAACTTCTCGAAGCTTTGGTGCTTCACAGCAGGAGTAATTAATGGAAAGGGAAGAGAAAAGTTGAGTAAGTTCTTTTCTGAATATATACATGTGAAGAAGGAAAGAAAGAACACTCTCCAAGTATGGGCAGGCCAAGACATGGGAGCGTCAGTACAGAGCCTAAAACAAACATTAACATGTGAACATCTGGAGCCTTATGAAGAAATTTTTTCTGGGATCAAAGATAGACAAGCCAGTGGGACCTGAGAATTAAAAAACTGAGGAAGAAACACTTCTCATTTGGAAAGTATTTGATAGTAAGCTTTGTTTTAAAAAATGTATATATGCATAAATGTTTTGCAAAATGTATAACATAACCATGTTTAGGACAAGCACTGAAAACTAACACCTCCATATATTTCCATTACTCCCCGCATATTTCTTTCTAAAAGAAAACTTTTTCTCTATGTCTTAAACATTTCCAGAAATTTCTTCTCTGTTAAAATATAGCTAATAGCATGTAGAGAATATTGAAATGAGAAGAGATAGCATCTTCAAGATTGACAGACAACAGTATTATTAGGATAAAAATATCAGAAAAAGAATTTATATATGATTTGCTTATCTTACGCAATCTTTGTTGTGACAGTCTCTTGGAAGTAGGAACCTTGGTACCTACTAAATGTATAATCAGTGTAACTAAATATACCACCCTAAAATAATCACAATTTTTATCTTATCTAAAACTGAATGGTACTACTTGTAAAGTTATAAGCCAGTGTTTGATTATACAGATTGTCTATTTTGTTTTACCTTGTATAAAGGGCCAAAGTTCATAACGAATTTATTTTCTGTGGTTAGAGGGTGATGAAGAAGATGAAGCTAATAAAATTGAGGCCTTACATAAAAGAAGGAATCTACTTGCTGCCTTCAGCAAACTTATCATTTATGATATTGTTGACATGCATGCAGCTGCAGACATCTTTAAACACTACATGAAGGTATAGTTTCATATCCTTATTTTTCTCCTTCCATCTCAGTGGCAGAGAAATTTGCAATTAAAATGAAAAGATGAGAACAGAAGCTAAAATTCACAGCTTTTACCTATGTATTGTTGATGATTTTCTGATATATTTAAAGTTTCTCTCTTTTATAGAAATATAAGCTTTTTGTCAATCTGTTCCATTATATCAACCCCATAATGTGGGAGATCTTCACATTTATCGGAAGAACACCTTTTTGTTTCCATGAAGCTTTATAGACTCTCTTGATAACATGGAAGAAACCTAATCTGTCTTCCTTATGACATCTCTTCAAGACATTTTTATATGCCTACTATATACCATGCTGCCTGCCAGGCACTGAAGTTATAAAGATTTTTTTTTAATTCCATTCTAAAGTAGTCTAAAGGCAAAAAGACTGTCAACAATTAGACAATTGCATTATATAGTATAACCAAGGTATGTATAGGGGTTCCTGGAAATATATAAAACAGACAATATATGTTTCTTTATATATTCTAAAGAAATATAAGGGTTAATGGAAATTGCTTAGAGGTGACTTCGGAACTAAGTCTAAGACACTAAGCATAAATTAGTAAGCAAAGAAGTAGTGGGAGGACTTGTGGGCAGATTGAACTTCATGTACAGACAAAGGAATGTGAATTCTTTGTGGGAAATGCAAGTAATTTGATGTGACAACAAAGATTGCTTACGAAAGTGGAGCAAGAGATAAGATTTAAAGAAGGTGTCATTAGTGACTATATGCTGTGTGAGAAGCTTGAATTTTTTTCCTCAGGGTGGTAAGGAAACGCTGAAGGGTTTTAAACCATTCTTCATATGATAGGATTTTGGTAGGTACTCACCTTCCTGGCTATTTGCTTTCCTTAAGCTCCATTTTGTTCCCGACCCTCTAAAAAAGCATTGCTCAGAAATCTTTATGACAGGCAGACTTCTCAGTTTATGTGTTTTTACCTTGTTCTCCTGACGCAGATAGTGTTTTGTTTTGCGCATGTTCAGAATATTGTGTGTGCCATTGATCCACTTGCATCTTTATCCATGTTTAGTTATGTATGGTCCAGTTCTAGGTAGGATAAATAGTAATTAATTCATCATATTTTGCTGAACAACTGCAGTGTGACCAACACTGTGTTGATAGCCAGAGATTTAAATAAAACATGATTTCTGCACTAAGGAGCTTACAGGTTAATAGGGAAACTGAAATACAAGCATAATATAATGTAACATGGTAATAATGAGTGGCTGCCTTTGTTCTGTGCAATTTATATATGAGATACTGTTCTGAGGCTCTTTCATTATGTTTGTTGTTTACAGTAATCCTGTCATTTACAGATAAGGAAATTAAGGCTCAAAAAGGTTAAGTAACTTTCCATGGTCACATAACTATTATAAATAGCAAAAACTGGAATTTGATTCTAGGTTTGTCTAGCTTCCAAGCTTAGCTCTTCCCACTAAACCATAAAACCTCAGCACAATTATTGTAGTGGTAGATGTACAAATTACAAAGCAAACACAGGATATAGAAAGAGACCTAACTGAAAGGAGTCTGAGATGGCTTCCTAGCATAATATCTAAACATTATGTTTGGATGGATAAATATGAGTATACCATGGTTTTTCCTTTTCATCCCTTTATAATACTGTATTGATTTCAAGAAATGAGCCTTATCCAAAATTTATTATCATCCTTAGCAATTGTTGTGCTTCTCATTAAAAGCTGTAATCTTTTTGAGAGTATTCTGATAGTTATTTGCTACTCTTTGTTATATACCCTTAGGTGTATATATATAGCTTTTTGCCCCAGTTCTCTGTATGACCATTACAAATCTGAATTTATTAGAGATCTCCCTGTTTAACCACTTTAGTGTATTATTGTATCTTTCTCTTTTTTTGCACCTTATATCATGGAAGCATAACCATCTTTTTTGTAAATTATAAAAATCCAATTACTAAGCTAATATATTACTTTTTCACATAAGTTGTAGGTTTTTAGGCTTTCACTTGGAAATAACATCCAGATTTAATGGCTTTAAATAAGGCTTTTTTAAATTATTTACTCACAAGGAAAATTTTTTAAATCCTATATCAAAAAACTGAATTGTAAAGGAATTAGTTAAATTTTTCTCAGTCACTATCGAACAAGTCATTGTTTTTATTTTTTATAATAGTAACATACACACATGTGGTGGTGACAGGGAATGAGATAGAACACAAAAGTATTTAAAGTTAAGTCTGTGACCCTAATCTGCCCTTCCCACTTATTTAGGCTCACTCCCCAGAGGTAAGCAGTTTTAATTGTTCTGGTTTTAGTTCTTTGCTAAGTTTCTACCAAAGTTCTGTTTGTTGATTTGTTACCTTTTAAGTGATGTCTATTGAATCCGTATTATAGAGAATAAGGAATTTTGTTTACCTATCTTCCTCTTCTACAATTCCCAGTTTTCAGTTTTATCGTTAACTTTCACTGTTTCTTAATCTTAAATATCAAATGTGTATTCCTTTAACTTTAGACAATATCTTTTGTCTCTCATTATGTTTAAGATGAAGAAATTAAACACCTCTGAACTCCCCCTTCCATTTTTTTCACCAATCTACTTTGTCTCATGAAATTTCAATAATTTTAAAGCTGTATTTTCTTTCTTTTTCTCATAGTATTACAATGACTATGGTGATATTATTAAGGAAACACTGAGTAAAACCAGACAGATTGATAAAATTCAGTGTGCCAAGACCCTCATTCTCAGTTTACAGCAGGTAAGAAATCTAAAGGAAAGAGGTAAAGGTTAGAATTAATGTTACTGAGTACTTTTATGGGCTTAGTATGTACTAGGTATATTTTACCTCACTTAAACTAGGTCATTGTTTAAGTAATAATAAGTAGTAATTAATACATTACTATGGATACTTTCTGGTACAAAAACATGTGTTATCTGTCTTTTCTTTTGGAAGATAGTCTTATAGTACACATTTCAAATAATGAAATCCTACTAAAGTTATCTACTCTTGGACCAGATGAAATGCAAATGGATATTTTAAAAAGTACTCATCTAAAAAGAAAAATACATAAATATTTTTTTAACATATTTAATGAAGAAAGGGCAAGAATAGTATTCAAATAATGAAATAGGTCACATATATAAATCAGAGTCCCTAATAAATGCCTCATGAATTAATACAGAGATTTCAGGAGGTAGGTGGGGCTGTAGGTTTGTGTATGTAAACTTAAATACATTTATATGTCAACCAGCCCTATGAACAAAGTTAAAAACAAATGACAGGTTGGGGGAAATATTTTCAATCATACTTAATAAATCCTACAAATCAATAACAAAAACACATTCCTTAGAAAAGTGAGCAAGGGATATGAAAAGCCACTTTTCAGAAGAGAAATCTTATAAAACAATAACCCTATGAGAAGAGGCATAACTTCATTAATAATTAATAAAGGGATGCCTGGGTGGCTCAGTTGGTTAAGTGTCTGACTTTGGCTCAGGTCATGATCTTGCGTTCTGTGGGTTTGAGCCCCATGATGGGCTCTGTGCTGACAGCCCAGGGCCTGGAGCCTGCTTCAGATTCTGTGTCTCCCCCACGTTCACGCTTTGTCTCTGTCTCTCAAAAATAAATAAAACATTAAAAAAATTTTTTTTAAATAATTGATGAAATACGAATTGAAACAAAGAGATATTTGTCACTGATGAACAGATTAGCATGAATTTAAATCATTGTTAATACCAACAGTTGATAAAGATGTAGAGAAAAAGGGTCTTTTGTGAAAGAAATTGCTATTGCCAGGGCACCTCGGTGGCTCAGTTGTCAGTTAAGTGTCCGACTCTTGATTTCAGTCCAGGTCATGATTTCACAATTCGTGAGTTTGAGCCCCACATGACTGTCAGCATAGAGCCTGCTTGGGATTCTCTCTCTCTGCCCCTCCCCTGCTCTCTCTCTTTCTCTCTCTAAAAATAAATGAAGTAAACTTAAAAAAAAAAATTTTTTTTAAGAAAATTCTATTGCCTTCTTGAAATACAATTTTGCAGAATATATCAAAATTGAAGATAAATACTCCTTTTAAAAGTCACTTTTTGCTGCTAGGTATCTATAGAGGTACATGCAGGTACACACAAAGATATGTATGTAAAATATGTTTTATTGTAGCAGTCTATAATATTGAAAGATTGGAGATTCAGCAGAAGAATGGTTAAAGTGTGAAACTCTGAAGTAGCTAAAAGTTTTAAGACAAAATATTAAGTGAAAAATAGCAAGTTTTGGAGAAAGGGGAAGCTTCATGCACTGTTGGTGGAAATCCAAACTGGTACAGCCACTCTGGAAAACAGTATGGAGGTTCCTCAAAAAGTTAAAAATAAAACTGTCCAATACCCAGCAATTGCATTACTAGGTATTTACCCAAAGAATACAAAAATACTAATTGAAAGAGACACGCACATTCAAAGAGGTACACACACACACACACACACACACAAAAATAAACAATGGAATATTCCTTAGCCATAAAAAAGAGTGAAATCTTGTCATTTGCAGCAGTGCGGATGGAGCTAGAGACCATCATGCTAAGCGAAACAAGTCAGAGAGACACCCCATATGATTTTTCTCATGTGGAATTTAAGAAACAAAACAGATTCTTAACAGAGAACAAACTGAGGGTTGATGGAGGGGAGGTAGGCGGGGGGATGGCTTAAATGGGTGATGGGTAGTAAGGAGGGCACTCATTGTGATGGGCACTGGGAGTTGTATGTAAGTAATGAATCCCTAAATTCTACACCTAAAATTAGTATTACACCCTCTGTTAGCTAACTGGAATTTAAATAACAACTTGAAAAAGCGGGAAAAAACGGAGCAAGTTTCAGGACAAAATATATAGGATAGTACCATTTATATTAGAAGTTTTGTGTATGTGATATATTGGTGTGTCTAAACTAGTCTAGAAAACCTTGAAACTTTAACATAAATTACCTTTGGAGAGAAGAATAATATTTAATGGCACAGAGGAAGGAGAACTTTTATTTTTATATTACTTGAATTTTGCACAAAGAGATATTTTTTGTATTCATTTTAAGTATACATTTTAAAATTTAAGGCTATTGTGTACAACCATTTCTGAAAACATTTTGAAGTTTAAAAATTTATAAGTAATTATCTGTAAATAAATTTGAAAATCTTTTGAAGACCTGCTGTTTCTAGTCATGACACTCTGTTGGTGAAGAAAATGAGAAGGTGGACAACATAATTACTAGAAGAGCCATTTCAATGGAATGGTATGATTAGAGTGAACTGAGAGATTGGGAGTGAGGAGGTGAAGAAAAACAATGTAAACAATCCTTTTTAGGATCTTTGCCATAGAGAGAATCAAAACGATGCATTACTAGCTGACATAGGAGATAGAGTTAAGTTATGGGTTGTTGTTTTTTTTTTTATGTTGGTTTCTTTTTAAGATGCATGCAGTTAGTAGAGAGGGAATAGTTAAGGATGCAGGACAGAGCCGTAAGCATGAAAGCAAAATTGCTAAATAGGTAAAATGGAGTGAGATCTAGTAAATAAGTAGGGAGTGGCTTTAGATGAAAGCCTGGACTATTCATATCTTATAGGGAAGACAGATATGTATAGCTAAATTTAAGTGTCTGATCTTGGTGGTAGAATGATGATAGCTTTTATATTCTTTAGTACTCCAGATTTATTTGGTTGTTGTTATTCTGATACAATATGTGCAATCTATGTGTAATTTATAAAATCCCTCCACCCAGCTTAAGAACCTTTTTGTATATTTTGTTGGTGGGTAGGAAAAATCACCCCATATATCCAAATGTCTTTTTTTACATAGTGTTCTTGTCTAAAGATATAATCAGTGAAAAAAACCAACGTTCTGAACCGCATATATCGTATATTGCCATCCTTATGAAACAACAAAAAGAATACGTAAATGTTTATGAATATAAAGTATATTTCTATAAGCATATTTCTTTTCCCCCAGCCTAAAATACATTATTTTTTTGTTAAAAAGAAATAAAGTCCTAGGGCACCTGGGTGGCTCAGTCGGTTAAGTGTCAACTCTTGCTTTTGGCTCAGGTCATGACCTCCTAGTTTCATGAGTTCAAGCCTCACGTCAAGCTCTGCTCTGGCAGCATGGGCTGTATGAGCTTGTGTGGGTTTCTCTGTCTCTGCCCCTCCCCCACACGTGCTGTCTCTGTCTCTTGCAAAATAAATAAAGAAACTTAAAAAAAAAAAAAAAAAAGAAATTCCTGTTCACATTTAATCACACAACTAGCATGAAAATGAGCTCAAGAAATTAGTAATGGTAGATGACTTGGAGAAGGGGAACAGTGTGACTATGGTTAAATATAAGGAGGGAAATTTTAACATGTGCCTTTTAAATATTTTTAAATTATATTACCTATTCTGATAATAAATGAAATAAATATTTCTTAGCTGTAGATTTTTCCTCTTTTTTTCTTTCAACCAGTTGTTTAATGAACTTGTCCAAGAGCAAGGTCCCAATCTAGATAGGACATCTGCCCATGTCAGTGGCATTAAAGAACTGGCACGTCGTTTTGCCCTTACGTTCGGACTGGATCAGATCAAGACACGAGAAGCAGTTGCCACACTTCACAAGTGAGTGAGCTGAATAAACCCTTTATGTTATAAAGAATTTAGTTTTACTGGAATTTAACTGAAATAAATGTTATTTGACCCATTTTTAAAGTGACAAATGATAGAATTTTTAAGTTACAATAACTTCAGAGGTTGTGTCATCTAGTTATTCTCAACTAGGAGGGCCTTTTGAATTTGAAAAATACTTCAACTCTCTATTTTGTCATTTATAAAGAATAGAAAGTAAAATTTAACAAAATATCTGGTCAGTGAGAAAATGTTATAGGAGACATGGGTTTAAAAACACTGTACTAATTTGGTCAACTTTATTTCATAACTAAAAACTGAATGACAGAAAATGTTAAATACCTTACGTTTAAATACCTCATATAGCTGCTTGGTCCCGTGACCCAACTCTGAGAACCAAAGTTTCTGACAATCTAATGCCCTTTCCAGGGTATTGTGTTACCCCTATAAGATACATACAGGAATTTAGCTTTGTGGTTATTCAGCTATTTTTTATATTATTTGCTACAACTAATACTTTTCTACTGTAAATAATAGAATACTAATAGGTATATATGTCATACAAATTAACATTGTTTTGCCCTTCAAATTTATCGGATTTTACTTCCTTCAGTGATGATTTTCCTGCCTTTTCAACTACTTTGAAATTCTAGCCTATTGAGAGAACTACACTACTTATCTGGAAAAATAAGATGTTATTTTCTTTTACTTCAGGGATGGCATAGAGTTTGCCTTTAAATACCAAAATCAGAAAGGACAAGAATATCCCCCTCCTAATCTGGCTTTCCTGGAAGTATTAAGTGAATTTTCTTCTAAACTTCTTCGACAGGACAAAAAGACTGTGTAAGTTACTTTCATCATGATACCCTTGTAATTTTAAATGTTTTATTTTTTGGAAAAATGTTAGTCATCTAGATATAATTACTGTTGATAACATATGCTCTGATTGTTTTAAGGAACCATAGTTTTCTTGCAAGCATCTGTATAATTGTTCTTTCACTGTTCACCTTTAGTACTCCAGAATTTGCAAGATTAAATTGAGTAAGTGGGCAATGACTTCTTTTCTTATTCCACAATTCAAAGAAGTAGGAACATTGGCTTAGCCATTGTGTAACCCTTTCTTTTTTCCTCTTACATTAATTATATTTTAGTTTTACAGTTGACTCTTGAACAACATGGGTTAGGGGTGCAGACCTCCTCACAATCAAAAATCGTGTTTTAACTTTTTTTTAATTTAAAATAAAAGGGTATTTATTAAATTTTAAATTTCACACTTTTTTAATGTTATTTTTTATTACTTAAATATAGTTGACATACAATATTATGTTAGTTTCAGGTATATAACATAGTGACTCAGGAATTCTATACATAACACAGTGCTCACCATGGTAAATTTAGTAACTGTCATGATACAACATTATTACAGTCTTATTGACTATACCCTCTATGCTGTACTATGTAACTTTTGACTTCCCAAAAACTTAACTATTTGTAGCCTATTAATGACTAGAAGCCTTACCGATAATAGTTAACATCTTTCATATGTTATATGTATTTTATGCTTTCTTATAATAAAGTAAGCTAGAGAAAAGAAAATGTTAAAGTCATAAGAGAAAATATATTTATGGTATGTAGTGTATTGAAAAAAAATCCACATTTAAGTGGACGTGCACAATTCAAATCCATGTTCAAAGGTAAACTGAATTTTTTATTTGACTTGGTCCAAGAAGATTGATTTATTTTTCTATTTTTTTATTTTTGATAACTGATAATAGTTTAAAGAAGTAATATATGCAGTTTTCATAAAAAATATTGATGGGATACTGAATTTTATGAATTTGGTAGAAAGGTATATCAGTTGTAATAATGCTAAATAAACAGAAATTTGGAGAGACAGTTAAAAATCATATGAATATGAGTGATAATTCTAAGGAGAGATGCCGACTTCATTTGGTCAAAAAAGATTTATTAAACAATATGGTCAGGTACTGTTGTATAACTGTTATTCTAGTATGCCCAGGCAGCGAACAATACAAAGTTTCTAATGTAAGGGGGACACAACATAAAATAGGAACAAGAGTCTCAGGCACTGAAATAGAATAATATGATAGAGAATGAGTGATGTTGGGTATTTGTGTGTGTGTGGGGGGGGGGGGTGGTTAGTTTGAAAACTTATTTATTCTGGGCATTTACAGATATACATTTTCCTCTGAGCATTACTTTAGTTGCATCTTACAGATTCTGATATGTTGCATTTATGTTTTCATTCATCTCAGTGACTTTCTCATTTTCTTTGTGATGTATTCTTTTATCTTAGTTATTAAGGAGTATTTTATTTAATTTCCACATATTTGTGAATTTCCAAATTTTCCTTCGATTATTGATTTCTCATTTCATTACATTGTGGTTAGAGAACATGAATTTTTTTAATTAATTTTTTTAATGTTTTATTCATTTTTTTGAGAGAAAGAGACACAGTGTGCAGGGGAGGGGAAGAGAGAGAGGAGACACAGAATCTGAAACAGGCTCCAGGCTCTGAGCAGCCGGCACGAACTGTAAGATCATGACCTAAGCCGAAGTTGGACGCTTAACCAACTGAGCCACCCATATGCCCCGAGAACATGCTTTGTATAATTTAATCCTTTCAAATTTATTCAGGCTTGTTTTATAGACCAATATATGGTCTATTCTAGAGAATGTTCCATATGTACTTCAGGAGAATATGTATTCTTCTGCTGGTGTTCAGTGGTGTTGAGGTATCTGTTAGGTCAGGTGGCATATGGTTGGTTTTGTTTTTTTTTTTTTAATAGCGTTGTTCAAGTCTTCTATTTCTTTGTTAATATTTCGTCTAGTTCTATCCATTATTGAGGGTGGGGTATTGAAGTCTCCTCAACTATTACTGAATTGTTATTTTTCCTTTCAAATTTGTCGATTTTTTGCTTCATGCCTTTTGAGGCTAGCCCTTTTGTTAGGTGTATTTATGTGTATACTTGTGCCTTCCTGATGGATTGACTCTTAAATAGCATTATAAAATGTCATTCCCTGGCTCTAGTAACTTTTGTCTTATTCTATTTTGTCTGATACTAATATAACCACTCCAGTTGTATTTTATTTACTGTTTGCATGGTATACTTTTTTTCCATCCTTTCACTTTCTGGCTTTTTGTCTTTGAATGTAAACTCTGCTTCTTATAGATAGAGTGTAGTTTGATCATGTTTTGGGTTGTTGTTTGTTTTTTTTTTCTCTAAGTAGGCTTCACACCCAGCACAGAGCCCACTGTGGGGATTGAACAAGACCTGAGCTGAGATCAAGAGTCAGACACTTCATTTTCTGCCATTATACTGTTTGCTTCTATAGATCTATTTTTGCTATTTCCTCCCTTATTGCCTTTTTTATATATTTTTTAAAATTATTTTTTAATTTACATCCAAGTTAGCATATAGTGCAACAATGATTTCAAGAGTAGATTCCTTAATGCCCTTACCCATTTAGCCCATCCCCCCTCCCACAATCCCTCCAGCAACCCTGTTTGTTCTCTGTATTTAAGAGTCTCTTATGTTTTGTCCCCCTCCCTGTTTTTATATTAGTTTTGCTTCCCTTCCCTTATGTTCATCTGTTTTGTATCTTAAAGTCCTCATGTGAGTGAAGTCATATGATATTTGTCTTTCTCTAATTTCACATAGGGTAATACCCTCTTGTTCCATCCACGTTGTTGCAAATGACAAGATTTCATTATTTTTGATTGCTGAATAATACTCCATTGTATATATATACACCACATCTTTTTTATCCATTCATCCATCGATGGACATTTGGGCTCTTTCCGTACTTTGGCTATTGTTGATAGTGCTGCTGTAAACATTGGGGTGCATGTGCCCCTTTGAAACAGCACACCTGTATACTTTGGATAAATACCTACTAGTGCAATTGCTGGATCATAGGGTAGTTCTATTTTTAATTTTTTGAGGAGCCTCCATACTGTTTTTCACAGTGGCTGCACCAGTTTGCATTCCCACCAGCAATGCAAAAGAGATCCTCTTCCTCTGCATCCTTGCCAACATCGGTGGTTGCCTGAGTTGTTAATGTTAACTGTTCTGACAGATGTGAGGTGATATCTCATTGTGGTTTTGATTTGTATTTCCCTGATGATGAGTGATGTTGAGCATTTTTTCATGTGTTGGTTGGCCATCTGGATGTCTTCCTTGGAGAAGTGTCTGTTCATGTCTTTTGCCCATTTTTTCACTGGATTATCTGTTTTTTTGGGTGATGAGTTTGAGAAATTCTTTATAGATTTGGATACTACCCTTTATCTGATATGTCATTTGCAAATATCTTCTCCCATTCTGTCAGTTGCCTTTTAGTTTTGCTGGTTGTTTTCTTGGCTGTGCAGAAGCTTTTTATTTTGATGAGGTCCCAATAGTTCATTTTTGCTTTTGTTTACCTTGCCTCCAGAGACATGTTGAGTAAGAAGTTGCTGTGGCCAAGGTCAAAGAGGTCTTTGCCTGCTTTCTCCTCTAGGATTTTGATGGCTTCCTGTCTTACATTTAGGTCTTCCACCCATTTTGAGTTTAGTTTTGTGTATGGTGTAAGAAAGTGGTCCAGGTTCATTCTCCTGCATGTCGCTGTCCAGGTTTCCCAGCACCACTTGTTGAAGAGACTATCTTTATTCCACTGGATATTCTTTCCTGCTTTGTCAAAGATTAGTTGGCCATGACTTCTTTTATATTAAGTGGATATTTTCTAGTGTAACATTTTACTTCCAAATTATTTAAAATTTTTTTCTTTTTAATGTTTATCTATATTTGAGAGAGAGTGTGAGTGAGTGTGAGCAGGGGAGGGGCAGAGAGAGATGGAGGAGACAGAATCTGAAGCAGACTCTGAGCTGTCAGCACAGAGCCCACTGTAGGGCTTGAACTCACAAGCCATGAGATCATGTTGGACACCCAACTGACTGAGACACCCAGGTGTCCCTTACTTCAAAATTACTTAATTGTACTTTTTTAGTTATGTCCTTAGTGGGTTTATGTAGGCCTTAAAATATACATCTTATCAAAATTTCTTCAAATTTACTCTAGGGAAATATAAAAACTTTACTTCTATATAGCTTTTCTTTTCTTTTTTTAATGTTTATTTATTTTTTTGAAAGAGAGAGAGACAGAGCATGAGTAGGGTAGGGACAGAGAGAGAGACACAGAATCTGAAGCAGGCTCCAGGCTCTTCTGAGCTGTCAGCACAGAGCCCAACGCGGGGCTCGAACCCATGAACCGTGAGATCGTGACCTGAGCTGAAGTCGGATGCTTAACTGACTGAGCTACCCAGGTGCCCCTATATAGCTCCATTTCTATTCTTTTTTGTGTCATTATTGTTACACATACTGCATCTAAATATGTTACACACCCAACAATACATCATTATAATTATATTTGATATAATTGTATGTCTTTTAAATATACTGAGAGAAGAAATGGAGCCAAGTATACATTTATTATAGAGTTTGTTATAGTAACCTTTTTTTTAATGTTTATTTATTTTTGAGAGAGAGTGTGAGTAGGGGCAGGGCAGAGACAGAGTGGGACAGAGGATCCGAGGTGGGCTCTGCTCTGACAGCAGAGCCCGATGTGGGCTCAAACTCACAAACCATGAGATTGTGACCTGACTTGAAGTTGGACACTTAACTGACTGAGCCACCCAGGGGCCTGTTATATTATTAATCTTATTTGCCCTTTCTGGTTCTCCTCATTTCTTTCTGTGGATTTGATATACCATCTGGCATCATTTCCTTACACTAATATATCTTTGCTCCCACCTATTTCTTTTGTATTTATTATCAAATATATTACATTTCTATGTTATTGGCTCAACAATACAGTGATACATATTATTTTATACAATTCTTGTTTAAATTAGTGAAAAGAATAAATATGCAATTATATTGGCCTTCATAACTACTTAATAATTACCTTTTAGCTCTCTTTGTTTTTTCATGTGTATTCTCTGGCATCATTTGCTTTCAGCCTGAAGAACATCTTTTATTGTTTCTTTTAAGTCAGGTCAGCCAGCAACTAATTCTCTATTTTTATTCCTTCTGGGAGTGTCTTTATTTTATCTTTAGCTTTGAAATAGAGTTTTGCTAGATAAAATATTCTGATTTGATAGTGTGTTACTTTCAGTACATTGATGATGCTGTCCCACTGACTTCTGGCCTCCATTGCATCTGATGAGAAATCATGAGTTACTTGCTCTTCTTTCAAGAGTTTTCCTTTAGTGTTAGCTTTTAGCATTTTGCCTATGATGCATCGGGGTGTGGGTCTTTTTGAATTTATCTTGCTTGGACTTTGTTGAGCTTTGATAATGTGTAGATTAATGTTTTTCACCAAATTTGGAAGTATTAACTATTATATCTTTTTTTTTTTTCTATTATATCTTTAAATGCATTTCTACTCCTTTCTTCTCCTGGTATTTCCACTACACCTATCAGTGCACTTAATGGTATCGCACATTTCTGAGGCTCTGTTCATTTTTCTTTATTCTTTCTCTCTGCTCTTCAGAATACATAATTTCTACTGATATATATTCAAGATTACCAACTATTTATTCTGCCAGTTCAAATCTGTTGAGCCCCATAGAGAATTCTTAATTTGTTATTGTAATTTGCAACTGCAAAATTTCCATTTGTTCTCTTTTTATCATTTCTTTTTATTCTTCTTATTCTCTATTTAATGAGATAGTGACATATTTTTCATTCCTTATGTATATATTTTTTTAGTTCTTTGAACATATTTAAAATATTGCTTTGCAATCTTTATGGGCCACTGTTTTTATTGCTCACTTTTTTACTGCTACATGTAGGTCATATTTCCCTATTTCTTTGCATGTCTCATAATTTTTTGTTTAAAACTGAACAATTTAGATAATATGTTGCATACATGATACGTTGTGAAATAATTTAGGTACACTTCATACCAATTCGCTGCACCCCTAGAGATTGATGTTGTTTGCTGGGTCATTTGTTTAGAGATTTGGATGAACAAACTATGAAGTCTATTTCTCTTACAGTGTGCAGCCTCTGCTATCCCTACTCAGATTTTTCCCCTTTTTTTTTTTTTTTTTTTTTTTTTATCATTTGGCTTGAATTCCTAGGAGTCAAGCCTATGTCAGCATTAGACTCATTAATCAAAGGTTGTGCTTAAACCCCCTTGGCCATTTAGGTTTTTACTTTTTACTCTTTGTTGTGTGTGTCGCTTGAAGACTGCTGTCACAATTCAGGGGTGTTATTTTGCTCCACAGTCAGCCAGAAGACTAGCAGCTTGGAAGTTCCCTCTCTCATTGCTTCTGAGAAGGGGCAGCCTTGGGTATGTGCAGTCTTCCAAACTAACAGAGAACGATTTGATTTGATTTGATTTGATTAAGCTTAATTTTTAGAGAAGTTTTAGGTTCACAGCAAAATTGAGGGGAAGGTAAGGAGAATTCCCATGTATCACTCTGCCCTTACACATGTATAGTCTCCCCATTATCAGCATCTACCACCAAGATGATACACTTGTTATAATTGATAAACCTACCTTGACATATCATAATCGCCAAAGTTCATGATTGGTTACATTATAGTTCATTCTTGAAGTACATTCTGTGGGTTTAGACAAATGTATAATGACATGCATCCATCATTATGGAATCATACAGAGTATTTTATTCACTTCCCTAAAAATCCTCTGTGCTGTGCTTGTTCATCTTTCCTCTCATCACCCAAACCCTAGCAACCACTGATGATTTTACTGTTTCCATAGTTTTGCCTTTTCCAGAATGTTATATGGTTGGAATCACAAAGTATGTAGCCTTTTCAGATAAGCTTCTTTCACTTAGTGTAATATGCATGTAAAGTTCCTCCATGTCCTTTCATGGCTTGATAAGCTCATTTCTTTTTCATGTTGAGAATTATACCATTGTCTAGAAATACCACAATTGATTTAGCCATTTACCTACTGAAGGACATCTTGGTTGCTTCCAAATTTTGGCAATTATGAATGAAGCTGATATAAACATCCCTGTGTAGGTAATTGTAAGGACTTAAATTTTTAAGTCTTTTGGGTAAATACTAAGGCTTGTGATTGCTGGATCACATGGTAAGAGTGTGTTTAGTTTTATAAGAAACTGCAAAACTATCTTCCAAAGTTTCTGTACCATTTTCTATTCCTATCAGCAATGTATGAGAGTTTCTTTTGTTCCACATCCTCACCAGGATTCGGTGTTGTCATTGTTTCAGATTTTGGCCATTCTAATAGGTGTATAGTTGTGTCTTATTTTTTTTTTAATTTTTTTTAATGTTTATTTTTGAGAGAAACAGAGCGTGAGTGGTGGAGGGGCAGAGAGAGAGGGAGATGCAGAATCAGAAGCTGGCTCCAGGCCCCAAGCGGTCAGCACAGAGCCCGACACGGGGCTTGACCTCACAAACTGAGATCATGACCTAAGCTGAAGTCAGACACTTGACCCACTGAACCACCCAGGTGCCCCTAGTTGTGTCTTATTTTAATTTTGCATTTCCTTGATGACATATGATGTGGAGCAACTTTTAATGTGCTTAATTTGCCATCTGTATATTTTCTTTGGTGAGGTATCTGTTCAGATGTGTAGCCCATTTTTAAATTAGGTTGTTTGTTTTCTTATTGTTGAGTTTTAAGAGTTGTTTCTATATGTTAGATAGCAATTCCTTTATCAGATATGTATTTTGCAAATATTTTCTCCCAGTCTGTGGTTGTCTTCTCTTTCTCTAGACAGTGTCTTTTGCAGAACAGAAGTTTTTAATTTTAATTAACTCTGCCTTATCAATTATTATTCCAGGGACCCTGCCTTCGGTGTTGTAAAAAGTCATTGCCATACCCTGGGTTATCTAGGTTTTCTCCTATATTATTTTGTAGGAGTTTTATAGTCTTACATTTTACATTTATAAATTTTACATTTACAAAATGGTTTATAATCCATTTTGAGTTGGTTTTTGTGAACAACGTAAGCTCTGTGTCTAGACTCATTTATTTGCTTTGCACATCCAGTTGTTCATTTATTGAAGAGACTGCTTTTACTCCATTTTATTACCTTTGCTCCTTTGTCACAAAGATCAGTTGATTATATTTATGTGGGCCTGTTTCTGGGTTCTCTTTTCTGTTCCTTTGATCTATATGTCTATTCATTGGCCAGTACCACACTATCTTAGTTACTATAGATTTTTTTCTCATTTTTCCAGCCTTATTGAGATAAATTTGACATATAGCATTGTATAAGTTTAAGGTATACAGTATGATGATGGTATACTTATATTTTGCAAAATGATTTTACTGTAGCTTTATAGTAAGTTTTACAATTGTATCGTGTCAGTCTTCGAACTTAGCTGCTCTCCCTCAGTACTGGCTATTCTGGGTCTTTTGCCTCTCCATATAAAACTTAGAATCCACTTGTCAATATCCACAAAATAACTTGCTGAGATTTTGGTTGGAACTGCATGGACTATATAGATCAAGTTAGAAAGAACTGACTTAGTACTTTGTCTTTGTAGGCATGAACATGGAATGTGTCTCCATATATTTAGTTCTTTCATTTCATTCATCAGTTTTGTAGTTTTCCTCATATAGGTATTGTATATTTTTTGTTAGATTTATATCTTAATTCATTTTCAGGGGTGCAGATGTAAATGGCTTTATGTTTTTAATTTCAAATTCCACTTGTAACTTTGTATCCTGCAACCTTGCTGCAATTGCATGTTAGTTCCAGGAGGGATTTTCTGTCAGTTCTTTAGGATTTTGTACATAGACAGTCGTGTCATCTGCAAATAATAACTGATTTCTTCCTTCCTACTCTGTATACTTTATATTTCCTTTTTTGTCTTATTGAATTAACTAGAATTTCCAGTACAGTGTTGAAAAGGATTGGTGAGCAGGGACATTCTTGTCTTATACCTGATTTACTGGGAAATCTTCAAGTTTTTCACCATTAAGCATGTTAGCTATACGGTTTTTTGTAGATTGTATTTATCAAATTGAGAAAATCCCCTTTTATTCCTGATTTAGTGAGAGTTTTTATCAAGGATTGGTGTTGTGTTTTGTCAAATTCTTTTTCTATATTTATTGATAAGATACTGATTTTTCTTCTTTAGCCTGTTGATGTGATAGAATATATTAATTGATTTTCAAGTGTTGAACCAGCTTTGCATACCTGGGTTACATCCCACTTGATCATAGTGTATATATTTATTTTTCAGTACATTGTTGGATTCAGTTTGCTCATATTTTGATGAGGATTTTTGCTTTATATTCACGAAGATAATTAGTCTGTAGTTTTCTTGTAATATCTTTGTCTGATTTTGGTATTAGGATAATGCTGGCCTCGTAGAATGAGGTAGAAAGTACTGCTTCTGCTTTTGTCATCCGAAAGAGACTGTAGAGAATTGGTAGGTTTATTCCTTAAACATTTGGTAGAATCACCAGTTAACTCATTTGAGCTTGGTGCTTCCTGCTTTGGAAAGTTATTAGTTATTGAATCAATTTATTTAATAGATATAGGCCTTTTCAGATTGTCCATTTCTTCTTGTGTGAAATTGGCAAGTTGTGTGTTTCAAGGAATTGGTCTGTTTCATCTGGATTATCAAATATGCAGGCACAGATTTGTTTATAGTATTCCTTTATTCTCCTGTTAATGTCCGTAGGATTTGTAATGATGTTTTCTCTTTAATTTCTGGTATTAATAATTTGTAGCTTCTCTTCCCCCCAGCTCTTTTAGGCTGACTAATCAATTTTATTGATCTTTTCAAAGAACCAGCTTTTGATTTGCTGATACTATGTATTGCTTTATGTTTTTAATTTCATTGATTTCTACTCTAATTTTTAGTGTTTCTTTTCTTTCACTTTGGATTCAATTTGGTCATCTTTTTCTAGTTTTCTAGGGTAGAAGCTTCTAGATTATTGATTTTGGATTTTTCTTTTCTGATATGTGCATTCAATGCTGTAATTTCCCTCTAACCATTGCTTTCACTGCATTACACAAATTTTGAAGTGCTATTATTTTCATTTCATTTCCATTTAAAATTTCCCTTGGGATTTCTTCTTTGTATCATGTGTTAAAGTATATTCTTTAATCTCCATGTATCTTTCTGATACTGATTTCTAGTTTAATTCCATTGTGATCTAAGAGCAGACATTGTATGATTTCTGTTCTCTTAAATTTGTTAAGATGTGTTTTGTGACTGGGGTGCCTTGGTGGCTCAGTTTGTTGAGCGTCCAACTCTTGATTTTGGCTCAAGTCATGATATAACAGTTCCTGAGATCAAAACCCCACATTGGGTTCTGCGCTGACACCTCAGAGCCTTCTCGGGATTCTCTCTCTGTCCCTCCCCTGCTTGAGTGCATGGGCTCGCTTTCTCTCCCTCCTTCCCTCACTTGCAAAGTAAATAAGTAAAAACATTAAAAAAAAAAAAAAAAAGATGTGTTTTATGACCTAAAATGTGATCTCTTGGTGAATGTTACAGGTGAATTTGAAAAAAATACGTATTCTGCTTTTGGATAGGATTAGTCTTGTAGATGTTAATTATATCCACTTGACTGATGGTGTATTTGATTTCAACTATGTCCTTACTGATTTTTCTGGCTACTGAATCTGTCCATTTCTGATAGAGGATTAAGTCTCCAACTGTGATAGTGGATTCATGTATTTCTAATTGCAGTTTCTCTTTACAATTAGTTTTGCCTCACATAGTTTGATGCTCTGTTTTAAGGCACATACATGGTAAGAATTATTACCTTTTTTGGAGAACTGACTCCTTTATCATTATGTAATACCCTTCTTTATCCCTGATAACTTTCTGTACTTTGAAGTCTGCTCTGAAATTAATATAACTACTCTTGGTTTCTTTTGATTAGTGTTTGCATGGTATAACTTTTTCCATCCATTTACTTACTTTTATTTTATATGTCTTTACATTTAAAGTGGATTTTTTGTAGGCAGCCTATACTTAGGTCATGTTTTTTGATCCACTCTGGCAATCTTTTACTTGGTGCACTTTTATACCATTGATGTTCAGATTGATTATTAATACAGTTGGATTAATACCTAACCATATTCCTTACTATTGCTGTTTGTTGCTCTTATTTTTTTGTCTTCCACTCTTTTTCTGCTGTTTGTAAAAAGTTTTAATTAAGCATTTTATGATACCATTTGTTCTACTTTCTTAGCATATTGATACTTTTTTTTAAGTGGTTGCCCTAAAATTTGCAATGTGCATTTACAATTAATCCAAATCCACTTTTAAATAGTACTCTATCACTTCATGAATAGTATGAGTACCTTATAATAACAAAATAATCCTAATTTCTCCCTCCTCTCCCTTGTATCATTGCTGTCATTCTTTTCATTTAATATATAAGCATATGTAATCATATATATCTATGCATATACGTGATATATACATAAGCATACATAATCAAATACATTGTTGGTATTATTTTGAACAAAAATTTCCTTTGTTAGATCAGTTAAGAAAAATAAAAGTTTTTATTTTAGGGGTGCCTGGGTGGCTCAGTTAAGCCTCAGACTTTGGCTCAGGTCACCATCTCATGGGTCATGAATTTAACCCCCGCGCTGGGCTATGTGCTGACAGCTCAAAGCCTGGAGCCTTTTTTCAGATTCTGTGTCTCCCTCTCTCTCTGTCCCTCCCTGCATGCTCGCTCCCTCTCTCTTTCTCTCTCTCACAAAAATAAATAAATATTTTTTAAAATTTTAAGTTTTTATTTTACCTGCACTTATTCCTTCTTCATTGTTCTTCCTTACTTTATATAGATTCATGTCTGTGACCTATATTACTTTCCTTCACTCTAACGCACTTATTTTAACAAATTTTGGAAAGCAGGTCTACTGGCAACAAATTCTCTCAATTTTTATTTGCCTGAGAAAGTCTTCATTTTTCCTTCACTTTGAAGGAGAGTTTTGTAGGGCACAGAATTTTAGTTTGGTGGGGTTTTTCTCTTAACACTTTACTCCACTCTTTTCTTGCTTGCATGGTTTCTGAGAAGTTAGGTATAATTCATATCATTATTCCCCTGTGTGTGAAGCATTTTTTTTCCTCTGGCTTCTTTCAGGATTTTTCCTTTGCCTTGGATTTTCTATAGTTTGAAAACAGTATGCTTAGATATAGTTCTTCTGTCATTTTATCCTGCTTGGTATTCTCTGAGTTTCCTGGATCTGTGGCTTGATATCTGACATTAATTTGGGAAAATTCTCTGCCATTTCTGGGTTTGTTTGTTTTTTTAATTTTTGTCTGTTTGTTTATTTTTGAAGGAGAGAGCATGAACGGGGGAGAGGCAGAGAGAGAAGGAGACATAGAATCCAAAGCAGACTCCAGGTTCTGAGCTGTCAGTAAGGAGCCCAACGCAGGGCTCAAACTCATAAACTATGAGATCATGACCTGAGCCGAAGCTGGATGACTTAACAGACTGAGCCACCCAGGCACCCCTGCCATTTCTGTTTTCAATTATTGTTGCTGTTGTTCTTTTCTTGCTTCCCCTTGACATTCTCAATATGTTAACACCTTTTGTAGTTGTATTATAGTTGGATATTCTAGTTTCCTCCATCATCATTCTCTTTGCTTTCAGTTTTCAAAGATTATGTTGTTGTGTCCCCTAGAGCAGAGGCTTTTCCTTCAGCTGTGTCCAGTCTACTGATAAACTGATCAGAGGCATTCTTTGTTTCTTTTACAGTTTTTATCTCTAGCATTTCTTTTGGTTCTTAGGATTTCCATCTGTCTGCTTTTGTTGCTCATCTGTTCTTGCATGCTGTCTACTTTTCCCATTAGAGCCCTTAGCATATTGATCATAGTTGTTTTAAATTGCCAGTCTGATAATTCTCATATTTCTACCATGTCTGATTCTGATGTTTGCTCTGTCCTTTGAATCATAATTTTGCCTTTTGGTATGCCTTATAATTTTTTCTTGATTAGCAGATGTGATGTACTGGGTAAAAGGAACTACTATAAATATACCTTTAGTAATATAGTAATGAGGTATGGGAGGAGGGGAAGCAATCTATAATCTCAGATTATAGGTTTGTGTCTTAGTGAGCCTGTGCCTCTGGACTGCGAACTCCTCAAGTATTTCTCACTTTTTTCTTAACCCGTAGTTGGGACATAATGGGTGGAGTGGGCTGGAGTTGGTATTTCCCTTCCCCCGGATTGGTTAACATCCAGTAATATCCCAGTAAGTTGTGCTCTGCTTTACCAGTTTCCCCTGAGGAGAGGCTTTGTTAAAAACAATATACTCTGGCAGATTTCAAAATGATATCCTTTTCCTCTCCCCTTGCTAGAAGCACAGAGGAGTTTGCTCTAATGTTTACTGTGGAAACCTGGTTGAACTTCTGGAGGTAAATCTCATATTATGGGGAGGTCCCCCTGGACTGGACCCTGGACAGGGTCCTCCTGGAATTTTGAACTCTCAGACTTGTCCACAGTGAACCTCCAACAATTTGTGAATTAAAATTTTTTAATGTTTGTTTATTTTTGAAGAAGAGACAGAACATGAATGGGGGAGAGGCAGAGAGAGAGGGAGACACAGAATCTGAAGCAGGCTCCAGGCCCTGAGCTATCAAGCACAGAGCCTGATGGGGGCTCAAACTCAGAGCAGTGAGATCATGACCTGAGCCGAAGTTAGATGCTTAACGGACTGAGCCACCCAGGCACCCCCAGTTTGTGAATTACAGCTCAGGTTTTCCTACTCCAGCACTGGTTCTCAAGTTAGTTTCCACTAGTGAGTTTGTTCCAATAAGCTGTTGCCTCCTATATTCACATATATCTCCCAATCTTGGGGACAGCTATTTTCCTCCCTTATGGATCCAGGAAGTTGCTGATTTTTTAGTCTGTTGACCTTTCTACTTGTTAGGATGCAATGACAACTTTGAAACTCCTTACATGCAGAACTGGAAAATAGTCTACTATGATTTTATCTTTAAGTCTGGCTTTCTAAGAGTTCCTCTTGGGTCAGAGCAGCTTATTGTTCAACTAGTATTTGGTTAGCAGTTGTGCTTAAGCCCCTGGTGCCAGTGAGGCTTCTTCCCTGTGTTGATAGGTCAGTGTGGGGCCTGGGGAATGATTTCAACACTGCCCTCATTCCCTGTTCTTTTTGCCCATGAGTAGGTGCAACTTAAGCATATGTGCAGAGCCTTCCCAACTTCCAAGATTGTCTGTGATTCCAGGAGGGCTCTTCTTGGCTAGCTTTTCTCTCATTTTCTCTCTTAAATTTCTGGCTTATCTACTCTCTTTGGTTGCTGGGCAGAACTTTTATGCCATTGAACAGGAACTGGGGGTGGGACAGCATCCCTCTTCTCCCAGAATAACACCTCTATTCTGTGAGCAGGGGACCAGGGGTAACCCCTCATTGTCAGCTTGTCCCTCCAGGTGGTCTCTGCCTGCTGTGCCTAAGAGAGAGTCACTACTTGACAAGTAGAGGATGGGGAAGAAGGAAGCCTCCTTCCTCCCAGCTGCTGTCCAGAATAGTGTTTCTTCCAGGGCAGCTCCGGATGAGAAGTGAAAGAAAGAGGGAAACCCTGTCTTCTTATCCATGTCTACCCAGAGTAGAGCTCCTGGAGTAATGCCTTCATAGCACAGGACAGTGGTGGAGAAGAGGGGACAAAGGAGGGGAACAGGTTATGATGCAAATGCAACAAACCTTGTTTTTACTGAGATTTAGGAATTTTCTTGAATAAATGTTTCTCCATTTGCTATGTGCCCTTAGGACAGTTTCTAAAGACTTTAAATGATTGTCTTTTATCATTTTCACCAGTTAAAAAATTGTTTTGCTGGGAAGAGGATATCCCTAGTTCCTCTCTCCACCATTATAGAAATCCTGCCCTGGTTTAAACAGTTTAAAAAAAAATTCAATAACCTATTGAGCTAAACTTCTGATTTTTTTTTTTTTAACATTGGCCTAGGAAGGACTACACACACACACACACACACACACACAGCCTTAGTAATACATTCACCTATTTAAAAGCATTCCAGTGCTCACTTCAACAGCACATGTACTAAAATTGGAACAATAAAAGCATTCCAGGAATATGTGCAGCAAAACCTTACATTCTCATCCCTCTTTTCCAAAGGTAACCACTGTTAACAGTGTAATATGTACCCTTAGGAATTCTTCAGAACTTTCAGAGAGACAGCCTCAGTCTATGAAAAAATTAAATAAGTGATACATGAAGTGCTTCTATGAAAATCACTGTTTCCTTTGTTGTGTTTCTAGTCATTCATACCTAGAAAAATTCCTTACGGAGCAGATGATGGAAAGGAGAGAAGATGTATGGCTTCCACTTATCTCCTATAGAAATTCGTTAGTCACTGGAGGTGAAGATGATAGGATGTCTGTTAACAGTGGAAGTAGCAGCAGCAAAACCTCCTCAGTAAGGAATAAGAAAGGACGACCCCCACTTCACAAAAAACGAGTAGAAGGTAAGTCTACCTTTAACCTATGAGACAAGTAGTTTGCTTACTATTGCAAAGGTAAATAAAGTGACAGATCTGTTGAAGCAAGGTAATATTGTTAAGCATATTATTTCCTTGTATATTTGATACATACTCAAAGGTTAGAACAAAGTGGAACAGAAAAGGGTCAAGGAGAAAGAAGTTAGAAGAGCATGAAACACAGGGAAAGATACGTACAGAGAAAAACAGAAAACATTACAAAGGTTTATAAAATTGATCTCCATATCATAGACCCTCTAATACATTAAAATTTAAAATAAGGCGTAGTCATAACGTTAATTATCAAAATTCATCCTAATATAGAAGAGATTCTGATAAGCTAAGGGTAGACCTGTGCAGCAAATTGAACATGACCAAAACAACTTTCGATTTCTACCCCAGGAATATAATTTATTCTTGTGCATTAAAATAATGATAGCTGACTCTGGTTTTATAACTCTCATGGACTGTGGGAAACAAGGAGTTGAACTGTCATGAAAATGTGAAAATGCGTAATTATTCATATATTCAAAAAGACTAAAAATTGCTTTATTAGAGCATTACTCTTAAACTAAGAAAACTCAGAGCAACTGGTGGCTCAGTCACTTAAGCATTTGACTTTGACTCCGGTCATGATCTCATGGTTCATGAGTTCAAGCCCTGTGTTGGGCTCTGTGCTGACAGCTCAGAGCCTGGAGCCTGCTTCGGATTCTGTGTCTCCCTCTCTCTCTCTGCCCTCTTCTCTCTCTGCCCTCTTCTCTCTCTGCTTCTGACCCTGCCCACACTCTGTCTATCAAAAATAAATAAACATTAAAAAAAATAGAACTACCCTACAGCCCAGCAATTACACTACTAAGTATTTATACAAAGGATATAGGTGTGTTATTTCAAAGGGGCATATGCACCCCAATGTTTATAGCAGCGCTGTCGACAATAGACCAAGTATAGAAAGAGTCCAAATGTCCATCGACTGATGAATGGATAAAGATGATGTGGTATGTGTGTATATATATATATATATACATACACACACACACACACACACACACACACACACACACAATGGACTATTACTTGGCAATCAAAAAGAATGAAATCTTGCCATTTGCAACAACATGGATAGAACAAGAGGGTATTATGCTAAGCAAAATTAGAGGAAGACAAATATCGTATGACTTCACTCACATGTGGAATTTAAGATACAAACAGATGAACATAGGGAAAGGGAAGCAAAAATAATACAAAAACAGGGAGGGGGGAAACATAAGAGAGTCTTAAATACAGGGAACAAACTAAGGGTTGCTGGAGGGGTGGTGGGTGGGGGGATCGGCTAAATGGGTGATGGGCATTAAGGAGGACACTTGTGATGAGCACTGGGTGTTATACATAGGGGATGAATCACTGGATTCTACTCCTGAAATCATTATTGCACTATATGCTAACTAACTTGGATATAAATTAAAAAAGAAAAAAATATTTACAGAATTAATGTTAAAGATTTTGTGTCAAGTTTTGTCTTTGGGATTTAAAATCTTTTGGTTCAGAGAATGAAAATACTAAACCCTCTCTGTAGTGTAGAATCCTAAACTTCTCTCTAAATAATGACTGAAAAAAAGAAAACTTGCTGTATGTCAGTTTGAAATTTACCAAGCGACTAACGTAGGTCATGTGCCCAGAATCCTTAGGCAGCAGTTTCATCTGTTTGGAATAAAGATGAGAAAGCCTTGTAAGAAGTGTTTTCATTGAGGAACCCTTAGGGGTTAGCAGGATCTCCTCAAGAAGAGTGAGTTCTTCCTGAAGTTATTCATTCATCAAGTCTTTACCAAGCGCCTTTCAAAGACCTGCAAAATGCTGGAGATTAAGTATTAATAAAAATGCTCAGGGGTTCATGGGCGCCTCAGTCAAACATCTAACTGTTGATCTCAGGGTCATGAGTTCAAGCCCCATTTTGGGCTCTGTGCTAGGCATGAAACTTACTTTAAAAAATGCTCATAGTACAGATGGGAAGACAGAAGCAGGCAATTTTAATTCAGCAAGGGAAGTGCTCTGATGGGCCAAAAAGATTTTCTGGGTACATACAGGGAGTGATCAAACTCTTAATGAATCAGGCAAGATTTTCTGTAAAATATGGTATGTAGTAGAGCTGAAACATGGGTTTACCACGTTAAGAACCTAAATGGTACCATTTTTACAAAATTTTAAGTGCAGCAGAAGATAAAAGTTAGGAATTAAATGTTGAAACAAAAGTGGTATGAATAAAAGAAGATGAAACCTCTTTTTGCTGATTAAAGATTCAATAGGGAGTTTCAGATCACTGGAATGACATTAACAAGACAATAGGTAAGTATTTTCAGGAACTGAGAAGCCTATCCAGAACATATACATATGTCTGACAATTGTTGAAACACTGAGAGGTGGGATGCTTGATAGCAAATACAGAACCTAACATGCACACATCTCTGAGACTTAATGGAGGAAGAAAAACAATAAGATTCATACTGTGTACTTTGTGATTGAAATTTTTTTTTAATTCTTCAGAAGGGAAAGCATAGCAGTAATACTTTTAAGTCTTCCCATATTAGGAAAATAACTTAGAATGTTTGTGGTAGAAACTTTATAATTATGTAACATTATATCAGGCTATAGTTTACATATGCAAATAATGCTTTAATCTGTTCAGATCTTCATGAATTATCTTCAGAAAAAGGAAGAAACACTTCCTGGTCCCTTGACAAAATTTAATTTTAATTAAAGAGATAACCTATACAGTTGACAGATGACCTGCCAACACAGGCCAGTGTATAATTAAATCCTTAGTAAGTAGGAATGATTCTATTTCCTCTAGAAGTTAAAGGAGAATGGGAAGTGGGGGCTGGGTAGGATGAATGAGGAGGGCTTCCCTAAAGAGGTAGAACTTAGAAGCATGAAAACAGTGAGCCTCTTAACCCATCCCCATATTGAATTGCCTGGAAAAAAGTTATTTCTCTAGTGACCAATGTCCCAGTTGTGCAGTGGGATTTGCTGATTTGTCAGTAAAGGCCCACCAGACTTTAAGTGCTGCTACCTGGGGCCCCTCTAAGACCCAGCAAATAGGCCCTTTATTGTTTGAGTAAAGCAAGGTTAGAGGGATCTCTGGCTGGCCCCATTCTTCCCTTCCTGTGGTTGAATTAATCCTTATAGATGGAGGGATTCAGAAGAGAGGATAATGTAAGAATATATAAGCAAACGGAGTTTTGGAAGTTTAGTAACTTACAGAAAGTTACACAGGCGAGTGGTATAACTGGGATTCAAATTAGACAGTTTAACCCAGAAGCCACGCTCTTCTAGTCTGTTCTAGAACTTCTACCAGAGTTCATTCCACTAATGATATGTTGTGACTCTAACTGGAATTTTACAGATGAAAGTCTGGATAATACATGGCTAAACAGGACTGACACCATGATTCAGACTCCTGGGCCCCTGCCAGCACCACAGCTCACTTCCACTGTACTGCGGGAGAATAGTAGGCCCGTGGGAGAACAGATTCAGGAACCTGAGTCTGAACATGGTTCTGAACCTGACTTTTTACACAAGTAAGTAGTAAAAATTTATTTTCTTGGTATAAAACCTTTAATTGTTAAAGAAAGAAAAACCTTCTTAAAGCATGTTATTGGTCAGTTCATAAGGAAAAACCACAAGCAGAGGCTAAATAATTTGTATTAGAAGATACATAAGTCTGCCAACACTTGTGGATATCAGTTACTCAAAGCCCAAAGACCTTTAAAGCATGGTGCATCACTAAGTGCTGATTTCAGTTGGAGTTTACAGATTATCATTGGGCAGGTCTGTTTTTTCTCAGGGACTTGCAAAAAAGACATGCAAGTTACTTCCTTGGAAAGAAAGCCTTTAAGAGTCTCTGCTAAGGTTGTACTAGTCTGAACAAACAAATAGACTATTCCTTTTATCATTCATTAATAGCATTTTGTCTTGGTCAAGTTTATATTTTAAACTTAAACTGTTAGGGATTAAGGTATTTGTCAAGATATTTGATAAATTCTGAGAACAGTTGCCTTTTCTCTAAGAGAGAATCAAAGTCTTACCTTTTTCCATGCTAGTAGTAATTAGTATGTTTTCTAGTACCATGGCCCCAAACATTTTGGAAAAGGCAAGATAATGGTACAACTTTTGCTATAAAAGAACTTTTTCTTTGTTGTTTTCTATCCAACTATGTAATTCTTCTAGTTTCTTGTGTTTCTACTCATTGGGGTAAAATGCTGTGATTTACTCTGATGGGAAAGAGAATTCTCAGTTAAAATCAACAAATTTAGCAGGTTGGAAATGGAAAGAGGAAATGTTAGAATTTTTCAGATCCTGGGTTTTCAGAAAGCCTCTTTGCTCAGAGGATCTGCCTTTCTTCAAAGCTAAAAGGATAATCATTGTCAGACAGCCACTGCGTAACAGCATTCTTAGAGGGTAGTTTGCCTTATGACCAACATTCTCACCCTGCTTCTTAGAGGGTGGATTCTTCCTTATTTGAGCAGCCTGTCTTACTTCCCTGACTTTACCACTTGTCAATTCCTCCCCTCTGTGGTCTACTTTCCTTTCCCTGCTGTAGGTTTGTTTATAGGTTTAATCAAGGTGGTAACACTATATGATATAAAGACAGCTGCTCATGTGACAGATGTTATCTACTAAAAATCATTAAGGTTTACATCCTGTAAAATTCCCAGGAGGCATGTTTATGCAAGTGTCCATGTACCAGTAAGTATAGAGGACAGGTGAAAATTTGACCCAGCATGCACCTGACTCCAAATTTTTTCAGAAGGACTGAGAAAAAAATGTGTTAATACTTTCCTTGTTCAACTCTGAAGAGCTCTTCCCACAAGGCCAGCATCCTTTCTGTCCCTTAGGGGACTGGCTGTCCAGGCAGGAACACTTGTTCCAGGGCAGTAGCTGGATACAGAGGTCTCAGAAGCAGTCTCTTGTTTGGCAGAGATTTGGGGAACAAAGCTGATGAATTAAGCACCTGTAGGGGAGGGAAAGGTTTTATCCAATCCTCTTAGGATCCCTAACTGGGTCTGAAAATTAAATGGACAGATCAACAGAAAAGGATACACATTTTATTGAGTGTTTAACATGTCCAGGGGAGCTTTCAGCAGAGAATGAAGGCCTGAAGAATTGACAAGACAAAGGGGTTTGTACTAGGAATAGTTTAACTGAGACTATGTAGTCTACATTTTCCTCAACTAGGAAGGTAAGGGTTAGTTTAACTAGTAGGAAGGTTTGTTTGCAGATTGCTCTGGTACCATCTCTGAGTTGATAAGAGTCTATCTCCCATAAAACAAGAATTCTGCCTTTAAGCAGAAAAGGAGCTTTTTCTGTGTTTACCACTTCTTAATTGCCTTCAGCTCAAAATAACTTTTATCTCAGAAGCAGTATTTTGGGGTGACATACTTTGGTTTCCTTTACAGCTAACAACTGGCCACAGCCAGCTTCTCTTAGAGACTTAGGCATCTCTGAGCAACTAACTGCCATTTCTGCAAAGGTAGATCCTTCAGTAATGGTCTGTCTCACCCTTGACTCAAGTAAATCCAGCTAACTCCCCATACTCGGGGATTAGGCACCCAACGGTGGCTTTCTTAGCATGGGACTGATGAGCGAAATTCATCTTCTGCCATAAATGAATAATGTATTCCTATTCCCTTAGTCCTCAGATGCAGATCTCTTGGTTAGGCCAGCCGAAATTAGAAGACTTAAATCGGAAGGACAGAACAGGAATGAACTACATGAAAGTGAGAACTGGAGTAAGGCATGCCGTGTAAGTGTTACATCAAGTATTGTAAAAACATAATGACTATGTGATGCTGGTCATTTTGTGGAATGACTGGTTTCCTTTGACATTTGGTCTTAGAAAAGGAGTTAAGATCATAATTCAGGATCTCCTGTGCAGTGTAGAATAGGAATGGAGGGGGTGGGCTTCGGAAGCTTTCAGCATTTAAATCCTAGTGCTGCCACTTGCCAGCTGTGTGGCATTGGGCAAAGTCTAAAACCTCTGTGCCTCAGATTCTCCATTTGTAAACATGGGATAATACTACCAATCACATAGTTTTGTGGGAATTGACACATAGCTAAATAAATGTTAACTTCTTTTGTTGTTATTGCATTTAAATTATACTTCCTTTTGATGAGATGAAATCTTGAATGAAACAAATGAATGATCCTTAATTATCTTAGTAGTTCAGGATCATAGTTTGTGCAGCCCATGGATTTTAACTGGAAAATGTGCTTTTCATTGATTATAAGACCTAATATAAGAAAGAGCCAGGACTCCACATTCGATGAGTCTGAACAGTCTTCTGACGATGGTTTTTCCTTATCAGTCGGGGCCTAATGGAGGAAGATGCTGAGCCCATCTTTGAAGATGTGATGATGTCATCCCGGAGCCAGTTAGAAGATATGAATGAAGAATTTGAAGACACCATGGTTATTGATCTGGTAAAGAAACTCAGTACATTTTCTTCTTTTAAAATATGTGAAGGCATCGGTGTAAGATGATGCTCTTGTTTGCAGAAGCCCGAGGAGAGAGGTATGGAGGTGGTAACATAGAATAGCAGCAGGCAGGACCAGTGTCACCCTTATTAGGGCATTTGGATGAGCTGTGTTTCTCAAGCTTACTTTCTAAGCAGTCAGATTGTAAATTTCTGGCAGTAATGGAAACTGGTTCCTTACCTTTTTGAGAAAGGGCTCTCACTAGATCTGCCTTTCAGTATAGTGTACATCTGGTCTCTTAAACTAACTTGGAGTCTGATGATATATAGAGTGTGTTCCAGCACAGCAACCAAACACCGAATATGGACCATATTTGTTTAGTGTGGAAAAAACATCTTTGAAGCAAGGAAACCTGAATATGGACTAGGTGTAGGTGATATTAAGAAATTATTGACTTTGTCAGGAATAGTAATGCATGGTGGTTATGGTTTTTTTTTTTTTAATTTCCATCAGAGATTCATATTGAAGGTAGTTATAGATGAAATGACATAGAAAAGAAAAAAAACCGTGAGGAGACTCAGTGAAACAGATTGGTCAAAGATTTGACAGTTGATGAAGCTAGGTGATGAGTACATGGTAGTTTATCATACCACTTTATGTATTTAGGGCTGCTATAACAAATGCCATTGACTAGGTGGCTTAAACAATAGAAATTTTCTCACAGCTCTGAAGGCTAGAAGTCTGAGATCATGGTGTCAGCAAGATTTATTTCATTCTCAGGCTTCTTTCCTTGATTTGTAAATGGCCATCTTCTCCCTTTATCTTCATGTGATCTTTCCTCTGTCTCCTTATAAGGATATGAATCAGATTAGAATTGGGGCGCCTGGGGGGTTCAGTTGGTTGAGCAACCTACTTTTGATTTCAACTCAGGTCATGATGTCACAGTTTGTGTGTTTGAGCCCCCACATCGGGCTCCGTGCTGACAATGCAGAGCCTGAGTAGGATTCTCTCTCCCTCTCTCTGACTCCCTACCCATGATCTCTCTCAAAATAAGTAAAATAAACTTAAAAGTTAAAAATTTTTTGTTTTATCCATTTTTGAGAAAGAGAGGACAGAGTGTGAGCAGGGGAGGGGCAGAGAGAGACACAGAATCCGAAGCAGGCTCCAGACTCTGAGTAGTCCGCAGAGAGCCCAAAGCGGGGCTCGAATCCACGAACTGTGAACTCAGGACCTGAACCAAAATCAGATGCTTAACTGAGTGAACCACCCAGGTGCCCATAAATTTTTTTAAAAATTAGAATCCACCCATATGACCTCATTCTACCTTAATAGCCTCTCTATAGGTCCTCTGTCCAAATAACAGTCACATTCTGCGGTACTGGGGGTACCTCTTCAATATATGAATTTGCCAGTGGAGGTGGGGGGGACATAATTTAGCCTGTAACATTCTTTTTTATAGGTTTAGAATGTTCCATAATGAAAAATTTTTCTAAGAAATGTAAAGGAGATCATATGCCTCCAGTCTCTCCCCTCCCATCAGTAGCTTTCCATCTACCTGCTTTGGGGAATTTAGGGATCAATTTTTATAATCATTCTACGATTCAAAGACATGTTGTATGTTTGTAGGCCCCCAAATTACATGCATTTACATGTTCAGCTTATTCATTGTAATTTGAAATCCTGTTTTTTTAAGGTGGGGGCTCCATGTAAAAGCCACATTCTTTTCATTTCAAAATTAAATCTTTAGTAGCTCTATTCTGTGATACCATCAGAAATATTAGCTGCTTATTATCACAGTGCATTGTCTTACTATATCTCAGGAAAACATTTTGGCTTCTTTTTCTAGCCCCCATCAAGAAATCGGCGAGAGAGAGCTGAGCTGAGGCCAGATTTCTTTGATTCTGCAGCTATCATAGAAGACGATTCAGTAAATGTTAAATTATTACCACTTTTTATTTATGGTTTCTAGGTCTTGCGTATGCATGAAATTAATTGTGTTTTCCATTTTTCTAGGGATTTGGAATGCCTATGTTCTGAAGTCTGAAGAAAATTTACAAATCTGGAACTCTATTATTTAGAGCTAGAGGCCTATATACTGTGATAGCTTGTATGGGGGAAAAAACACTTTTGATGTGATCTGATTTGTTTTTTAATCAAATGATTGAGGTCAATCCCTTTTTGCAGTGACAGAAGAGGAGCATGTAAATTACCCAAGGGAATGTTGGTGAATGTCACCTCAGAAAGACTGACCTGAAAAATCATTTGTGTCCTAATATTGGACTTATCCCAATACAGATGTGTGTGTTTTTCTGGAGGGAGGAAAAAATTTTAAATTTTTAAAACAACTGTCAAGATAAACACTGTTATACACCTGTTTTATGAAACTCAGCATTGAGTAAAAAAAAATATTTTTAACTTTATTTTCCTGTTGTACAATTTAAAAACCGTTTTAACATTTTGCCTTTTTATGTTTTAAAAGCTAACCATTTTTATTAAACCTATGAGTAAGCAGCTCATCCTAATTGCCGAAGAGTGTTTTGGAGCTCACTGGATTTGGTTGACCTTGTGGAATACAGAAATGCGGAGGAGCAGAATATCGACAAGCTAAGATGAAATTCTGACAGTGCATCTCTGCCAAAAACCACACACCCTCTGTGGATATGGATTCCCAGATTTTATATACTCTTGAATAAAAAGGTTTATTTTTATTTATAAGGGGGCATAAAATAAGAAATGTCCACGCAGCCATTTTCCAACAGATGCTGTGCACCATTCATTTTATATAGAATAGGGAGATTCAAATACAGTACATTTTCTATTGGTATTTGTTCTGTGCATTTTTAGCAACTTCTACCAGCAAATAAAGTATTCTCAGAAAAACAAAAATGGTTCTCAAGTTATCAGTTTGCTGTTTTTACTACTTATTTCATGCCCTGCCAAATTCAAGTTACATAAACTTCCGTTTTCTTAAAAAGATAATCATGAAAAACTTCTTTGCCATTCAAAAGTAATTTTAAGTGTAACATAACTGTGTCTACTTCCCATGCACTTAATACCTTATGCGCTAATTTTGTGAATTAAGTTTACCAATTATAGAAGTATGTGCTGCATAGAAGTCTGTGCTTAGAGGGTGAAGTTCCTAAGCTTACCTTGAAATACAGCTACATTTCAGTGTTAAATGTGCATATTAATTATTTTGGGGAAAGAAATTATGAATCTTCAGGACAGCCTTCAATGGTTTAGAGTTACATTCTGCTTAGACTTTTATGACTTGCTGCTATTGTTTTAAAAAGCCCACTTAGTTTCTTACTTTCTGATTTTTAAAAGTAAGCCTCAATTCCAAACCAGTCCATCCACAGCTGTTTCTGGGCTGGTTTTTAAAGTAGCTGCAATGGAATCATGAGGCTTTCCCTTCTTACCAAAAATGAAAAGATTTTTTTTTTTTTTTTTTTTTTTTTTTTTTTTTTTTACTAATCTGTGCACCCAATAATTGATTATCTTTTGTTGGGAAAGGAAATGGATTATTCTATTCATTCTTTTAGTAAACACAAAACAGATTTTTCTCAATATTTGTACAGTTCTGAAAAAAACCTGGTCACCAAAAATATTTTATCTGCTAATTTAGTAATTCCTGGGCTCCAGTTTGAGGGGTTGGGGTCTCACTTTCTTCCAGAAATGTGGACCTCACTGGACATGAAGGGGCAGGAATAACTGGACCGTCCACCAGCGTCACCCCTGCCTGTGGTTCTGGCCAGGGAGGAAGCTGGGAGGTGCCTTGGCACATGCACAGATTGATCCTTTGCTTGACAGTTTCATGTGGAAATCAGATGCTGACTTAGAATTGTAGACTACATGCAACAAAAAAAAAAAAAAAAAGAAAAAAAAAAGGCTTAATATCTACTCAAATGGGTTTGCAGTTCAGTTTGAAGTCAATCGAATTTTTGTATTTTCAGTGTCTCCTTGATTGGTTTTGCTAGTAATTCTGTAAATTGTACATTTGCAATATGAGGTTTTTTTCCTTTTGTACAATTTGAAACTGATGCTTCACCTTTCCTTTAATAAACTATTCAAAATCAGGCTTGTCATCCTATTGTTCTTACTATGTAAAGCTTCAAAGATGATTTTATGTCCCAATGCTCTTGAGAGTTTGCTCACTCTAATCATTTAACTGTATCAGTTTTGTTTTGTTTTTAAAGGAAAGAAATTTAGGACTAGTTCATTATCTTTCATTAATTGGATTTCCCTGGAGAAAGTGGGTAGGCCGAGTTGTCTGTGATTCAAGAGGAGGTCTCTTGCAGGCTGAATTCTGAAGGAGGCATTCAGAGTTTGTAGCCTGGATCCTGCCCTGGCCACATATCCAGCACCAAGGCTTATGCATGGTTCCCCCTAACAAACAGTGGCCTTTTAAAGATTACTTGGATTCTATAGGGCCATGTAAGTGAGAGTTTCTTGATACTGGTGCCAGACATCACTCTTAACAAAGGTCATGCCCTGGGGCACCTGGGTGACTTAGTTAAGCATTGGACTCTTAATTTCAGGTCAGGTCCTGATCTCCCCGTTTGTGAGACTGAGCCCCTGTGTCAGGCTCTGCACTAATGGTATGGAGCCTGCTTAGAATCCTCTCCCTCTCTCTCTCTGCCCCTCCCCCAGTTGCCATTCTCTTGATCTCTCAAAAATAAACTAAAAAAAAAAAAAGTCATGCCCTACACTTCATGGGCCTGGCCATGTTCTTCGGGCTGTGTTTGTTAGATGGCCTAAAATGTCTGCAGGAAAAGCAGGGATATAAGGGCTAAATCAGCAGGTGAGCTCTCTGGGCACAGGAGGAAGATAATAAGGATGGGTCTCCAGCAGCTCTCATCTTTACAAGCTTATGAGACTAGACCAGGGCTTTACTCAGTGCAGCTCTACCTTGGGACAAACTTGGAAACCTCCCAGATGTGACTTAACTCACTCTTTTGGCCCTGCTTCCAGAAAAGAATCCATCAAATGAACGGTGTCTTCATGGAAAATAAAGGCTTAGTGCCTCCCCTTTAGGTTTTTCATAGCAGACCAAGCTCCAGTAAGGTTCCAGCCCTGCCCTCCTAAGTGCCTTGCTCTATTGGGGTCTTTATTACACATCACTTTTTGAAGGACAGCTTTCTGCTCCCAAGGACATGTAAAGAAGGTTTTTTACTCACCACCCAGGAGAGTGTGGACATGGTCAGAACTTCCCTACTAAGACTGCTACATCTACCCAAATGTTCTGGCTAGACTCCATAGGAGCCCCAAACTGAGGCTCTGCCCGTTAAAGTGGCCATAGGTCCTGTGGCGGAGATCCCACACCCACAGAGGTGCAACAGCATGAGGACCAGTAGTTTCTAGCCACAGCTGTCTAGAAATCCTTTAGAACAAGAAAGACATAAAATATTCACATCTGTCCAACAGGTTAAGTCTAGGCTGCTTCAACTACATCAGAAGTGTTAACTCGGGCGCCTGGGTGACTCTGTTGAACATCCGACTCTTGATTCCGGCTCAGGTGATCCCAAGAGTTGTGGGATCCAGACCCACTTTGGGCTCCACCCTAGGTATGGAGCCCTGCTTAAGCCCTGCTTAAGATTCTCTCCCACTCTCCCTGACTCTCTCCCCGCACTTGCTCGCTCTAAAGTGTTAATACATGGATGAGTGTCCTTCACGGTCTTCTCTAGGTAGACCGTATCTAAAACACCCCGAAGCAACCAAAAGCATCAGTGAACTCACAGGCAGAGGACTCAGTAAGGAGACAAAACATGGTCAGAAGAGAAGCTAGGAGAACTTTCTGCAAACACAAGCAACTGGAAGGCTGCATTGTGAATTTACTCCCTATTCGAGCAAATCAAGTAAGGACTGACAGGCCATCATGCATGAGGTAGGAAAGCTTTCTAAATTTAATAGCTCTTCAGGGTGAGACAATTCCAGTGGAGAGAGCCACCACCTTTCTCACTCCCCTCTTAGGAGTTCATCCCACCTACTACATCAGTTGGAAAGCAGTGTTCTGACTGGTTATAGAGATATGTGGAGTTGAGACAAATCTGCCTGGGTTCAAATCGCAGCTTCACCACCCTAGCTTCGTGGCTCAGGATAAACTGGTTTACTTAAGGCAAGAGGAGCTGGGGCAGGTGCAACAGGACCCTCCGTACCTCTTAAACTCCATCTCCATTCTCACCATATTACCTGCTCTCAGTCTAAAGAGAGACACTTGGGGCTCCTGGGTGGCGCAGTCGGTTAAGTGTCCGACTTCAGCCAGGTCACGATCTCGCGGTCCGTGAGTTCGAGCCCCGCGTCAGGCTCTGGGCTGATGGCTCGGAGCCTGGAGCCTGTTTCCGATTCTGTGTCTCCTTCTCTCTCTGCCCCTCCCCCGTTCATGCTCTGTCTCTCTCTGTCCCAAAAATAAATAAAAAACGTTGAAAAAAAAAAAAAAATTTAAAAAAAAATAAAATAAAATAAAATAAAGAGACACTTGCCACTGCTCTGCTCAGTAAACCCAAGTCCTCTGGTTAAAGCCCACAGTTTTCTTTTTCCCCTTAAAGACCGAATACCACCTGGGAAAGGCATTCCTAAACAACAGCCACTGAAAATACTCTGCCACCATTCTCATGGCATTCTGTCATCCACAGAGGCTGGTCTACTTGCAAGGTCTTGCAGCTTTTTGTTTCCTTGGCCACCAGCTTTGTTTATTGGTTATTAACCATCTCCATTCCAAGGCTTCCCAGAAGTCTCTTGCCCAAGTATTTTATTAGGCTGGTTCCTCTGTCTCTTAGGCCCAGGAACAAGCCCTTCTCAGCATCAGATTTCACAAACTAGTAAAACACATCTTGGACCCCTTCCTCAAAAAGGAAAAACAAAAAAAACCCCACAAACTTGTATTATTTTCATATAGATGATAGCACAGTCATCCTCCAAGCAGTCCAAATCCTAGGTTAGCTGACCCCAGAAATTGGGATTCGCTAATCAATTTTAAGCAATTGAGCCACATGCTAACCAACCTGCATGGCTTCTTAGGAGACCTCTAAAAGCCCAAGAATCGGCCAACCCCTTTCCCACAGTTTATAACCTTTCTGCTGGTGCCAAAGAGGAACATAAAGAACTTGTGTCCAGTCTCTGCCCCCTTGAAACTCACCATCTACTTAGAAAGACAAAAATACTTACACAGAGAAAAAAAATGCACACTCAGATGCTTAAAAAAAAAAAAAAGAAAAAAAACTGCAATAAGCAAAATCAGTTCTAGCTCACAGGTTGAGAGGAACTAAGGTCCTTGAGCATGAGCAAACTGGAGCTATTTAGCAAAAGGATGTCCCAAGGGGGAGGTGACAGGGCTGTGGGCTAATGACCAGAGTGAAAGGTCCTATGCACTGGAAGTGCTAGAGCAGAAGAATGCAACAAAATCCAGACCTGAAATTAGTGTATTAACTTGGAACAAGATTTCTAACTTGAAGGGTAGGCCACAGAGAAACACCAGTAAGGACACCTGCAAAAGTACTTAGTGTTTGAAAATTTGACAGTATGATAGCATGGCAAAAAAAAATTATTTCAGGAAAAAATGTTTTAAAAAAAAAAAAAAGAATCCATGAGTCTAACAAATACTTAAAAACAGAAAAGAAACCTCTTCTGGCACAGTAACAAACTAACAAATACAACATTTTAGAATCAACAGATTCTACAGTATGGCTGATTGAGAGGCAAGAACCATCAATAGGTACTAAAACTACTGGATGAAAATTTGTTGACGGGCTTAAAGAATGCCCCCAGATCAGTTATTAATTACAAACAAAAAATGGTAACCTTTGCAGCCACCACCTTAACCAAGTGATGAGTCAATTTCATCAATAATGGAAAAAACTAGCATCATGTGCTTCTTATGTGATACATAGAAAGAACATTCTTACCTGGTCTGAACATCTGGAAACAATCAGACAAACCCAAATTGAGGGACATTCTACAAAATAACTGGCAACCATTCTTCCAAATTGTCAATGTAATGAAAGACTGTAAGGCAATGAGCCTTGTTTCCTAGGAAATAAATACATTTGGCAGGGTGGGGGACAAAGGGTCATGGTTCTACAACTTACTTAAATGGGTCAATAAAAATAATAATTATGTATTTATGGAAGAGAATACATAGTATTCTATATACTACATTCTATATACCATACATAATAGCATATGCTATTATACATATAGTAAATGTAGAAAATTAAGTGGATACCCTCAGTGAAAGATATACAAATACCACTCCTGCAATATTTCTACAGGTCTGAAATTTTCCAAACTAAGTTTTCTAAAATGTGACAACACATTTCTGAAAAGCATTTAATATAGGGTACTATATCCCATATGACTGAGCATCTATTCTGCCAGATACAACTACAAACATCCTCAACGATTCCTAGAGGAATTGAGGGCATTTTATTAAATATTATTTATGGGCTGCCTGGGTGGCTCAGTCGGTTATGTGTCCAACTTTGGCTCAGGTCATGATCTCGCGGTCCGTGAGTTCGAGCCCTACATCAGGCCCCGTGCTGACAGCTCAGAGCCTGGAGCCTGCTCTGGGATTCTGTGTCTCCCCCCCTCTCTCTCTCTCTGCCCCTCCCCTGCTCACACTCACTCACTCTCTCTCTCTGTCTCTCTCTCTCAAAAATAAGCGAACATTAAAAAAATAAAATTAAAATAAAATAAAATTAAAATAAGGAAATAGGGGCGCCTGGGTGGCTCAGTCGGTTAAGGATCCAACTCTTGATTTCAGCTCTGGTCATGATCCCACGGTTCATGGGATTGAGCCCCACGTCAGGCTCTGCACTGACAGCAAGGAGCCTGCTTGGGATTCTCTCTCTGCCCCTCCCCCTGCCTGTACTCTTTCTCTTTCTCTTTCTCTCTCTCTCTCTCTCTCAAATAAGCATTTAAAAAAAGGGGAGGGGTGTGGAATGAAGGCTAACCAGGTTAAGTATGTTGCCCTAAAAGCTTATTATCTTACCTACAGAGAAAAACATCTTGGGGGAAAAGGAAAATACACAGAGGTGTCAAATAAGGGTCAGCTCTAAGTGACAATACACTGTTTTCTTGATTTTTCAGATTTATACCGTAAAAAATGAAATTTGTGCTCAAAAAATACCAGTTACGCAAATTTTTAATAAAGCAATTAATTTTACAGTAAGGCACAAATGAAATCTTCCTAGGATTTAATAAACAGCCATTTCAAGTTATTACTGATATTTAGATTTCCAGGTTTCATGATTGCAAAAGGCAGAGATGGGTGCAAATGGCCAGGCGGTAATTGGCTCTTGGTTAATTTTCCTTTGATTCGTTTACAATGGAATATTTGCATGTTTCCTCCAAGGGCGCTGTACCTTCTTGCTGGCTAAGACATCCAGGTCAGAGCAGATTCGGGCTCGTGTGGAGGAAGGCTGGATGATATCATCCACAAATCCTGGTGAAGCACAGAAAAGGAAGTAGATCATCTGCATCCCCAAATAAGGCCACCCCCCAATCTGTGCTCAGCCTGGGCACCATCTCTGGGGTGTGAGCAGGACCCAACTTGATATGAGAGGGCACGGGCCCTGTGAACCCTCCACCACATCCCAGGAGCATCCCCGTTCCTCTGGCAGGGCCTCAACTTCTGGCCTAGGACTACTTGGCAAAAAAAATGCAATCTGACCCCCCTTGCTGCCAAGATGAAGTCAACAGGAAATAAAATTAAGAAAATATGTCTGTATTTTCAACAATCAGTACACCTTCCTCCTACCCCTGTAACACAAGTCCCTTTGTAATGTGATTTCATCACCCCTCATACCAAGAACTGGATTCAATTTTACTTGTCCTTGTGATTTGCTTTGGCCAACAGAATGTGGCAAAAATGACACTATGCAATTTCCAAATCTAGGTCTCAAGGTGCTCAGGACACCAGCAAGCATGGAGTGGCCAGGTTCAGAAAGAGAAACCATGGGGCACCTGGGTGGCTCAGTCAGTTAAGCATCTCACTTCGGCTCAGGTCATGACCTCATAGTTTGTGAGTTTGAGCCCCACCTCAGGTGAGCCCCGCTTCTCTGTCTCTGTCCCTTGCTCACTTGTACCCTCTGTCTCAAAAAAAAATAAAAATAAAAATAAATAAGCAACCTGTGCAGAAAGCGCCTACTGCCATTACCAACCATGTAAGTGAAGCCATCTTGGACTATCCGGCATAGTCACTGACTATCTGTGAATGACTGATCCCAGGAAAGACCAGCAGGAGAACCCCCTAACTGAGCCCAGACCAAACTGCCGACCCTCAGAAACATGAGCAAAAAAAAAAAAAAAAGTTGGCTGTGTCAGCCACTCTGTTTAGGAGTGGACTTTTACACAATATTAGGTAACTGAACACCACTAGCCATTTCAGCAATATTGTTTCAGTCCTTGGTGACCAAAGCAGTGTATACAATGTCCAGAGACAACCCCCAACCGTCACCAGTCTCCAGATTCCACAGTGAGGGCAAAGGGCAGTGATGTGAGACTTTCTGGAGCAAAAGGATGAGCAAGTGACCCAACAAATGCCCAACACCGCCCTCCCCACCACAGTCCCTACCTCTCACTGCAGCAGGAAAGGGGTTGGCAAACTTCTCAATATACTCTGCCTGAGCTGCTTCCACATTCTCATGCCCTTTGAAGATGATCTCCACGGCCCCCTGTCATAGGAGAAGTTAATGAACTTAACTGGCAGTCCCAACCCAGGTGACCTCCCTCAAACCACTATCACAGTGTGTGGCTGTGAACTTCGAGGCCACAGTGCCCCGGCGAGAAATGCCGGCTCCAGGCACCAGGGTACAGAGGTGAGCACTGCTGGAGTCAACCAGCACGATCCCACGGGCTGTGATCCAAAGTTCAGTGTGGCCCCAACAACAGGCAGCCCAGGCAAAGCCAGTCACTTGTCTCCCCAAATTCCATCCTATTCCATCCAATTGCATCTATCCTTCTTTCAGGCCAAGATGTTTTGCCCATTTTCCATAGTTAGATCCATGGTCCCCTGAATCAGGTGAAGTAAAATGCTGTTTTCCTTCTTCCTTATCCTCAGTACACAATTCAGTGGCTCTGGGGCCCTCCCTGGGAGAGGAGATGGGAATGGGATCACAGGGAATGTCCAATCCTCCCAAAGGCTAGTTCAGTTGACTCAACCCTTTCTGCTTTAGTGACAATCTCAAAACCCACTCAGCATCCCCCCCTCCCCACCCCTACCCCCACCCCCCAAGCATGAAGACACCAGCATGTGCCTAAAGTGACAGTGCAGGACAGGAGCCAGAGCTGACCCAGGGGTCAAGGTGGGGACTCGCCAAGGTCTAGGTCCCAACTCCCTGGAATCCTGGCCCATCCAAGGGGTCCGGGCCTCTCTCCACATTTCGTAACTACAAGCTCCTGCTGGGAAACGACCAGTACCTGGATCCAGGAAAAGGGAAAGCTAGAGGTCCTCACCTTTGCTCCCATGACTGCAATCTCCGCTGTAGGCCAGGCATAGTTGGTGTCACCACAAAGGTGCTTGGAGCTCATGACATCATAGGCACCACCATAGGCCTAGAACAAACCCAAATGCTGAATGTTAGAGCCTGAATCAGATCATATCCCTGAAAGACTCTAGGAAGCCAAGTGAAATGAGGACAAAAGGAAAAGTCCTCCTGAGCTACTGAAGGCCCAGTGTCTCTGAGGCTGGGAAGCCAGCGCAGAGAAAACACAGGCACAGTCCAGAGGCCTTTCACAGCTAATGTTCACTGTCTTTCCTGGCTCTTTCCCACTGATGCTGTCATTTCCCAGACGTGACCACCAACATATCTGCAGGGTGTGTCCACAGGGCTATAAATGTTGCCTGAGCTCCAAAGATCTTTTTAAGGGTCAGCAAGGTGTACTCCTCTTCCCAGCCCCCCTGAAACTCTTGGCCAGACCTCCAACCATGGCCATGCTGCTAGAAGTGTGTGGGCTCACAGCCTCTGATACCAGCTCTTCTCACCTTCCTGGTGATGACTGTGACTTTGGGCACAGTTGCTTCAGCAAATGCGTAGAGAAGCTTGGCTCCATGCCGGATGATGCCCCCATATTCCTGTGCTGTGCCTATGTCATGAGGAAGAGTTACAAGATACAGAAGTCCTTACAAGGTATGCCTGTCACTCTCAGCTATGAGGTCTTCCCCTGCTCCCCAGAGGGCCAGGAGAGAGCCACTCACCCCCCACAGCCCCATCTTCCAGACACCTAGAATATGGAGAAGTCACAAATCCTTAGAGAATTTTACAAAACCTCCAAATTAAGTGGGTGCCTTACTGGGCAAAACTACCTCTCCTCGCCCCCCTCCTATCAATGACTTACCAGGCAGAAAGCCAGGAACATCAACAAAAGTGATGAGTGGAATATTGAATGCATCACAGAATCGGACAAAACGAGCCCCTTTCACAGATGAATTAATATCCAAACATCCTAGAATGAGAGAGATTATCCATGCTGAGCTTCTGGGCAATTCCCAGCTCTACCCCCAATGGGAATGTGCCCTCAGGAACCATTCAGAGCTGATTTCTATGGAGGCACCAAAGTCTCCTCACCAGGGAATGTAAAGGGAAATCCTTACACTCCAGGAAAGACAGGAGAACCCACCGGGCAGTGGCCAAAGAGGGTCCAAGAGTGGACCCTCAGGCTCTCTTGCCGGGAGCACAGTCTATTGCAGGCAGCTAGACTGTGCCTCATTAACTGAGGTTTATATACCCACCTGGGGTACAGCCTGACTTGTCCCCATGGAACCAGTAGTGAGAGGTATCATTCAATAGCTGCTGTTAGAGACTCCCGATAGCCTGGAATCAGATTCACCAGTTACAGCTATGTGCCCTTGGGAAATGACTTTACCTTTCTGAGCCTGAGGTTCATCACCTGCAAAGTTGGGATGTTACTACCTCCTACCATGGTTTCAAGGATTTAAGGAGGTGGTATCTGTAATGTGTGCAGAGTAAGAGTTCAGTTGCTAATAAGTCTCCTCTCCTAGAATAGTTCCCAACATACTGTATGAGGCCAACATTCCCCTAATACCACAACAAGATTAGGACATCGTAAAAGAAGAATGCAGACCAAACAAAATCCCTCACGAACACAGATGCAAAAATCCCCAAGATATTATGAAATCAAATCCAGCAATATATAAAAACACTGATGCACTCTAAGTGGGGTTTATCCCAAGAAGTCAAGGCTGATCTAATATGTGAAAAAACCAACAAAATTACTAAATAGAGGAGAAAAACCATATAGGCTTTTCTTCCTCAACAGACAAAACACATCTGACAATTCAATACTCAATCATAATTCAAAACAAGCAGTAAACTAGGAATACAATGGAACTTTCATAATCTGACAGAGTATCTACAAAAAAGCTTATACACTCATTGATAAGAATAAATAAATTCCTAAATGATCTATACCAGTGCTGGCCAAAAGAATTTTCTGTAATTATGGAAATGTTCTCTGGTTGTGCTATTTGACATGGTAGCCACTAAAGCTATTAAGCACTTGAAAAACAGCTAGCACAAATGAGAAACTAAGCCTCTAATTGCATTCAATTTTAATTGTCTATACTATTTAATTATCTTGAAGTTTACTAAGCTATCATACTGAACAGATCTAGATTTTCAAGCAATTACTACCAAAATCGTAGGCATTCTCTTACAGAAACTGATAGGCAGATTCTAAAATTCATATGGTAATACAAAGGAAACAGAATAAACAGTTTTGGGGTTTTTTTAATTGGAAAACTTATACTAGTTGACTTCAAGACTTTCTTACAAAGCAGGATTTCTGAACCTCAGGGCCATCTGTATTTTGGGCTGGGTAATTCTTTGTTGTGGGGGGTTGTCTTGTGTGCAGAAGATGTTTAGCATCATCTCTGGCCTCCACCCACTAGATGCCAGTAGCACTCACTCCCCTACAACCCACACCTGTGACAAACAAAACGGTTTCCAACATTGTCAAGTGTCCCCAGGATCCTGAAACTGCCCCAAGCTGATAACTATAAAGCTACAGTAATCAAGACAGTATGGCACAGGCATCAAGGTAGACAAAATGGTAATGGATACATTGTGAAGAAATGGACCCACACAACTGATTTTAGACCAGGTATCAAACCAATTCGCTGTGGAAAGAAAGTCTTTTTAACAAATGGTGATGGAACACTTAACTGTCTATATGGGGGGGAGGGGGAACATAAAAGTAGACTATTTCACTCTATAAACTATATACAAAAATTAATTCAAAATAGATCATAGGCCTTAACATAAAACCCAGAACTACAAAGCTAGCCAATGATATCGGACCATCTTTGTTTGCAACCTTGTCATAGGCAAAGATTGTTTGGAAAGGACACAAAAAGTTCTAATCATAAATAAAAAACATTGATAAATGGGACTTCATCACATGTTTAAAAATATGTGAGTCAAAAGACACAATTTATTGAAGAAGTCACAAATCAGGAAAAAAATATATTTGCAATATGCGTATCTGACAAGACTCCCATCCAAAATATATAAAGAATGCTAGAAACAAAAAGAACTCAAAAAGAAAAATTGGCAAAACTTCCCTCTTACTAAATGCATTTTTTGAGAGGACAGAAATGTTCCGTATCGTGTTTTGGATGGTGATAACAAGGTTGTATACTACTGTCAAATTATCAAAACCTATTAAAATGAGCATTTGAAACCTGTGCATTTTATTGTGTGTAAATTGTAACTCAATAAAAATGTTTTAAATCTCCCCTCTTTCCTCTCTCTTCAAAATCTATGTTAATGACCTGAAATAAAAAATCTGAGTGATAAGTCCCAGAATAAAAACAATTCTAAATTAAGAAACTGCAAAAAGTATCCAGAAGCTATACTTAAACTGAAAAGCAAGATGGGCACCGACAACCAGAACATGATGGAATCACTGGGGAAATCAACACAGGAATGGAAAGCCTGCAGCCCGAGTGGCCATGGGACGGGCTCCAGGACCAGAGGCCCGGTCTTAGCATCTGAGGCCTCGTCCCAGAACTAGACTGAGCGCCTGGTACCCAGAGAGAGCCCAGTGAGCACTGGCTAATTCCTGTAAGAAAAAATGAGACCTGGAACAGAAGCCCCCTATGTAAGCCTCTGAAGCTGTCTTTTAGTAACAGGGAATGATTAAGTCCATAAAACGCATGAAGCTTTTTTTCAAAAAAGCAGTAATCTACTGAACTTCCACATCTTGCCACTCCATAAACATAACAAAGAATTTCTAAGAAAAGGGGAAGTCAAGGAACCACCATGGAATCAAGCGTTCAGGCTCCAGCCAGGTTGGGCAGTGGGACGGACATCCTAGATATCTATAGATACACTTTCGAGGACAAGACAAGCAGTTTCTTAAAAAGTGGGCTTGTCAAAGTCAACCTGTGCTGCAGGCCATCAGGACCCACAGAGGTAGTCATGGGATGAGAAAGATCTTGAAGCAGACACAAGAAATCATGTGAAGTCCATGCCAATGACTGACACAGCTCAAAGGAGAAACTAAAAGGATGTATCAACAGTTAAGAATTTACTGGAGGAACAAAATGCATTTTCAGTGTGTGTGAATTCCTGACTTTTAAACACTTTTTCTCAACAACAAAATGGTGGGGAAGTCAGCTCCAAACTCCTACCCTCCGACAAAAACATCACAAAAGAATCAGAAACCCTGGAACAAGTGAAGGTTTACCAACCACCAAGAGAAAGTCAAATCAAGAAACAGGCAACTTAAAAATAGTAGGAAAGCTTTGTGACATTCTTAATTACACCTGCCCCACTCTCTCCCTAGTTCTAGAGGGAATAAAGAGTCAGTCACAAATTATCACATAGGTGTGTTCTAATTTGTCTGAAAGATTTTCATCCCTGCTTTACCTAACATGGAGCTCACCAGGCCAGAAAGTGGCAGACATTGCTCAAAAACAAAGAACCACCTGCAGATGCTTGAGACTGCCTAAGGCCTAGGAGGAAAGAACCAGGGACAGAGATTCTTTAGAAAATTAGGGCATTCAAGAACACCTGTGTACACAGGGCATTTCAGAAAGACACAGATATGCCTAGGACCAGATGCATGCTCAGAAAAGACCCAGGAAAAGGGAATTAGAAAATATCTTGAGAGGAATGAAAATGAAAATACTTTACAAAACAAATAACCTAAGAAGACCTTAAGTTTTAACAGTGGGCTGATCCGTAAGTTCAGTTTAAGTCTGGCCAAGTGTTGAAGAGGAGCACCAGCACAGGGCCAATTCTCAAAGACTAGATGAGGTACTTTCTTGTTTGCCTGTTTTAGTAGCTGGCATTCAAGGATATCACTGTCAAAACACTAGTTGGACACAAGCTAAGGCAAAGAAACCTCCATGACCACCTACAGCAAGGAATATAGTCTGCAAAAATAATTGGAAAACGGCACTAGACAATGGCTATTACAGCATTCAGTGATCAACAACAAAACCTAGAAAAGGGAGAGAATATGATTTCCAGGATCAACACCTCATAATATTCAAATGTCCAGTTTTCGACAAAAAAATAACAAGGCTTACAAAGAAACAGGAAAAAAGCCACTCAAGTGAAGAAAATTAACTGACAGAATCTGTCCCTAAGGAAGCCCAGACACTGAACTTATTAGACAAAGACTTTAAAATAATGGTCTTGGGGGCAACTTGGTGCTTCAGTTGGTTAAGCGCCAACTTTGGCTCAGGTCATGATCTCATAGTCTGTGGGTTCGAGCCCTGAATCGGGCTGTGTGCTGACAGCTCAGAGCCTGGAGCCTGCTTTGGACTCTGTGTCTCCCTCTCTCTCTGCCTCCCTCCCTCAAAAATAAACATTATAAAGATTTTTATAGGGGTGCCTGGATGAATCAGTTGATTAAACATCCAACTCTTGATCTCGGCTCAGGTCATGATCTTATGGTTTGTGAGTTCAAGCCCCACGTCAGGCTCTGTGCTGACAGCTCAGAGACTGAAGCCTGCTTCGGATTCTGTGTCTCCGTCTCTCTCTGCCTCTACCCCATTTGTGCTCTCTCTCTCCCTCAAAAATGAACATTAAAAAAGTTTTTTTAAATTTATAAGTAAACAAATGAAAAAATGCCCAAAGATTTGAAATGAACTTCTATGTACAGCCTGGTACATAGAAGTACCATCAGAGTCAAAGTGCACATGAGCTGGTAATAATAACTTCAGATATAAGGCCAATGTCCATTTTTTTAGAATAGGAGAGTCACACTAGAGCTTCCCTAAACTATTCCTGACAGTGTAGTGTGCATTAAATCAAATAGCTTTGGGGCGCCTGGGTGGCTCAGTTGGTTGAGCATCTGACTTCGGCTCAGGTCATGATCTCACGGTCCATGAGTTCGAGCCCCGCGTCAGGCTCTGTGCTGACAGCTCGGAGCCTGGAGCCTGCTTCAGATCCTATGTCTCCCTCTCTCTCTGCTCCTCCCCTGCTCACATGCTGTCTCTCTCTCAAAAATAAATAAAGATTAAAAAATTTTTTTAATCAAATAGCTTAACAGTTTTGTCTAAAAGCATCAATAATGTCAGTTATAAGCTAAGAAGTCACATCTCAAAGCCATTGTCATCCTCTGTCTTCAGAATTATTCTAATCGTTTATACATCAGGTCTGTTCCATCTTAAACCAACAGACAGATAAACAAAACCAATGAAAGGAACCAGTGATTGAGTCCAACAGCAAAACCATTTAACCTCAGTTTTCCCTCTAGCTTAGTCACCCACTGTCTCTTTGTTTAGAGTGAAATATCTGATAACAGTGCTCTCTAAAGTAAAATGTTAAGAATCAGAGAAACTAGGTGTGGAGTGCATGGAAACTCTATGCTATCTAGAAATTTTGTTATAAATCTAAAACAACTCTAAAATAAAAAGTTTATTTAAAAAAAATTTTAAATATCTTAAAGATGGTCAAAGAAAAAAAGAAAAACATGAACAAAGAACTTTAAAAATCATGAAAACAATGTATGAACAAAATGAGAATACCAATAAAGAGAAAGAAATTATAAAAAGGAACCAAACAAATTCTGTGGCTGAAAACTACCATAAATGAAATAAAAAATTCACTACAGGGGTTCAAGAGTAGATTTGAGAAAATAGAAGACACGATTGGGAAACTTGAAGATAATTTATATTATTACCCAGTCTTAACAAAAAGAAAAGAAAAAAATGAAGTGAACAGAAACTACAGATCTACAAAATACCATCACTTGAACCAATATTTGCAGCAAGGCAATACCACAGGGAGGAGAAAAAGGGACAGAGATTACCTGAATACGTCCAAAAACTTCCCAAATTTAAGACATGAAGCAACAAATCAAAGAAACTAAGTAGAATAAACACAAACAGATCCCCACTGAAACAGATTATCATCAAATTATTAAAAGATAAAGACAGAATCTGGGGGCACCTGGGTGGCCCAGTCAGTTAAGTGTCCAACTCTTGATTTCAGCTCAGGTCATGATCTCACGGTTCAGGTTTGAGCTCCACGTGGGCCTCCATACTGTCAGTGGGAAGCCTGTTGGAGATTCTCTCCCTCTGCCCCTCTTGTACTCATGCTCTTTCTCGCTCAAAATAAATAAACTTAAAAAAAAAAAAAAAAAGGTAAAGACAGAATCTTGAAAGCAGCAAGAGAGAAGTGACTCACCATATACAAGAGATCCTCAATAAGATTATCAGTTGATTTCTGAGTAGAAAAACCACAGAGGCAGAAGACAATGGAATGATGTAAACCACTGAAAGAATAAAACTGTCAACCAAGGACTCTGTTTGGCAACCTGTCCTTGAAAAATGAGGGACAAATTAAGACATTCCCAGATAAACAAAAGCTGCAGAGTTCATTACCACTAGGCTTACCCTACGAGAAATATTAAAGAGAATCCTTCAGGTTGAAATGAAAAAAAAAAAAAAAATACTAGACAGTACCACACAAATTATGAAGAAATAAAGATTTCTAGTAAAGGTAACTACACAAGAAAACGTAAAACACAGGATTATATTTTTGATTTGTAAAACCATTTATTTCTTATGTGATTAAAAAAACAAAAGAAGTCCAGAAAGTTTCACTGATGAATTCTACAAATTACAGCAATTCTCTACCATCTCTTTCAGAAAAACCAGAGGGAATACTTCCTAACTCATTCTATGAGGCCAGCATTATGCTATTACCAAAACCAGACAAACACATTACTAGAAAACTACAGACCAATGACTCTCATGAACACAGATGCAAGAATCCCTAACAAAATAAAAGCAAATCAAACCCAGCAACGTTACTGTATCAACAGGCTAAAGAAGAAAAGTTACATGAACACATCAGTAGATACAGAAAAGGGATTCACAAAATCCAACACTCAGTCATGATTAAAAACCCTCTGCAAACTAGGAATACAGGGCTGCTTTCTCAACTTGATAAAGAACATCTAACAAAAAATCTACAGCTAACATCACACATAATGATGAAAAACTAGAAGCCTTCCCACTAAGATCAGGCATAAGACAAAAATGTCCCCTCTCACCACTTTCCAAAACTGTACTGGGAGTCATACCTAATCCAATAAAGCAAGAAAATATACAAAAGGTACACAGACTGGGAAGGAAGAAATCAAACTGTCTTTGTTCACAGATGACATAATAATTTATGTAGAAAATCCTAAAGAATTGACAAAAACACTGCTGAAACTAATAAGCAATTATAGCAAGGTTGCAGAATACAAAGTTAATATACAAAAGTTAATAACTTTCCTATATACCAGCAGTGAATTTGAAACAAAGAACACAATACCATTTACATTAGCACCCACCATTCAAAAAAAGAAATACACAGGCATAAAATAACAAAACACATTATAAAATCTATATGAGGAATGCTACACAACTCTGATGAACAAAATGGAAGAATTAAATAAATGGGGACATATTCCATGTTTATGGATAGGCAGACTCAATATTGTCAAGAGGGCAGGTATTTCCAACTTGATTTCTTAATTTAACACAATTCCAATCAAAATCCCAACAAGTTATTTTGTGGATGTTGACAAACTGATTCTAAAGTGTATATGGAGATGCAAAAAAAACCCCAAAAAACAAAAAAACAAAAACAAACCTAGAACAGCCAACACAGTATTGAAGGACAAAATAAAGTTGAAGGACTAACAACACCTAGCCACGAGACTTGCTATAAAGCTACAGTAATCAAGACATGTGGTACTAATGAAAAAAAAACAAACAGACCAATGGAACAGAACAGCAAACCCAGAAATAGACCCCAAGAAATATCAACTGATCTTTGACAAAAAAACAAAGGCAATACAATGGAAGAGAGATTGTCTTTTCAACAAGTAGTGCTGGAACAACTGGACATCCACAGCAAAAAAATTTAGACACAGACCTTACACATTTCATAAAACTAACTCAAAATGGATCCAGAGACCTAAATGTAAACCACAAAAGTGATAAACTTCTAGAAGATAACACAGGAGAAAACAAATAACCTTGGATTTGGTGGTAACTTTTTAGATACACTACCAAAGGCATGATCTATGAAAAAGAAATAATTGATAAGCTGACCTCATAATTAAAAACTTCTGCAAAAGGCACTGTCTAGAGAAAGAGAAGACAACCACAGACTGGGAGAAAACATTTGCAAAATACACATCTGATAAAGGAAATGCTATCTAACATATACAAAGAACTCTTAAAACTCAACAATAAGAAAACAAACAGGAGCACCTGGGTGGCTCAGCTGGCTGAGTGTCCAACTTCAGCTCAGGTCATGATCTCACAGTTTGTGAGCTCAAGCCCCATGTCAGGCTGTCTGCTGTCAGCACGGAGCCCACTTCGAATCCTCTGTCCCCAGTCTCTCTGCACCTCCCCCACTCACATTCTGTCTCTCTCTCTCTCTCTCTCTCTCAACAATAAACATTATAAGAAAAAAAAAACTGATTAAAAAATAGACTAAAAGGGGGGGGGGGGGACTAAAGATCTGAGCAGACACCTCACCAAAGAAAACATACAGATGGCAAATAAACACATGGAAAGATACCCCATGTCATACGGCATCAGGGAAATGCAAATTAAAAGAAGATACCAGGTCTTTTGTCTGGACTGCTGACATGCCATCCAGACTGAGGAAGACCTGGAAACTTCGGGGTCATGTAAGCCACGGCCACAGCAGCATCAGCAAGCACCGGAAGCACCCAGGAGGCTGGGGTAATGCTGGTGGCATGCATCATCACAGGATCAACTTTGACAAATATCATCCAGGTTACTTTGGAAAAGCGGGTATGAGGCATTACCACTTAAAAGGAACCAGATATTCTACCCAACTGTCAACCTTGATTAAACTGTGGACCCTGGTCAGTCAGCAGACACAGGTAAATGCTGCCAAAAACAAGACTGGACTTGTTCCTATCACTGATGTGGTGCGTTCATGCTACTACAAAGTTTTGGGAAAGGGAAAGCTCCCCAAACAGCCTGTCATCGAGAGGGCCAAATTCTTCAGTAGAATTGCTGAGGAGAAGGTTAAGGGGGGAGGGGGGGGAGGGGGGGAGGGCACCTGTGTCCTGGTAGCTTGAAGCCACATGGAGGGAGATTCATTAAATACTTACAAGTGAAGTGAAAAACAAAAAAAAAAGATCCCACTACACACCTATTAGAATGGCCAAAATCCAGAACACTGACAACACCAAATCCAGACAAGGATGTGGAGCAGCAGGAACTGTAACTCCTTGCTGGCAGGAATGCAAAATGGTACCGCAACTCTGGAAGACAGTTTGGCAGTTTCTTACAAACTACACATACTCATACTATGCAAGCTAGCAAGCATACTCCATGGCATTTACCCAAATGAGCTGAAAACTTATGTCCACACAAAAACCTGCACACAGACATTTATAGCAGCTTTACTCATAATTGCCAAAACTTAGAAGCGACCACAATGTCCTTCAGGAGGTGAACAGATAAGTGAACTGTGTGGTATACCCAGGCAATGGAATATTACTCAACACTAAAAAGAAATGAGCTATCAAGCCATGAGAAAACATGTAGGAAGCTTAAATGCATATTACTACGTGAAAGAAGCTGATCTGGAAGGGCTACATACTCTAACTCCAACTATATGATATTCTAGAAAAAGTAAAACTATGGGAGGGGTACAAGGATCAGTAGTTGCCAGGGGTTCCTAGGTTATCAGGGCTGGGAGAAAGGAATGATGAACAAGTGGAACGCTTAGGACTTTTAAGGCAGTGAAACCATTTTTTATGATGCTGCAATGGTGGGTTATATACTATACATTTATCATACCCAGAGAATATATAGCACCAAGAGTGAACCCTAATGTAAATACAGACCTAAGGTAATTATGGTGTGTCCATGTACATTCATCAATTGTAACAAATGTACTACTCTGGTTCAGGATATTGACAGTGAAGTAAGCTGTGTATGTATGATAGAGTATTATGGGAACTCTGCAGTTTTCACTTAATTTTGCTCTGAAACTTAAAGAGCTCCAAAAAATAAAATTTATTTTACCAAAGGGATTATATACCATGACCAACTTAGATATACTCCAATAAAGCAAAAGTGGTTCAACGTAGAAAAAAATCAAACAATATAATACACCACATTAATAGAATGAAGGACAAAAACTACACGATCATTTCAAATGTTGCAGAAAAGGTATACAAATCTATCAACCTTTCATAAAAGAAAAAGAAAAGTACTCAGAAAACTAGGAATGGAAGGAAATTTTCTCACCACGATGAAGGCATTTACGAAAAACCCACAGCTAACATCATATTCAGTGGTCAAAGACAAAGTTCTTCCCCTAAGATCAGGAACAAAATAAGGATGCCTGCTTTCACCAATGCTATTCAATAGTGTGCTAGATGTTCTAGCCAAAGCAACTAGACAAGAAAAAAATAATAAAAAGTATCCAAATTGGAGATGAAGAAGTAAAAACTATTTGCAAAAAACATGATCCACAAGAAAGCTCATAAAGCTAATAAGCTCAGCAAAGTTGCAGGTTGCATGATCAACAAACAAAAATCAGTTGTGTTGTCATCTTTCCATATACTAATAATGAACATTCCAAAAAGAAAATTGAGAAAGCAATTCCATTTGCAATAGTATCTAAAAGAATAAAATACATAAAAGTAAATTTAACCAAGAGGTGAAAGACTTATACACTAAAAACTATAAAACACTGCCAAAAGAATTAAAAGACCAAAATAAATGGAAAGATACCTAAAGTGATCTGCAGATTCTATGCAATCTCTATCAAAACCTCAACATCCTTTTTTGGAGAAATGGAAACACCAATCCTCAAATCCATTTGGAATTGCAAGGAGCCCCAAAAGTCAAAAGAATCTTTACAAGGGACATGAGAGGACACACATTTACCGATATTAAAACTTACTACACAAAGCTGCAGTAATCAAAACCAGCATGTGAATAAACATAAATAGACCACTTAAATAGTATTAAGAGTCCAGAAAAAAACCCATACATCTACAGCCCCTTGATTTTTGAGGACGCCAAGTCTATTCAATAGGGAAAGAACAATCTATTCAACAAATGGTGTTGGGATAACTAGATTTCTACACGCAAAAGAATCAAGTTGAGCCCTTAATGCACACCATATATAAAAATTTACTCAAAATTGGTCAAACCTAAATGTAAAAGCTAAAAGCATAAAATTCCTAAAAGAAAACACAGGGAGGGGCTTCATGATGTTGGATTTTTCAACAGGTACTCCGCCAAACACAAACAAATTGTATATTGGACTTCATCAAATTTTAAAACTTCTGTGCATCAAATGACATTATCAAGAAAGTGAAAAGACAACCTACAGAATGGGAAAAAATACATGCAAATCACATAGATGATAAAGGCCTAATAAATATCCAGAATATAAAGCACTCATACAACTCAACAAAAAACAAGTAATTAAAAATGCACAAAGGAATTGAATAGATATTTCTCCAAAGAAGATATACAAATGGCCAATAAGCACATGAAAAGACGCTCAACATCACTAATTATTAGGGAAATTTAAATGAAAACCATAATGAGAAAATATTCTACACCCCATTAAGATAGCTATTATCAAAACATACCTGAAAATAACAAGTTCAAGCGACAGTGTAAAGTAAGTGGAACCCTTAGGCATTGCTACTGAGAAAACAGTGCAGCCACTGTGAAAAACAGTATGATGTTTCTTAAAAAAAACAAACAAAAACAAAAACATAAAATTACCATATGACTCAACAATTCCACTGCTAGGTGTATACCCAAAAGAACTGAAAACGGGGATTCAAACAGATACTTGTATACCAATGTTTACTGCAATATTATTCACAATAGCCAAAAGGTGGAAACAACCCAAGTGTCCATCACAGATGAATGAGTAAACAAAATGTGGTATATACATACAATGGAATATTACTTAGCCATGAAAAGCTAAAATAAAGTTCTGATACATGCTACAACATAGATGAACCTTGAAAACATATGCTAAGTAAAAGGAACCAGACACTAAAGGACAATTACTATATTATTCCACTTACATGGAATATCTATAATAGGTAAATTCATAGAGAGGAGACTTAGATTACCAAGGACTCAGGGGTAGGGTGGAAAGGGAGTCATTTCTACTTGAAAAATTTTTGGAAGATAGTGGTAATGGCAGCACACGGTATGAATGTAATTAATGCCACTACATTATACACTTAAAAATAGTTAAAATGACAAACTTTGTTATACACATGTTTTACCATGGTAAAAAAAAAAATTAAAAAAAAACCAAACAACTTTTTTTCTAAAGAAAAGGAAAAATTGCCATGACAGACATAAAAGATGAGGCTGGGTCAGTAAGGGAGTGCATATTTCTCCTATACAGTATTCAAAACAAACCTACACAGGAAACAGGAGGAAAGCAGTGTCTATAGTCCCTATCCCACACCTCCAGCCACACCCAGGGCGCAACCACAGAAGAGTGCCCCTGACCTGGCTATAGCTCAGCTCTGGCCATGTCAACGGAAGACACAGGAAGATGCTGTACCTGACACCACTGAACAATGGATTTAAAACTACGAATAAGACACCAACACCCCCACCCTCACTGAACTCATAGTTTAGGGGCGAGACATGAATCTAACTAGGGGAGACAGAAAGCAGACCTCTGAAAATGTAAAAACCATCTTAAGCTGAAGAAAATTGCCTATAAACCCTTAAAAAATAAAATTATGAGAGAAGCATTGTGAGTTATGAACAATTAAAAAAGAGCTTTTTTTTTTTCTTTTTTTTTTGAGAGAGAGAAGTGCTCACAAGAGTGCATGGGTAGGGGCAGAGAGAGAGGAAGAGAGAGGAGTTCAAAGCAGGGCGCAATCCCACAAACAGTTGAGATCATTACCTGAGCAGAAATTAAGTCAGATGCTTAATCAACTGAGCCACCCAGGCGCCCCAAGAAGAGAGCTTTTACAACAACATTTCCCTGAGTTTTTTCTCTGGCCATGGAAGACTCATCTGAGGAAAAGGCAGAAGGCAGACACCACACCCCGCAGCCATGGCCCCCAACTGCCACCTGAGGTTTGTGAGAGCCTCTTGTACCTACCTGAAGCCACCTTAGGTTGGTTGCCAACAATTCCAACAGTCCTCCCGTTCATTCTTGCAAAACCCACAATGATGTTCTTGGCATAATTGGGCATGATCTCAAAAAATTCTCGCTCATCGACAACCTGCAGGGATAAATTTACACCTGAGCTCAAAATGATAAAGAGCCAGATACAACATTACAGAATGACAGACACAGTACAGAACGACCGAGCTGGACAGCCCCGACCCCACCTCAGTTTCTCCAGGGACAAAGGACTGGGGGCAGTGGCAGCACCCATTCCCTGCTGGAGGGGAAACCCTCTTGCACACTGCTGGGGAAGATACACCAGCACAGCCTTTTTTAAGGGTTCTATTTGAATTTGGCATTATTTTACTCTTTCACCTTATTTAGAAATCATTTCAAACTTAACATAAAAATTTCCAGAATAGTAAAAAAATAAAAAGTATATATCCAGATTCTCCATTTCTTAACATTTTACCACATATGCTTTGCCATTCCCTATCCCTCCCACCTACCTCCCCTTTCTCTATGTATTTATATATACACACCTCTCTCTACATATGTACATATATATGAATTTTCTCAACTATTTGACAATAAGTTATAGACATGATGTCTCTTTACCTCTAGATACCTCAGTATGCATCTCCCAAGAACAAGAACATTCTCATAACTACAATCAGATTGCCAAAATCAGGAAACTAGTAACACCACTACTATCTATTACAAAACCTTATTCAAATTTTGCCAGTTATTGCAATAATACCCTTTACAGCAACAACAGTCTGGTTCTAGAGCCTAACCTGAGAGCACGATGTGCTTGCAATGGTCTGTCTCTGTCTTCGGCCAGCATCATGATCCCAGGGCCGTGGGATCAAGCCCCGAGTGGGGCTCCATGCTGAGCCAGAAGCCTGCTTGGGATTCTCTTTCTCCCTCTGTCCCTCTTCCCCACTCCCTTCCTCCCTCCCTTCCCTCTCTCTCTCAAAACAAAAACAAGAAGCTGTCCCAGAGGACAGAGCTAGGAAATCCACAAATACACACACACACACACACACACACACACACACACACACACACACACATTTCTAAAAGTAGTAAGAAAATGCTCAGTTCATACTAATGACTGCAATTCTAGATTCCCCCTTACAGTAGACATCAGACTCCTATTATCTTCCAAATGGACTTATTTAATCCTCAAATATTGAGAAACTGGTGTCAGAACTGCTACCCCATATGATTGCCAAAAAAAACACACTAAAATTCAGTACTCTACAACTATTTGTTACTGGACTAAAGATATATAGTCAAAATACCATGTTCAAAAGTTATTCATTTGAAATATGGGTTAATTTGTTTTTATCTTAAAGGTTTTCCCTCGGTCTTGATTTTAACATGTAAACATTAATATAGTTTAATGTCACTCCCCATCCTTTCTACCCTAATTCCATCCATCCTGCCATTATTTTCTGATTTATCTCTCATGTGTGCAATATAGAAATGAGCAAATACATGTATTTGTTTTGTTTTGTGTTTGTTTTGGAAAACAAATCGTTTTAATTTCCAATTCTATCATAAATGGAAAGTGACCCACTACACACACTGTTTAGCACTTCAGGTTTCCTCACTTAACAATATATCCCGAGAATCACTCCCTATCAGTTCACAGAGATCATGCTCACTTTTTCCTGCCTATTACTCGACTGTGTGGATGTACCAAGTTTACTCAACCAATCTCCTTTGTGTTGTTCACAGCAACTTAAAAGTTAAATCCAGGATGCCTAGAATATTTTGCAATTGCAAATAACACAACAGTAGTAACCTTGTACATCTATAATTTTGGATGATGAGAATCAGTATATGTTCAGTGTCAACACCTGAAAGGGGAACTGCGGGGTTCACATGTAAATATGCCCATTTAGTCTTAGCAATTACATTCCCTTCCCAGTAATTTATGAGAGGGTGCTTTGCCAGACTTACCAATGGAAAACGTTTTTAAGTTTTTTATTTTTTGCCAATCTGACAGATGAGAGAAATGATGACTCAATGTAATTTTAGCTTTCATTTCAAACATAATGTGTCAAGTTGAAAATCTTTCCATATGTTTAAGGTCTATTTTATATACATTTTTGTGAGCTATCCATGTTTCTTGCCTTTTTTTCTATCAATTTTGGTCTTTATTTCCTCAATTTTTAAGAGGTTTTTAAAAACATATTAGGGATATTATCTTTTATTTGTGATGTACACTGCAAATATTTCCTCCTACTTGGTTGTCTTTTAACTTTCTTTATAGATTTTTAAATTCTTTACACAGTCACACTTACCACTTTTTTTTAAACAAAACTGAAACTGGATTTTGAGTCATATTCAAAATCCTTTCGCTACCTTCCCCTGAAGTTAGGAAAATCCATCTACACATTCTTTTAGTGCTTACATGAATTTCACTTATTATATTTAGTTCTCTGATCTATCTGTAGTTCATTTTTGTGTATGATATAAAGTACAAATCTAATTTTGTATTTTTCTAACCAGCTAGCTATCTAGTTGTTCACCACCATTTATTAAAAAACTAATCTTTGGGGTTCCTGGGTGGCTCAGTTGGTTGAGTGTCCTACTCTTGATCTCTGCTCAGGTCATGATCTCCTGGTTTGTGACTTTGAGCCCTGCATTGGGCTCTGCTCTGATGGCATGGAGCCTGCCTGGGATTCTGTCTCTCCCTCTCTGCCCCCCCCGGCTCTTTCTTTTTTTTTCCTCTTCCTCTAACTTAAAAAAAACAAAAAAGTTTAAAAAGCTAATCTTTGCTCCTAGAATTTGAGATAATCTTACCGTATTACCTATATTCTATATGTACTTGGATCTACTTCTAGATTTTCTATTCTGTCCCACTGGTTTATGGAACAGCACCACACTGTTTTAATTACAGTATGCTTTAATATGGGATATGGCCATAGTCTTTCTTTTGCAGTATATTCCTAGTTATTCATATGAACATCTTTTTCTTAAACTGAGGGAAACTTTAGCGTTTTTTAATTAAAAAAAATTTTTTTAATGTTTATTTATTTTTGAGAGAGAGCATGCACACGAGCACGAGCAGGTGAGGGAAGAAAGAGAGGGAAACAGAATCTGAAGCAGGATCCAGGCTCTGAGCTATCTGCACAGAGCCTGACAAGGGGCTCAAACCCATGAACTGCAAGATCATGACCTGAGCCTAAGTCAGATGCTCAACCAACTGAGCCACCCAGGCACCCTTTTAGTCTTCTTTTTAAATCAGTCTAATTTAAAAACAAGTTGAAGTGAATCCCTATGAACTTTTCTATGAACTTGTCTAGTTGTATTTTAAAATTTTTGTTTCAGGGGCACCTGGGTGGCTAAGTCTGATTAAGCACCTGACTTCAGCTCAGGTCATGATTTCACGGTTCATGAGTTTCAAGGCCTGCATCGGGCTCTGTGCTGACAGCTGGGAGCCTGAAGCCCCTTCACATTCTGGGTCTCTGTCTCTACCCCTTCCAATTGCACTCACATGCGTGCTCGCTCTCTCTCTCAAAAATAAACATTGAGAAAACTTTTTAAAGATTGCTTTAAATTTACAAACTACCTCAGGAAGAACTGTTTTTATGATGTTAACTCAACAACCAGAACAAGGAATGTCTCTTCATTTGTTCGTCTACTTTTATATCTTTCAGAATTTTAAAAATTTCTCCCATAGGGCTACTACTAAATACTTAAACTTCTTTCTTTGTATGCTACCATAATTGGTTATTGTGTTGATGACAATATGTATATGTCAATTTTATATCTTTTTCCCTGGTTATTGTTTCCATTTCATCATACATTCTGTAGCATTTTTTAGTATACCAGATCAACTACAAATGTAGCTTAGCTTCTTTTCCAAGGCTTTTGCCTTTAGGTGATCCACTTCTTGTCTCATTGCATTGGCTAATATCTCTACTAAAACATTAATAGTGGAAATAGTAGGATTCCAACTTTGTAGACAGAAGGGAGCAGTATGTGCACTTGAAAAAAATGTGTATTCTGTTTTTGGATGAAATGTTCTATATATGTCTATTTTTTATCATTTAAGGCAATATTCACATTTGCTTATTGATTTTCTGTCTAGATGATGTAGTCCACTGGTGTAAGTGGGGTATTAAATTTCCTTGCTATTACCATAACTGTCAATTTCTTTATGTCTGTTAACATTTGCTTTTATGTATTTAGGTGCTCCAGGGTTGGGTGCATAGATATTTATAATTGTTATATTTTCTTGTTGGATTGGTCTCATTAACATTATGTAAGGGCCTTTTTGTCTCTTTTCTTTTTCTTTCATGACTCTGGCTAAGGTTTACCTATTTTATCGATCTATTCAAAGAACCAGCTATTGTTTTCAGTGATCTTTTCTGTTTTAAGTCTCCAATTATTTCTATCTGATCTTTATCATTTTTTTCCTTCTACTAACTTTGGGCTTTGTTCTTTTTTTTTTTTTTTTTTTTTTTTTTTTTTTTTTAGCTCCTTTATGCCTAGGGTTATAGTGTTTATTTGAGATTTTTCTGATTCCTGAGGTAGGACTATATCCCTATAAATTTCCCTCTTAGAACTGCTTTTGCTATGTCACAAAGGCTTTGGACCATTGTATTTGCAGTTTTCTTAATGTATTTTTTTATTTTATCTTTGGTTTTCTTGTTGACTTACTGATTTTTTTAATAGCCTGTTGTTTAGCCTCCATTTGTTTATAGTTTTTGTTCCTCCCACCTCACCCCAGTAATTGATTTCTGGTTTCATACTGTGGTGGTTGGAAAAGATGAATGACATTTCAGTCTCGTTAAATTTATTGAGATTTATTTGGTGACCTAACATATGATCTCTCCTTAAGAATGTTTCATGGGCACTTGAGGGGGCACCTGGGTGGTTCAGTCAGTTAAGCATCCGACTTTGGCTCAGGTCATGATCTCACAGTTTGTGAGATCGAACCCCACATCAGGCTCCATGCTGACAATGCAGAGCCTGCTTGGGACTCTCTCTCCCCTCCCTCACTCGCGCTCTCTCTCAAAATAAACAAACGTAAAAAAAAAAAAAAAAAAAGAATTTAAGATAAGAATGTTTCATGTGCACTTGAAAAGCATGTGTATTCTGTATTTGGATGAAATATACTATATATGTGTATTTTTATGTATCATTTAAGGCTACTGTTTCCTTATTGATTTTCTGTCTGATCTATTCCAGTGGTGTAAGTGAAAGAAAAAAATTATAAAAGATCAGACAGAAAGAAATGGAGACTTAAAAAAAAAAATAGAAAAGATCACTGAAACCAAAAACTGGTTCTTTGAAAATATAAAAGAGGTTAACCTTAGCCAGAGTCATGAAGGAAAAAGAAAAAAAGAGGACCAAAAGAAATAAAATAAAAAATAAGTAACATCCCATGCCATGGAAATACAAAGTATTTTAAGAGACTACTAGGAAAAATTATACACCAACAAATTGGATAACGTAGAAAACATGGGTAAATTCCTAGAAACATACAACCTTTCAAAACTGGATCAGGAAGAAATTGAGAATTTGAACAGATTAATTACTAGTATCAAAACAATTCATAATCAAAAAGCCCTAACACAAGCCCAGTACCAAATGGATTGACAAGTGAATTCTACCAAACATTTAAAGAATTAATACTGGGGCACCTGGGTGGCTCAGTCAGTTAAGCATCTGACTTTAGCTCAGTTCATGATCTTGCAGTTCATGAGTTCAAGCCCTGCATCAGGCTCGCTGCTGTCAGCATGGAGCCTGCTTTGAATCTTCTGTCCCCCTTTTCTCTCTGCCCCTTCCCCATGTGCTCGCTCACTCTCTCTCTCTCTCTCTCCAAAATAAAGATTAAAAAAAATTTTTTACTTAATACCTATTTTCCACAAAGTACAAAAAAAAAAAAAAAGAGGAAAGCTTCCAAATGACATTTTATGCAGCCAGTATTACCATACTGATCCATACCATACCATACTGTCATACCAAAGCCAGACAAACACTTCACAAAAAAAGAAAACCACAGGCCAATACCCCTGATCAACATCAATGCAAAAATCCTCAACAAAATATTAGGAAACTTCATTAAACAATACATTATTTTAACTAGATCACTCACCACGATCAAGTGAGATTTATTCTGGGGAAACAATGGTTCAATATTCACAAAATCAGTAACATGATACATCATATTAACAAGATGAAGGACAAAATTATATGATCATCTCAATAGATGCAGAAAAACTATTTGACAAAATTAGACATCTGTTCATGATGAAAACTCAAAAACTGAAAAGCAGCCTATGGAATGGGAGAAGATATTTGCAAACAACATATCTGATAAAGCGTTAGTATCCAAAATCTATAAAGAACTTATCAAACTCAACACCCAAGAAAACAAATAACCCAGTTAAGAAATGGGCAAAAGACATGAATAGACACTTCTCCAAAGAAGACATCCAGATGGCTAATGGACACATGAAAAGATACTCAACATCATTCATAATCCAGGAAATACAAATCAAAACCATGAGATCAATCTCACACCTGTCAGAATGGTTAAAATTAACACAAGAAACAGGTGTTGGCAACGATGTGGAGAAACAGGAACCCTCTTGCACTGTTGGTGGGAATGCAAACTGGTGCAGCCACTGTGGAAAACAGTATGGAAGTTCCTCAGAAAGTTAAAAATAGAAGTACCCTAAGATCCAGCAGTTGTACTGCTAGGTATTTACCCAAAAGGTATAAAAATATGGATTCAAAGGAGTAATAACATGCACCCCAATGTTTATAGCTGCATTATCAACTGCCAAACTATGGAGAGAGCCCAAATGTCCACAGACTGATGAAGGATAAAGAAGATAAGGTATATATACACAATAGAATATTACTCAGCCATCACAAAGGGTGAAATCTTGCCATCTGCAACAACATGGATGGAGCTAGAGTATATTATGCTAAGCAAAATAAGTCAGAGAAAGATAAATACCATATGATTTCACTCATATGTGGAATTTAAGAAACCAAAGAGATGAACATATGGGAGTGGGGAGAAAAGAGAGAGGGGAAACAAACCAAAAAAGACTCTTAACAATAGAGACAAACCGAGGGTTGATGGAGGGAGGTGAATGGGGGATGGGCTAGATGGGTGATAGGTATTAAGGAGGGTACTTGTTATGATGAGCACTGGATGTTGTATATATTTGATGGATCACTGAATTCTACCCATGAAACCACATTGCACTGTATGTCAACTAACTAGAATTTAAACATTTGAAAAAAAATTTTTAACTCCAGAAAATTAGTTTAAAAAAATTTTAACGTTTATTTATTTTTGAGAGAGGGGGCAAAGGAGGGAGGGAGGGCAAGCGAGCATGAGCCAGGCAGGGGCAGAAAGAGGGGGACAGAGAATCCAAAGCGGGCTTCACACTGTGAGCACAAAGCCCACTGAAGGGCTTGAACTCACGCCTGTGATATCATGACCTGAGCCAAAAATCAAGAGTCAGCCTCCCAACCAAGTGAACCACCCAGGCACCCAAGAAAATGAGTTTAGAGGGAACATACCTCAACATAATAAAACCCATACAAGAAAAACCCACAGCTAACATCATACTCAATGGAGAAAAACTGAGAGTTTTTTAAGATCAGGTACAAGTTGGAAATCTACACTCTCATTTTTATTCAACATAGTATTGAAAGTACTAGCCACAGCAATCAGACAAGAAATATAAGGCATCAAAATTATAAGGAAGAAGTGAAATGTCATTATTTGCAGCTGAAATGATATTACACATAGAATATCCTAAAGACTCCATTGAAATACTATTAGAATAAATGAATTCAGCAGTCACAGGATGCAAAATACAAAGAAATCTCTTGTATTTCTATATACTAGTAACAAAGTAGCAGAGAAATTAAGAAAATTCCATTTATAACTGCACCAAAAAGAATAAAATACACAAGAACGAACTTAGCAAGTAGGTGAAAGACCAGTACCCTGCAAACTAAAACACTGATAAAAGATGATGGGGCACCTGGGTGGCTCAGTCAGTTAAGCATCCAACTAGGTTCTGGTAATGTTCTCATGGTTTGTAGGTTTGACCCCCGCATCCAGCACTGTGCTAACAACTCAGAGTCTGGAGCCTGCTTTGGATTCTATGCCTCCTTCTCTCACTCTCTCTGTCCCTCCCCCACCCGTGCTCTGTTCCTCAAAAATAAACAAACATTAAAAATAAACAAATAAATAAACCACGGATGAAAGAAACTAAAGATGACACAAACAAATAGAAAGGTATTCTATGCTCATGGACTGGAAAAATTACAATCGTTACAATACCCACATTACCCAAAGCAATCTACAGTTTCAATTCAATCCCTATCAAAGATACCAATTGTATGTTTCACAATACTAGAATAAATTATCCTAAAATTCATATTAAACATAGCCAAAACAATCTTGGGAAAAAAAGAACAAAGTTGGGAGTAACACAATCCCAGATTTCAAACTGTATTACATAACTATAATAAGCAAAGCAGGATGGTACTGGCACAAAAACAGACACATAGATCAATGGAAGAATAGAAAGTCCAGAAATAAACTCTCACTTATGCAATAAATGGGGAAAAGACAGTCTCTTCAATAAATGGCACTGGGAAAACTCAACAGTTACATCCAAAAGAATGAAACTCAACCACTTTTTTACATCATAGACAAAAATAAACTTAAATAAAGAACTAAATATGAGACCTGAAAATAAGGAACTACTAGAAGAAAACATAGCCAGTAATTTCTTTGACATCAGCCTTAGCAACATTTGTCTAGATGTGTCTCCTCAGGCAAGGAAAACAAAAATAAACTACTGGGACTATACCAAAATAAGAAAGCTTTTGCACAGCAAGAGTAACCATCAACAAAAATAAAAGGCAACCTACTGAATGGGAAAAGACATTTGCAAATGATATATCCAACAAGGGGTTAATATCCAAACTGTAGAAAGAACTTCTTTGACTCCACACCAAGAAACCTATCAATCCAATTAAAAAAGAGATCGGAATAGACATTTTTCCAGGAAGACATACAGACTTAACAGACACATGAAAAGATGCTCAACTTCACTCATCAGGGAAATGTAAATCATTTCCACAATGAGATATCACTTCACATCTGTTAGAATGGATAGTAGCAAGAAGACAAGAAATAACAAGTGTTGGCAAGGATACAGAGAAAAAGGAACACTTTTGTACTGTTGATGAAAAAGTAAACTGGTGCAGCCACTGTGGAAAACTGTATAGAGGTTCCTCAAAAAATTAAAAATAGAAATACCTTATGTTCCAGGGACACCTGGGTGACTCAGTCAGTTAAGCATTTGACTCTTGATTTCAGCTCAGGTCATGATCTCATGGTTCGTGAGACCGAGCCCCACATCAGACTCTGCACTGACAGCATAAAGCCTGCTTAAGATTCTCTCTCTCTCTCTCTCTCTCTCTCTCTCTCTCTCTCTCTCTCTCCCTCTCTTCTCCCCCACCCCCGTCTCTCTCTCTCTCTCTCAAAATATTAAAAAAAAGAATGAAAGACCTTGCTATTTGTGATAATATAGGTGGACCTAGAAAGTGACTTAAGTCAGACAAAGTCAAATACCATAGGATTTCATTTATATGTGGAATCCAAAAAGCAAAACAAACAAAAATCAGAAACAGACCTATAAATACAAAGACCTGGTAGTTGCCAGAGGGGAGGGGTGTAAGTAATGGGCCAAATGGGTGAAGGCAAATGGGAGGTATAGGTTTCCAGTTGTGGAATGAATAATTCATGGGGATGAAAGGTACAGCAGAGGAAATACAGTCAAAGGTATTGGAACAGCATTCTATAGTGACAGATGGCAGCTACACATGTGGTTATTAGCACAGCATAGTGTACAGAGTTGTCAACTCATTATGTTCTACACCTGAAATTAATGTAACATTGTGTTAACCGTACCCCACTTAAAAAAAAAAAAAGCTAAAACAAGAAATATCAGAGAAAACCACTGTAATAGATTTCATTAAACTTGTGAGACTACAGTGCAAAACCCTATGCAGATAAAATGGAATACCTAGAAGAAATAGATAATTTTTTTTAACAAATTTACCTCATCTGATCCCAAAGATAAAGTTTAAAGAGCCATTAACATTAAAGACTAGAGGAAGTTATCAAAAAGCCACTCCTCCCTGACACAGAAGACACTAGGTCCTGACAATTTCACAAGAGAACCTCTACCGTATCTTTTAAGAGCAGATAATCCCAATGCCATTTAAATTATTAGAACATAGAAAATCTGCAAATTCTTTTAGAACACTTAATGAACTTAATTGTGTTCTCACCATTCCAAATTCATAGGTTGAAGCCTAACCCCCAATGTGACTGTATTTGGTAAGAGAGCCTTTAAGGAGATAAAGTGATTTAAATGAAGTCATAAGGGTGGTGTCCTAATATGACAGAACTGGTATCTTTTTAAGAGAAAGAGACACCAGAGAGTTCTTTCCTCACACACACAGAAGAAAGGCTACAACAGGAAACAGCAAGAAGAAAGCCATCTACACCCCCCGGAAGACAAGCCTCGCCAGAAATTAAGCCTGTTGTTAATTTGGTCTTGGATTTCTAGCCTCCAGAAATATGAGAAAATTAATTTCTGTTGTTTAAGCAATCCAGTCTCTGGTATTTTGTTATGGCAGCGCTAACAGACTAATACATGAAATAAGCACACCATGGATACCAAAAAACCTAAGTTTAAAATACATCAAAAAATGGGGTGCCTGGGTGGCTCAGTCAGTTGAGCATCCGACTTTGGCTCAGGTCATGATCTCGCGGTTCGTGAGTTTGAGCCCCACGTCGGGCTCTGGTGCTGACAGCTCAGGGCCTGGAGCCTGCTTCAGATTCTGCATCCCCCTTTCTCTCCACCCCACCCCTGCTTGTGCTCTGTCTCTCTCTTTCAAAAATGAATAAACATAAAAAAAATTTTTAAATACCTCAAAAAAAATCAGCAAATCAGCTCATTATCACATGACATTGATGCAAATATCCAAAATAAGATATTATCAAAATATCAAATTCCTTTTACTCAGGAATATAAGAAGAGTTTAATATTAGTAGATCTATTAAGATAAATTCATAAATAGATCTAGGGGGAAAAAGATCATTTCCATAAATGCTGAAAGCATTTAAAAGATAATCAATACTTCCTTGATTTAAGAAGAAACAGGTAAACAAGAACAAAAATTAAAATAGAAACCAGTCATAGCTTTGTTTACACGAAAAAAAGATAAAATCAGGGGCGCCTGGGTGGCTCAGTCGGTTAAGCGTCCAACTTCAGCTCAGGTCAGGATCTCGCGGTCCGTGAGTTCAAGCCCCGCGTCAGGCTGTATATAATACACAGTATTATATGTTAATTATATCTCAGTACAGTTGGGAAAAGATTCAAGAGGAATCCGCTGAAGCTCTCAGGAACTCTGTTGCTCTTGCCTCTTTGGTATGCTGGGCTGCAAACTTTAGCTTTATCAGATATGTCATTTGCAAATATCTTCTATTCAGTATGTTGCCTTTTGGTTTTGTTGATTGTTTCCTTCACTGTGAAGAAGCTTTTCATTTTGATACAGTCCCAATAGTTTATTTTTGCTTTTGTTTCCCTTGCCTCAGGAGATCTATCTAGAAAAATGTTGGTTGGTATGGCCAATGTCAGAGACACTACTGCCTGTGTTCTCTCTTAGGATTTTTAAGGTTTCTGGTCTCCTATTTAGGTTTTAATCCATTTTGAGTTTATTTTTGCATATGGTGTAAGAAAGTGGTCCACTTTCATTCTTTTGCATATAGTTGTCTGGTTTTCCCAATACCATTTGTTGAAGAGACTGTCTTTCCCATTGCATATTCATTCCTCCTTTATCGAAGATTAATTGACTATATTGTGGGTTTATTTCAGGGTTTTCTATTCTGTTCCATTGACCTATATGTCTATTTTTATATACCATATGACAGCTGGTGTTACTACAACTTTGTAATATAATGACAAGTCTGGAATGGTATCATCTCCAGTTTTTTTTCTTTTTCAAGATTGTTTTGGCTATTTGGATATCTTCTGTGGTTCCATACAAATTTTAGTATTGTTCTAGTTTGGTGAAAATGCTGTTGGTATTTTGATAGGGATTGCATTAAATCTGTAGACTGCTTTGAGTAGTATAGACATTTTAGCAATATTCTTATAATCTATGAGCATGGAATGCCTTTCCATTTCTTTGTGTCCTCTTGAATTTCCTTCAGAGTACAGGTCTTTTACCTCTTTGGTTAAGTTTATTCCTAGATATTTTATTGGTTTTGGTGCAATTGTAAATGGGATTAATTTCTTTTTTTTTTTTTTTTTTTTTACATTAAACATTGGCATTTTATTTATTTTTTTTTATATTTTATTTTTTTTTATTTTTTATTTTTTTTTATTTTTTAATATATGAAATTTACTGTCAAATTGGTTTCCATACAACACCCAGTGCTCATCCCAAAAGGTGCCCTCCTCAATACCCATCACCCACCCTGTCCTCCCTCCCACCCTGCCCTCCCTCCCACCCCCCATCAACCCTCAGTTTGTTCTCAGTTTTTAACAGTCTCTAATGCTTTGGCTCTCTCCCACTCTAACCTCTTTTTTTTTTTTTTTTTTCCTTCCCCTCCCCCATGGGTTTCTGTTATGTTTCTCAGGATCCACATAAGAGTGAAACCATATGGTATCTGTCTTTCTCTGTATGGCTTATTTCACTTAGCATCACACTCTCCAGTTCCATCCATGTTGCTACAAAAGGCCATATTTCATTTTTTCTCATTGCCACGTAGTATTCCATTGTGTATATAAACCACAGTTTCTTTATCCATTCATCAGTTGATGGACATTTAGGCTCTTTCCATAATTTGGCTATTGTTGAGAGTGCCGCTATAAACATTGGGGTACAGGTGCCCCTATGCATCAGTACTCCTGTATCCCTTGGATAAATTCCTAGCAGTGCTATTGCTGGGTCATAGGGTAGGTCTATTTTTAATTTTCTGAGGAACCTCCACACTGCTTTCCAGAGCGGCTGCACCAATTTGCATTCCCACCAACAGTGCAAGAGGGTTCCTGTTTCTCCACATCCTCTCCAGCATCTATAGTCTCCTGATTTCTTCATTTTGGCCACTCTGACTGGCGTGAGGTGGTATCTGAGTGTGGTTTTGATTTGTATTTCCCTGATAAGGAGCGACGTTGAACATCTTTTCATGTGCCTGTTGGCCATCCGGATGTCTTCTTTAGAGAAGTGTCTATTCATGTTTTCTGCCCATTTCTTCACTGGGTTATTTGTTTTTCGGGTGTGGAGTTTGATGAGCTCTTTATAGATTTTGGATACTAGCCCTTTGTCCGATGTGTCATTTGCAAATATCTTTTCCCATTCCGTTGGTTGCCTTTTAGTTTTGTTGGTTGTTTCCTTTGCTGTGCAGAAGCTTTTTATCTTCATAAGGTCCCAGTAATTCACTTTTGCTTTTAATTCCCTTGCCTTTGGGGATGTGCCGAGTAAGAGATTGCTACGGCTGAGGTCAGAGAGGTCTTTTCCTGCTTTCTCCTCTAAGGTTTTGATGGTTTCCTGTCTCACATTCAGGTCCTTTATCCATTTTGAGTTTATTTTTGTGAATGGTGTGAGAAAGTGGTCTAGTTTCAACCTTCTGCATGTTGCTGTCCAGTTCTCCCAGCACCATTTGTTAAAAAGACTGTCTTTTTTCCATTGAATGTTCTTTCCTGCTTTGTCAAAGATGAGTTGGCCATACGTTTGTGGGTCTAGTTCTGGGGTTTCTATTCTATTCCATTGGTCTATGTGTCTGTTTGTATGCCAATACCATGCTGTCTTGATGATGACAGCTTTGTAGTAGAGGCTAAAGTCTGGGATTGTGATGCCTCCTGCTTTGGTCTTCTTCTTCAAAATTACTTTGGCTATTCGGGGCCTTTTGTGGTTCCATATGAATTTTAGGATTGCTTGTTCTAGTTTCGAGAAGAATGCTGGTGCAATTTTGGGATTGCATTGAATGTGTAGATAGCTTTGGGTAGTATTGACATTTTGACAATATTTATTCTTCCAATCCATGAGCAGGGAATGTCTTTCCATTTCTTTATATCTTCTTCAATTACCTGCATAAGCTTTCTATAGTTTTCAGCATACAGATCTTTTACATCTTTGGTTAGATTTATTCCTAGGTATTTTATGCTTCTTGGTGCAATTGTGAATGGGATCAGTTTCTTCATTTGTCTTTCTGTTGCTTCACTGTTAGTGTATAAGAATGCAACTGATTTCTGCACATTGATTTTGTATCCTGCAACTTTGCTGAATTCATGTATCAGTTCTAGCAGACTTTTGGTGGAGTCTATCGGATTTTCCATGTATAATATCATGTCATCTGCAAAAAGCGAAAGCTTGACTTCATCTTTGCCAATTTTGATGCCTTTGATTTCCTTTTGTTGTCTGATTGCTGATGCTAGAACTTCCAGCACTATATTAAACAGCAGCGGTGACAGTGGGCATCCCTGTCGTGTTCCTGATCTCAGGGAAAAAGCTCTCAGTTTTTCCCCGTTGAGGATGATGTTAGCTGTGGGCTTTTCATAAATGGCCTTTATGATCTTTAAGTATGTTCCTTCTATCCCGACTTTCTCAAGGGTTTTTATTAAGAAAGGGTGCTGGATTTTGTCAAAGGCCTTTTCTGCATTGATTGACAAGATCATATGGTTCTTTTCTTTTTTTTTTATTAATGTGATGTATCACGTTGATCGATTTGCGAATGTTGAACCAGCCCTGCAGCCCAGGAATGAATCCCACTTGATCATGGTGAATAATTCTTTTTATATGCTGTTGAATTCGATTTGCTAGTATCTTATTGAGAATTTTTGCATCCATATTCATCAGGGATATTGGCCTGTAGTTCTCTTTTTTTACTGGGTCTCTGTCTGGTTTAGGAATCAAAGTAATACTGGCTTCATAGAATGAGTCTGGAAGTTTTCCTTCCCTTTCTATTTCTTGGAATAGCTTGAGAAGGATAGGTATTATCTCTGCTTTAAATGTCTGGTAGAACTCCCCTGGGAAGCCATCTGGTCCTGGACTCTTATTTGTTGGGAGATTTTTGATAACCGATTCAATTTCTTCGCTGGTTATGGGTCTGTTCAAGCTTTCTATTTCCTCCTGATTGAGTTTTGGAAGAGTGTGGGTGTTTAGAAATTTGTCCATTTCTTCCAGGTTGTCCAATTTGCTGGCATATAATTTTTCATAGTATTCCCTGATAATTGTTTGTATCTCTGAGGGATTGGTTGTAATCATTCCATTTTCATTCATGATTTTATCTATTTGGGTCATCTCCCTTTTCTTTTTGAGAAGCCTGGCTAGAGGTTTGTCAATTTTGTTTATTTTTTCAAAAAACCAACTCTTGGTTTCGTTGATCTGCTCTACAGTTTTTTTAGATTCTATATTGTTTATTTCTGCTCTGATCTTTATTATTTCTCTTCTTCTGTTGGGTTTAGGCTGCCTTTGCTGTTCTGCTTCTATTTCCTTTAGGTGTGCTGTTAGATTTTGTATTTGGGATTTTTCTTGTTTCTTGAGATAGGCCTGGATTGCAATGTATTTTCCTCTCAGGACTGCCTTCGCTGCATCCCAAAGCGTTTGGATTGTTGTATTTTCATTTTCGTTTGTTTCCATATATGTTTTAATTTCTTCTCTAATTGCCTGGTTGACCCACTCATTCGTTAGTAGGGTGTTCTTTAACCTCCATGCTTTTGGAGGTTTTCCAGACTTTTTCCTGTGGTTGATTTCAAGCTTCATAGCATTGTGGTCTGAAAGTATGCATGGTATAATTTCAATTCTTGTAAACTTATGAAGGGCTGTTTTGTGACCCAGTATATGATCTATCTTGGAGAATGTTCCATGTGCACTCGAGAAGAAAGTATATTCTGTTGCTTTGGGATGCAGAGTTCTAAATATATCTGTCAAGTCCATCTGATCCAATGTATCATTCAGGGCCCTTGTTTCTTTATTGACTGTGTGTCTAGATGATCTATCCATTTCTGTAAGTGGGGTGTTAAAGTCCCCTGCAATGACCACATTCTTATCAATAAGGTTGCTTATGTTTATGAGTAATTGTTTTATATATCTGGGGGCTCGGGTATTTGGCGCATAGACATTTATAATAGTTAGATCTTCCTGGTGGATAGACCCTGTGATTATTATATAATGCCCTTCTTCATCTCTTGTTACAGCCTTTAATTTAAAGTCTAGTTTGTCTGATATAAGTATGGCTACTCCAGCTTTCTTTTGGCTTCCAGGAGCATGATAAATAGTTCTCCATCCCCTCACTCTCAATCTAAAGGTGTCCTCAGATCTAAAATGAGTCTCTTGTAGACAGCAAATAGACGGGTCTTGTTTTTTTATCCATTCTGATACCCTATGTCTTTTAGTTGGCGCATTTAATCCATTTACATTCAGTGTTATTATAGAAAGATATGGGTTTAGAGTCATTGTGATGTCTGTATGTTTTATGCTTGTAGTGATGTCTCTGGTACTTTGTCTCACAGGATCCCCCTTAGGATCTCTTGTAGGGCTGGTTTCGTGGTGACAAATTCCTTCAGTTTTTGTTTGTTTGGGAAGACCTTTATCTCTCCTTCTATTCTAAATGACAGACTTGCTGGATAAAGATTCTCGGCTGCATATTTTTCTGTTTAGCACACTGTAGATATCGTGCCAAGCCTTTCTGGCCTGCCAAGTTTCAAAGGAGAGATCAGTCACGAGTCTTATAGGTCTCCCTTTATATGTGAGGGCACGTTTATCCCTTGCTGCTTTCAGAATTTTCTCTTTATCCTTGTATTTTGCCAGTTTCACTATGATATGTCGTGCAGAAGATCGATTCAAGTTACGTCTGAAGGGAGTTCTCTGTGCCTCTTGGATTTCAATGCCTTTTTCCTTCCCCAGTTCAGGGAAGTTCTCAGCCATAATTTGTTCAAGTACCCCTTCAGCACCCTTCCCTCTCTCTTCCTCCTCTGGGATACCAATTATGCGTATATTATTTTTTTTTAGTGTATCACTTAGTTCTCTAATTTTCCCCTCATACTCCTGGATTTTTTTATCTCTCTTTCTTTCAGCTTCCTCTTTCTCCATAACTTTATCTTCTAGTTCACCTATTCTCTCCTCTGCCTCTTCAAGCCAAGCCATCGTGGATTCCATTTTGTTTTGCAATTCGTTTAAAGCGTTTTTCAACTCCTCGTGACTGTTCCTTAGTCCCTCGATCTTTGTGGCAAGAGATTCTCTGCTGTCCTGTATACTGTTTTCAAGCCCAGCGATTAATTTTATGACTATTATTCTAAATTCACTTTCTGTTATATTATTTAAATCCTTTTTGATCAGTTCATTAGCTGTTGTTATTTCCTGGAGATTCTTCTGAGGGGAATTCTTCCGTTTGGTCATTTTGGAGAGTCCCTGGCGTGGTGAGGATCTGCAGTGCACTTCCCCTGTGCTGTGGTGTATAACTGGAGTTAGTGGGCGGGGTCGCAGTCCGACCTGATGTCTGCCCCCAGCCCACTGCTGGGGCCACAGTCAGACTGGTGTGTGCCTTCTCTTCCCCTCTCCTAGGGGCGGGATTCACTGTGGGGTGGCGTGGCCCGTCTGGGCTACTTGCACACTGCCAGGCTTGTGGTGCTGGGGATCTGGCGTATTAGCTGGGGTGGGTAGGCAAGGTGCACGGGGGCTGGAGGGGCAGGCTTAGCTCGCTTCTCCTTAGGTGATCCACTTCAGGAGGAGCCCTGTGGCAGCGGGAGGGAGTCAGATCCGCTGCTGGAGGTTTGGCTCCGCAGAAGCACAGAGTTGGGTGTTTGCGCGGAGCGAGCAAGTTCCCTGGCAGGAACTGGTTCCCTTTGGGATTTTGGCTGGGGGATGGGCGGGGGAGATGGCGCTGGCGCCTTTGTTCCCCGCCAAGCTGAGCTCTGCCGTCCGGGGGCTCAGCAGCTCTCCCTCCCTTTGTCCTCCAGCCTTCCCGCTTTCTGAGCAGAGCTGTTAACTTATGACCTCCCAGACGCTAAGTCGCGCTTGCTGTCGGAACACAGTCTGTCCGGCCCCTCCGCTTTTGCCAGCCAGACTCGGGGGCTCTGCTTGGCCGGCGAGCCGCCCCTCCGCCCCGGCTCCCTCCCGCCAGTCCGTGGAGCGCGCACCGCCTCGCCGCCCTTCCTACCCTCTTCCGTGGGCCTCTAGTCTGCGCTTGACTCCGGAGACTCCCTTCTGCTAATCCTCTGGCGGTTTTCTGGGTTCTTTAGGCAGGTGTAGGTGGAATCTAAGTGATCGGCAGGACGCGCTGTGAGCCCCGCGTCCTCCTACGCCGCCATCTTCCGGAACTCCGGGATTAATTTCTTAATTTCACTTTCTGCTGTGTCATTATCAGTGTGTAGAAATGCATCAGATTTCTGTATGTTGATGTTGAATCCTGTGACTTTACTGAAATTGTTTATCAATTGTGGTAGATTTTGGTGGAGTCTTCAGAGTTTTCTATATATAGTATCATGTCATCTGCAAATAGTGAAAGTTTACTTCCTTCCCAATTTGGATTTTATTTATTTATTTATTTACTTACTTATTTAGATGTCTAATTGCTGTGGCTAGCACTTCCAGTACTATGTTGAATAAAAGTGGTGAGAGTGGACATCCCTGTTTGTTCCTGACCTTAAGGGAAAAGCTCTCCATGTTTTCCCATTGGGTATGATGTTAGCTGTGGGTTTTTATATGAGGCCTTTATTATGTTGAGGTATGTTCCATCTGAAACTACTTTGTCAAGGGCTTTTATCATGCATGTGCTTTGTCAAATGTTTTTTCTGCATCTATTGAAATGCTCATATGGTTTTTATCCTTTCTTTTATTGATTGTTTTGCAAATGTTAAACCACTGTTGTAGCCCAGGAATAAATCCCACCTCATCATGGTGTTTGATTTTTTTTTTTTTTTTAATGTATTGTTGGATTCAGATTGCTAGTATTTCACTTTTTATACTTTCGAGACGTATGGTCTCTTTGCCACTCAAAGAGTCCTCTTATATTTCTTGCAGGGCTGCTTTAGTAGTCATGAACTCCTTTAGTATTTGTTTGTCTGGGAAACTCTTTATCTCTCCTTCTATTCTGAGTGATGGCCTTGCTGGATAGCATATTCTTGGCTGCAGATTTTTCTCTTTCAGCACTTTGTATATGTCATGCCACTTCCTTCTGGTCTGCAGTTTTTCCTTAAAAATCCACTGATGTTATGGGGTTTCCCCTTATATGTAACTATTTTTTTTTCCTCTTGGTGCTTTTAAAAGTTTTTCATTGCACTGCTTTTGCCATTTTAATTACTGTGTGTCTTGGTGTGGACTGCCTTGTGTCAATTTTTGGGGGCAGGGGGTGCTCTCTGTACCTTTTGCATCTGGATATCTGTTTCTTTCCCAAGATTAGTGGTGTTTTTAGCTATTACTTCTTCAAATAAATTTTCTGCCTGCTTTGTCTCTTCTTGTGGATCTATAATGCAGATATGATTATGCTTGATTGAGTCACCGAGATCTCAGACTGTTTTGAATTTGCATAATTTTTTTCCTTTCATTTATTCAGCATGGTTACTTTCCATTACTCTGTCTTCCACATCATTAATTCCTTCTTTTATCCAGTCTATTTACTCCATCAAGTTTATTTTTAATTTCACTTATTGTGTTCATAATCTCTGATTCAGTCTTTATATCTTTGTGTTTTTAAAGTTTTTAAAAAATTTATGTTGAGAGAGCACAAGCATGAGTGGGGGGGGGGGGCAGAGAGCAATGGGGAGAGAGAGAGAAAATCCCAAGCAGGCTCTGCACTGTCAGCTTAGAGCCCAATGAGGGGCTCAGACTCCCAAACCATGAGTTGATAACCTGATCAAAATCAAGAGTCAGACACTTAACTGACTAAGCCACCCAGATGCCCCTAGTCTTTATCTCTTTGTTAAGGGTCTGACTGATGTCCTCTACTCTTTTCTCAAGTTTGGTGAGTATCTTTATCATGACTTTACATTCTCTATCAGGCATATTAGTTATATCCATTTCACTTAAGTCTCTTGGTATGGTTTTGGCCTATTCTGTCATGATCTCACGGTCCGTGAGTTCGAGCCCCGCGTCGGGCTCTGTGATGACAGCTCAGAGCCTGGAGCCTGTTTCAGATTCTGTGTCTCCCTCTCTCTGACCCTCCCCCGTTCATGCTCTGTCTCCCTCTGTCTCAAAAATAAATAAAGGTTAAAAAAAAAATTAAAAAAAAAAAAAAGAAAAAGGAACCCTCGTGTGCGCTCAGTGGGAATACAAAGTGGTGCAGCCACTATGGAAAACGGTATGGAGGGGTGCCTGGGTGGCTCAGTCAGTTAAGCCGCCGACTTCGGCTCAGGTCACGATTTCGCGGTCCGTGAATTTGAGCCCCGCGTCGGGCTCTGTGCTGACAGCTCAGAGCCTGGAGCCTGCTTCAGATTCTGTGTCTCCCTCTCTCTCTGCCCCTCCCCTGTTCATGCTCTTTCTCTGTCTCAAAAATAAATAAACGTTAAGAAAAAAATTAAAAAAAAAAAAAAGAAAGAAAAGAAAACGGTATGGAGGTTCCTCAAAAAGTTAAAAATAGAACTACCCTACAATCCAGCAATCGCACTATTGGGTATTTACCCCAAAAACATAAAATGCTAATTCAAAGGAATACATGTACCCTTATGTTTATAGCAGCATTATTTACATTAGCCAAGATATGGAAGCAACCCATCAATAGATGAATAAAGAAATGTGTGTGTGTACACACACACATGCGTGCGCGCACACACACACGCACACACACACACACACACACACACACTGGAATATTATTCAGTCATGAAAAAGAATGAAACCTTGCCATTTGCAATGATATGCATGTAGCTAGAGAGGGAGACAACCAAAGGCCAAATTCCAGTGAGGAGGAAAAAAGAGACAAAAGAGGTTTAAATGAAAGGGAAGAAAAAGACTTGGACAGCAATTAAACACAGATATGGGTTAAGAGGGGGTTTTGCTAGCGGGACAAGTTAAAGGGAGAAGAAGTTAAGAGATTTATACAAATCAATCAGGCAAGTAAGACCCCAGATGGGGAAGGATGATGTCAGAAGTTCAGGTAGAGGAACCTCATTCTGTAAGTCTGGGGAGACATGGAAGGACAGTGGGATGCAGCAAAAGGAGAATCAGGGGACCTGATGACAGAGACCCTATTTTACCTTCTTTAAACTTAAAACTTTTCTTGGACTTAAAACTACCAATGCCATGTATACTTTTGCTCTCCATCTCTCTCAATCACACAGTGAAGTTCCTGAGGCAGGGATTTTACCCTTCATGGTGTCCTATAGTTACAGCACTGAGAACAGTGCCTGGTCATTAGTATCCGGCAGAATGGCAGAATCCAAGCTGGACCAAAAAGGCAGAGGCCAGGAGGACTAGGGGCTCCAGAGGAATGGGAAGAGTGGAACTGGAGTCAGGGAGCAGAGGCAGTGGGAGGGAGACAGGGGCAAGTATGCAGATATGGAGAGTCCTGAAGGCTGAGGTCAGAGAAGGGCATGCTCTTAGCGAGGTATATTTTTCACAGCTCAAATGGTGCTCAACAGGCTGAAGAACTGAGCAATGAGGAGGAGCTGAATCTGGCCACTGCTGCTGGCTCATGCTGGTTCCCCAAAATACAGGAGAAGGAATAGGTCACTGGGAGAGCCGTAAGTCTGGGAAAAGTTGGAACACAGATGGCTCTTGGGCACATCAAGCAAGGACTGCTGAGAGCACAGCATGCACCTAAGAATGTGCAGGAGACAGTGGCCATGTCCCAGCTTGCCCCAACACTGTTTCACTTAATGATCCGGGAATCTGCCACACCAAGAAAAAGGTGGTACAAATGACTCTTATCATCCTCAGAACCACACATTCCCCATCTAACTTGTCAAAGGATACCTTGTGTATCTCTAGAGAAACAAATGCCCTCTAGGCATAAGATTCCAAAGATACCTAACAAAAAGACTCCCTGGTTTCGACTCCAGACTTTGGGGTCATCGACTCTTCTCCCTGCACCTCACAGTGCTGTCTAAAGACCCCTGAGACCTCCTGACCCAAGTGGCTCCTCCTACCCCCACCCCTCAGGTCCAGGAGAAGCAGTAGAAAGGCTATCGCCACTATTTCTTCCTAGAACACACTAACGAGTGGCCCCTGTTCTGTGCCCAACCCATGCTCTGCCTCTGTTGCCCAATGTTAAAGCCTGTGGATTTGGCATTTCCTCCATATGCCAAAGCACAGGACCATGGATGTGGCTGAGCTAGCACAGACAAAACCAGCAGATGTGGCACTTACAGAGTGTATGATGTCCACCATGTTGTAGGCTTTGGTCGATTCCAAGGGGACAATTGTGTCAAGCTCAGGAACCATACGGTCACTTTGGACAGAAAAAGAAGCAGATACAATCAACACAGGAAGAGCCATTTGCCTTCTTTTTTTTTTTTTTTTTTTTTTTTTTTTTTTTTAAATATTTTTTTAAGTTTATTTATTTTTGAGACAGAGAGAGACAGAGCATGAACGGGGGAGGGTCAGAGACAGAGGGAGACACAGAATCGGAAGCAGGCTCCGGGCTCTGAGCCATCAGCCCCGAGCCCGACGCGGGGCTCGAACTCACGGACCGCGAGATCGTGACCTGAGCTGAAGTCGGACGCTTAACCGACTGAGCCACCCAGGCGCCCCGAGCCATTTGCCTTCTGTGGCTGGGGGATGGGAGTAACGTGGGAGCAGAGCTGATTCTGTCCCTGCTGGGCTTGCAAAGTAGTCCCAAAAGATGCATTCCTTTCTTACCACCATATCAAACTGAAAGGAGTTTGATATTAACCCAAAAGATCTTTGTTTTCATTCAGAGGGAAGAAACGAGCTTATTCTCCTGAATGTGGTTCCTTCATTTATCCCCTCTGAATACCTCCTACATTCCAGGTACAGTATGGGGCACTACAGGACACTGTAGTGAACAAGACACTGTTCTAGCAAGTCCTACTCTCACTTTCTGAGACACTGAAAATAAAAGAACAAGGACTTGGAAATGCAAAAGCAGAGTTCTGTTACTCAACATTGTGGGTTCATATTCCCTGTTGGAAAATAAACCTGCTAAAGCTCCTTTTTAAAAAAGCAAAACTGGGGTGCCTGAGTGGCTCAGTCATTTAAGCATCTGACTCTTAATTTCAGCTAAGGTCATGAACTCATGAGATCCAAGTCCCATGTCAGGCTCTGCTCTGAGCACAGAGCCTGCTTAAGGTTCTCTCCCTCCCTCTCTTTCTGCCCTTCCTCTCTTGTGCTCATACTTTCTTTCTCTCAATAAAAAAATGAGATACAGTACATTTAATTTTTAAAAACTAAATATTAAAAAAGTAAAACTGCAGCCCCCCTGGTGGGGAGAATCACTGAGGACTAACTAGTCACCCAGGCTCATGGCGTTCTGCTTCCTCATGCACCTTTGTGGCTGAGCAGAGAGCCTGACAGGGCCCACACCCACACCACAGGAGGGCTCAGCAGCAATGTGTCACTCTCCCACATGCTCTCATCCCCTCCTGCTCATGCAGGCAGGCAGGGACTGTTCTGGCCCTGACATGTGCACCTGGGCTGAGGTTTGACTTTGGTAAAAGCCACATGCCTCAAGCCCAACTTCCCAGAGAACTCCACATAGGGGGATACTGGGTACAGCCCTACCAGATAAAGTCCTCCCTTATTTTTCATTTGCAACTTATACATACAGCTACTCTTGGATCAATGGAGAGGAGATATGACTGGAGCTAAGCAGGCTATTCAGTCATTCCTAAGCCCCTGGGCCCTAATACCTTCAAATGATGTCGTAAATTTTTCAAGAATCCCAAATAGTACAGTTGCTCAGAAAAGGACGCTGTGTCCATCGTTCTGGGCCTACGACCACCTTCCTTTTCAAGTCTACACATAATATACCACTGGTTAGGTCCCCTGAAGAGTGGGGCTGAGGCATGTGGAAGCTCAGGTCCATTCCACAGAATAGTGTCTAAAAATGGCTTCTTACTAGGAGACAGAATTCTAAATTTTTTCTGCAAAACAAAGTCCAGGCCAAGTGAGTTTGAAGTAGTTGGAGTCTGAAGTTTGAATCTCAGAATGGAAACAGAATGGAGAAGAAAACAGCCAGAGATCTGGATCAATAGTTCCCCAAATGAGCCTCTGGCTCACTTGATGATGTAACCCCATGAGGCAGTGGCCCCAATAATAAGGAGAGAAAGTGTTTACTAGGTGGCCAACAATACACCTTCCCCTGGACTGCCCGGGCCTCTGGCCACATGCAGGTGGGCATAAGCACATTTTCAAAAGGGCATGCTGTCTACATCATTTCACATTTCATGTCAGAACAAAAAATATTTCCAATTCTGGACAAATCAAGACTTATAGAACTGGGGGTGGGGGCACTTTTTACTCCCAAGTTATTTTTCAGATGTTACAGAGAGGAAAAAAAATGAATACAAATAAAATTCTTCCTTTCTTTGCTCCTGTACCCAGACATGCCACCACCATGCCAACACCTAGGAGCCTCACTGGCTCCACTCCATAATCCACTCCAAGCTGCCCAATAGGGCAGAGCCTGGAGGTGCTGCCAGGGCAGAGGAGCTAGAAAAGGGTAAGTCAACCTGCACAACAAGAGTTGGTTCCCTGGCCTGTAACTCACCTGGGATCATGGCATTCACGGATGGGAGCTGGGTCCTGGTTGCTGAGGGGCAGATAGTTGAAGAACTCCCGGAGATTACACAAGGCATCAACATCATTTTCAAAAGCTCTGTGGGCAACACCTGAAAAAAACAGAGGGGCTATAATAGGCCTAGACACCTGTCAGCCCACAGATGCTGTTTCATGTCCACCTGCCACTCCTAGGGCATGTTGGCAGGAGACTGTAGTAACACCTCTGTGAGGAAGGAATACCACACATCTTCAGGCCGACCTTCAATTTATGCAATCTGTTCCCTCTGCTCTGTACCCACACCTCTGCAGGGTCACTCCTTTCTTTATTCCCTGCAGCCCTCATGTGCCTCCCCATCCTTGTGGGAGCTCTCTTCATACCCTTCCCTGCAGCACTGGTCTGTCCATTTCCTTGTTTCCTGCATGACATCTCCTCTAGAATATCAGCTGTAACAGGGTAGAGAACAGGCCCATCTTAAACCACTATAGTCCCACATCAAGAATTACACCTCACTACAGGTCACTTAGCTTTCAATACAGCTGAAAAACAAAAAAATAAAAGAATAATGGCTGGCACATAATGTCATGGTACTCAGCAACGGTGGAGGGGAAGGTGGGGAACCACCTGCCCTAGTGAGGAATGAAGCCATCATTCCTCAAGAATACTCTGAAATCACAGAACGGCCAAATAACGCCACAGACGTGACAAAGTAGGGCCAGAAACTCTCTCCCAGAATCCCTGCTTCCACCATTTCCCCTACCATCTCTTCTCACAGCAGCCAAACTGGGCTTTTTAAGCCAGATTATGCCATGTCTCCAAACACCCTCTTGCTGTTCACTCAACATGCCAGCCACTTCCCTTCCTCAGGGCCTTTGCATTGCCTATCCCCTCTGCCTGCAGCGTTTCTCCCTTTGGTGTTCATGCAGTTAACTCCTTCAGATCTGCTCAACTGTTACCCTCACAGTGCAGCCTGCTCTTACCACCCTATTTCAAACTACAGCAACCCCAGGCCCTGTTCTACTTTTCCAGAGCACAGATTACCTTCTACCATACTATACAATGTCCTTATTTTAAGTTTATTTACGGTCTACATCCTGTACTAGAATATAACCCCATATGGGCAGGGATCTTTGTTTCTTTCACAAAGGTATTCCTAGCACATAGAATAATGCTTGACACACAGGCACTCAATGAATATATGCTGAATGAATGTTTCGTGTTCAACACAGAATTCTTTTATTCAAGAAATACTTATAAATTGGTGAGGCCACCTTAAAGGACAGCATGGTAGTTCCTCAAAAAGGGAGAGTTACCATTTGACCTAGAAACTCCACTCCAAGGGAAACAAAAACATGTCACACAAAACTTGTACATGAATGTTTACAGCAGCATGTTCACGACAGCCAAAATGTGGAAGCAATCCAAGTGTTTAACTGATGAATGAATAAAAGGTGGTATATTCCTACTCTGAAATAATATCCAGCAATAAAAATGAGGTACTGATCCATGCTGCAACATGGATTAACCTTAAAAATGTTATGCTAGATATAAAAAACCACTCACAGAAGACCATTATCACATGACTCCTAGACAAAGGAATAGAAGGTAGATCAGTGACTGCCTAGAGGTAGACTATTTGGGGGAATATGGGGAGCATATGCTAATGGATGCAGGGCTTTGAGGGGCAATAAAAGGTTCTAAAGTTGTGGTGATAACTGAAAAACACTAAGCACATAAAATCATTGAATTACATACTTTAAATGAGTATGTCACAAATATAAAATGTAAACTGTACCTCAATAAAGCTGTTTTAAAAAGAAAATGATATGTATAGGTCTTGCTCTGGAGATATACAGGTGAATACCTCAGATGTCACCAATACTTAACATTATTTTAGATCCCAGTGGAAAAAAAAAAAATCTGGGGTGCCTGGGTGGCTCAGTCAGTTCAGAGTCTGACTCTTGATTTCAGCTCAGGTCATGATCTCACAGTCGCGAGATCAAGCCCTGCATCAGACTCTGCACTGAGCATGGAGCCTGCTTAAGATTTTCTCTCTCTCTCTCTGCTCCTCTCCCCCGCTCACACTCTCTAAAAATAAATAAAAAATACTGCTGCCATTTAAGCCCTGAGACAAGAGTGAGAGGACCAGCTGTGGGAGAATCAGCAATGAGAAGGTTCTGATTCTAGCTGTGTGCTGGAGACTGCTAAACAGAGCTGACGGCTGAGGGAAAGGAATGAGTCAAAGTTGATGCCAACCTGAGGTGGGAGAGGAAATGTATAAATTGGTCACACCGGCTTCTCACTGCTTTGAAATCTTTCCAAGAGGCAATTTCTCCTGCCTTCAGTTATACTGCTTCTGGTGTCATAGACAATCCTTACGCAACTTGGTGTCTTCTTCCAAGAAAATATGAAATTCCAAATATCACTCTAACAATTCCCTGCACCCAATTTTATGCCACTCTATATAAACAATACCCTTTGTTTCAACGCCCACATACAGAATAATCTTTACACATTTTGAATTCAGCATGGGTAACACATAACCCCAAAGAGGTGAAAATGTGGGCCATGACCATCACATTATGACTGTACCTGACCAAAAGCAATTGGTAACACTGCCATCTCAGACATACCCAACTTTAGATTAAAAAAAGTCACACTAGGGGCGCCTGGGTGGCTCAGTTGGTTGATCGTCCGACTTCGGCTCAGGTCATGATCCCACGGTCTGTGAGTTCAAGCCTCGCATCGGGCTCTGTGCTGACAGCTCAGAGCCTGGACCCTGCTTCGGATTCTGTGTCTCCCTCTTTCTCTGCCCCTCCCCTGCTCATGCGCGCTCGCTCGCGCGCTCTCTCTCTCTCTCTCTCTCTCTCTCTCTGTGTCAAAAATAAATAAACATAAAAAAAAATTTTTTTTTTAAGTCACACTATTTTTTTTAAAGGTCAAATGTTATAACCACCATTCCAGTTACTTTTAAAATTTTAAATATCAAAGCTTTAGTAGTAACTGTTTTTGTTTTAACTAATTTGAGGTACTAAATCTATCTTTATTATTATATCTATAGTAAATATACCATACCACAGCCCTCTCAAATTCTGCCAATTAAGTGATATTTATAAAACATTATAACTATTCTCTTGGGCCTGCTTCTCAGTGTTTAAAAACAGTTAAGGTGAGCCTCAAGGCCTCTAACCTGACATGGTGGTATGGGTCCTGGCACCACCGAGCTCCTCCTGAGTAACATCCTCATTGGTGACAGACTTCACAACATCCGGGCCAGTGATGAATAGGTAGGAGGTGTCCTAAAATCAGAGTTCCAAAAGAATCAGTCTCAGAACACCAGAGCTACATGGAGCCTTAGAATTTACACAGCCAAGACAAATGCAGAGAAGTTAGTGATGTGGGGACAGAACCAGATTAGGAGGTCACTAAGAGATACCTATCCAAACTAAAGACTCAAAGTTTCCTTGTCTCACTACCAACAAAATTGTTTTTTCCCCCAAATATTTTATTTTTCAGTAATCTCTACATCCAACATGGGGCTTGAACTCAGAACCTGGAGATCAAGAGTCGTATGCTCTACCAACTGAGCCAGCCAGGTACCACAACTAACAAAATCTTCACTGCACGGTTTTGTCTCAGCAAAATTATCAGCCATGTGGCTAACACTTCAGGGTCATTCATTTGTAAACACCTTAACAGGAGGCCTTATTCAGAGATTACTGGGCACCACCATTTTTCTAAAGCACTTCATGGGATTCTGTCCTTAAAGTCTAGGTACTATTATCACCCCCATTTAAAAATGAGGAAACTGAGTCACTGTGACAGTATACAGTTTACCTAAAATTAACCAACCATCATAAGTGAAGCCATTTGAAGACCATGATAATCAATGCTTTGGTGTTTCAAAAGGGTGACAGACTTTTTAGTTTCTAATTTAAAGATGAAGGGAGGGGCGCCTGAGTGGCTCAGTTGGTTAAGCATCTGACTCTTGATTTCAGCTCAGGTCATGATCTCATAGCTTCAGGAGTTCAAGCCCCACAACAAACTCTGCACTGACAGCGCAGAACCTGCTTGAGACTCTCCCTCTTTGTCTGCTCCTCCCCTACTCGCACTCAGTCTTTCTCAAAAATAATCAATAAAAAACTTTTAAGATAAAGGTATAGTGTAAAAAACTTAAAAAGAATAGAAGAACAGTAGAATATAAGTCTATATCCAAGCCCTTATTTCCAGGCCTCTAATTTCCCTCCCCAAAGGCAACTACTATCAGTTTCTCTCCTTACAAAGACATCCATACATATGTGAAGAGTAATAGATAGATAGATAGACAGATAATCTGTCCTTTTATTTTCTTTCCAGACAGTGTTCTACACAGTTTTGAATCTTCTTGAAAACCATTCCCTATCAGTATAGTAGGATACATATAATAATTTGTCACCTACCAAAAGTCATTTAGAATATGTCCAGTATTTTGCTATAACAAGCATTTCTACAGTAAATATCTTACTAGAGTCATCTCTCTCAGCTCACTGTTCATTTTCTTTGCCCATTTTTCTATTGGAAATTTGTTTTTGTGTACTGAGGAATTAGTCCTTAGACTATTATGTGTGTTTTATTCAGTCTATTTTATGGATCCTTGGCTTGGAATGCTACTAGAAAGGTCTTTCTTCCCTATTCCACACAGACTTATAAATAAATGTTCACAGAAGCATTATTTGTAACAGTAACAAACTGGAAAACAACCCAATGTCCATCAACAGGTGAATTTCAAAATAATTATCCCAAGTGAAAAGAGCCAGCATCCACCCATTCCACCCCCCCCCCAAAAAGGTATACAGTTTTTGTATGTTTTATACATGGAAAATGTCATTTTGTATGATTCTGTTTATGCAACATTCTAGAAAATGCAAATTGGTTTATTGTGATAGAAAGCAAATGAATGTTTACCTAAAGACAGGGCTGAGAGGTAGGAGAAATGGATTACAAAAATACAGGAGGAAACTTTAGGGGGTTGGTGGCTATGTTTATTATCTTGACCATGGTCATGGCTTCACAACTGTATGCATGTGTCAAAACTCAAACTGCACAACTTAAATATGTGCAGTTCATGATACAATTATGCCTCCAAGTTGCAAAAAATGTGGGAATGCAAAGAGCCAAGAATATCCCATGCCACTTGAAGAAGAATAAGGAGGGACAACTTGCTGTGCCAGCATTTGTTACGCAGCCAGTGTAATGAAGACAGTGTGGTACTGGCACACGGACAAGCAAACAGAGCAGAAGAGCTCACTGAAACACTCTTGTATACAGACACTTGGTTCGTGATACACGTGGTGCTGCGGAGTAGGAAAGGACTTTTTTTTTTTTTTTCCCAATAAAAGAATCTAGCTAACCATGCTGAATAAAATGAAACTAGCCTCTATTTCATACTATGTGTAATTTTAATTCCAACTAGAATTAAACATAAATGTAAAAGGCAAAATAAGCTTTTATAAAACATAAACAATCTTCATCACTTTGAGGTTGAAAAAAGTTCTTCAAGAACTAAAACACATTACCCATAAAGTATAAATTTCACTTTGGTTCTCATATCAAAAGGACACAGAAGCAAGCCTAAATGGACTCCCACTGACTAAGAGAGAGGCAATTTGAGCATGAAAACAAATAATGCTAACAATGAATTAGAAACCACTGAGTAAAATAGGAAATCCATGAACCCACATTAATAATAAATCCATGAGGGGAACTTGGATGGCTCAGTTAAGAGTCCGACTCCTGATTTCCAGTCAGGTCATGATCTCATGATCATAAGATTTGAGCCCTGCATCAGGCTCTGCATTGGGTGTAGAGTCTGCTTAAGATTCTCTCTCCCTCTGTCCCTTCCCTACTTGTTCACACACTAAGAAAAAATTAATAATAAATCCATGAAATAAACAAATGCCCAAGAATATAGGGCTCTTCCTTAGAAATGGATGACAAATGGTACAGTTGATAAATATCAATTTTGTGAAAATTGGTTTGGACAAGTATCCTCAATAGATGCTAAATCAAGGAGCAAAGTATAATGTGGAATAGCATGCTTGGATGATGTCAAAGTATCTCCCAATGACTATTAATTAGTTACCAAAAAAAAAAAAAAACCAAAAACAAACAGTAACTATACCACAAAGAAACCAAATAACACCTTGAATGAATAGTGATCAAATTAATATTGCCAGTGAGGGGAAGATAGACATCATTTGTCTCTAGATGTGATCAACTGACCAAGATACATTGCTTATGTAGCAGACAGACTGGGTTACCCAACCTGAATCTAATCATAAGGAAACAGATAAACACAACTAAGGAACAACCTAATAATTTGTTTTTGTAGCCTTCAAAAATGTCAGCACCATGACAAAACCTGAAGAAATGCTCCAGATTAAGGGACATTAATAGGATAGGACAACTAAATGCAATATGTGATCTCCAAATGGATCCTGCACTGGAAAAAGAAAATGATATAAAGGACATCATTGGGACAACTGACCAAACCAGAATCTGAATGGTAGACAAAAAGTATTACAAAGGTAGATTACATATTGGGCACACATAAAACAAGTCTTAATAAATTTAAAAAGATGGGGCGTCTGGGTGGCTCATTTGGTTAAGCTTCTAACTCTTGATTTCAGCTCAGGTCATGATCTTACAGTACACATCAGGCCTTCCATTGGGCTCAGCACAGACAGCGCAAAGCCTGCTTGGGATTCTATCTCTTCCTCTTTCTCTCTCCCCCTGCCCCCTCTCAAAATAAACATTAAAAAAAAATTGTTTTAAGATAAAACAGTTTTTAGTATTCAAATCACAATGAATGAAACTAGAAAAAGAAGAGCTGGAAAATTCAAGTATGTGAAAATTAAACATCACACTTTTTAAAAACCACCGTGTCTCCCTATCAAAATAACACCAGCATTCTTCACAGAGCTAGAACAAAGAATCCTAAAATTTGTATGGAACCAGAGAAGACCCCAAACAGCCAAAGCAATCCTGAAAAAGAAAACAAAAGCTGGAGCATCACAATTCCAAACTTAAAGATCTATTACTAAGTTGTAATCAAGACAGTATAGTAGTGGCACAAAACCAGACACAGAGATCAATGGAAAAGAATAGAGAACCCAGAAATGTGCGCACAAACATATGGCCAACTAATCTTTCACAAAGCAGGAAAGAAGATCCAATGCAATAAAGACAGTCTCTTCAGCAAAATGGTGCTCGGAAAACTGGACAGTGACATGCAGAAAAATGAACCTGGATCACTTTCTTACACAATACACAAAAATAAACTCAAAATAGAGAAAGACCTAAACGAAAGACAGAAAGCCATCAAAATCCTAGCAAATACCTCTTTGACCTAAGAGTCAGCAACTTCCCACTCAACATGACTCCAGAGGCAAGGGAAACAAAAGCAATTAACTACTGGGACATCATCAAGATAAAAAGCTTCTGCATGGCAAAGGAAACAATCAGCAAAACTAAAAGGTGATGGAATGGGAGAAGATATTTGCAAATGATATATCAAATAAAGGGTGAGTATCCAAAATCTATAAAGAACTTACCAAATTCAACACCCAAAAAAAATAAACCCAGTGAAAAAATGGGCAAAAGACATGAATGGACACTTCTCCAAAGACATCCAGATGGCTGACACATGAAAAGACGCTCAACATCACTCATCATTAGGGAAATAGAAGTCAAAACCACAATGAGATACCACCTCACACCTGGCTAAATTGAACAAGTCAGGCAACAACAGATGTTGGCAAGGATGCAGAGAAAGAGGAACCCATTTGCACTGCACTGTTGCAAGGATGCAGAGAAAGAGGAACCCATTTGCACTGTTGGTAGGAACGCAAACTGGTGCAGCCACTCTGGAAAACAGTATGGAGGTTCCTCAAAAATGAGATATAGAACTAACCTATGACCCAACAATTGCACTACTAGGTATTTAAAGGATATAGGAATGCTGTTTTCAAGGGGCACATGCACCTCAATGTTTATAGCAGCACTATTGACAATAGCCAAAGTATATAAAGTGCCCAAATGTTCATCAACTGATGAATGGATGAAGAAGATGTGGGGTGTGTGTGTGTGTGTGTATACATACACACATATACATACATACAATGGAATATTACTCAGCAATCAAAAAGAACAAAATCTTGCCATTTGCAACAATGTGGATGGAACTACAGTGTACTTTGCTAAGTGAAATTAGTCAGAGAAAGACAAATATCATATTACTTCACTCATATGTGGAATTTAAGATACTAAACAGATGAAAATAAGGGAAGGGAAGCAAAAATAATATAAACACAGGGAGACAGACAAAACATTAAGAGACTCCAATACACAGAACAAACTGAGGGTTGTTGGAGGGGTTTTGGTTGGGGGGATGCGGCTAAATGGACAGGGGGCATTGAGGAGGGCACTTGTTGGGATGAGCACTGGGTGTTATATGTAAGTGATAAATCACTGGATTCTACTCCTGAAATCATTATTGCACTATATGCTAACTAACTTGTATGTAAATTAAAAAAATAATGAAAGAAAATAAACTTAAAAAAAAGAGCGTCAAAGAGAAAAATCAAGTGAAATAGGAAAATAGCCTGAGACAAACTGAAGTGAAAACACAACAGGGAAGAAAAATCCCAAATAACATAACTTTATACCTTAAGGAAAAAAAAAGAACCAACTAAATCCAAAGTTAGCAGAGATTAGCACAGAGATACATGAAAAATAGAAAAGCAAGATATAGATAGATATATACACACACTCCTCAAGGGAACCAAAAGTTGATTTTCAAAAAGACTGGTAAAAATGACGTATCTTTTGCTAGGTGGACTAAGAAAAAGGGACTCAAATTACTAAAATAAGAAATGAAAATGGGGACGTTACTACCAATTTTACAAGAAATAAAAATAAATACATACATACACACATACATACATAAGAGCCCTATGAACAATTCTACACCACATTGGATAACCTAGATGAAATGGACAATTCCTGGAAACAACTTACCAAGACTAAATCAATAACAAATGGCTTCACTAGTGAATTCTACCAAACATTTCAAGAAGGATTAAAATCAATCCCTCTCAAATACTTCCAAAATAATTAAAATAAATGGAACACTTCTTAAGGCCCAGCATTACCTTAATACCAAAGCCGAAGACACTACAAAAACAAACTACAAATCAACATCCCATAGAAATACTGATGCAAAAATACTCAAAATAATGACAAACCTAACTCGACATTTTAAAAGAATTATACAAGACCAGAATTTTTTCCTGACATGCCACTGCGTAAAACAGCATGATTTTTCCTAAAAATATTAAAGAGAAATAACATTTGATCCAGTAATTCCACTCCTAGGTGTATGCCCAAAAAAACAAACACAGGGATTCAAAGAGATGCTTGTACACCATTTGTTGCAGTATTATGTGCAATAGTCAAAAGACGGAAACAGCTCAAGTGTTCACTGACCAATGAATGGATATACAAATGTGGTGTATCATACAAAAGAACACTAATAAGCCTTAAAAAGGAAGGCTGATAAAAACTAAAAGGCAACCGACAGAACGGGAGAGGATATTTCCAAGCGACATATCAGATACAGGGTTAGTATCCAAAATCTATAAAGAACTTAGCAAACTCAACACCCAAAAAACAAATAATCCAGTGAAGAAATGGGCAAAAGACATGAATAGACACTTCTCTAAAGAAGACATACAGATGGCCAACAGACATAGGAAAGAATGCTCAACATCACTCATCATCAGGGAAATACAAATCAAAACCACAATGAGATACCACCTTACACCTGTCAGATGGTAAACATTAACAACTCAGGCAACAACAGATGTTGGAGAGGATGTGGAGAAAGAGGATCTCTTTTGCACTGCTGGTGGAAATGCAAACTGGTGTAGCCACTCTGGAAAACAGTATGGAGGTTCCTCAAAAAATTAAAAACAGAATTACCCTATGACACAGCAATTGCACTACTAGGTATTTATCCAAGGGATACAGGTATCCTGTTTCAAAGGGACACATGCACTCCAATGTTTATAGCAGCACTATCAACAACAGCCAAAGTATGGAAAGAGCCCAAATGTCCATTGATGGATGAATGGATAAAGATGTGGTATATATATACAATGAAGTATTACTTGGCAATCAAAAGGAATGAAATCTTGCACAAAAATTGTGCAACTATGTGGATGGAACTAGAAGGTATTATGTTAAACAAAATTAGAGAAAGACAAAAATCATATGACTTCACTCATATGAGGACTTTAAGAGACAAAACAGATGAACATAAGGGAAGGGAAACAAAAATAATATAAAAACAAGGAAGGGGACAAAACATAAGAGAATCTTAAATATGGAGAACAAACAGAGGGTTACTGGAGGGATTGTGGGAGGGGGGGATGGGCTAAATGGGTAAGGAACATTAAGGAATCTACTCCTGAAATCACTGTTGCACTATATGCTAACTAATTTGGATGTAAATTTAAAAAAATTTTTTTAAAAAAAGGAAGGCTGATAAATGTTACAACATGGATGAACTCTGAAGACATTATGCTAACTGAAATAAGCCAGTCACAAACAGGCAAATGACATATGACTCCACAAATTCACAGAGAGAATGGTACTAGGAGTAGCAGGTAATGGTAAGCTAGTGTTTAGTAAGTACAAAGTTCCAGTTGGGATAGATGAAAAAATTCTGGAGATAGATGGTGGTGATGGTTGCACAAAAATGTGATTGCACCTAATGCAACAGAAATGTAACTGAAATTTACCACTGTAAACTTTTTTGTGTATTTTACCACAATTCTTTTGAAGTACTGTGTCAGTGTTAAACTCCTTGAATAACTGGTTGTGTAAGAAAATATCCTAATTCTTAAGAATTATATACCAAAGCATTAAGCAGTAAAGAGACATGATATGTACCACCCACTCACAAATGGTTAAGAATTCTAGGGTACCTGAGTGGCTCAGTCAGTTAAGCATCTGACTCTTGGATTTTGGCTCAGGTCATAATCTCACAGTTTTGAGATCAAGTCCCTCATCGGGCTTCGTGCTAGGCATGGAACCTGCTTAATTAAGATTCTCTCTTACCCTCTTCCTCTGCCCCTCCCCCACTCACACTCTAAAACACACACACACACACACACACACACACACACACACACAAATGGTTAAGAATTCTGCAAATATGAATTTCAAAATAAAGACTCTTCAAAAAATCTGTTCAAAAGCTAGCATTAAGAGGAGGAAAATTGCAAAATTACAGCATGGGAGAAGACAGGTACAACATACAACTGATAAAGAACTTATATCCAGAACATACAAAGTACTCCTAAAAATAAGGAAAAAAAAAACACCACAATTTTTAAAATGGGCAAGATAGGGGTGCCTGGGTGGCTCAGTCAGTTAAGCATCCAACTTCGGCTCAGGTCATGATCTCACAGTTCGTGAGTTCGAGACCCGCATCAGACTCTCCGCTGACGGCTCAGAGCCTGAAGCCTGCTTCAGACTCTTGTCTCCCTCTCTCTCTGCCCCTCACCTGCTTGTGCGCTCCCTCGTTCTCTCTCAGAAATAAACATTAAAAAAATTTAAATGGGCAAAATAGATGAACAGGCATGCCACAAAAGAAGAAACATGAGAAGGTGCTAAACCTCATTAGTCATGGAAATGCAATGAGAAATCACACCACATGCAAACTGGCATAATTATATTAATAAAGGTGCTGGCAAGGATGTGGAACAAGTGAAATTCTCAAACATTACAAACAGAAGTGTAAACTGCTGCAACCTCTTTACAGAAGAGTCAGGCATTACCTAAAAAACCTGAAGGTATGTACATCCTATGACATAACTGTGCCCTTGAGAACCTAAAATCGAGATACAACTATAAGAATGCTTAAAGCAGCATCAATGGCAATGGCAGAAGTCTTTAAACACAAATGGTAGTAGAATGAATAAGTTAATATACTACGGAGCTATTAAAATGTATGAACTACATTTACAAAGAACATGGATAAATCTTAAAGCCAACAAGTCACAGCCATATACAAAAGAATGAACGAAAGAATGAATATCCTTTCACCTTACATGAAGGTCAAAATAAGCAACACTAAACCATGATTTTTAACTGTAAATCAAAGCAAATAAAAAAAATTACCATAAAAGTTGAGGTAATAACTCTGGACAGGATGAATGGAGGCAATAATGATTAGTACAGGTAATGGGAGCAGGACTCTGGCGACCATTTCTTGATCTCAGTGTTATTTATGTGGATTTGTACTTTGTAATTGCTGAACTGTACATATTTTACGTACCTCCCTAAGTATGACACAATTAACAATGCTCAAAATTTTTTAAATTAAACAGGTGAGGAGGCAAAGAAGAATCAAGGAGACCAGTTAGAAGGATTCTGCAATAATCCAGATGGGGTGCTTGAATCTAAACAGCAGCAGTGTAAATAGTAAGAAGTACACAACAATCTGATTTTAAATTACATCCTAAAGTAGAGAGACTATGATTTCGAACTGAACTTAGCATTGGACAGAAAAGGCAGAGTTAAAATACTGCAATGTTTTGGTTTTTTTTTACCTGAGCCAGTGGAAGGCCATTTACTGAGATGAGGAAGGCTGTCAGAGAACACTTTGGAGGAGACTTGTTAGAGACCAAAACCCATTAAGTTTGAGACACCACTAACGTCCAAATGGAAACACTGGTAAGCAACTGAGTATGTAATTCTAGAGTTCAGAAGTGTTTCATTCCTGAAGACACAGATAGGAGAGTTGTCAGCATAGAGATGGATATTTAAAGTCTTAAGATGGGATAAGATCACCAAGAGAATCAGAGAAGAGACAGAGGAAGAAAACCAAAAGACCATGGTACTTTGATGTTTCAGAGGAAGGAGTGATTAGGTAGGTCAAATGCCAAAAAGTCAAGTAAGATGATGACTGAGAAATGTCAACTGGATTTAGTAATGCAGGAATCTCTGGGGTCTCTGATACAAAAAAATTGACATCATGGGTGACCCTGAATAGAGTAATATCCATTTCATCATAAACTAGCTATCCAAGTATACTCAGATCTATTTCCCAATTCTGTTCCTCTGGTCTACTTACTTACAAGTTGATTAAACGGTTATTTTCACTCTATATTTTATTACCTGGCAGGGCTAGCCTTTCATTACACTTCTTTCATGGACTGTCTAGTCCTTTAAGAAAAAACAAACAAAAAAAAACCAATCTGTTAGCATTTTTACTGTAGTTGCATTAAATACATGACATACTTAACATATAGAATAGTTAAGACCAGATGATCAGTTATGGAGGACAAAAGAAGGCTGATGGCACCAATATGCAGACATTAAAGAAAGTTCTGCAAGTAGAGGATGGGAGTGCTTATGATAACAACACATAACTGAGAAAGCATACAAAAAAAATCCAGAAATCAGTATCATTTCTATACACTAATAAAATATCTGAAAAAGAAAGCTAGGACATCCACAATAGCATCAAACATAAAAAAATATTGGAAATAAATTTAACCAGGATGCTTGGGTGGCTCAGCTGGTTAAGCATCCGACTTCAGCTCAGGTCATGATCTCGCAGTTCATGGGTTCAAGCCTGTCGTTGGACTCTGTGCTCACAGCTCAGAGCCTGGATCCTACTTCAGGTTATGTGTCTCCCTCTGCCCCTCCCCCACTCACACTCCATCTCTCTCTCTCTCTCTGTCTCTCTCAAAAAATGAATAAATGTTTAAAAAAAAAAGAAAGAAAGAAAAATTTAACCACAGAAGTGAAAGATCTAAACACTGAAAACGCTAAGACTTTGGTGAAAGACACAGAAGAGAACACAAATAAATGGAAGAGATCTCAGGTTCATGGATAAGAACACTGTTAAAATGTCCATTCTACCCAAAGCCCTCTATAGATTCAATGCAATTCCTTTGAAAATTCCAGGGACATTTTTGACAAATAGAAAAAAAAACATCTAAAGTTTGCATGGAACCAAAGACCCAGAACAGCAATCCTGACAAAGAAGAATAAAGCTGGAGACACCACACTTTTTTTTTTTTAATCTTTATTTTTGAGAGAGAGAGAGAGAGAGAGAGACAGATGCAAGTAGGGGAGGAACAGACAGAGAGGGAGACACAGAATCTGAAGCAGGCTCTAGGCTCTGAGCTGTGAGCACAGAACCCGATGTGGGGCTGGAACCCACAAACCACAAGATCATGACTTGAGCTGAAGTTGGACACTTAACTGACTGAGCCACCCAGGCGCCCCTGGAGGCACCATACTTTCTGATTCCAAACTATAATGCAAAGTTACAATAATAAAAACAGTATGGTACTAGCATAAAAACAGACATACAGACCAACAGAACAGAGTCAAGAACCCAGAAGTAAATCCTCATATATAATGCCAACTAATATTGACAAGGGAGCCAAGAATACTCAATGAGGAAAAGACCATTTCCTCAATAAATGATTTTGGGAATACTGGGTAAGTACAGGCAGAAGAATGCAATCAGACCCATATATTCGACTGCTCACAAAAAATAACTCAAAATGGATTAAAGACTTAAAGACCTGAAACCATAAAACTCTTAGAAGAAAACATAGGGAAAATGCTCCTGGATACTGATCTTGGCAACAATTTTATGGATAGTACACCAAAAGCAGAAACAACAAAAGCAAAAATTAACAAGCAGAATATCAAACTAAAAAGTTTCTGCACAGCAAAAGAAAATCAACAAAATGAAAAGGCCACCTACTGAATGGGAGAAAATATTTGCAAACCATGTATGTGAAAAGGGGTTAATATCAAAAACAGTTAAAGAATACCTATAACTCAATAAAAACAAAAATCAAAAATGAAAACTATGTGAGGTGAAGAATGTGTTAAATAACCTTATTGTGATAAACACTTCACAATATATGCATGTATCAAGCTATCACACTGTACACTTTAAACTTACAGTGTTATATGACAACTGTATCAATAAAGCTAGAAAAAAAATTTTAATGAACAGAAGATCTCAACATTTTTCCAAAGAAGACATACAAATGGTCAACAAGCATATGAAAAGATACCCAACATCACTGATCATCAGGGAAATGTATATCAAAACCAAAAAGAGGTATTGCCTCAACCTGTTAGAATGGCTATTATGGAAAAGACAAGAAATAACTGTTGGCAAAAATGTGGAGAATAGGGAACACTTGTGCACTGCTGGCGGGAATGTAAATGGATACAGCCACTATGGAAAAACAGCAGGGAGGTCCCTCAAAAAATTAAAAATACAATTATATGATCCAACATTTCCACTTTTGGATATATATCCAAAGGAAACCATCAGCAAAACTACAAGACAACCTACTAAATGGAAAAAGATATTTGCAAACAACATATCTGATAAAGGGTTACTAAAGAACTGATACAACTGAACACCCTAAGAACAATACAATCAAAAGATGGGCAGGCGACATGAACAGATAGTTCTCCAAAGACTACATCCAGAGGACCAACAGACACATGAAAAGATGCTCAACATCACTCATCATCAGGGGAATGGAAATCAAAATTACTACAATGAGACCTTACATTAAAGGATGTAGAGAAAAGGAAACCCTTATGCATTGTTGGTGGGAATGCAAACTGGTGCAGCCACTGTGGAAAACAGTATAGAGGTTCCTCAAAAATTTTTTCAAAAAACTACGCCATGATCCAGTAATCATACTCCAAAGAATATGGATTCTAATTCAAAGGGATACATAACCCCTGTGTTTATTGCAGTATAATTTACAATAGCCAAATTGTTGAAGCAACCCAAATGTCCACTGATTGATGAATGGATAAAGAAGATGCAGTGTGCGTGTGTGCATGCATGCATTCATGTGTGTGTATGTGTATGTGTATATATGTATGTGTATGTGTATATGTATATATATGTATATATATACTATGAAATATTCAGCCATCAAAAAGAATGAAATCTTACTATCTGCAAGAGCTAGAGAGTACAATGCTAAGAGAAATAGTCAGAGAAAGACAAACACCATATGATTTTACTCACAGGTGGAATTTAAGAAACAAAACGAACAAAGAAAAAAAAAAAAAAAGACAAACCAAAACACAGACTCTTAACTATAAAGAACAGATGGTTACCAGAGGAAGGTGGGTGGGGGGATAGGTGAAATAGGTGAAGGGAATTAATAGTACACTCATCATGATGAACAATGAGTAATATAAGGAATTACTGAATCACTGTATTGTATACTGGAAACTAAGATAACACTGTATGTTGACTACACTGGAATTAAAATTTTATTTTATTATTTTGAGAGAGAGAGTGTGTGTGCCTGGGGTAGGGTCATGGGGTGGGGGGAAGGGGTGGGTAGGAGAATCCCAAGCAGGCTCCACACCCAGTGCAGAGCCCAACATGGAGCTCAATCCCACGATGATGAGACAACGAGCTGAACAGAAATCAAGAGTTGGATGCTTAACCAACTGAGCCACCCAGGTACCCCCAGAATTAAAATTTTTTTAAAAAAGGAAATGAAATAAGCACCTCAAAGAGATATTATCTGCACTCCAATGTTCACTGTAGCATTACTACAATAGCCAAGATACAGAAACAACCTAAGTGTCCAAAAACAGATAAATGAAGAAAAGAAGAAACGCACATTATTCAGCCATGAGAAAAAAGGAAATCCTGCCAATCTGTGACATGGATGGACCTTGAGAGCATTTCACTCATGGCTTATTATTATTAGCCATGTATAAATGCATATGCTAAATGAAATAAAACCAGAAAGAGACAGACAATGTATGATCTCACCTATGTGTGGAATCTAAAAAGCTGAACTCCTAGGGGTGCCTGGGTGACTCAGTTGGTTAAATGTCTGACTCTTGATTTTGGCTCAGGTCATGATCTCACGGTTTGTGAGATCCCACACTGGACTCTGCACTGACAGCAAAGAGCCTGCTTGGGAATCTCTCTCTTTTTCCTCTCTCGGCCTCTCCCCTGCTCGCTCACCTGAGTGCCCTATCTCTAAATAAATAAATAAACAAACAAATATTCTTTAAAAAGAAGCAAAAAATCTGGATTCCTAGAAACAGAGTAGAATGGTAGTTACCAGCAGCTGGTGACTGGGGGAATGGGGAGGGAGGTGCTGGTGAAAGGTATAAACTTGCAGTTATAAGATGAGTAAGTTCTGGAGATGTCACATACGCGCAGAGTGACTCTTACTGTTAATACTGTATTATACACTTGATAATTGCTAGGAGAGTAGATCTTAAATGTTCTCACCATAGAAAAGAAATGGTAATTATCTGAGGTGATGGAGGTGTTAACTAAGTAACACTACAACGGTAATTATTTTTGCAAAATATAAGTTTATCAAATCAACACATCATACACCTTAAACTTATACGATGTTATATGTTAATCATCTCTCAATAAAGCTGGAAAATAACCACAAAGAAAGAGGGAGAAAGCCATGTAGAATGAACCCCACTATATTCATACATATATAGTGAATGGAATAGCATGAGATGACAAGGGACACCAAGACAGCCAGAGAGGGGAGAGGAGAGGCCAGGGACAACAGAGTAGAGGCAAAGGGAAAGAATGTTGCTAACACATGGAGGGAAATGCATGCTAAAGATCACTTACAGTGACACAGAAATCACTGATGACCTTTAAAAAAACAGGTTTAGTGGAGTGAGGGGACAGAGCCAAATTGGAATGTGTTAAGGAGAGTGGGAAGATAGGAATAGGGCAATAGCCACAGGGAGATACAGACTAGGGGAGGACTTTTGTGTTAGTTTTTAAGATAAGAAATACCTGAACATGGGTTAGTTCTGATGGGAGGATCCAGTACAAAGGAAGAGGCTGAAAACAGTAGATGAAAGAGAGCAAACAGAAGTCTGGCTACTGAAAAAGTGTGAGGAGTCTTATTACAAAATGTGCATGAATGTAGGGAGAGCGGGAGAGAATGTCCTTAGCCAAAAGAATTGACACCTCTGTTCCTGGCAGGGAGAAGAAGGCTGGGTTAGCTCAGATAGGTATTGTATATATTGACTGAGTGGGCAAAGTATAGGGAATTCTGCTTTGTTCAGGAAGAGAAGTGGTCATCTTCATTTTTAAAACCACCTCTGTTGAACATACAGATTGCTTTCAATCCATCACAAAAAACAGAGTATCTGGATCAAAGTTTCGAAACTTGTCAATTCCTACTGCCAAACTACCCTTGAGAAAAAAAGTGTTCCTTATTTACATTCTCTCATTTACATTGTTCTCCTCATACTAGAAGACTAGCTTTTCTCTCCATCCTACTCCAAATCAGTCTTGGAATTTATTTGCTCATTACTGTTAAATGTATTTTATAAAGAAAAACTAATTTTTTAAAAATGTTCTCAAGTTCAAGTATAATGCAAGTTCTTGTATAAATGCAAGTAGGCCTGATTTAAAATTAGAAATATCTTGATAAACCACTAGCCAGTTTGGTCAAAAAGAAAAAGGAAAGGACCCAAATAAATAAAATCAAGAGTGAAAGAGGAGAGATCACAACCAACACAGCAGATATGCAAACAATACTATTGTGAATACTATGAGCAATTATATGCCAATAAAATGGGCAATCTGGAAGAAATGGACAAATTCCTAGAAACATATACACTACCAAAAGTGAAACAGGAAGAAATAGAAAACTTGAACAGACCCATAACCAGTAAAGAAATTGAATTAGAAATCAAAAATCTCCCAAAAAACAAGAGTCCAGGGCCCGATGGCTTTCCAGGGGAATTCTACGAAACATTTAAGGAAGAGTTAACATCTATTCTTTTGAAGCTGTTCCAAAAAATAGAAATGGAAGGAAAACTTCCAAATTCTTTCTATGAAGCCAGCATTACCTTGATTCCAAAACCAGACAGAGACCCCACTAAAAAGGAGAACTATAGACCAATTTCCCTGATGAACATGGATGCAAAAATCCTCAACAAGGTATTAGCCAAATGGCTCCAACAATACATTAAAAAAATTATTCACCAGGACCAAGTGGGATTTATACCTGGGATGCAGGGCTGGTTCAATATCTGCAAAACAATGAACATGATTCATCACATCAATTAAAAAAGGACAAGAACCATATGACCCTCTCAATAGATGCAGAAAAAGCATTTGACAAAATACAGCATCCTTTCTTGATCAAAACCCACAAGAAAGTAGGGATAGAAGGATCATACTTCGAGATCATAAAAGCTGTATATGAACGACCCAACATTAAATCATCCTCAATGAGGAAAAACTGAGAGCTTTCCACCTAAGGTCAGGAACAAGACAGGGATGTCTACTTTCGCCACTGTTATTCAACATAGTGTTGGAAGTCTTAGCCTCTGCAATCAGACAACACAAAGAAATAAAGGGCATCCAAATTAGCCAGGAGGAGGTCAAACTTTCACTCTTCCCATTTGACACAATACTGTATATGGAAAACCCTAAAGATTCCACCAAACAACTGCTAGAACTGATTCATGAATTCAGCAAAGTTGCAGGATATAAAATCAATGCACAGAAATTGGTTTCATTCCTATTCACCAACAATGAAACAACAGAAAGAGAAATCAAGGAATCAATCCCATTTACAATTGCACCAAAACCCATAAAATACCTAGGAATAAATTTAACCAAAGAGGTGAAAACTCTACACACTGAAAACTATAGGAAGCTTATGAAAAAACTGAAGAAGACACCAAAAAATGGAAAAATGTTCCATGCTCCTGGATAGGAAGAACAAATATTGTTAAAATGTAGATACTACCCAAAGCAATCTACACATTCAATGCAATCCCTATCAAAATTAAACTAGCATTCTGCACAGAACTAGAACAAATAATCCTAAAATTTGTATGGAACCAAAAAAGACCCCGAATAGCCAAAGCAGTCTTGAAAAAGAAAACCAAAGCAGGAGGCATCACAATCCCGGACTTCAAGCTATACTACAAAGCTGTAACTATCAAGACAGTATGGTACTGACACAAGAACAGACACTCAGATCAATGGAACAGAAGAGAGAACCCAGAAATGGACCCACAAACGTATGGCCAACTAATCTTTGACAAAGCAGGAAAGAATATCCAATGGAATAAAGACAGTCTCTTCAGCAAGTGGTGCTGGGAAAACTGGACAGCGACATGCAGAAGAATGAACCTGGACCACTTTCTTACACCATACACAAAAATAAACTCAAAATGGATGAAAGACCTAAATGTAAGACAGGAAGCCATCAAAATCCTAGAGGAGAAAGCAGGCAAAAACCTCTCTGACCTTGGCCGCAGCAACTTCTTACTCAACATGTCTCCGGAGGCAAGGGAAACAAAAGCAAAAATGAACTACTGGGGCCTCATCAAAATAAAAAGCTTCTGCACAGCCAAGAAAACAACCAGCAAAACTAAAAGGTAATCGACAGAATGGGAGAAGATATTTGCAAATGACATATCAGATAAAGGGTTAGGATCCAAAATCTATAAAGAACTTATCAACCTCAACACCCAAAAAACAGATAATCCAGTGAAGAAATGGGCAAAAGACATGAATAGACACTCCTCCAAGGAAGACATCCAGATGGCCAACCGACACATGAAAAAATGCTCAACATCACCTCATCATCAGGGAAATACAAATCAAAACCACAATGAGATACCACCTCACACCTGTCAGAATGGCTAACATTAACAACTCAGGCAACAACAGATGTTGGTGAGGATGCGGAGAAAGAGGATCTCTTTTGCATTGTTGGTGGGAATGCAAGCTAGTGCAGCCACTCTGGAAAATGGTATGGAGGTTCCTCAAAAAACTAAAAATAGAACTACCCTATGACCCAGCAATTGCACTACTAGGTATTGGATACAGGTGTGCTGTTTCAAAGGGACACATGCACCCCCATGTTTATAGCAACAGTATCAACAATAGCCAAAGCGTGGAAAGAGCTCAGATGTCCATCGATGGATGAATGGATAAAGAAGATGTGGTATGTGTGTGTGTATATATATATATATGTGTGTGTGTGTATATATATATATATATATACATATATATACACACACCCCCCCTACATATTTATATACATGTATACACACACACACACACACACACACACACACACACACAATGGACTATTACTCGGCAATCAAAAAGAATGAAATCTTGCCATTTGCAACTATGTCGATGGAACTCGAGGGTATTATGCTAAGCAAAATTAGTCCATCAGAGAAAGATAAATATCATATGACTTTACTCATATGAGGGCTTTAAGAGACAAAACAGATAAATATAATGGAAGGGAAACAAAAATAATATAAAAACAGGGAGGGGGACAAAACATAAGAGACTCTTAAATATGGAGAACAAACAGAGGGTTACTGGAGGGGTTGTGGGAGGGGGATGGGCTAAATGGGTAAGGGGCATTAAGGAATCTACTCCTGAAATCACTGTTGCACTATATGCTAACTAATTTGGATGTAAATTTTAAAAAATAAAATTAAAAAATTTTTTCAAAAAAATAAGTAAAATAAAATTTAAAATATCATTCCATAAAAATTATGTACTAAAGATATACACCTCTCAAAATGAAGTTAGAAATCAGATTTACCATTACCATTATAAACAATATGTAATGAAATGGCAAAAAGCTGAAAAAATAAAGGTAGGACATAAGAAACAACTTCCCAATAGATTACAGGAAAGCCTACTGTGAGAAACTTCTTAAAAGGATTCAGTAAACAATCATCTGTCTGGGCAGATAGGATCCTTTGATTACTTGGAAATCATTTGCATTTCAAATCAACAAGTAAAATCACCCACCAATGAAGTACACAAACACATTCTGCCAAAACCTTCTCTCCACTAACATCTTATCATTACTATGCTGAAAGCCAATGACAATGCAGATAACTCAGATCTAGGTCAGGGATTCTTTTTACTGCAGGTGAGTTACTGAACAACTCTCAAAGGGCAGGAGAAACAGGCCCTTCCTTCTTACCTTTACCATGAACGTAAAGTCTGTTAGAGCTGGGGAATACACGGCCCCACCAGCACATGGGCCCATGATGAGAGAAATCTGAGGGACGACTCCAGATGCCATGACGTTCCTCTGCCAAAAGAGAAAGATAAGGCGTCTTGTTACAGAGGTGTTCATTGCACTAACTGCAGAAAAATAAAGGCAATAATAAAATTACATTTGGCTTTTAGTCACAGAAATTCTATCCTGGAGGCAAGAGACCTAATCAGTACAGTTTCTTCCAGAATTATATATGTGCAATTTCTCCACATAACAGATGGGATTATTGGCATATTAATTTCTGGGGCAAATACCCTCTCTCCCCTCCCTGACAGTAGTTTCCCAAAAGCTCCAACAGGACATGAGCTCGGAGTGACTCCCATCAATTTCACCCCAGCCCCAAACACACCTCAAGCCCAGCACCCCTACCTTCACAAAGCTGGCTGAAAAAAATGAATGAAAGCCTTAGGCAGGAGGTACAAAGCCAACACTTACCGTGGAGCCATGACCTCTAGTTGGAGTCCCTTCACACCAACCACAGAGGGTACCCAGCAGTTAGAAGGCAAGGTTAAGAAGCAGGTGCAACTTTACTCTGTCTTCAATGTCTGCCCACCTCTAGACAGGGTATATGGAGAAAGGGAGGTAGCTGAAGCCAGAAAGTTTCAATGGGGGAAAAGGTATGCAAAGGGCCAAGCCTCAGGCCACCTCTGGGAAAGAAAGGAATGGGACTGAAAGACCCAAGCAAGATGATACTCCAATGACTCCTTGCCCAACTCCCAACTGTTTTCCTTCCCCTCAGCTCCATCAGCATAAAAGAAGCATGTCCACTTTTAGCCATGTCTAGGCTCTGAACCCAATTTTTATAAATCATAGGACATAGCTGAGAATAGCACAAAAAGCCATCTAATAGAGAGGATTCTGGGAAGATGGCAGAGCAGAAAGCACCAGGAATCTGTCTTCACCTAGACAACACCTGGACTGACATAATCTATGTGAAAAAACTTTTTGAAACTCTAGAGTCTATAGAAGGCTTCCAACTCCCAGAGGAAACTTTGGGGAATAAACTGCAGTTAATTTCGGTCAATTTTAGCTCTTAGCACAACAGCAGCTACTCATCCTCTGCCCCCTTAGCCACAAGGCAGGCAGCGGTAAACATACTCCTGGAGCAGCTTACACAGAGCTTTCAAAAAGAGCCCAGGTAGACAAAAAGCACTCTGTCCTCCAAATATCACGGATTGCCCACTGCTGAGATTCTGATTACACAAATGTAGTTAGAAAGGACGGTGGCCATTGTGGTTCTACCTCCCTACCTCATTGCTGCAAGCCCCTGTCATTCCAGCTCAACATCCCTAATCATTAGGGAAATACAAATCATAACTAGAATGAGGTATCACAGGGGCACCTGGGTGGTTCAGGCAGTTAAGTTTCCAACTTTGGCTCAGGTCATGATCTCATGGTTCGTGGGTTCGAGCCCCGCATCAAGCTCTGTGCTGTAGTTTAGAGCCTGGAGCCTGCTTCAGATTCTGTGTCTCTCCCTCTCTCTGCCCCTCCCCCACCCACTCACTCGCACTCTCTCTCTCAAAAATAAACATTAAAAAGAAAAATCTTTTTAGAAGGTTGTGTTATAGGTACCACAACAGAAACACTGGGATAGCTACTATCAAACAGAAAACAAGTAATGTTGGCAAGGATTTGGAGAAATTGGAACCTTTGCAAACTGCTGGTGGGAATGTAAAATGGTACAGCCACTGTGGAAAACAGCACAGAGGTTCCTCAAAAATTTAAAAATTACCATGTGATCCAGAAATTCCGCTTATAGCAATATACCAGAAAGAATGGAAACCAGGGTCTCAAAGACATATTTGTATTGTTTTTTTGTTTTGTTTTTAGAATTTATTCCGTCACTTGAACCAATGTAAGAAACAAATTTTATTTTGAGAGAGATATGTGCATAAGCAGGGGAGGGGGAGGGGGAGGGGGAGGGGGAGGGGGAGAGAGAGAATCTCAAACAAGCTCCACACCCAGCATGGAGATGGTCACCGTAAGGGAGAGAGATGCTTAACCGACTGAGTCACCCAGGCACCCCTCAAAGAGATATTTGTACACCTATATTCATAGCAGCATTACTCACAATAACTGAAACACAGAAGCAACCCACTGCCCAATGGATGAATGAATAAACAAAATGTGATATGTACATACAACGGAGTATTATTTAGCCTTAAAAAGAAAAAACTTGCTACAACATGGATAAACATTGAGGACATTATACTAAATAAGCCATTCACAAAGACACAAATAAATACAATATTATTTCACTTATATAAGGTACTTAGTCAAAATCATACTGACAAAGTGGAAGACTGATTACCAGGGACCTGGGGGAGGGAATAACAGGGGAAACTGCTTAAAGGGTATAGAGTTCCAGTTTGGTTTTGTTTGTTTGTTTTTGTAATCTCTATACCCAATGTGGGGCTCGAACTCACAACCCCAAGGATCAAGAATCACATGTTCTTCCAACTGAGCCAGCCAGGCACTCCTAGAGTTCCAGTTTTGCAAGATGAAAAGAGTTACCCAGATGAATACTGGTGACAGTTGCACAACATTATGGATGTATTTACTACCACTGAATGTACACTTAATAATGGTTAAATTGGTAAATTTCAAGTGTATTTTACAACAATAAAAAAAGTTGAAAAAGTTGTCTATACTATGCAAAAAATATCAAGGTACACAGGTGAACTTCCAGCTATGGCAGAGTGAATAGTTTAGAAAACTCTCCTCCAAAACAACAACTATAAAACTGGTAAGAATTATCAAAAACAAACATTTGAAGGCTTAGGAACCCAACCAAATATTAACAACTTGAGAAGTGTTTATTGATTTAAAGTTAAAAAAAAAAAAAAAAAAAAAAAAAAAAAAAACCTGCTAAACTTGAGCTAAGAGCAGTAGCATTCTTAACTCAGGCTGCTACCACTGCCCAAACCAGCTCAATGTCCTTCAGGGTAAAAGAAAATAATACCAGATGGTAATTAAAATCCACAAGAAGCAAGTAACATCATGTGATTAAATATATAATACTGTATAAATATAGTTCTGTCTTGATACTTTAAAAGATTATATAAAGCCATAATTTTAAATAACTTATAAACCTAGCAGCAAAGTGTTAATAAGAAAACAAAGGGGGGTAAAATGGAGCTATATCAGATCAAAGATCCTATATTTTACCAGAATTAAGTCAGTTTCCATTTGAAGTAGACTGTGATCAATTAAGATACATATTGTAACCCTTAGAGCAAACACCCATTAACTCAACATAGTTTTGTTTTGTTTTGTTTAAGTCAGAGGAATTAGAAAGGTATACTAAAAATATGTGCGTAACATGGAAGAACTGGAGTGACATCACAGAAGATGCTAGAACAAGAAGTTCTAAGAATCTGCCTCTAACCCACTATTGAGCTAGCAGGAACTGTCTGAATCAACTATTTTGGAACCCTAGAGTGTAGTGGAACCATCCCTCCCCCACCCCTGCAACCCCTTGCGAGGGGATTGGCAGCCTATGTTCCTACTGCAGCTAGCTGGTGTCAGAGTAAGCAATAAGAACCCTGTCCTCCAAAACTCAGTTATGTGTACTGATTACTGATCATGGTTTTTGATCAATATGGGACCAGCAGAGAGGCTGGCAACTGTTTGAACCCCGACAGATTCAAGTAGCTCCCTGGCTGAGATGGGATTTAAAGAGACAGTTTCTCTTCTGGGAGCCAGACTTTTAAGGAAATCTTTGTCAGCTGACGGACTGCCAGAATCTTCAATGACCACACTAAACATGTAACATATTTTGCAAAAACAGTTCAGAAAGTCACAAATGGATAGATTCAGCCCCCAAGAAGGAAAACTCTGTAGTCTCTAATGAGTGAATTAGATTTCCAACATTACCAGAAATACACATAATTTCCAGTACTCAACAAAGAAATTACCAAACACATAAACAGGCTACTATGGGCCATTCACAGGAAAAAAAAAAAAAAAACATTGCTGAGGAAGCTAAAACATTGGAACTGTCAAAGATGTTACAGCAATGGTCTTAAATGGTCAATGCGCTAAAGGAAATCATGAGGGGGGAAAAAAGGGAAATCAGCAAAACAATGACAAAATGAGTATGCCAGTAAAGAGACAGAAATAAAAAGAAACCAAACAGTAATTCCGAAGCTGAAAAGAACAAGACCTGAAATTAAAAGCTTACTAGAAGGGTTCAACAGCAGACTTCAACAAGCAAAAGAAAAATTCAGACAACGTGAAGACACTGAAACTATTCAGTCTAAGGAGCAGCTAGGCAAACAATGAAGAATAATGAACAGCCTAAGGAATCTGTAAGGATGCATGACATGTACCAACATACACATTACAGTTATCTCAGAGGAAGAGGCAAAAGATTTCAAGAAATAATGGCTGAAAACTTCCCAGATTTGATGAAAGATGTGAATATACACATCCAAAAATCTCTGAATTTCCATGCAGATAGGATGAACTCAGATCCACACCAAACTCACATTACATTCAAACTGCTGAAACCTAAACACAAGGAGAGGAATTTGAGGGCAACTAGAGGAAGCAACTTGTCACATACAAGAAATCCTCAATAAAATTAACAGTTTACTTCTCACCAGAAATCATAGAGTCCAGGGGTGCCTCAGTGGCTCAGTCACTAAGCATACAACTTTGATTTAAGCTCAGGTCATTATCTCACAGTTCATGAGTTCAAGCCCTGCATTGGGCTCTATGCTGACAGTGCAGAGCCTGCTAGGGATTCTCTCTCTCCCTCTATCTCTCTGCCCCTTCCCTACTTGTGCTCACTCACTCTCTCTCAAAAATAAATAAACTTAAAAAAAAAAAAAAATCATAGAGTCCAGTGGGATATTATAGTCTCAAAAGGAAAAAGAAAACTGTCAAATATATCCAGCAAAACTATCCTTTCAGAATAAAGGAAAAATTAAGACATTTCCAGACAAAAGCTGAAGGTTGTTTACAGTAGACATACAAGAAATGCTACAGGTCCTTCAGCCTGAAATGAAAGGACCATAGTAAATACCCTGACGTCATGAGAAAAAATAAACACTAGTAAATGTAATTTCCTAAGTAAACATAAAAGGCAGTGTTATTTTGGTACTTTGGTTTGATTTGTAACATCTTCCTTCTTCCTAAGGTATTTAAAAAGCAAATGCATGGGGCGCCTGGGTGGCGCAGTCGGTTGGGCGTCCGACTTCAGCCAGGTCACGATCTCGCAGTCCGTGAGTTCGAGCCCCGCGTCAGGCTCTGGGCTGATGGCTCAGAGCCTGGAGCCTGTTTCCGATTCTGTGTCTCCCTCTCTCTCTGCCCCTCCCCCGTTCATGCTCTGTCTCTCTCTGTCCCAAAAATAAATAAATGTTGAAAAAAAAAAATTAAAAAAAAAAAAAAAAGCAAATGAACAAAACAAAAATATAAATCTGTTTGGGTACACAACATATAAAAATATAACTTATGGTAACAACATGGAGAAGGAATAGAGATGTATAAAAGCAGAACTTTCACATACTATTGAAGCTAAACTAGTATTATTCAAACAAAATTGCTGTAAATTTAAGGTGATAATTTTAATTCCCTAGGTAATTACTAGGGGAAGAATGATGAAAATGAAAGAAGTGAATCCAAACGGCACACTTAAAAAAATGACACTAAAGATTAATAGAGGAACTGAGGAACAAAAGAACGTAACACAGAGAATAGGTAAATAGCAGAAATAAAACCTTTATTAGTAATCATATTAAATGTAAATGGATTAAATTCCTCTATTAATATAGATTAGATTTAAATCTAGTTTTTAAAAAATAAATAAATGCAAGTAAAATAAAAATCTAGTTTTTGATGGTAATATAGGAAAATCCTCAACTCACCCCCTCCCAACACCACAGTGAGTCTACAGCTACATATGGAACAATTTCCTCTAAGGGGGAAAAAAAAAAACACACACACATAAAGGCTAAATGAGTGACAACTACACAGAAGAAAACTACACATAGGCAGATATGAGAGACTGAGGCACACTATCACCATAAACTCCACCCCACCTCTGGCACAGTGTCCCACAACCTAGGAAGGAACTCAAAACCTGGACCTTCTCCCTCAGGAACAAAGAGTTAGAACCCCAAATTGAGAATCCCAAACTTTTAGGATAAACACCTGAGAGATAAGCCCCCAAAACACCTAACTTTTAACTTACCAGGGCTCATGTCCTGAGACCCACAAGACTGAAGCTATCTGGAAAACCACTTTTGAAGGGTGGCTTACACCCTCAAACTCACCCCAAAGCACAACTCAAAGGCAGCAAATTGCACCCAGACTTACAGTGAAGGTGGCTCACATGCTTATATAAAAGCATCAGCCTGAGAGGCAAACGTACACACACACACACACACACACACACACACACACACACACATCTAGGAGCCTGCCTGAACACTCAACAGGAATGGAGGCTGAGGGGACACCATCCTTGTGGTCTCTTTGCCATGCTCCAGAACACCGGCGTCTCCCAGAAGGCAGCTCTTGAATACACCTGGTGCCCCAATTTTTGCAGGGGCCATCTAGGGGACCGCTCTTGCTTACTTGGTTCTGGAGGCCAGAGGACCTTACATTCCTGGTCTCATGGGACTGTAATAATTGGTGTGACCCAGAAAGGAGCTCACACCATTGAGGACCCTAATTTCTGTGACTGTTTCTAGGGGACACCTCGACATCACCTGACTCTGATGGCCAGTAGGACTTAGACTCCTAGGATCTGCAGGACTGTAACCAAGGAGAAAAAGCTCTTAAACAGCCATAACCTACAATGCACTACAAGGAGCAATAGACCCAGGAACTGTGTGTGAAGGAGGACTGTTAGTTCATCATCATGACTGCAGTTGTAGGGCAGACTTTTTTTTAATTAGGGATGTATCTTGGGGCCAACTGTAATCCTTTCCAGAGACCTCAAAGGGCAGGCAGTATCTTTGCACTCAACCTCTAACAGGCTCCAGTTTACCACTGTCCCCTGTAGGAGAGCTTTTACACGTTTACTAATCCTTCTCAAACTCCTCCAAAAAAACAGAAGAGAGGGGAATTCTTCCAGACTCATTTTACAAGATCAGAATTACCCTGATAGCAAAACCAAAGATGACAGAAAAAAAGAATTACAGACCAATACTCTTGATAAACACAGATGCAAAAACACTCAAAATATTAACAAACCTGATTCAACAATACATTAAAAATATATACCATGATCAAAGTGGGATTTATTCAAGGGATACAAGCTTGGTTTAACATCTACAGTCAGTCACCAGCATATACCACATTAACAAAATGAAGAATAAAAATCATGATCATCGGAACAGAGGCAGAAAAATTTTGACATTTGATAAAATTCAACACCCATTTAAGATAAAATCTCTCAACAAAACAGGTATACAGAGAACATACCTCAACATAATAAAGGCCACGTATAACAAGCCAACAGCTAACATCATACTGAACGGTGAAAAGCTAAAATCAATTCCTCTTAGATCAGCAACAAGAAAGATGCCCATTCTCACCATTTTTATGCAACATAGTACTAAAGTCCTAACCAGAGCAAGTAGTTATACATACATACACACACACACACACACACACACACACACACACACACACACACCATCCTAATTGGAAATAAAACTATTTGCAGATGACATATTTTATATAGATATAGATATATAGATAAAGATATAAACACTCAACCCTCTAGTGGGTCAAGGTATTCAGTGGGAGCAGCCGAGTGGTAGAAGGAGCCATTACAGAAGCTGAAGTTGCCTATTAAGCTGATCAAGATGACAACCTCCCAAAAGCACAGAGACTTTGTGACAGAGCCCATGGGGGAAAAGCCAGTGGGGAGCCAGCAGAGACTGGTGAAGTCTTGGGCAAGAAGCTGGAGAAAAGGGGCTTTGACAAGGCCTATGTGGTCCTTGGCCAGTTTCTCATGCTAAGGAAAGATGAAGATCTCTTCCAAGAATGGCTAAAGGACACATGCAGTGCCAAGGCCAGACAGTCCCAGGACTGCTTAGGTGCCTTCAAGAGTGGTGTGACGCCTTATTGTGAGGCTCTCTGGGGAACACCCAGCCCCAAGGCCCAGCATTGAGTCTCAGAGTTTACAATGTAGGGACTCCTCCCCTGTCCTCTACAAAGGAAGAGATTTCTGTTGTACTCAACCTCTGCTGTACTTCAAAATCTTTTGGAAGTTCTCTCCCCCTCCGGAAATTCTCCCTCTTGCATGAGTCTCACTTTTCCTTCCCCTGCCAGTTTCATGTCAACAATTCTCAGCCTCTTCCAGTGGATTCCTGGCCCCTCCCAGACCTCCCACTCCGACCTCCACCTCTGGTCTGTTTTATGTTCTTCGGCTCCTTTCTTAGCAGAACAGTCACTGTCCTTAAAAAGTTTTTTAAATCAATAAAATCAGTGGCCTTCAAAAAAACAATAAATAAATCCTAAAACTGAAAGGTTCTACCAAAAAACACTATTAGAATAAATTCAGTAAAGTTGCAGGACATAAAAATCTGCTGCATCTCTACACATTAATAGGTATTAGAAAAAATAACAATAATCCCATTTACAATTACATCAATAAAAAATAAAATACCTGGGCACCTGAGTGGCTCAGTTGGTTGAGCATCTGACTTCAGTTTAGGTCATGATCTCGTGGCTCCTGAGTTCAAGCCCCATGTTGGACTCTGTGCTAAAAGCTCAGAGCCTGAGCCTGCTTTGCATTCTGTGTCTCCCTTTCTCTCTGCCCCTCTCTTACTCATGTGTGCATGCTTTCTCTCTCTCTCTCTCTCAAAAATAAACATTAAAAAAATAATAAAATACCCAAGAATAAATTTAACCAAGGATCTATATGCTGAAGCCTCAAAACATTAATAGAAGAAACTGATGAAAACACAAATGGAAAGATATTCTATAGTTATAGATGGAAAGAACAAATTGTCCATACTACCCAAAAGCAATATGTACATTCAGTGCAATCCCTTATCAAAATTCCAATGGCACTTTTTTTAGAAACAAAAACAAAGAATCCTAAAATTTCTATGAAACTTTAAAAGATCCAAAATAGGGCACCAAAACCCATTAAATACCTAGGAATAAATCTAACCAAAGAAGTAAAAAATCTACACACTGAAAACTATAGGAAGCTTATGAAAAAATTGAAGAAGACACCAAAAAATGGAAAAATGTTCCATGCTCCTGGATAGGAAGAACAAATATTGTTAAAATGTAGATACTACCCAAAGCAATCTACACATTCAATGCAATCCCTATCAAAATTAAACTAGCATTCTGCACAGAACTAGAACAAATAATCCTAAAATTTGTATGGAACCAAAAAAGACCCCGAATAGCCAAAGCAGTCTTGAAAAAGAAAACCAAAGCAGGAGGCATCACAATCCCGGACTTCAAGCTATACTACAAAGCTGTAACTATCAAGACAGTATGGTACTGACACAAGAACAGACACTCAGATCAATGGAACAGAAGAGAGAACCCAGAAATGGACCCACAAACGTATGGCCAACTAATCTTTGACAAAGCAGGAAAGAATATCCAATGGAATAAAGACAGTCTCTTCAGCAAGTGGTGCTGGGAAAACTGGACAGCGACATGCAGAAGAATGAACCTGGACCACTTTCTTACACCATACACAAAAATAAACTCAAAATGGATGAAAGACCTAAATGTAAGACAGGAAGCCATCAAAATCCTAGAGGAGAAAGCAGGCAAAAACCTCTCTGACCTTGGCCGCAGCAACTTCTTACTCAACATGTCTCCGGAGGCAAGGGAAACAAAAGCAAAAATGAACTACTGGGGCCTCATCAAAATAAAAAGCTTCTGCACAGCCAAGAAAACAACCAGCAAAACTAAAAGGTAATCGACAGAATGGGAGAAGATATTTGCAAATGACATATCAGATAAAGGGTTAGGATCCAAAATCTATAAAGAACTTATCAACCTCAACACCCAAAAAACAGATAATCCAGTGAAGAAATGGGCAAAAGACATGAATAGACACTCCTCCAAGGAAGACATCCAGATGGCCAACCGACACATGAAAAAATGCTCAACATCACCTCATCATCAGGGAAATACAAATCAAAACCACAATGAGATACCACCTCACACCTGTCAGAATGGCTAACATTAACAACTCAGGCAACAACAGATGTTGGTGAGGATGCGGAGAAAGAGATCTCTTTTGCATTGTTGGTGGGAATGCAAGCTAGTGCAGCCACTCTGGAAAATGGTATGGAGGTTCCTCAAAAACTAAAAATAGAACTACCCTATGACCCAGCAATTGCACTACTAGGTATTTTCCAAGGGATACAGGTGTGCTGTTTCAAAGGGACACATGCACCCCCATGTTTATAGCAACAGTATCAACAATAGCCAAAGCGTGGAAAGAGCCCAAATGTCCATCGATGGGTGAATGGATAAAGAAGATATGTGATATATATATATATATATATATACACACACACACACACACACATATATATATACAATGAAGTATATATGTGTGTATATATACACACACACACACACACACACACAATGGGCTATTACTCGGCAATCAAAAAGAATGAAATCTTGCCATTTGCAACTACGTGGATGAACTCGAGGGTATTATGCTAAGTGAATTTAGTCAGTCAGAGAAAGATAAATATCATATGACTTCACTCATATGAGGACTTTAGGAGACAAAACAGATGAACATAAGGGAAGGGAAACAAAAATAATATAAAAACAGGGAGGGGTACAAAACAGAAGAGACTCATAAATATGGAGAACAAATAGAGGGTTACTGGAGGGGTTGTGGGAGGGGGGGATGGGCTAAATGGTAAGGGGCACCAAGGAATCTACTCCTGAAATCATTGTTGCACTATTTGCTAATTTGGATGTAAATTTTAATAAATAAAAAAATTAAATTTAAAAAAATGAATAAAAGATCCAAAACAGGGGAACCTGGGTGGTTCAGTTGGTTAAGTGTCTGACTTTGGCTCAGGTCATGATCTCATGGTTCCTGAGTTTGAGCCCACATCAGACTCCATGCTGACAAAGTGGAGCCCGCTTGGGATTCTCTTTCTGCCTGTCCCCCACTAATGCTCTCTCTTTCTCTCAAAATAAATAAATAAAATCATAAAAAAAAAAAACCTTAAAAAAAAAAAAGATCCAAAATAGGCAAAGCAATCTGAAGAAAGAAGTAACCTGGAGGTATTTCAAGCTATATTACAAAGCAATCATAATCTAAACAGTATAGGACTGAATTAAAGATAAGACACAAACCAACAGAAGAGAGCACCCAGAAATAAAACCACACATATATGGTCAATTAATTTATGAGAGAGGAGCCAAGAATATATAATGGGGAAAGGACAGCCTCTTAAGTAATTAGTGTTGTGAAAATTGGAAACCCACATGCAAAAGACTCAAACTAGACCACTGTCTTACACTATGCACAAAGATCAATTCAAAATGAATTGAAGACTTGAACGTAAAACCAGAAACCAAAACTCACAGAAGAAACCATAGGTAATAAGCTCCTTGACATAGGTCTCAGCAATAATTTTTTTACTCTGACACCAAAAGTAAAAATAACAAAAGCAAAAATAAACAAGTGGGACTAAATCAAACTAAACGGCTTCTGCATAGCAAAGGAAACCTTCAACAAAATGGAAAGGCAATCTACTGAATGGGAGAAGAGATCTGCAAATCATATCTGGTAAGGGGCTAATATCCAAAATATATATAAAGAACTCACCCAACTCAACAGAACGTGGGAATTAAATTACACATGGGAAATCAATTAAAATATGGGAAGCTCTGGGGCAAGTAGGTGGCTCAGTCAGTTGAGCGTCCAACTTCAGCTCAGGTCATGATCTCATGATGTATGAGTTTGAGCCCTGCATCGGGCTCGCTGTTGTCAGTGCAGAGCCTGCTTTGGATCCTCTGTCTCCCTCTCTCTGCCCCTGCCCCACTTGCTCTCGCTCTCTCAAAAAAAAAAAAAAACATTAAAAAAATATATATATGGGAAGATGTGATAAGACATTTTTCCAAAAAAGACATACAGATGGCCAACAGGTACAAAAGAAGATGCTCAGCTTCACCAATCATCATAGAAACACGAAACAAAACCACAATGAGAGGTCACTTTACTCCTACTAGAATGGGTATTATCAAAAAGACAAGAATTAACAAGTGTTGGTGAGGGTGTGTAAGAAAGGAACTCTTGTGTACTGTTGGCAGAAATGTAAATTGGTGCAGCCACAATGGAAAACACTATGGAGGTTCCTCAAAAATTAAGACTAGAGCTACCCTAAGATCCAGTAATTCAACTACTGGGTATCTATCTGAAGAAAACCAAAACACTAATTTGAAAAGATATCTGCACCCCTAAGTTCACTGCAGCATTGTTTACAATAGCCAAGATATGGAAACAACCTAAGTGTACATCAATGGATGAATGGGTAAATTGTGGTACATAGGTACAATGGAATATTATTCTGCCATAAAATAGGAAATCTTGCCATTTGCAACAACATGGATGAACCTCGAGGGCATTATGCTAAATTAAATGTCAGACAAAGACAAATACTGAATAAGATATAGGTGGAAACTAAATAAAATAAATGTATATATATATTTAAGAAGCTTACAGATACAGAGAACAGATGGGGGCGGGGAAGACAGGGAAACAGATTGGGAAGATGCTTTTCAAGTTTAAATAAATTGAATAAAAAAATTAAAAATTAAATTAAATTAAAATATCTCCATATTTTTCCACAGGAACCTCACTTTAGAGATGAGGACACAGAATAAAAAAAAACATTCAGTGAGTGGAGAGGAGTTAAAAATGCCAGAACATCACGGGGACCCTAAGCTTGTCTCATCCCTGAAACACAGCTTTATTTGCATCAAACCATTTTGAACACCTAAGAAACTGATCTAAGGATTAATGGAACAATATGCATAATTGGAACCAGAGAACTTGGCAGGTACATGGTGTGGAGAGGTGAGAGCAAAGTCACAGAGCGACAGAGGGTAGGGAGCCATTTTTTTGCAGAGAGAGGTCAGAGAGAAAAAGAGAAGGTCGGGGGGAGTGCAGTGCATCAAGATCGTGCATGAAAAGCACTCCCTCTGACAGAGAAAGAGAAACATATCAACTACCAAAACTGAAATTGGAAGAAGTAAATTTGAACAGACCCATAATCAGTAAAGAAATTCAACTAGTAAATAAAATTCTCCCAACAAAAAAGTCCAGGGCCAGATGGCTTCCCAGGGAATTTTACCAAACATTTGAGGAAGAGTTAATACCTATTATTTAGAATTTGTTCCAAAAAATATAAAAGGAAAACTTCCAAAGTCATTCTATGAGGCCAGCACTACTTGTTTCCAAAACCAGACAAAGACCCCACTAAAAAGGAGAATTACACACCAATCTCACTGATGAAAATGGATGCAAAAATTCCCAAGAAAGCAAACCGAATCAAACAATACATTAAAAGAATTATTCACCACGATCAAGTGAGATTTATTCCTGGGCTGCAGGAGTGATTCAATATCCACAAAATCAATATGGTATATCACATTAATAAAATAAAATATAAGAACCACATGACCCTCTCAATAGATGCAGAAAAAACATTCAACAAAATACAACAGCTTTTCTTGATAAAAAAAATCTCAAGAAAGTAGGGATAGAAGGAACATACCTCAAGATCATAAAGGCCATATATGTAAGGTCAATGGGGAAAAATGGAGAGCTTTCCCTCTAAGGTCAGGAACACAAAAGGGTTGTCCATTCTCACCACTACTGTTGAACACAGTGTTGTAAGTCCTAGCCTCAGCAATCAGACAACAAAACGAAATAAAAGGAATCCTAATTGTCAAAGAAGTCAAACTCCCACCCTTCGCAGACAACATGATACTCTACATGGAAAGCCTGAAAGACTTCAAGAAAAAACTGCTAAAACAGATACATAAATTCAGCAAAGTCACAGGCTATAAAATCACCATACAGAAACCAGATGCATTTCTATACACCAATAATGAAGCAGAAAGAGAAATCAAGGAATCAATCCCATTTACAATTGCACCTAGGAATAAACCTAACCAAAAAGGTAAAAGATCTGTATGGTGAAAACTATAGAAAGCTTATGAAAGATATTAAAAACACAAAGAAATGGAAAAACATCCCACGCTCACAGGTTGGAAAAACAAACACTGTTAAAATGTCAATACTACCCAAAGCAATGTACACATTCAATGCAATCCCTATCAAAACACCAGCATTCTTCACAGAGCTATAACGAACAATTCTAAAATTTGTATGGAACCACAAAAGACCCTGAAAGCCAAAGTAACATTAAAAAAGAAAACCAAAGCTGTAGGCATAATTCTGGACTTCAAGCTGTATTGCAAAGCTATAATCATCAAGACAGTATGATACCAGCACAAAAACGGACACTTAAATCAACAGAGAATCCAGAAATGGACCTACAAATGTATGGTCAACTAATCTTCGACAAAGCAGAAAAGAATATCCAATGGAAAAAACACAGTCTCTTCAGCAAATAGCACTGGAAAAACTGGACAGCAACATGCAGAAGAATGAAACTGGACCACTTTCTTACACCACACACAAAAATAAACTCAAAATAGATTAAAGACATAAATGTAAGAATACCCAAAGTATAAAATTCTTGAAGAAAAACAAAGGCAGCAAACTCTTAGACATCAGTTGTAGCATTATTTTTTTCATCCTTCTCCCCAGGCAAGAGAAACAAATGCAAAAACAAACAACTAGGGCTAAATCAAACTAAAAAGCTTTCGCACAGCAAAGGAAACCATCAACAAAACAAAAAGACTACCGAATGGGACAAGTTACCTGTAAATCACATATCCATTAAATGGTTAATATCCAAAATATATCAAGAACTCCTTTAATTTAAAACCAAACCAAACCAAGCTCCAATTAAAAAATGGGCAGAGGGCCTCAATGGACTTTTCAAAAGAAGATATACAGATGATCAATAGACACAAAAGATACTCAACATTTTTGATGCAAATCAAAACCACAATGAGATATCACTTCGTACCTATCAAAATGGCTAGGATTGAAAAGACAAGAAATAACAAGTGCTGGTGAGGACATAGAGAAAAGAGAACGCTTATGCCCTATTGATGGAACGTACATCAGGTCAGCCACTATAAAAAACAGTATGTAGGGTTCTCAAAAATTTAAACATGGAATTACCATATGATCCAGCAATTTGAGTATTTATGGCAAGAAAATGAAAACACTAATTCAAAAAGATATACGCACCCCTATGTTCACTGCTTTATTTACAATAGCCAAGATGTGGAAGCAACTTAAGTACCCTAAGCAACCTAAGGTAAAGGAATGCCTAAAGAGGTAATGTGTGTGTGTGTGTGTGTGTGTATAAAAAAAAAGAAATCATGCCATTTGCAACAACACAGATGAACCCAGAGGGTGTTATGCTAAGGGAATTAAGTCAGAGAAAGACAACTACTATATAATTTCACTTACATATGGAATCTAAATTAACAAAACAGAAACAGATGCTAACATGCAAAACTAATGGTTGCTAGAGGGGGTGGGGGAACCATATAGGTGAAAGGGATTCAGAAGTACAAACCTCCAATTATAAAATAAACTCCTAAGGATGAAAAAATACAGCAAAACAAATACAGTCAATATTGTAACAATTTTGTATGCTGACAGACATTAATTATACTTACCATGGCAAGTATTTCATAATTTATGTAAATGTTAAATCAATATGCTATACACCTGAAACTATTATACATCAACTATACTTCAATTAAAAAAAAAAGGGGGGGGAGGGGTTGTTTTATAAACATAAGCATATAGATCAATGGAAAAGAACTGAGTCCAGAAATTTTTTTTTTAATTTTTTTTAACGTTTTATTTATTTTTGAGACAGAGAGAGACAGAGCATGAACGGGGGAGGGGCAGAGAGAGAGGGAGACACAGAATCGGAACCAGGCTCCAGGCTCTGAGCCATCAGCCCAGAGCCCGACGCGGGGCTCAAACTCACAGACCACGAGATCGTGACCTGAGCTGAAGTCGGACACTTAACCGACTGAGCCACCCAGGTGCCCCTTGAAATTTTTACCTTTATGGCCAATTCATTTTGCACCAAAGTGCCAGGACAATTCAATGGAGACAGAATAGTCATGTCAATAAATGTGAGATAAGGATGAATTTTGACCCTGACCTCACACTATAGACAAAAATTTTATATGTATCACAGACCTAACATAAAAGAGACTGGACAAAATATTCATAACTTTGTATTACTACACAGAGTTCTTACATAGGACAATAAAAGTATAATCTGCAAAGGAAACAAACTGAGTTTTTGGAATTCAACACTTAAAACATTTCTTTCTTAATGGTGACATTTGAAGTGAAAAAAGAAGAGCCATAAGACTAGAAGAAAATACCTGCAAACTATGTACTTAATAAAGGACTCATATTCAAAATATATGAAGAACTCTTACAACTCAAAACCCAATTATAAAAGGAGCAAAAGATCTAAATAGACATTTCAGCAAAGAAGATACACATAGGAAGATGCTTGGGTGTTTCAGTTGGTAAAGCATCCGACCTTGACTCAGGTCATGATCTCATAGTTTGTGAGTCTGAGACCCATGTCAGGCTCTGTGCTGACAGCTCAGAGCCTGGAGTCTGCTTCTGATTCTGTGTCTCCCTCTCTCTCTGCTCCTCCCCCACTCATGCTTGTCTCTCAAAAATAAATATTAGAAAAAATGTTTTGTAAAAGACATACATATGAATAACATGTACATGAAAAGATGCTCAACATGATTTAGTCAGCATTGAAATACAAATAAAACCACAATGAGTTACTACAACATACCATAAAAATGACCATAATGAAAACAACTGAAATACTCAAGGGTTGACCAGGATGTGAAGAACCTGAAACCCTGAATATATTGCTTGTGGTAATGTAAACTGGTAGTCATTTTGGAAAAAAAATTGGCAATTTCTTAAAAACTCATAAGCTTATCAGACCCAATAATTCCACTCTTATGAAAAACTTTGTTCACACAGAGAGTGATACACAAATGTTCACAGCATTATTTATGACAGCCAAAAAGCTGAAACAACATAAACATCCATCAACTGATAGATAAAATGTGATATATCCATGTAACATTATTCAGCAATAAAAAAATGACAACTGACACAAAGTACAATCTGAATCAACCTCAAAAAAAATTATGTTAAGTGAAAAATGATACAAAAACCGTAGAGACAGAAACTCAGCAACACCATCAAGCAAAATAACATTCACATTATAGGGATCCCAGAAAGAGAAAGGGGGACAAAAATTTACTTGAATAACTGAAAACTTCTCAAATCTGGGGAAGAAAACAGAAATCCCGATCAAGGAGGCACAGAGAGTCCCCAACAAAATCAAGCAAAGGAGGTCCACACCAAAGCCTTGTAACTAAAATGGCAAAAAGCAGGAATAAACAGAGCATTTTAAAAGCATTTAAAAAGAACAGTTAGATACAAAGGAAACCCCTTAAGGCTATCAGCTGATTTTTCACCAGGAACTTCACAGGACAGACAGTAATGGCATGATGTATTCAAAGTGCTAAAAGAGGGGCATCTGGTGGCTCAGTCTGTAGGGCGTCTGACTTCGGTTGAAGTCATGATCTCACAGTTCGTGAGTCTTAGCCCCATGTCAGCTCTGTGCTGACAGCTCAGAGCCTGGAGTCTACTTCAGATTCTGTGTCTCCCTCTCTCTCTGACCCTTCCTTGCTCTTTTTCTCCCTCTCAAAATTAAACAAACATGAAAAAAAATTTTTTTAATAAAAAAGTGCTAAAAGAAGAACATCTGTGGGACGCCTGGGTGGCTCAGTCAGTTGAGCATCCGGCTTGGGCTCAGCTCATCATCTCATGGTTTCTGAGTTCGAGCCCCGCATCAGGCTCTGTGCTGACAGCTCAGAGTCTGCAGCCTGCTTCGGATTCTGTGTCTCCCTCTCTCTCTCCCCCTCCCCTGCTCACACTCTGTCCCTCTCTCTCAAAAATAAACAAACATTAAAAAAAAAAATTAAAAAAAAAAAAGAAGAACATCTGCAACCAAGATACTCTATCCAGCAAGCTATCATTCAAAATAGGAGATATACAGTTTCTCAAACAAAAACCAAAGGAGTTCATCACCACTAAATCAGCCCTACAAGGAACATTAAAGGGGACTCTTTGAATAGAAAGGACAGATCATAAGAGTCAGTAGGGGGCACAAAAGCAGTAAAATTAAGTGTATTTATAAAAAAAAAAATCAGTCAAGATATACACAAAGTAAAAGGATGTAAAGTGTGACACCATATACCTAAAACGTGGGGGGGGCAGTGGAGTAAAGAATGGGTTCAAATTTAAGGTATCATCAACTTAATATAAACGGTTATATGCAGATGTTATATACCGAGTGGTAACCACAAACCAAAAACCAATAATAGATATGCAAAGAATAAAGAGAAAGGAATCCAAGTATATCACTAAAGAAAGCCAGCAAACTATGAAAGAGCAAGAGAAGAAACAAAGAACTACAAAAACAACCATAAAACAAGTAACAAAATAGCAATATATGCCTATCAATAATTATTTTAAATGTAAATAGACTAAACACTCCAATCAAAAGACATAGTGTGACAGATGGATAAAAAATCAAGACCAATCAATATGCTACCTTCATATCAGACAAAGACACATGCAGACCAGGGTGCCTGGGTGGCTCAATCAGTTAAGCATCTAACTTCAGCTCAGGTCATGATCTCATGGTTCATAAGTTTGAACACTATATAATCATCACTATATAATCATCAATAGAACAATCCAACAAGACGATGTAACAATTGTAAATATTTATGCATCTAACATGAAAGCACCTAAATACATAAAGCAGCTAGTAACAAATATACTCTATAGTAAAACCGTAATAGCAGGGGACTTTAACCCCCAACTCATATCAATGGATACATCATCCAAATAGAAAATCAACAAGGAAACCATAGTTTTGAATGAAATACTGAACCAGATGGATCTAATACATAGTCAGAACATTCCATCCTAAGACAGTGCAGTACACATTCTTTTTAAGCACACATTTAACATTCTACGAATAGATCACATATTGGGCCATAAAACAAGTCTCAACAAATTCAGAACAACTGAAGTCATATACATCTTTTCCAACCACAACACTATGAAATCAACCACAAGAAAAAAATCTGTCAAGAACACAAAGCATGGAGGTTAAATAATATGCTACTAAACAATGAATGAGTCAACAAAGAAATCAAAATTAAAAAAAAAAAAAAAAAACATGGAGGCAAATGAAAACAGTCCAAAATCTTGGGGATGCAGCAAAAGCTGTTTTAATAGTTAAATTTATAGCAATAGAGGCCTACCGCAAAAATGAAAATCTCCAATATGCAACCTAACCTTACACCTAAAGGAGCTATAAAAAGAACCAAACCCAAAACCAGCAGAAGGAATTAAAGAGTAGCGCAGAAATAAGTGAAATAGAAACTAAAAAAACCAATAGAACAGATCGATGAAACCAGGAACTAGTTCTTTGAAAAGATCAACAAAATTAATAAACCTTTAGCCAGACTCATCAAAAAAAAGAGAGGACTCAAAAATCAGAGATGAAAAAGGAGAGGGATGGTTGGGTGGCTCAGTCAGTTAAGTGACTTGCTTGGGCTCAGGTCATGATCTTGCAGTTTGTGAGTTCGAGCCCCGTGTCAGGCTCTGTGCTGACAGAGCCTAGAGACTGCTCCAGATTCTGTCTCCCTCTCTCTCTGCCCCTCTCCCTCTCATGCTATCTCTGTCTCTCAAAAATAAATATTAAAAAAAAATTTTCTAATAAAAAAAAATGAAAAAGGAGAAATAACACCACACATATACAAATAATTGTAACAGAATATTATGAAAAATTATATGCCAACCAACTGGACAACCTAGAAGTGGAAAATTCCTAGAAATTTAACCTCCCAAACTGAACAAGGAAAAAATAGAAGATTTGCACAGACCAATCACCAGCAATGCAATTAAATCAGTAATCAAAAAACTCCCAAGAAACAAAAGTCCAGCACCAGACTGCTTCATGGGTGAATTCTGCCAAACATTTAAAGAAGAGTTAATAACCATTCTTCTCAAACTATTGCAAAAAATAGAAGAAAAGCTTCCAAAAATCAGTCTATGAGGCATTACCCTGATACCAAAACCAAGATGCTACAACAAAAAGAACTACAGACTAATATTTCTGATGAATACAGATGCAAAAATCCTCAACAAAATAGTGGCAAACCAAGTCTAACAATACATTTAAAAAAATCATTCACCACCATCGATGGGATTTACTCCTGGATTGCAACGGTGATTCAGTATTTGCAAAATCAACATGATACACATAAGGTCAGTAAGAGAAAGAATAAAAACCACATGATTTCAAAAGATGCAGAAGTAAACATTTGACAAAGTACAACATCCATCCATGATTAAAAACAACAAGGGGCACCTTGTTGGCTGGGTGGCTCAGTCGGTAAGTGTCCAATTTCAGCTCAGGTCATGATCTCGCAGTTTGTGAGTTCAAGCCCCACATCAGGCTCTGTGCTGACAGCTCAGAGCCTGGAGCCTGCTTCGGATTCTGTGCCTCCCTCTCTTTCTGCTCCTCCCCCATTCACACTCTGTCTCTCTCTCAAAAATAAACATTAAAAAAAAAATTAAAAAAAAAAACACTTCTACAAATAGGGTCAGAGAGAACATACCTCAACATAATAAAGGACATATATGAAAACCCAGGACTAACATTATACTCAATGATGAAAAATCGAGAGCTTTTCCCCTAAGGTCAGGAACAAGACAAGGATGTCCACTCTCACCCCTCTTATTCAATACAGCATACAAAACAGCCACAGCAATCAGACAACAAAAATGAGGCATCCGAATTGGTAAGGAAGAAGAAAATGTAAGACCTGATACCATTAGGGGTGCCTGGGTGGCTCAGTCAGTTAAGTGTCTGAGTCTTGCATATGACAGGATACTATATACAGAAAACCCTATAAAGACTCCACCAAAAAACTACTAGAACTGATAAATGATCTCAATAAGGTCACAGGATACAAAATCAGCATCAGAAACCCACTGCATTTTTCTATACACTTATAATGGAAGTAACAGAAAGAGAAATTAAGAAAATAGTCACATTTACAATTGCACCAAAAAGAATAAAATAGCAATGAGGTGGAACACTTGTACTGTGAAAACTATAAAATGCTGGTAAAAAAAAAAAAAAAACAAAAAACTGAAAACAATACAAATGGAAATATATACTATGTTCATGGACTGAGAAAAATTGTTAAAATGTCCATACTACCCAAAGCAGTCTATAGATTTAATGTAATCCCTATCAAAATACCAACAGTAATTCAGAATTAGAATAATCCTAAATTGTATGGAACCACTCATATCCTGAGTAACCAAAGCAATAAAAAAGAAAAACAAAACTGGAGGTATAACAATCCCAGATTTCAAGTTTTATTACAAAGCTGTAGTAAACAAAACAATAGGATACTGGCACAAAAATACTTAGATCAATGAACACATTAGAAAGTCCAGAAATCAACCCACAATTATATAGTCAATTAATCTTCAACAAAGGGGGCAAGAATATGCAATGGGAAAAAGACAGTCTCTTCAACAAATGGTGTTGGGAAAACTGGACAGCTATATGCCAAAAAATGAAACTGGACCACTTTCACCACACACAAAAAATGAACTCAAAATGGATTAAAGACCTAAATGTAAGACCTGATACCATTAGGGGTGCCTGGGTGGCTCAGTCAGTTAAGTGTCTGAGTCTTGATTTTGGCTTAGATCATGATCTCACAGGTTCATGGGATCAAGCCCCACATCTGGCTCTACCCTCACAGAGCAGAGTCTGCTTAGGATTCTCTCTCACTCTCTCTCTCTCTCTGGCCCACCCTGATTATGCTCTCTCAAAATAAATAAAACATTAAAAAAAAAAAAAAAAAAAGACCTAAAACCATTTAAGTCCTAGAAGAGGGGGCACCTGGGTGGCTCAGTCAGTTAAGTGTCCAACTTTGGCTCAGGTCATGATTTCACAGTTTGTGATTTCGAGCCCCATGTCAGGCCCTGTGCTTACAGCCAGAGTCTGGAGGGTTCTGTGTCTCCCTCTCTCTCTGCCCCTCCCTGCTCATCAATAAATAATGAATAAACATTAAGAAATATATAAAAAATAATAATAAAGTCCTAGAAGAGAGCACAGGCAGTAATTTCTCTGATAGTGACCATAGCAACATTCTTCTAGATAGGTCTCCTAAGGGAAACAAAAGCAAAAATAAACTATTGGGACTTCATCAAAATAAAAAAGTTTCTACAGAGTGAAAGAAACAAATCAATGAAACTATAAACAACCTACTGAATGAGAGAAAATATTTGCAAATAATGTATCTGATAAAGGGTTAGTGCCCAAAATATATAAAGAACTGATATAGCTTAACATTCCAAAAACAAATAATCCAGTCAAAAACTGGGCAGAAGACATGAACAGATATTTCTCCAAAGAAGACATCCTTAGCCAACAGGCACATGAAAAGATGCTCAACATCACTTATCATCATGGAACTGCAAATCAAAACCATAATGAGATACCACCTCACACCTGTGAGGTGGCAAAAATCAAAAACACAACAATAAGTGTTGGCAAGGACACGAAGAGAAAAGCACCTTCATGCACCACTGGTGGAAATGCAAACTTGTGCAGCCGCTGTGGAAGACAGTATGGAGGTTCCTCAAAAAAAAATTAAAAACAAAATTACCCTATGATCCAGTAATCGCTCTGCTGGGTATTTACCCAAAGAATACAAAACACTAATTCTAATTCCAAGGGATATATGCACCCCTATGTTTACTGGAGCATTATTTACAATAGCCATATTAGAGAAGCAACCCAAGTGTCCATCAATAGATGAATGGATAAAAGTGATACACACACACAAACACAGGAATATTACTCAGCCATAAAAAAAGAATAAAATCTTGCCATTTGCAACAACATGGATGGAACTAGAGTATAATGCTAAGTGAAAGAAGTCAGAGAAAGACAAATACCATGTGATTTCACTCATATGTGGAGCTTAAGAAACAAAACAAACGCAGGGTGCCTGGGTGACTCAGTCAGTTAAGCGTCTGACTTCAGCTCAGGTCATGATCTTGCAGTTCATGAGTTCAAGCCCCGTGTTGGGTTCTGTGCTGAGAGCTCAGAGCCTGTAGCCTGCTTCAGATCCTGTGTCTCCCTGTCTCTCTGTCCCTCCTCCACTCAGCTCTGTCTCTCTCTCAAAAATAAACAAACTTAAAAAAAAAAAAAAAATGGGGGCGCATGGGTGGCTCAGTCGGTTAAGTGTCCAACTTCGACTCAGGTCATGATTTCACGCTCTGTGAGTTCCAGCCCCGCGTCAGGCTCTGTACTGACAGCTCAGAGCCTGGAGCCTGCTTCAGATTCTGTGTCTCCCTCTCTCTCTGGCCCTCCCCCATTCATGCTCTGTCTCTCTCGGTCTCAAAAATAAATAAACATTAAAAAAAATTTTTTTTTTAAATAAATAAATAAGTAAATAAAAATGAACAAAAGAAAAAGACAAAAAAGACTCTTAAGTATACAGAACTGATGGTTACCAGAAAGGAGCTGGGGGAGGGAGATGGGTGAAATAGGTGAAAGGGATTAAGAGTTCACTTATTGTGGGGTACCTGGGTGGTTCAACTCAGTTAAGTGTCTGACTTTGGCTCAGGTCATGATCTCATGGTTCATGAGTTCGAGCCCCACATCGGGCTTTCTGCTGTCAAGGCAGAGCCCGCTTCAGATCCTCTGCCCCCCTGTCTCCACCCCCCCCCCACTTGCACTTTTACTCTCTCTCAAAATAAATAAACTTAAAAAAAAAGTTCACTTATCAATAAGGAGCACTGAGTAATGTATGGCACTGTTAAATCACTACATTATACACCTGAAACTAATACTGTTGTTAATTTTACTGGAATTCAACAAGTCACTGAATTACATGCTTACATTGCTTCTCAGCCTTTTGGCTAAGATCAAGTGTAGTATCTGTTCTTTTCAGAGTTACATGCTTACAATGGATGGATTTTAGGGTTTGTAAATTATACCTCTTATAAAACTTCCAAAAAAATGTTAAGGTCATAGAGGAAAAAGAAAAACTGTCCCAAATTAAAGGAAATTAAATAGGTAAGACAACTAAAGACAGTACTTAATCCTGGACTGGATGGGGCATAGGGGTACAGGAGAACAGCTACCATAGGCTTTATTAGGATCACTTGATGAAATCTGAATTGCCATAGATAAAAATATTGATGAATTCATATTAAATTTCCTGATTTCTATTACTGTACTCATTTTATCACAGAATGTCCTTGTTCTCAGGAAACACACAATGAAGGCTTTAAGGGCTAAAGGAGGTACAATCTCCAGTTTATTCTCAAATGTTTCAGAGAAATATAACCTGCAAATATATACTTATGGAGAGAAATGATAGAGCAAATGGGCAAAATGTAAACAAGTGGTGAATCTGGGTAAAGGGCATACAGGGAGTTCCTTGAACTGTTTTTGGAATTTTTAGGTAAAATTTGAAATTTTATAAAAATTACAAAAAAAATTTTAAACAGTACAGTAGCAGGAAGTGGCTGGAGCTGTAGAAATGACAAGCAGCATTAGTAAATAATTTATTAAAGTCACTGAAGCCTATCTCCTGAAAAGAAAACACAACACAACTTGCAGCCTATACTCACAAAGATGGGTTAGACTAGGAGATATTCTAAAACCCTGATAACCTCTAAAATGTGGGGATTTACTGCCACTTCTCTTATGGCCATGCTTTCTTTCCTTCATTTCCAACACAGGCATGACTACCAGGTTAGGGGGCAAAGGAGATTTTCCAGGCCTAAACTGTTCTGACTATGCCACCCAAAGTGCTAATTCTCCCCAGTAGGTTATTCCTAGAGCTCAAGATTAAAGATTAAAAAGTAGGTTCACAAAGTGGCTTCTCAACGAACATGTGTATTCCCACAACTAGCAGAGCAGCTTACACAAATACACATTTTTCTGATGGATCACAAAGGGCAGTAGCCAGGGATAAAACATTCATAAGCCTGCAGGCCAGGGAGATGACAAGAACAGCTGGCCTGATTAGAAACAATGTCTGCCTGTCTCTTTCCTGCCTTCTCCCTATTTCCTCCCCTCCCCAGAAATACAGACCTCTCCCTTTCCTCAAGTTTCCATCTGGCAGTATCTCTCTCCCTTACCCCAACCTCCTTTACCTTCTTATAACATACTTCCTACTTCAAGTAATACATCTAATCTACTTTTGTGTTTTTCATTTCTTTCTTTGTAATTTTAGTTTGTAAGTAAGCAGAAAGATCTGATATACTGTTCATCAAATGTTTCTGAATAGTGGGATTTGGCTGATTTTTCTTCTTTGTACTACAACTTGAACTTCATATGATGATATTGTGTTTTAAACAAAATAAAATACTATTTTTTTAATTCCTAATTCTAGCAAATCAATTCATTTTAAACTTTCATAATATTCCATGTCCCTTGCTTTTGAGAAAAATAATTAGGTGATTTCCCCTATAAGTGATCTTTAATTTTGTTTTCCCCTAAGAGTTGCCCTCTGTGATAAAAAAAAAAAGTAAACCCTCTCCACCTACTCTCTTGCTTTTTGTACACCTTCCATGCCTTCCCCAATGACACAGGAAGAAGCCACAGAACAGACACAAGGTAGATAACAAGGAATAGGGATGGGAAAGCTCTAACCAGGGCACAGCTTAGAAATTAAGCCTTGTATTATTTTATTCTGTAAATGCTATTAACAGGTTTCTTACCAGAAAAATGTCTGCATAGCCAGCCAAAGACTCTACTCCCTCTTGGATCCGTGCTCCCCCAGAGTCATTCAGTCCAATCACTGGAGCCCCCACTGTCATGGCCTGGTCCATGATCTGAGACAGCAAAGCAATCTTTTATGAGACAACTGATCCTTTTATCAAAAACAATTTATAAAGTACCATGGTGTTTTCTGGAAAATGTTCCAAGTGCACTTTTCTTTTTAAATGCTCATTCTGAGAGAGAGAGAGAGAGGAGAGCACGCGCATGTGAATAGGGAGAGGGGCAGAGAGAGAAGAGAGAGAATCCCAAGTAGGCTCCACACTGTCAGCACAGAGCACGATGCAGGACTCAATCTCATGAGCCATGAGATCATGACCTGAGCTGCAATCAAGAGTTGGATGTTTAACCAAGTGAGCCATTTGGGCACTCCTAATTACACTTCTCAAAACAGGAATCATTAACACTGGCTTCATTCCCCATGATGATTAGGTACCTCCATGGAAAACAGAACCAAAATTTTAAGGGCTGATTAAAGCCCTTCAGGCATCCAAGAGCCAAAGCACTTCCCACCAGCAGGGGATAAGACTGCTCATAGCAACCATTTCTGAGCCACAGGCCCAGGCTATAATATTTTCCAGTATCCAGTTTTGTTCCCAACTTTTTTTTTTCAAGCAGGTTCCATGCCCAATGTAGGGCTTGGGCATGGCCTTGAGAACTCATGACCTTGAGATCTCATGACCTTGAGATCAAGAGTCACATGTTCTACTGGCTGAGCCAGTCAGGCGTCACCACCTACCCCTGCCCCCCTTACTCTTTTGAAAGAACTGACACTAAGCACAATAACAAAATAGTATTTTTATGAAAGTACATGTAGATCCATCTGTTAACCAGAGCCAGGCCCAAGCCTGATTTCACTTGCAATAAGGCATATTTTCCTCATGGGTCAGTAGTTGAGGGCTTAATAAGCAACATTCCTAAGAACCCTTTTCAGTTCACAAAGTACTTCCGCTTCCATTATCTCATTCAACCTGATAACAGAGGCAGTGAAAAGAAAAATTAGAGAGGATTAAAAGTTAAGTGATCGGCCCAAGGTTTCAGAAATAATACATGACAAGATCACATCTAGAATCCAGGTTTTCCATTACACAGGGAAGCACTGCTTGACTATTAACAGTCAACCGTACCTTTAATTCCACATTTCTCCAAGTATGATCTATACTTTTATTCATCTCCAGAGCATCTCATCACTAGCAGTGGGGGTTTTTTAGGTTTTTTTTTTAATTTTTTTTTACATTTATTTATTTTTGAGAAACAGAGTGAGACAAAGCATGAGCAGGGGAGGGGCAGAGAGAGAAGGAGACACAGAATCTGAAGCAGGCTCCAGGCTCTGAGCAAGTGGTCAGCACAGAGCCTGATGCGGGACCCGAACCCGCAAACTGTGAGATCATGACCTGAGCCGAAGTTGGACACTCAACAGACTGAGCCACCCAGGTGCCCCAGCAGTGTTTTTTAAAATACCATCATATAATCCTTGCACTGTTCTTTATCCTTTAGTACCTGGACTCTCCACCTAGATCATGGGCTCTTTACCTGGAGTCTTCAGAATCCCAAGGGGTCTGTAATAGATTTCGTCCATGCAGTGCTTGGATGGGAAAAAATTTAATCTTTACCTTTATTAACTCTAGCTGATCTTTAACATACCTTTTAATTATGAACACAGGAAACAAAATCATTATTTTATGAGAAATACCTGTGACTTTATATTAATAGAAGCCACGGATATTTTTATGTCACACTAAAGTTGCAGATATCTTGAAGTAGCATTTTCACTCATGCCTACTTTGAAACTATAGAGGTTTAAATGCACAGCTAAATCTTGTTATTTGATAAATTTGAAAGCACACAGATTACAAATAGGAGTGCCTGGGTGGCTCAGTTGATTAAGCATCCAAGTCTTGATTTCAGCTCAGGTCATAATCTCACAGTTGGGGAGATCAAGCCCCATGTCAGGCTCTGTGCAGACAGTGCAGAGCCTGCTTGGGATTTTCTTTCTCTCTCTCTCTCTCTCCCTCCCTCCCTCCCTCCCTCCCTCCCTCCCTCCCTCTCAAAATAAACAAACATAAAAAGCATGAATATTACAATTGTAATTTTTTTTTAATATTTTTTAATTCTTTGTAATCCTACATATCTTATGCATGTAAATCATTACCAGGTTGCCAAAGGGATCCATGATACAAAAAATGTGAAGAATTCCTGCCTTGGACTAAAGGGATGTTTGGGTCTGCACCCACCCCACATACACAGCTCATTGCCTTGCACCCCAATATTTAATATGAACTATGTGACTGATGAAAGTACTGGGTTTTCAAGATTAAATACTTACTTTGCAGATCTTTTGGGCATGTGCCCCAGACAGACTACCTCCAAAAACTGTAAAATCCTAAAAAGAAAACAAATCAACAAATAAAATATAGTCACTAGCCAGGAATGAAAAGCCAGGAGGAAGACAAAATGAAAAACTCTTAGTCAAAAGTTTTTGAAGGATTTTCAGGAGTTCAAAAAATTAGGAATGGTCTTTTATTCACTATTCTATGGAGTAATTTGTACCTTAGAGGGAATTCATGTATTGTCAACAGCAAAAGACAGTCTTTGCTCTACAAAAATGAATCCTAGCTCTCTAAGGAAAACTTTTCATGCAGAATTAACCTGAAAAATCAGATTCTATAGATGTCAGGCAGGCAATTCTATTACTAGAAATATTTGCCATTCTGGGGCTCCTGGGTAGCTCAGTCAGTTGGGCATCCGACTTCGGCTCAGCTCATGATCTTGCGGTCCGTGAGTTCGAGCCCCACGTCGGGCTCTGTGCTGACAGCTCAGAGCCTGGAGCCTGTTTCAGATTCTGTGTCTCCCTCTCTCTGACCCTCCCCCGTTCATGCTCTGTCTCCCTCTGTCTCAAAAATAAATAAACGTTAAAAAAAAAAAAAAAGAAAAAGAAATATTTGCCATTTTGACGAGAGGTTAAAAAAAAAAAAAAGACAATCAGAGCCCTCACGGCTTCCTCTTGCTTATGGAATTTCATTACCTTCTGATATAAAGGGCTTCTTGTGGGAAGGACCTCCTTTCTAAAACCACCTCAAAAAGCGAGTAATTAAAAACAGAGTCAGCTCAGGAGGACAAAAAAAGAAGAGGAAACAATGGCAGAGGAGAGAGTGAACAACAAACTCAGGGGAACTGAAAGCACAAAAAGAATATCTGACTTGGAGCAAATGGAAGCCTATATACTGCAGGGGGAGTAACCACAAGGATGGAACAACCCAGGAACTATAGGAAGGGGGGGGGGGCAGGGGAACAGACTGATAAAAACTCTGGGTTAGGAGCAGTTGGACCCCACAGGGCCTCTCCTTCACCTTGAGAAGAGGAAACATTTATTCTCTAAAGCAATTTCACCAGAAGGACTCTGGATTCACAATCACCAGTGGCAAAAGAAAGCAAAGGTGAGGCTAAAAACATCTGAGATTAGGAACCTATACAAGAATAGATTGTCCTCCCCCAGAACATACCTATGAACAATTATCAGTCAAGAGACTAAGGCTGCTTCTACAGAAAAGCAGAAGATCCCCAGAAAAAACAACTGCAGATATTAACATTTTGGGGATCAGTACAAAAAACTGGCTCATCACTCCCTACCCTAAGTATCCTTCAGGGCTTATTTCAAATGCCCCATTTTCCCTAAAGCATTCCTCAAGGCTGAATGTGATCGTCCACTGTCCCGGGCCCACAGCACTTACCCAGAATCACTCTTGCCCTCATCTGTACAGATCTCCTGTTCTGCCCCAATTTATCTACAAAATGAGATTAGGTTTTTCAGGGCAGGAACTCTGGCTCAGTCATCTCCCTCTCCTTGCCCCTAATCCTCATCCTACCCTACCCCACGGGCATAAGAGGTAATCAAAAGTATCAATTCAATGAATTTTGTATTTGCTCAAAAGTTAGAAGGTTGAGTCCAGAAAGTACAATAACTTACTTTGTTCTAGCTATCTTATTAATAATTCCTTCTGTACACGTTTTTGCATCTTTCTTTCTGTACAAGTTTTTGCCTAGCTCTCATAATTTCTTCTAGTTAAGTAGTTGGTAGACCCATTTATAACAGTTTTAAAACATGTCACAGGTAATTCATTAAGTGAATAAGTACTAAGTACATTTAAAATTAATCAGTTATTTAATAGTGAACCCATAATTTTAATATTTAACAAGCTTTATAATTTTAGATCTGTAAAAGGAACTAAGTATTTAGAATTATACGTATACTTCCATGTCTTGAGGTGGAGAGGGGTGGTAATCAAACCCAAAATAATAAAGTGTTAGTTTACTATTAGCTGCTGTAACAATTACCACAAATTCAGTGGTTTAAAACAACACAAATTTATTCTCTTCACAGTTCTGTAATTTAGAAGTCTTACATGGGCCTCACTGAGCTACTCTCAAGGTTAGCATGATTAGATGTCTTTCTGGAGGCTCCAAGGGAGAATCTGTTTTCTTGCCTTTTCCCTGTTCTGGCGACCAAATGCATTCCTTTGCTCATGACCTCCTTCCTCCATCTTCTCAGACACCAATGGCAGGTGAAGCCCTTCCCAGCACATTCTTCCGACCTCCTCTTCTGCCTCTCCTTCTTTTAAGGACCCTTGTGTTTATATGTGTCCACCTGGGTAACCCAGCCTACTTTATTTTAAGGCCAGCTAATCAGTGACACTAATTCCATCTGCAGCTTAATTCTCCTTTGCCATGTAAGGTAATATAGTCACAGGTTTTGAGAATTAGGAGTTGGACATCTTTGGGAGCTATTCTGCCTACTATATTTTCCTATGGTTTCAGTGTGAAGAAACTGTATCCGTCCTTATGAAGCCTAACAAAACTTGTTTGAATAGTTTCATGAAGCCCAAAACTGAGGGGCCTATGTTCCTGAGACTCAAGTCCCTTCCACCCAGGCTGCATTCACAGCACTCTCTTAGGCCCACACATTGCCCAGGACATGGATGCCCTCCAGGCACACACCCAACCCACCAAGAAACATCTCATTCACTTAGAATAAACTCCTGGTTCCTGGGACTTTTTACATGATTACTGCCCTGTGATTATCCCTAAAACAGACTCAGGATTCTGAGAAAAACACATACTATGGTAGAATATTCTGGACACATGCACTGAAAAACAAAGTATATCCCTCTTCTGCCCCCACTACAGGCAAGTTTTCATTCCTCAAGACTTTCTTCTCACATAGTTGGTCCTGGCTCTGCCCTCCAGGAAAGCTCGGCCTATTCGAGTTATTAAATACCTGACTGAAGACATAAACCAATCTTCCATTGATTCGGCCCCGTCCAGTGACCACACTGTCTCCAGGAAACTACCAGAAAAACAGAAAAATAAAAGTTAAAAAAACCAAATACATCTTTTAATGAATTTGACAATTATGCCCGAATGAAAGACCAAAAAAATAAAATAACCCACCCTAAATTTCTTAAAATTCAATATGAACCAAGAACATGAAGGAATCTCCCCTTCCCCTTCTCAGCTCTGCAATAGCAAGCACTAGGCTACTGGTTCATCAACAGAGGTAACGGACACTATAGTTAGGCCTCATCTTCCTTCTTAACAGTAAAATAATCAAGACTCCCCCTAGGGCCACTGCTACCAAATGCCACAGGAAGGAGAAGGGCATATAATGACACATGGCAACTCTAGAAAGCCACACACCCCACCTCCAAGCCTTAGGGAAAACCCATCATTTTGCTTGGAATCCTGGAATATTGTGTAGCCCATAATGACTCAAACGGAGCCAGCTGATGCGATGCCAAATTCACAAATCTTTGGTGAATAACAGCATATATACAGACCTGAAGAAAACTGATCAAAAATGAATCCAGAGAACTCTGCATACCATGGAGAACATCCAATTAAAAAAAGTGTCGGTGACTCTGACTTTAAAAACTCCATAAAGTCAAAGTGTCAAAAGAGGCAAGTGGTCCTGCTTTAGGGGTCTCTGGTGCCTAGATGGACCAGAACACAACCAAGACATTTTCGCCTTTCCTTCTAAGTTTGTCACTCCATACCTGCAAGAACTCTGAACCCACAACCAGAGACCTGGAAACTGGGCCATAGTCACACTGCACAAGGTATGAACAGTCCCATTCCATTCCTTCATCTGCAAAGGTAACTGGGGGAATCTGGAGGCCCAATAGTACTTCTTCAGAGGCACTCTTACAGTTTCAGCCCTCTAACTTGAAAACTATTAAATGTACCTTGAGTTCCAGATGGCCTTCATTATTAGGCTAATGAGTAGGTCAGCAGGGCCACGGCTAGACAGTGCAACTTAGAGGCTCACACCACCATTGTAAAAAGATACCTTATTCTTATCAGCAGCCATTCCAAAATCTGCACATCTGTGTTCCACAAACATGTCGCTCTCAACAAAACTGCCAGGGTCCAGCAAGAGGCTGATCCGCTCTCTGGCAGTCAGCTTTCCCTAAAATACAACAAAAACCATTCAGTCATGTCATCATAGAGAAGGTCAGTAAGCAAGGAGTGCTTGTGAGTGGGCCACGAAGACAGGTTTTGCCCCTTCACCTCACATGAAAGCCTCTATTCCATCAACCCACCCAAAACACTGGTGTTATCAGTAGATATCAGCCAGTAAGTAAATCAGGGCAGACAGGCTACTCCAGGAGCTACCAACTGTGGAGGGTAAATAAGGAAGTGGGAAGAGGAAAAGATGGAGAGAAGTGGGGGTAAGGAGAGCCTGACCCTGGAACAAGATAACTAGTTACACAAACATTTACTGGAGACCTAAGGAGTAATAAAAAGAAGAATGGAAAAGTAGGAGGTGGAAAACTAAATCAGGCTTACTGAAGGGCCTAAGGCTACACCCCCACATTCACAAGTTTCTTCTAGGGAACCCCACACAAACTCACCTCACTAGTGTCCAACCCCAAAGACACTTTCAGGACTACTTCCTGGTTCTTCTGCCTCTTCTATGGCTTCTCCTACTATCCTACATTGGGGCTCGGCTTAGAAACCCCACACCTGACAGTGATACTATAATATGGCAACAACCCCACAGCAGGTAGTGCCTGAGATGAAAAGGAGTTAAACAGAGTGGTAAAGAGCTCATGTGAGAGGAGTGAAAAATTGCTTCTTGGAGAGGAGGTTGGAACCTTCAACTTATCAAGAGCCTCTGTTGCTTGGACTCTCAAGCCCTTAGACTAAGCCAAACACCCAGGCCTACTGTCCTCTGCCCTCTCTCCACCCCAGGGAAAAACCTCAAGTTGGCTCTTTTTTCCCCCCATAATAAAGCAGCCAAAGCCAGTGAGGTCGTTTTAAAACAGACAAGCGTATACACTGTTGTGTGGAGTAAGTTTTCCAGAAAGCAATTTAGCAACATATATTAGAGTGTTCAAAATATTCCTATCTTTTGACCCAGTGATTCCGTTTCTGGAAATCTATCCTATGGAAGTCATCCAAAAATTGCTGAAAAGGGGGTGGAGTGGGGGATTTAAATCAAGTCAGCCTCCTAAGTCAGCTCTGGCAAAAGAAAAATAGTTTCTGGAGCCTGCATCAAAACCCAGTAGGGTCCACCTAGCGAAGAGGTGGGGTGATGTTCCAGGGAGAATTCAGCAATGGGCCCCAATACAAAGCGTGCACAGGAGCACTGCCAGGCCTTTCCAAAGTATGATGTAAAAATTCCTTCAACCCAGACAGAGCCACCCCAGGGGAGGAAGGGAAAGCACTCCTGGCACCACACACAACGAAATATACATCTTGCTCCCAAGAGTTAAGAATTATTACTATCTTCTGTTTAGAATAAACTGACTCCTCAGGATTAAGTAACTTGTCAAAAAGGAATGGTCACCTTCATGTTCTTGTCAAATGGGGATTTCCATCTAAATCAACACCTAGAATTCAATCAAGAACTAGTTCGAATTTCCTCACTGAAGACCCCCAGCCTTCCACCCCAGTCACCACCCCCAGGCTTGACATGTGCCTCGGTGCCCTTCACCGCTAAGAATTTCACTTCTGCATCTTCCCGGTTATTTAACTTACTCAGCACAAAGGTCCAGTTTCACACACATGTCAGTGACGCACCGCGTGAGCCTATTTCCAAGTCCCTGGTCACCCATCTGGGCCTCAGTTTCTCCTGCTGATAAATGGCCACCCAGCTTATCTCTGAAGGCCAGCTGTAATTCTCGCCTCAAAAACCTCCCTGCCTCCGTCGCGCATCGTGCCTTTCCTACCCAGCATGTCTATGCATGCTGAGATCTTAAAGGCGTTCAGCCAGCATTGAGGAGGCAGAAGTTCCCACAAGATCCGGGAGCTCAACCCACCCCAGATTAATGTGAGAGTTTGCCCAAGTTTCTTCCCCCACCATATGCTTCGATTTTCCTGTTACCATGATGGAGCAAGAACCGTATACTACCTACCACTCTTCCTCCGGGCATGAGAAGAACACGCAGAATTTTTGTTTTGTTTCGTTTTTTTATTAAGTGCCCGTCATCGCTTCTGTAGCTCTACCAATAAGATTGTGAGGGGGAAAATACTATTTTCTCCTTTCAATAAACTGACTCCTAGCGATTAACTGGTCCAAAAGTTTATAGAAGTTAAATGGTGAGTTGTCTGGGGCCGAGCAGCTGCGACTAAAAATCCAGAAGTAAAGCACAGGGCAATGAGGCACAAAGGTGCTTATTCTCGTTTTACCTGCCATTTGGTGAAAGGCTACAGGTTCTCAAGGTGAACCCCGCCCCTCCTCGGCATCGCGCGGATTGGCTGAAAGGACTGGGGCGCCGCGAGCCGGCAACTGTGTAATAGGTTGCGAACGCCAGGGGGATGGTCGGGTCCCCCAGGACTCACTCGTTTATGCTGTGCGTCGATGCGACGCTGGCCTCCTCCCAGCAACGCGGCGCTGCGCTTGTTTTCGATGCGCTCGTTAACCGAGACGGGCTGGCTACACAGGCTGCGGACAGCACCGCGGAGACCGCCCACCACAACGCTGAGTCTTGCTCCAGCCGCCACCACGCGCATTGCTACCGCCATCTTTGCTCCGCGGCGAGCTCCCAGCCCCTGCGCCTGAGTACGCTTCTGCGTCAAGCATGGGCATCGGATTCTGCGCCTGCGCAGCATGGGTGGGACGTAGAGAGCCTATGGGCTGGACGTCACAGCACGCTTAGGAGAAAAGCCTGAGAGTTTGAGTCTCCCTACCGCTCTGGGACATCATCCTGAGAAGGATAGTACTGTCCTCAGATCTGGTGCCTTTCTTGCTGCACAGAAGATGGATTTAATCCTTGCTCTTTTCTGGCTACCTTGACCTCGAATTTGGTCGTCCCACCACCTCCAGAAAATGAGTAGGTAATAGGAGCTAACCAACATGTATTAAACACTGCCAGGTGTGGCTTAAAGCACTCACGTGCATTAGCTTATTATCCTGATTTCACAGATGAGGCAAATGAAGCACAGAGAGGTAGAGTGATTTGATCAAGAGCCAACACTAAAGATGTGGTGGAACCAGGATTCAGACACACAGACCAACTATGTGCCGCACTTAACCTCTAGTGGGTAGTTCTCAAAATGTGGGCCCAGCAGTGGGAACAAGTGGGAAATGCAGACTTTCAAATTCTCATACTCCGCCCCAGACCAACTGAATTAAATTCTGAGGGAGCAGCCAGCAATCTGTTTCACCAGACGACCTCTAGGTGATTTTGACGCCTGCTAGATTTTGAGAACTACTCCTCTAGGAATTTAGAACTGAACTCTTAGGAGCTTGTCCATCTGTTTCCCCAGCTAACAAGCAGCTCTTTAAGGCAAAGTGCAAGGTGTCTATTTTGCATTCTTAGCTACAGAAAACTACTAAAATTGATCATTAAACCCTCCAAGCTCCAGCTCACAGCTAGAGCCTTCATAAAGTCCAAATTCTGGGTTGGGACTTTGATGTTAATTCAATTCAGCAAATCTTTTTGAGCACCTACTATGTGCCAAGAACTAACCACCAGTGTTTTTCATATTTCCTGGAGTAGGAATTGTTCACCTAGCATGCAAGGAAGCTGAGAGTCCAAAGTCTGAGGTTGTGTGACTGGACAAAGCCTACCTGCATGTGCCTGACCCCATAGTAGATGTTGTTGGCCCGGCATCTGGGTCCCTGCTTTAAGAACCTCATCAACCTGGAGAGAGAGACAAAGGATCTGCCTGGTAGCACAGGGGAGAATTTGGGCAAGGCTGGATGTGTCAAGAAGAGTAGCTCTGAAATGTAACTGCATGTAGCATATAAAGATTCCCATACGGTTCTACCATCCACTTTTTGGGAATGGTGGTAAATGAGACTGCAAAGCAATAACAGAGTTAAAGTATGAAGAATTTTGCCATGTTCAGAAATTGGGAGTTCATTTGGGCTGGGGGCCATGAGACTCTTGTTCTAACATGTTTTGCAGATCCCTCTCCAGTGGCACATCTCACACTGTGGTAAGATTGGTTAGCTCATTTCTCAGCTAGATTCCCAAGTCAGAGGGCATAAACTGTGGCTGGCTTGCTCACCACTGTAGCCCCTGCACCTAGAACAAGGCCCTGTACATAGGAAGCCTTCAGAATGTATTTGCAGAATTGAATTGAGCTAGCAGAAAGGCAATTGCATGTGGCTCAAGAGGTTTTTTCCTACACCTATGCATCCTTCCAGGCTCTGCTCAGGTATCATCTCCTCAAGGCAGTACTCTGATCTCCCTTCTGCCTGGGTTAGGGAAAGTATCAGTCCCTCAGGAAAGCAAGGAAGTTTTTCTTATTTAACTTTCAATAACCAGTGGTTAGCAGAAAGCCCAGTCCATAAATAACTGTTAGACTGAACCCAATTTTTCCCTCTCTCTCCACTTTCCCTTTCCCCTCCTCTCATTCTTCCTCCTCACTGTTTTAGTGCCCTACCATGGGTATTATATATACAGTCCTATAGATCTATACTGTTATTCTTTACCTCAGACGGAATTCCCAGCCTAGGATGGGTGGAGGTGGGGTAGAAGGAGGGTTGAACTACCTGGTAATTTCCCTCTGGAATCCTAGCATACTCCGAGCTGTTTTCCTGCCCCTAGTCCTCCTTGCTTGCATTATTTCTCCATTTTGAAACAGAAGTCACCCTGACCTAGCTGTTCTATCCTAGTCAGTGATCACTGTCAGTGAAGATGGGTGAAATGGAAGGAAGGAGTAAATTTGGAAAAGGTCACACATATTTGGGTGAGCGTGTTATCCAGATCTTCTGAGAAGCAGCTGCCAAGAAAGGAATTAAATGTGCAAGAAATCAATTAGGGGAACGACCTGTGAGAGAAAATGGGGCAGCAGCTGGGAGAGGCTGGGAGAACTATCAGATTGCAGTACAAGTCTGAACCCCAGCCAAGGAGAAAGGGAAGGAAAAAAGGTGATTAGGAGCTCCTTAGACTACTGTGCACATTTAAGGAAAGTTCAGCAAGGCTGTCAAGGAGTCCTAGAGCCAAAATATTCCTGCCCGTGCTTGGCTGGTATCAGCGCATGAGAGGTGTGGCCTCAGTACAAATGCAGCAATTAATTTCAGATCAGTCAATTACTCTTAATGCAATCCGGGTGTCTTGTCACCTTAGCAAGTTTGAGGTGGTTGAAAGTAAAAGGGTGTGAGAGGAAATTTTGGAGAGGAGCTGCCATCCGTATGAGAAGAGAGGATTTTTAAGATGTTTCTTATGCCTTATGAATGTACTTCTCTCCTTAGTGTTTTATTTTTTAATGAAAAAAAAATGAAATGCTTTAGTTATTTTTTTTTTTTCTAGACTGCGTGCCTTGGACTGCTAAGATTGGGTCATAAGAACCCTGTCTTTAAATTTCAGTTAAAACTGTATTATTGGGCGTTTGGGTGGCTCAGTTGTTTGGGCATCCGACTTTGGCTCAGGTCATGATCTCACGGCTCTGGGTTCGAGCCCCACGTCGGGCTCTGTGTTGACAGCTCAGAGCCTGGAGCCTGCTGCGGATTCTGTGGCTCCCTCTCTCTCTGCCCCTCCCCCTCTCATGCCCTGTCTCTCTCTCTCCTTCAAAAATAAATAAACATTTAAATTTTTTTTTAAAGAAACTGTAATTATTAAGAACTGGAAACTGTTTTTCCCACACCACACACCAAAATCCTCATCTTTTCTGACTCCCTGAGCTCTGTGGGAAATGAGCAGAGCTCTTCTGTACCTTTTCCCAGAGGCACTTCCAGGCCATTCTTCCACCATTGTTGAGCTGTTCTTTCTTTGAAGTTTTTGCCATCTGTTGGTGCCACCTTTCAGCATTTTCTGACCTCCACAACACACACCCCTCTCCCTTCTCCTGTGATTTCCACATAAGGCTCACTTTCCTCCTCTCTCCTGCTGTATTATTCAGGGGTCTCCAGAGAAAGAGAACCATTAGGATATATGTAGTTATATGTATGAAGAGATTTATTGTAAGAATTGGCTCATGTTGTTATGGAGGCTAAGAAGTCATGCATTCTGCTATCTGAAAGATGGACCAGAGCAAGTAGGCAAGAAAAAAATAAATATGCAAGAGGCACCGAAATTGGAAAGAAAGAAATAAAACTGTCACTATTTGCAGATGACATGAAATTATATAGAGAAACACCTAAAGACTCTAATGAAAAACATTAGAACTAATAAACTCAGCAAAGTTGCAGGATAAAATCAATATACAAACATCCACTGTGTTTCTATACACTAACAATGAGCTATCAGAAACTAAGAAAACAATCCCATTTACAATTGCATCAAAAGAATAAAATATCTGAAAATAATTTTAACCAAGATAAAGGACCTGTGTACTTCAAACTGTAAGAGGTTAATGTAAGGTTGGAGAAGACATAATAAGTGGACAGAGATTCCAAGCTCATGGGTTGGAAGAATTAATACTTAATGTGTCCATACTACCCAAAGCAGTATGTAGATTCAATGCAATCTGTATCAAAATTCCAATGGCATTTTTCATAGAAATACAATTAAAAAATACTAAATTTGTATAGAACCACAAAAAAACCCAAGTAGCCAAAGCACTCTTGAGAAAGAAGAAAAAAGCTGGAGGCATCACACTCCTTGATTTCAAAGTATATTACAAAGTTACAGTAATCAAAACAGTATGGTATTGGAAGAAACACAGAGTGCCTAGAAGTAAACCCACACACATATGATCAATTAATTTATGACAAAGGATCCAAGAATATACAATGGTAAAAGGACAATGTCTTCAATAAATGGTGTTGGGAAAATTATACAGCCACATGCAAAAGAATGAAACTGGGACGACTACCAAATAGCATACACAAAAATTTACTAAAAATGGATTAAATACTTGAATATAAGACCCAAAAATCATAAAACTCCTAGGAAAAAAACATAAGCAGTAAGCTTTTGGCATAGGCCTTGGTGATGATTTTTTGATTTGATGCCAAATGTAAAGGCAACAAAAGCAAAAGTAAGTGGAACTACATCAAACTAAAAGTCTTCTGTGTGGCAAAGGACATCAACAAAATGAAAAAGCAACCCACTAAGTGGGAGAAAATATTTGCAAATCATATAGCTAATAAAAGGCTAATATTCAAAATATATCAAGAATTCATACAATTCAGTAAAAAAAATCAATCTTATTTAAAAATGGACAGAACCAGGTCACCTGGGTGGCTCAGTCAGTTGAGCATCCAACTCTTGATTTCAGCTCAGGTCATGGTCCCAGGGTCATGGCATGGGGTCCCATGTCCAGCTCCACGCTGGGATTTCATCTACCCCTTTTTCTCTCTCCCTCCCTCTCTCTCTCAAATAAATAATTTAAAAATTGCCAAAAACATAAAAATGGGCAGAAGATTTGAATAGACATTTTTCCAAAGAAGACAAACAGATAACTAAAAGGTACAAGAAAAGATGCTCAACATCACTAATTATCAGGGAAATGCAAATCCAAATCATAATGAGGTATCATCTCACACCTGTTAAAATGGTTAATTTCAAAAAGATAAGAGGTAACAAGTGTTGGTAAGGATGTGAAATACCCTTGTGTACTGATGGTGGGAGGGTAATTTGGTGCAGCCACTATGGAAAACAGTATGGAGAATCCTCAAAAAAAAATTAAAAATTGATCTACCATATGATCCAGCAATTCCATGTCTGGGAATTTATCCAAAGAAAATAAAAATACTAACTCAAGAAGTCATATGCACCCCCATGTTCATTGAAGCATTATTTATAATAGCCAAGACATGGAAACAACCTAAGTGTCCACTGACAGATGAATAGCTAAAGAAGTTATGAGATATAATATCAAAATATTCAGCCATGAGAAAGAATGAAATCTTGCCATTTGTGACAACATGGATGGATCTTTAGGGCATAAAGTGAAATAAATTAAACAGAGAAAGACAAATACAGTGTGATTTAACTTATATGTGAAATCTAGAAAGAAAGAAAGAAAGAAAGAAAGAAAGAAAGAAAGAAAAAGGAAAGAATAAAACCAAGCTCATAGATACAGAGAATGGATTGGTGGTTGCCAGAGGTGGGGGGTGGGGAGTCAGTGAAATTGGCAAAGAGGGTCAAAAGGTAAAAATTTCCAGTTATAAAATAAGTAACTCATGGGGATGAAATGTACAGCATGGTGACTGTGGTTAATAATACCACATTGTATTAATGAAACTTGCTAGGAGAGTAAAGCTTAAAAATCTCATCACAAGAAAAAAATGTAACTACGTATGGTGACCAGGCTTGTTATAGTGATCATTTTGCAATATATACAAATATCAAATTATTATGTTGTACCCCTAAAATTAACATTGTATGTCAGTTATACCTCAATAAAAAGTGCTCTGTAATATTTATAGTTTATTGCATGTTTTTCATATATATCAATGAATATTAAAGATCAGATGGTTTTATTTTTTAAAAAAGATGGAGAACCATGAAAGCCTGCGTTGCAATTTAGTCAGAGTCCAAAGGTCTGAGAAAGGGAGAGCAGGAGGGTTAATGGCATAAGCCTGCATCTGAGTCTGAAAGTATTAGAACTAGAACATGGACGTCCTAGGGCAGGAAAAGATGCATGTCCACCACCATTCTTAAAGAGTCCATTCAGCCATCATGCTGATATGCCCTGGCTCCCTGGCCTCAGAATTCCTCAGCTTTCTCAGCATGAAAGGCCTTCAACTCTGTTCCACTTTAGCCACCAACACACTGGACCTTGTAATCCCTAAAAATTGCTCCACTTCTAAGAGCTGTAACCAGGCACTTTTCTCAACCACCTCTGTTCCTCCTACTGTTCCCAAACCCTTTCTTCACACTGCACCTGGTCCATGCCCTCAATATAACACTTTGGTTCCCTCTGTGTAGGTATTTAAACTCTGCCTACTCTAACACTCCTGTCTCTCAAACACTTGAATTTCCATCATGATCACCATGTGAAGGCCCAACGCTTCTTTTAGATAACTCTGACTTTAGTCAGAGACACCATCGGTTGCTGGCAGAAGTCACAAAAATCATACCAGTTATATTAATTTCCTAGAACTGCTGCAACAAATAACCACAAAATTGGTGCCTTAAAACAACCAAAGTTTATTCTCACAGTTCTAGAAAGAGGCCAGAAATCCAACATCAAAGGTTGGCAAGGCCACTCTCCCTTCAAAGTCTCTAGAGGAGAATACTTTCTTGCCTTTTCCAGCTTCCAGAGGTTCCTGGTGTTCCTTAACATGGGGCTGAGGAACTCCAATCTCTCGTCCATCTTCACACACCCTTCTTCCGTTTATCTCCATGTCTGTGATCTCCCTCTCCTTTTTTTTTTTTCTGGTTAGGACACCATTCATTGGATTTAGGGCCCACCTCAAATCCAGGATGAATTTATTTTGAGATCATTAACTTGATGACATGTGCAAAACTCTATCCTATTAAGGTCACATTCACAGGCACCAGGGATTAGGGATTTAAATATGTCTTCTTGGGGGGGGGGGACACAATTCACTACACTATACTAAATCACTGATGATTCTTGCTATTTCTTGCTGTTCTCTTCAACCCCATCTCTGTGTATCCAAATCTAATGTATCCAATTCTAAGCATCACCTCTTCCACTATTTCCCCTTATAAGCAACTTCTCTTTTCTCTAAACTCACATCTGCTCCCCACCCCACCCCCTGCTCATTTATGGCTCTCATCAATTTCTACCTTGTATGGGTGCTATCTATATAAGAGAGCTTTACACTTTCTCTGGCTACCTGGATTGCAGAAAGTGCTTCCCTACTGTCCCATCGGCAAATTTCACTTTGGAAACTTTGGTCTGGCTAGAATCATTTGTGTTGCTCCTGCCATCACTGAACATGCTGCCCTGGTCCCTCTATCTAAAGGTCCCTGTCTTTCTCAACCAACAGAACTTTAGTGATTCCTCTTCCCTAAGCAGTTCCCTGCTCCTGCCTCTTAGCTTCTCCTTTTCCCCTGTCCTCTGCTCAGCAATCTGCCCCTTCTCTACTTCCCCCTCTCAGTCTCCCACCTTTTTCAGACCTGTGAAGCATAGTTCTGCCCCTTAGGCCACCAGTTGCTTCCTTATTCTCTCCTCCACCAGTTCAGTACTTCCTTGGAGGTCTTCTCCAACCTCTGTACCTGACCCACTAGATATCCTTCACTTTCTCCAAGAATACTCTTCACCTTCCTGGCTTTTCTTGAGGTATTAGTTCACTTCCTTCTGATACCCAACAGCTTTTAATCCCACAAAAGTTGTGCACTCTTCTCTTTTTCCCACAGTTTGTCCCTACTTCTATGAGTCCTTGCTTAATATGTTGCATTAAAATTGCTTGTTCACGTTTTGCTGACCTCACCCTTCCCACTCACGTTATAGTTTATAGCTATACTGAGGTTTGGATGTATGTGTTCAGAACAGTGAAACACTGGGTACACTAGCTGCAATGGTTAAAGGTATGAAAAGGGATGGAGATTCAAAGAGTCTTTGAGCTCACAAGGACAGTTCCATTATTGCCTTTCGAATATAGTGATTCTACCACCCTTGAGGATGCCCTTTCTCTTCTCAACCAAAAGAGTCTTAGTGATTCTCTACATTTCTGGATACTGGATTTTGCATTCTAGATATTGTATATTACATTTAAGCTAAAATGAAGCCATGATACAACAAGGACTCTTCCTTTTTCTCTCACCCTCGTCCTTCCTAGCCCTCTTCCAACTACTTAAAAAGTCTAAGAGTCATGATACTAGATTAATAAATGTTTCTTTTAATGAGTGCCTTTGCCTCCTAACTTCTTTTTCTTTCATAATTCCTGCTACAATTCTAAAAGTCTCTATGGATTATACTAATTTCACAATCATTTCTATTACAATAGATGATTTTAAACACTTGGTATGAATTATGCTGTTCTAAAGCAATTACAATTAACATCTAGAACTGGAAAAATTAACTAGATATGACTCTACTGGATTATGAGCTTCTTTAGAGGAAGGATTTTAGGGGTGCCTGGGTGGCTCAGTCGGTTAAGCGTCCAACTTCAGCTCAGGTCATGATCTTGCCATCCGTGAGTTCGAGCCCCGCATCGGGCTCTGGGCTGATGGCTCAGAGCCTGGAGCCTGCTTCTGATTATGTGTCTCCCTCTCTCTCTGCCCCTCCCCCGTTCATTCTCTGTCTCAAAAATAAATAAACGTTAAAAAAAATTTTAGAGGATTTTATAATTCATATTTCTATGTTTCCACTGCCCAATGGGTCCTGATATATGAAAGATATTCGATCACTGAATGAATTGTGTTTCTCCCTACTCCAGTTTCTCTTGAAAAATGAAATGATCTGACCCTCACCTCCATCACTAGAGGCACCTTCTTTCTCATGGGGCTTGGGGAACCTTGTTTTCTGAAGGTGTTGTTGACGTTTGAGGCACGCTTACTGGGGAACATCAAAAGTAATGAGTATCATCAAGGTATAGTTCATACCATCCAATTCCCCCCAGATTTCAACCTTATAATTAATGCAAGTGTGCCCTGAATGAATGAGAGGAAGAAGGAAGGAAGCTTGGGAGGATACATCTTAGATTGCAATGCAGTCTAAGGAAGGTCAGCAAGAGAACTGATTGCCACTATGTACTCTCTGCCATCACACATGGTTTGTTATTTTGTCGAGAAGGAAGGACAGAGAACAGGAGGGAGGGTAAGAGAGAAAGAAAGCAAGGAAGGAGGAAAGGGAAGGGATTAAGTAAATGCTGATGTAGTCTTCACTTACAGAGTCAAATGGTCATAGGCTGTAAGAAGCCCTAGAAAGAAGTACTGCAGTAATTTAAAACTTGGTGAAGCATTTCTGGTGCAATGTAAGAACGTGCTCGATGCCATCAAAACTGAATGCCAAGTGACACTCACAAGCAGTGTAACCAGGAAAATCAATCTCTGAGCTATAATTGTCATATTTATAAATGGCAATAATAACACTGACACTATAGAATACTTGGAAGAATTAAATTAAGTTTGATAGCATATGTAAAGTGCCTATCACAGTGGCAGGTATGTATTAGGTGCTTAATAAATGGTAATCCTAGAGACTCTAGTTTGGGAGGAGAGTACAGTATAGATGGGACGGATAGTGTAGATGGAAATTGGTTCTGGATATATGAAGAAGAAAATTAATTATTGGAAGGAGGAAATTGTCAAAGGAAGCTGGAAAAAAAAAGTAAAAAATCAAGTGAATTGAGAAGCAGGAAAACACAGAGAAGCTCATGCCACAAGAACAGTCTGGTTAGGATACTGACCTAAAACCACTGTTGCCAGGCCTTGCTGCCACTGCCCCTGGATTCTCAAGGCCATACCACCACTGTGAATAGTTTCTATATTGTCATGTATTTTTGCATTACTCCCACATTCATAGTTTTGACTGGGAATGCATCAGATTGTCAGAGACTAAGTAACATGCTTACACCCCAGCCTGAGAAGGATCTAACCCGTTTGGCATCAAGAATCCCATAATGGGAGACTCCTTCTAAATAAAAGGGAGTTAAGATGGAAGTAGCCAAGGGGCACCTGGGTGGCTCAGTCGGTTAAGCATCTGACTTCGGCTCAGGTCACCATCTCGAGGTCTATGGGTTCAAGTCCTGCATTGGGCTCTGCACTGACAGCTCAGAGCCTGGAGCCTGCTTTGAATTCTGTGTCTCCCTCTTTCTCTGCCCCTTTCCTGCTCATGCTCTGTCTCTCTCAAAAATAAATAAATGTTAAAAAAAATTTAAAGATGGGAATAGCCAAAAGAAGGACAACGATATCTGTATTCTTTAGTATAATGCTAACGACTAAAACAAAACCCCAAATTTCAGTGACCTAACGTAAATAAGAGAAGCTTACTGTTCACTCATGTAACATTCCAGTGTAGGGCAGTACTGTTCACTCATGTAACATTCCAGTGGGCAGCTTTCCTCCATGTGGGAGTTCAGGGACACAGGCTTTTCTCATCTTGTGGCCTCACCATCCCTAGAGTCCTCTGTATTCAACTGGAGACCATGAAGGATACAGGTAGAGGAAGAGTTCTGCTTCTTTTTTTTTTTTAATGTTTATTTAAAATGTTTGTTTGTTTATTTATTTATTTAGAGAGAAAGAGAGCAAGAAGGGGAGGGACAGAGAATCCCAGGAAGGCTCTGCACTGTCAGCACAGAGCCCAGTGCAGGGCTTGAACTCACGAACCACAAGATCATGACCTAAGCCCAAATCAGGAGTGAAATGCTTAGTCAACTGAGCCACCCAGCGCCCAGGAAGAGGTCTGCTTCTTAAACACCCTAGCTACCACTTGATATAGGGTCAAGCTTGGGAATGTAGTCCCTTGCTGGCCAGCCACTTTCCAGCAACAACTCCACACTATAGAAAGTTTGTGGCTGGCGGGGGGTGGGGGGAGGTGGGGATCCACTAACCTTTGGTTGGTGGATAGCTGTCTATGCCACAGCCTCTGCTGGGTCAATGCATATGGTAAAATATATAGAGAGTAGGGCAGGGAATTGGGGATTAAAGGACCCTGAGAAGACGAGGAACCATTTGAGTAGGTGATTTGGGGAGTGGGAAATGGGATAATACACTGCGAAGTTGAAGTAGGTGGGGAACATTAATTCTAGGGTATAGGATTGTCTGAACAACTCAGCACCCTTAACAACTTCTTTCCCATGACGGTTGAATTGAAATCCTTCTACGTACAGGGCACTTGGTGAAGCACAGAGATTAGCAAAGGTGACATAATGGTAACCATCTCCAGAATGCTTCTAAACTAATTGGGAAGATACGTACATAAAAAGATAAGTTTTGTTTTCTGGGTAGCATTTGGGAAGTAGTGGGAAGTACTACACTTTAAGGGTTCAAAGTGGGAAGTTATCACTGACAGCTGGAAGCTTAGGGCATGTGTTTAGTCCAGGTCCTTCAAGAAGCTGATGCCAAGATAGGATTGAATGTGTAAGAAATTTATTCGGATAAGTGCTTGTGAAAGAAAATGGGGAGGGAGCCATGGGAGTCTGGGAGAGCTTTCAGACTGCAAACATAAGGCAAATCTGACCCTGGGTGAAGGAGAGAGGAATGAAGAGAAGTCAGGCTGGGTGGAAGCATTTTACACTGTAGAGCAGGTTAAGGAAAATGGAAAGAGACCATCAGGGAGGGGCAGTGAGGTGGCTCAGTCGTTAAGTGTCCAACTTCAGCTCAGGTCATGATTTCACGGTTTGTGAGTTCCAGCCCTGCATCTGGCTCTGCACTGACAGTGTGGAGCCTGCTTGGGGTTCTCCCCCTCTGCCCCTTCCCCACTTGTGCACATGTGCTCTCTCTCTCAAGATAAATAAACTTGAAAAAAAAAAAGACTATCAAGGGAATCCTTGAGAAAAATCACCTGTCAGATGAGTCCCACATCTCTCAGGAAGGGCCTGCTTCAGTTTCCCTGCTACAGTCAAGCATTGCCTGGGTGCAGCCTGCAAGATACGTAGCCTCAGAGTGAACCAGCCATGAAAATTCAGAGCGCTGAAGCTGGGGCCCTTGGTCAATTACTCTTGCAAGTGGAGTTCTGAGAGGTACATTCTCATGGCTATCATAGCCTACTCTATGCTTCACACAGATCTACCTCTTTCCCACAGGTTTGGGAATCAGTTCCTCCATGCTTCCTGTGGTCCTTTCTTCCTGAGGGTACTTAGTGGAATTCTGTTGCTGCAGTTGACTTCAGGGTCATAACTGGTACTCATCCTCTCGGTCCTTCACTATCCATTCTCAAATCCCCACACCTTGACAGGTATTGGTGACTTACCTGGTAGTGTGACCCAAAATTTCATTCTGTAAGGTTTTGAGGTGTTGGTAATCACACCTTTCTTAAGGCAGAGTTGCTTCCTATGTCCATTGATAGTTACAACAAAGCAAGAGAATACCAGGAGGCACCAAAGTGGAATACCTGACTTCCATATGTGTTCCTCCTTGTCCCCATTGTATAAAAGCACTCCCCCAACCCCCGCTGCTGATCAGGGTCAATTACCCTTGCTGGATGATAATTCTTCTCTCCTGTTGGTTCCTGGACACATGGTGTTCAAAGTGTCTCGGCAGCAGCTGTGGTTTGTAATTCAATGGGATCTTTGCCATATCCCCTGGCAAAATTATGCTGTCTTTGGGGACTAGGACCTCTAATCCTGCAGAGTTAAGAGTTGCGGGGACAGGAAGCACAAAAAAATCCCTCCATGGGGCATTTGGTGTGATAGTAAGTAGAGTCACTCCTGCTTCTATCTCTTGGTTCCCAGACCCACGTATTCTCACTATTGAAGACAGCACTATATAGAGGTCTGTGATTTAAAACATACACTGTGTCCGGGGCACCTGTGTGGCTCAGTCGGTTGAGCGTCCGACTTTGGCTCAGGTCATGATCTCGCTATCCGTGAGTTCAAGCCCTGCGTTGGGCTCTGTGCTGACAGCTCGGAGCCTGGAGCCTGTTTCAGATTCTGTGTCTCCCCGTCTCTCTGCCCCTCCCCCACTCATGCTCGCTCGCTCGCTCTCTCTCTCTCTCTCTCTCTCTGTCAAAAATGAACATTGGAAAAAAAACATATACTGCGTCTTATAGGGCCCCACTCCTCAATCCAGACCGCTGCCTCTGTACTGTACTTCAGTGCTGTTAGGTCATTTTAGACCTGCTTTGGCTGAGCATTTTAATGTCTCTGGAGCTCTGCTGCTCTAACAATTAGGTCTTCATCCTGCCACTCAGCTGTGCATTCCCTTCCCCTGACAGAGATAAAGGTCTCTTTGTAAGCTCTCCCAAAGGCCCTATGGCTCTTTCACTTAACCAAAAACTGCTTATTAATGGCCCTCAGTCCCTCATGATTTCTCTGCAAGACGTCAATACAACTTACAGTGATCACCCAATTTTACTATCTTTGTAGGCATTGTCCCTCCCCCTGCCCTATGTTTTTCAAATGCCTGCATCATCACATCTGCCACAACATTCCTCTCCACTGGGACATTCTCCCAGGTCAACACTGGTGAAAACTTCAGCAGTTGAGCTACCATTTGTGCCAGGAAGTACCTATGTCTCATTTACTAACCAGGGTGGCAACCTCTTTGCCTGATGGGCAGTAGGTGAGCGAGTCCAAATTCCTATCTTGCCCCTTTTTTCTTGGACCACTCTCGGTACCACTTGTGTTTGTCTGGGTCCCTAAGAAATGGATGCCAGATAAGATTAACAATGCACTGGGCACTGAGCACCAAGTGTTATATGTAAGGGATGAATCACTGGGTTCTACTCCTGAAACCAATGCTACATCGTATGTTAACTAACTTGAATTTAAATAAACAAAAATTTTTTAAAAGATTAACAGTGCAAGAAATTTATTAGAGAAAATGCCTATAAGAGAAAATGGGGAGGCAAATAAAGGAGGCTTTGAAAGCCAAGAGACTACAATGCAAGTCTGCTCCTGAGTGAAAGAAGGAAGGCAGGAAGAAAGGGAGGAGGGAAGGAAGGAAGTTTGGATGGAAGCATCGTACATCCCAGTGCAGTTCTAAAGCAAGTTAACAGGATCATTTGGGATTTCTCAGTCACTTGTCAGAGGACTCTGGTATCTCCCAAGAATGGGCCTGTTTTAGTATATCTGCCATGCTCAGTCATTGGCTGGGAGCAGCCCAAGGAAGCAGAACCATGGCACAAACACAGTGATAAATTTCAGAGGGTAGTAGCTGAGGCCTTCAGTCAATTATGCTCACTGCATTCAGAGATCTGAGAAGTGTATCTTCATGGCCACTGCATTAATCTTCACAGAGGAGGCAAAATAGGATCAGGGCCTAGGAAATAGGTAGGATTTAGTGAAGCGGTGATGGGCAGAAGATACATTCACTGACCATAGATAGGTAGGCAGAGTGTACTATTGTGTTCTAGATAAAATAAATAGGGCACCTTATCTGAAGGACACCTTATCTAAAAGCCTCATTTTAGCAGTGTCTTAGGAAAAAATGTTGGAGAGGTAGGTAAATATAGAATACCTTGATTAGCAGGGTAAGAAATTTAGACTGCATTCTATAGGCATTGGGAAGCCATGGACAGTAGATCTACATTTAACCTAACCTCTCAGTAGAACTAAAAACTAATGATCCTTCTGTCCTGTTTTACTTCCTCCTTCCAAAAAAATCCTCTGGCTTCCTTGATGTAACATACTGCTAGCTTTCCTCCTGTATCATTTGCCACTCATTCTCAGTCTCCTTTGTGCAGTCTCCCATGACTTGAAAGTGGGTGGTTTGCCCAAGTGAGAATATAAATGGAGTAGAGCAGAGGTCTATAGGTAGAATTAGTTATTTCATTAATCAATCTATCCAGGCACATATTTCATGATAATGCTACTCTCAAACCTAAACTCTTTAATGGCTTCTCAATGTTCATATGATAAGACAAACATTCTTAATATGGCCTGTAAGACCCTGCACAACCTAGACCCTACTGATCGCTCTGACTCATCAAGTACCATCCCCCAATATCTGTTCCAGTCACACTGGTCTTCTGACAACTCCTCAAAATCACCATCTTTCTCCTTCTGCAGGGTCTTTGCCTTCACTAGGTGGAAGGCTCACCTCATATTTCAGTGTGACACTAGTTACAGAAGCCTTCCCTACTTCTTTACCGAAATCAGATCTTCTGTATATGCCTCAGTACTGTGCTCTTTTTGTTTGTAATTATCAAAGTTATCATTTTATATTTATTTGTGTGAATATCTGATTAATGTCAGTGGTGTTAGTCTCTCTATGCTGTAAAGACACATGAGGGCAAGCACTGTGTCTATACTTTTATTCTTTTTTTATCACTTAGGACAACAACTAAAACATATTTAGCATAGTACCATAGATAATGAATTCATGAATGAATGATCAGTAGTTCTTGAGCAGAGGGGGGTGGTGATGTTTGTGCAAAATAGAGTTTCAGATAACTTAATAAGTAAATACTGGTTAAAATGAATTACAGGTTAGAGAGATTTAGATGACAGAGTCTGGTTAGAAGTCAATTATAAGGCAGAGGTAAAGACAGTGTATTAAGGTATAAGCTAAGTTGCTGTATTAAAGAACCCCTAAATACAATGGCTTCAATGAAATAAAAGTTTATTTCTCTCTCATGGATGTCTTCAAAATTTACCTGCAACAGGGACACCCAGCTGGCTCAGTCAGAAGAGGGAGTGACTCTTAACCTCAGGGTTGTGAGTTCAAGCCCCATGTTAGGTGTAGAGATGAAACAGATTACCTGCAACAATATTTACTAGAGTATTATTTAAATAGTGATAAATTAATAACCTCAATATCCAACAATAGCAGTATATTTAAGTAGATTGTGGCATTGTTATTCAATGGAATAGAATAGCCATCACCTCTTAAAAAGGCACATTTGTAGGAGTACCTGGGTGGCTCAGTCAGTTAAGAGTCTGACTTCAACTCAGGTCATGGTCTCCCAGTTTGTGGGTTCCAGCCCCATGTTGGGCTCTGTGCTGACAGATTAGAGCCTGGAGTCTGCTTTGTATTCTGTGTCTCCCTCTCTCTCTGCCCCTCCCCCACTTGTGCTTTGTCTCTCTCTCTCTCTCAAATAAATAAATCAACTTAAAAAAAAAGTTATATTTGTAAAACAGAGGCTTTCACACTTCTGAGTGCATCAGAATTACCTGAAGGGTCTGTTTAAACACAAACTACTGAGCTACTGCAGTTTCTGATTCAGTAGGTCTGGGGCAGTGAGCAAGAATTTGCATTGGAGTACCTGGGTGGCTCAGTTGTTAAGCATACAACTCTTGATTTCGGCTCAGGTCATGATCTCATGGTTTGTGGGATGGAGCCCCATGTCGGGATCTGCATTGACAGCAAAGAATTCTCTCTGCCCACCCCCACTTGTCCTCTCTTCGCTTGGATTTCTCTCTCTCTCTCCCTGCCCCTCCCCCACTTGTGTTCACAAGCCCTCTCTCTCTCTTAAAATAAATAAATATTAAAAAATGAATTTGTATTTACAAGTACTTAGATGATGCTGATTTTGCCAAGGACCACAATTTGAGAACCACTGTTGAAGAAGAAAATTTAACGACATGGAAAAATGCTTATAGCATATTGTCAATTGAAAAAAAGATTCCAAAATAAAATTATAGTCATGATCTCATTTTGGTAGAAAAATATATGTATTTATGTACACATCAATAGAAGTCTCTTAAGACAAACAAATTGCTAACAGGTTTGTTTATAGGTCTCTTTTGTGTTTGTAAATTGTTTGTAGTTAACATAATAAAGTAGTTTGTTGTTTTCACTTTTTTTTATTGTGGTAAAACACACATAACATAATAGTTACCATCTTAACCATTTTTAAGTGTCCAGTTCAGTGGTATTAAGTACACTCACATTGTTGTGCAATCACCACCACCATCCATCCCCAGGACTCTTTTCATCTTGTAAAACTGACACTCTATACCTATTAGATAATAACTCTCTATTATCCCCTCTCCTCATCTCCTGACAACCACTATTATACTTTAAGTTTTTTTGAGTTTAACTCTTTTAAATACCTCATATAAGTGCAATCATAATAATTGTAATAAAGTGATTTGCTGTTGCTTTTAAGAAAAGGAATTGACAAGACTTGTGGGGAGTGGTCAAAGTGGGAACTCCAAGGTTATACGCTTTAGAGAAAGAGAAAGTGAAAAAGACATAGAAAAGAGTAAAGTAAGTTCTGGATATTGGGAAAATGATCATGATTTGGGTTTGGATATATGCATTTTAAGGTGACTGCAGAATATCTAGGTGAAAATGGAAGCAAGAAGTTAGAGACATGAATTTGAAGCTCAGAAGAGATATCAAAGTAGAGATATTGATATAATAGTTATTTAAGAAGAAGGAATAGCTTAAACCATTTAAGTGGATGAGTTGCCAGAGTGAGAGTATGACATAAGAAGGGCTAATGACTGTGGCCTGAATTCATTCTTTCAACTACTCATTCATTCATTCAAAAATAAATGAACTAATATTTCAAGCTTTCAAAATACTTACAGTCTAATAAGTGAAACAGAGATGTAAATAGCTGATTTCAATTTAGGGGTATCTTAAATATCAAACTGAAATGGGAGGAAATAATCTGCAAATGAGAAAGAGAAAGAGAATACACAGAAATAGGAAAACAGTGCAAAATCACAGAATAATGGAGAATGTTTTCAGAAGGGAGATGTAATATGATAATTTTTTTTTCAGACAGAGCAGTGAAGGAAAGTAAGAGTTAAGATTTGGTAAATTAGGCTGATATTGTTGAATGCTGCCAATCCTTTATTCCAGGATTGGAACTTAGGGCCCGCAGCTAGGGACAATGAAGCTGAGGACCTCAAACGTTGCAACCATCTTCCTCAGGACCAAGAGACAATAAAACTAGCCCTGCCACCAGCAGCCACCACCCCAACCCTTTCTCTCTTCCCAGTTCACAGAAAAGGAGAGAGGAAATAGTCAGAGTCCAGCCTTACGGTTGTGGGTTTATGGCAAGAGGCTTTTGGTTCCTCTCACAGGGGAGCCATGCTTTTTCTCTATTCCCAACATCAAGTGAGGCTGGAGTGGAGGTGGGTGGGAAGGGGAAGCTGACTCCTGATTGAACATATTCTTGGGCAGGTGACTCGATCTGAGCAAAGGCAAAGAAACTGAAGAGAGATGTCAAGCAGGGATTGGAGGTGTGCTATGGAATAGTCTAGTCTAAGGTCCCACCATTTTGTCATAGCAAAGATGAGTATTTCCTGTTTGATGGGCCTTAACGAAAGTAACTTGGATTGAACCATTTTGGCAATACCCCACTTAAGGGATCTATCACCACAAAAGGGTCCTAGCTGCAAGAGGCTATGGGATAGAGTGTTGGGAATGGGAACCAAAGAGGCTCTGGAAGTGGCCAAGCCAGAGATAATTCTCCCACATGAGGGCACATGGGAGTGAACATTCAGAAGTAGTCCTAGAAAAAAGCAGATGCATCCCCTAAGAGAGATTCTGAACTTGGATGCCTGCCACTCAGAACTTCAGTTGGTAGTTAACATTAGCCAGACAAGCAGTGGCAACCATTAGTGAGAGATTTAGTCCTTCTCAGTTGAGCAGACAATTGTACAGGTCCACCTGATCATTTGCAGGGCCCAGGGCAAGAGTACCACTGGCAGCCCACATACCATATGTGTACAAATTTACAAGTTATAAATCAAACTAACAAACTTTTAAATAAAATATGTTTCATCCTCCTACTCTGACAAGTATATTTTCAAAACAACATGAAAGGCCAGGTTTGAATTTAGAATTTTTGAAATTCTCGGAGTCTCACTCCAGAATGTGGCAGAATTTGTCTGCCAACCATAAATCCTGGATCACCTCCCTTCTCTTCCTACCTTGACACCTTCTCATTCTTCAAGGATACTAACTGGCCTCACCTCAACCCAAACATCCAATCTCTATTACCAACTGCTGTCTTTTGACCACTTCTCAGGTCTTGGGCAAATCTCTTTTCCTCTGTGGACGCCTCAACTTGACAGGAAGAAAGGCATTGCCACAACTGCCCTTTCTAGTCTGGGCCTAAGAATGCTACTGCACTTGTCCCTTTTCCTCTTTTTTTTTTTTTTTTTTTTTAAGTTTATTTATTTTGAGATAGGGACAGAGATAGAGATAGAGATAGAGAGAGAGAGAGATAGAGAGAGAGACAGAGACAGGGAGAGAATCCCAAGCAGGCTCTGGCTGACTACACGGAGCCCAACATTGGGCTGCATCTCATGGACCATGAGTTCATGACCTGAGTCAGATCAAGAGTCAGGCACTTAATGGGCCGATCCACCCAGGCAACCCCGGAAAGGACATTTTAATATAACATTTTTGAAAGCAGTGATTGAACAATAAATAAGTCAAACAGTGGGACACTCTGCAGTTTTGAAGAATATAGTTTCAGCAAAGTGGTAGAGAAAGATATCTTACTTCAAGAGTTCAAGAAGGGGTCCCCAGTGGCTTGGGTGGTTGAACGTCTGACTTTGGCTCAGGTCATGGTCTCACAGTTTGTGGGTTTGAGCCCTGTGTCGGGTTCTGTACTGACAGCTCAGAGCCTGGAGTCTGCTTCAGATTCTGTGTCTCCCTCTCTCTCTGCCCCTCCCCTGCTCACTACTCACACTCTGTCTCTCTGTCTCTGTTTCTCCTTCTCTCAAAAGTAAATAAATATTTAAAAAAGGTTTTTAAAATTTTTTTTTAACATTTATTCATTTTTGAAACGCAGAGAGAGACAGAGCGCGAATGGGGGAGGGGCAGAGAGCGAGGGAGACAACAGAAACAGAAGTAGGCTCTAGGCTCCGAGCTGTCAGCACAGAGCCCGACGCAGGGCTTGAACTCATGGATCTTGAGATCATGACCTGAGCCGAAGTCGGCCGCTCAACTGACTGAGCCACCCAGGCGCCCCTAAAGAAAAGTTTTTTTAAAAGAGGTCAAGAAATTAATGGTTAATGAAAGAAAGGAAATGAGGTTGAGCTCTATCAAAAGTTTGACAGATTAGAGAGAAAGAGAGAATATGTGAAAGATGGTTTTTGAAGCATATGGCATAGCAAGGCAGAAGGGGGGATATATATATATATCAAGAGGGGTGGCAGGCTGAAGAAGTAAGCCTTGGGAAAACCATTGAAGAAAACCCTGGAATCCAGAAACAGAAGGGAAGAATGCGTGATGGGGAATTATGGAACATTTTGATGTAGAGAAGGTCTTGATTCTCTCCTTAAAATAGAGATAAGGTCCTTTCCTGTCCCTAAGCAGCTCCCTTTCTCATTTCATATTGCAGCAATTTCAAACTTTCAGCACTCACTCAATGTACTTTTTTTCCTACTTTCCCTAATAGTAAAAGAGCAAAATGTTGAACAAATTTAAGACTGAGCCTCCTTTGATCCCCTGCTTGACTCAACCTGCTTGACCAGAGCAGTCTCAGTTGTGCAGTATTAAGCCCTGGAAAGTAAGTTGACCAGCAACCCTCAGCTAGCACCCCCCGGCCGTATGGAAACAGGTGGGAGTTGTAAAAAGATATACATTGTCCTAAGACAGATAGAGACCTTAGATAATGGAGAAATAGCCTCCAGGGACAAACGGGCTGTGTTCCAAAAATTCAATTTTAAATTGACTGTTTGGAATGCAGAACACATTTTCCCTTAGAAACAATGCTATGAATAATTGCAGTTATTTTCCCAGGGAAGTCCACACAAGCTTGTTTAACCCATAATGTTGCAGAAATATCTGCTAAGACATTTTGGATTTACATTGAGTGCATCCCTAAATCCTTACCACTCTGAATTATAAATTAGCTATGTACGTAGCTGCCACTTCAACTAGACTGTGAACTCTTTGAGGGCTGGAAACTGTTGAATTATTCATTTTGTGTTCTGAATGCCTGGCATATAACTGACAATAAATGTTGGTTGCATAAATGAATGAACAAATTTAATAGGCATTTGAATAGAGTTGAAAGTGTGCTAGGGAATAAAAACAGTAACATTTAGTGGGTACCTTAATAAGTGTCTGGCACTGTATTAGGCAGATGACCAATAAAGCAAACTGCTTTGTTTGGGCTAGAGGTAGGGAAGATGCTGAAGGCAATTTAATATTTAAGGTATAAAGTGGGTGCTAGACTTGCTAAAAAAATGTTTTTGGATGAAGCAAGTGGATAGATGTACAGATTTGAAAAAAGTCACAGAAAAAATATCAACAGGAGTTGATATGCAAAGGGAAGCAGTTCTTTTCAGGGGCTCTAAGACCAAGGAGGGGAGATGTATGACCACAGCTAAGGAGGAGAAGATAAGATTTGGTAACAGAGAACAGTGGTCAGGGAAAAATGAAAGGACTGGTTTGGATTCGGCCCTGATTTACTTTCCCCTGGTTTATTGCTCTCTGTAAAGAGGTATTTGCTCTGGCCAGTCTCTGAAGATTTGTTGTTAGTTTAGATTAAAGTATTATCACTCTCCCATAGATTGAGGTTGATCAGATTGATTTCTTTCCACAATGACAGTAAGTGCTTTTTAAAATTTGGTAGAGATGGTGTTTTACCTGGGTGGCTGTAATACAATATTATAAACTGGGTGGCTTTAACAGCAACAACACTGCTCACAGTTGTGGACGCTAGAAGTGTGAGATCAGGGTGGCAGCATGGTCACTTGGTGCGTGTTCTCTTCTGGGTTGAAGATGAGGCTGATTTCCCATTTTATCCTCACATAGCAGAGAGACTGAGGGAGCTCTCTGGAGTGTTTTGTAAGGGCACTAATCCCATTCATGAGGGCTCTATTCTCATGACCTAATTGCCCCTCAAAGGCCTTACTTTCTGATACCATCATGTAGGGGCTGGGATTTCAGTACGTGAATTTGGGGAGCAGGTGAGGGCACAAACATTCAGTTCATAAGAGATGAAGATAATACTGAAGGCAGTGGAGTGGAGATACTAGGAGGTCAGGGAGAATGCAACCTGGGAAGGTGAGAGAGGGAACATGACTTCTGGATACTTTTGGTGGAGAAAGAAAAAGGGTGGGGGGCAGAGAAAGGAGGGTGGGGGGGGGGAAGGGAGGCAAACAACTATTTCATAATTTTATAAAGAGACTAACCACTCATAAAGTCTCTCTGACTTACTGCCAGCCTGATCTTTGTTCTTTGAAAGTATAGCTACAACTACTTATGCATTTCCTTCATTGTCCTCAAAGTGCTTAAGTACAATCAATAAATACTTGTTGATTGATTATTCTGAGTATTTCAAATCAATCCACACTTCTGGTTTTATTAAGGATCTTAGAATCGACATTGATCAAGCTGAGATAAGAACTGTCTCTAAATTTATAAGACATTTTGTGTATCTCCCTAAGGAAAGGCAAACACTTGTCCATGCCTATTTTGTATCTTATACTGTACTGGGGAGTTTACTTACATTACTGCATTTCTAGTAATTTATCATTGTTTTAACAATTACCGAGTACTCATTATATGTCAAGCCCTATGCTAGGCAATGATGATAAAAGGCAAAGAGGGAGACACTCTGACTTTCTAGTAGTTATAGTATGATAGGGAGAAGGCAGGGTAAAGCCAACAACTGCCATGTAGTTTGAGAAGTGCAATAAAAGCAGCAAGGAGTTGGCAACATTGGAGGATGGAAAAGGTGAGCTTTAACTTAAAATAGGTAGGAAATACAGACAATAAGAAGGAAACAAGTATTTGTTGTTCGTCTGAAATGAATATTTAGCTGGATGCCAAGAGGAGCCTGAGGAGACATGACTACACGTAATGTGATATCCTGGAGGGATCCTGGATCAGAAAAAGGACATTTAGGAAAAAACTGAAGAAACGTGAATAAAATATGGATTTTGTTTAATAATAATGTATTACTATTGGTTAATTGATTGTGACAAATATACCATACTAATGTAAGGTGTTAATAATAGGGAAATGGAATATATGAGAACTGTCTGTACTATCTGTACAATAATTCTGAAAATTAAAGATTGTTCTCAAGTAAAAAGCTTATTAAATTTTTTTAAACTGGTATCTTGTATTCCTTAGATCTAGCAACCCTAACATTGTTACTGCCAAATAATAATTAAACATAAAATATGAAAAAATTATATTCAATTGATAACTTGAGATTTGAGTTACATTATATATGATTTCTCCTAAATATTTGATCCAAACACTTCATTTTCTATAAATAGTTCATTTATTTTATTTTTAGGCAAGCCTCCAGCAACCAAATAGTTAAACCAGGCACTATATTTCAATGAGATGCTTTGCCTCTCAGTGCCATAAACTATCACCAGTTGTAAGCAATTTCAGACCCTAAAAAAAAACTGGTTTAAGTCCCCCCCCACACACACACACACACAAACCATCAATAAAATTAATTTTAATTTGGGTTGTGCACATCTCAAGTGATTAAAAAAATCCAGTTATGAGAAAATCAGCAAGGTTAAGGGCCTGCAAGTAATCACTTGATAATTTATGTTGTCTGAATGGAAAACAGTACTGATTATTTTACTCTCCACGTTGCTCCTCTGGAGGAAAACAACCTGTGGTTTGTGGAAGAAGTTAGAGTCTGAAATAAAAATAGAAATGTATAATGTGACAGTTTTACTTTAAGGTGAGCTTAGAAAACATCACTTATCAACCAACCAACCCAAGGAAGATGGGCTTTTAAACAAGAGAATGAATTTGAGAACACTTGTCGGTTTCCAGATACAAGATGACCAAATATACTTTGCACAGCTTTAATTTCTGCTTGCTACCTAACAAAATTAGGAATTTAATTATTATGTAATTATTACATTATTTATACTTATTACATTATTATTACTTATTAATATGTAAGTGCAGATAATATACTAAAATAAAACTGTCTTCAAGTGGCACTAGAAATTATCGGAAGTTATATGGCTTCTCAATTTCTACTTTAAGTAGCAAGTCCCTAAAACTGTTTGTGCCCCAAAAGATATGTCATAAATTTCGCTTTGCAAGCGTGTGTGCACGCACATTTATTTTGTGCAAAAAACTATGCTGAAGAGCTTTGGTGTTATCCAGAGATAAAAAAATGGTTCCTGTGCGGTTTTGTACTTTTTGAGGGGAGGGGAATCCGACGTTAAGTTAAGCTTTTGTTTATTTATATGTGTCCTGGTCTCCTACAGAAACAACAGGCAAAAGCTTGTTTTAAAAGAAACCCAATACTTTCAAGGACTTGGGTCTGTTCTGAAGCAGGACGGTGGCTTCCTCAACAGATCTATTCACAAAGAAGGGTTAGGTCGGCTAAAGGAGCCAAAAGAGGGGTTCGTTTTGCTTTGGAACCGGACAGTGTCTCCGTAGGAGCTCGGTGAGGTACTGATCGGCGCCCCCGGAAGATCGGGCCGCTAGCGTCCGTCCGACTCCAAAGACCATAGGCCGCGGGAAGAGCCCTGCTCTGATGGACAGGAGAGGGGAGGTGGGTCCAAGCTCCAACGCTTACAGACCGCCTGTCGGGGTCTTAGTGACCTCAGGCTGCCACCGACGCAGGACGAGACCCTAACCTAGCAAATGTCGCTTGCACGCCGGCTGGGCGCGCAGCCACGCAGATTGCTGCTGGCCTACGCTTCTCCGGGAGCGCAAACAGGCGCGGGCAGCGCCCTTTCCGTGCTAGGGCAGCGCGGTTCTAGGAGAAAGGCCGCGAGGGCGGGGCTTGGGGCAGTGTGGAACTATTTCCTCAACAGTGGTCAGTCAGGGCGAGGAGAGGCTGTCAGGGAGGAGCGCCACATGGCGCGACTAAGGCCGGCCTCATCGTTGGCGGGCACCGAGGAAGCAATGTAGTGCGAGAAGCCTACAGTCCACGCCGTGGAAAGATGGGTCAACCAACGAATGTTTCACCCCAGCCCACACGCCTAAGAGGGAATTTGAGAGCGCTTGGGGGAGGGGCGGAAAGAACAGGCGGCTTGCAGAGGGCATGCTCAGTTCTTAGAGCCGTAAGTGGAGAGCCAGGCATGCGCAGTGAGGCGAGGGTGGATTGGCAGCCGGGAGGGGCTGGCGTGAGCGGGCTGCTGTGTTTATCCGGTTTTCTGGGTGGGCGGTCAAAGCGCACGCGTAAGGGCGAAAGGCAGCGGAGCTGGGTAGTGGAATGCGCATGCGCGGAGCGAGCCGGTAGCTCTGGGAGGGTGTGGAGGGGGCTCTTAGAGGAGAAGCAGGGGAAAAGGGAAGCGAAGGGAAAGGGAAGGGCGGGGGGAGGGGTGAGAGTGTGTTCTGCGCATGCGTGCGGGCGCTAGCGACGACGGCGGCGGGGGAGTCTCGGGGATGACAGTGGCTTTGCCCGTTGGGGTAACGGTCGTCGTCGCCGGCAGGGCCTGAGGCGCCGCACAGCCCGCGGGATTCATTAAGGCCGCAGCAGCCTGGGCCCTACCGAGTTAGAGTGGCGCGTGGAGTCAGGGTGAGGGCGGCGAGGCACGGGGGGAGGGGCCTGCGGCGGGGCCTTGCCGTGTGCTCTGGGCGGCGGCGGGGCCTGGCGGTGTGAGCGCTCGCCTTAGTTGCGGCCGGGCGGGAGCCGTGGGCGGCGGCGGCCGTCGTGCTTGGCGGCGGAGGTCTCCGTGTGCGCGGCGCGGAGAAGATGGCTGGGCAGTGAGGGGGCGGCGCTTGCGCCTGGTGACCTCGGAGTGAGCGACTGAGGAGCAAGGGGCGCCGCCGCGGCCCGGCCGGGCCTGCTCCCCGCCCCCTCCCGCTGCCGCCGCCGCCGGCCTCTCCGGCCCGCGCACTTCCTCTCCGGCCCTCCCCTAGCGGGTGGGGGACTCTCCTGCCCGCTTCGCCACCTCAGGGAACCGCGGGGCTATAACCGCCAGGGCGGAGAGCCAGGCGCAGTCCGGCCCCGCGTCCGATATGGAGAGAGCGGCGGCGGCCTCCGCCAGCCGCAACTGCAACGTTCGCCGCCGCCGCGGCTTGGTGCACTAGATTGAGGAAGCCGACGCCCGAGCCGTCCTCTTTGCGGTCGCCCCTACCTCTGCGTCGTGCGCTGTGATGGAGTAAGGACCCTGCAGGGCGTGAGAAGCGTGCCCGCTCCTCGGACCGGGCCGGGGCCTGCTCCCGCGCCCGCTCAGCTCGCCCTGAGGAGGTGCCTCCGTGTCCGGAGATGCAGCGAAGGCCGCCCGCCGAGCCGCGGGGCTAGACTGAGCGCCGAGTCCTGACCCGAGCGCCGAAGCTGCTGCATTCTTCGTTCGCCCCGAGGCTGACTGGAACAAACTCGAACGCTGGTTTCCCTTGCTCTCTCTCTCTCTCTCTCTCTTTTTTTTTTTTTTCGTCTGCAAGTCTCAGGGACGGAGGAGGGGCGCCAAGGCCCCATGTGTGGGAGTACTCCTTCAGCTCCACAAACTTGCGCGGATTTTGGTTACTACTTTGGCCAGTGGTTCTTCTCTGATTTCCTCCGAATTGTTGCAAATTCGCCGTTGTTCCCTGGCTGCTTACAAAGTTGGATCCGGAATTTTTTTTCAACCGGGAGCCATCGGTGTCGAAGTGTCTGCAATGAACCCCGTGAATGCTACTGCTCTCTACATTTCCGCGAGCCGCCTAGTGCTCAACTACGACCCCGGAGACCCCAAGGCGTTTACAGAGATTAACAGGCTCTTGCCTTACTTCCGACAGTCCCTCTCTTGCTGTGTTTGCGGTGAGACGCTTTTTATTGTTCCCTTTCAGTGCTTGTTTTAGAAAACCTGGGCAGTGGTAGCAAGAACGCTTTGGTGGCATGGTGGTTTGTACTAAGCTTTTGTTATTTGTGCATTAGTGTATGGTCATTAGTTTTCAAACTCGTCAAAGGATTTTTGCCCGACTTTTCAGAAAGACAGCCCTTCTAAACTGTTTTGTACGGCGGCCTTAAGGTTCAGAACTGTTTAATTCGTCTCGGGTCAATTCCTTGCCATTTCTGGTGATGATATAAATGAGTTGAAGTATGTTTGCATATTGCTGCCTTTTTTAAACCTTTGATACAAGAGCTGACAATACCTACCTTGGTTAAACGTGGTTAAGCCTGGTTAAAACATGTACATGTGGCGTGTTTGCATTTCCCCAAACTGGTGTTATGTGTGGGTGGTAGTATAATCTGATGCACCCACAGCTGTGAACTCGGTGCAGAACTTTCCCCCGTGTTCTTCAACAAATGCTCTGACAGTTTGACGGTAAGCAGTGAGCCAAGGAAGACTGATAGTACTCTTTAGCTGGTGGGATTTTTACAGGAGTGTTTCTGTTTTGTGGTTTTAATACGTTGTGGACTGGTAGACCGTTATTTTAGGTCCCCCCCCCTCCCGAAAATATTATTTTGTGCTGGGTAGGATATTTTCAAGTTATTTTTGAGAGATGAATATATGCTAAGTTGTTTAATAAATCGAAATGTCTCAAAAGCGCTGATAATTTGGATTAATTTTGCACCTATGATAGTTGTTTTTCATAAAACCTGGACTAAAAACATTAATACAAGGGAAATGGCAACTATCAAAGAGGGAAAAAAAAAGAAGCAGTACTATATTCTATTTCATATTCTGCCCCAAATTTTGAGGTTTTGCTGATCCACTCATTTAGTCAGAACTTGATTAAGCATTTCAGCCTTTCACTTTATATTAGATAAAATAAATTTTGTAGCTATGGTATCAGAAAGAGGACATGGTATTCATTTGAGAATTCTTCAGGATTTTCTGAATAGCTCTGGGGCATGGGGCATGGGGCATGGGGCAAGGCACTGAAGGGGATGCAGAGGAGATGAAGATTGTGTTTTTGCACCCCAGGTACTTAATCTCATAAACATTTAAGTGTTAGAATGTGATTAAGTGCTACTGTGACTGGTAACAGACACTTAACACCTTTAGAGGGAAGCGTTTGCCCTGGGCAAATCACCACTGCCTTGGGCCTCAGTTTCTTAACATGTAAAATAAGAGTTTTGGGCTAGATTCCAAGTTTCCTTTCAACTTAAATTTTATAAATAAGAATTTGCTTGGTTTCAGTGTACTCCCCCATTCCACTTCCACTTTCTATGGAGTGCTTCTTTTTATGTCTGAACAGCTTTTGATAGTTTTTGAACTGAGGAGATAGAGCTGCTATAACTTCCTTTTCTTTTGCGGGGTTCGCTACTCTTGTATGGGAAAGAGAGGGCAAAGGGTAGCCCACCCTGGCCTGTTAGAACAGCAATAGAGAGTGATATCATTATCCAGGTAACACTTAAAGATCTAGTAGGCCTCCTTTTTATTAGGGGGATGGGACTTAACCCTCTAATTTAAGGGGGAAGTGGTAGTTTTGAATCGAGTAGGTGTTTGGAATTTTAATTTCTTATCAGTTGCTTCAGGATAGTTGTGGTCTAAATGAACATTTTTCCAAATTCTAGCTTGGATTTTAAAACATGAAATTAAAGATAAATCTACTTTAAAAAAAATCCAATTGCAGCTTTATTTTTTTTTTAAGCTAGTCTTGTCAGTACGAGGGGGATTTTTTGGTCATTATTTCTTTCTGTTCAAGCTTTCCTATGGAAAAGATTTGTGGGTTCTATTTTTTCCCCAATTATATTGAGTAGCTGCCATAAATTTCAGCAATCTGGGTGTAGGTTCAGCCTGCCTTCTCTGACCACCCCCCCCCCCCATAAGTCTCTAGTTGTCAAGAGATAGGAAGAAAAAAATTGGTTATTTGAATCAGATCCAGCATTTAATCATCTTGTATCAGGTGCTGTCCTAGATTCCTTTTCTTAGCTGAAAATCATAAATTCATTCAAGTTAATAGGCCATGTGTATTATTTCATGAAGATAACAAATACGTAAAAGTTTAATTATATCCTGGTGCCGTAAATAGGGAGTTTCACCAGGTTGTCTGAAGTCTGACCTAGTACTACCTTTTCAGCCTTACATTTAACTGCCCTCTTACATAATTTCTGTGCTTCAGCCAGGCTGTTTTGTTTTTTCTAAACATAAATGCCCTATGTCTTCCTCCTCTTTACCCCGCTTTTGTTCTCTGAAGTTTCTTCTGCCTAAAATACACTTTTTTTTTCCTCTGTGGTCTAACTCCTCAATTTCCTCCCTCTTCACTGAATTCTTCCTTGCTCACTGCAAGCAAAAAGTCGTTTGTCCTTTGAACCTCTGTAACCCTTTGTTCCAGTCATAAGCACTTAGAACTCTTCCAGTGCAGTTTTTGTATCTAATTCTTCTGATATCTCAGGGAAAAATATTATTTTTTGTACATTTTTGTGTTTCACCTGCCTCATCCACTCTCTCCTATCCAGGCACTTGTGTTTATGACGGATTCGGGAACAAAATGAGAGTCCTACAAACTTTGCAGTTAGGTTCATATCTTGGCTCTTCTATTTACTGTGTGGGAAAGTCTCTAACTTTGTGGCTCAGTTTCCTTTATGAAAGGGGATAGTTACACCTTCAAGTTTTTCTCCCAAATTTGTATTCTACATGGGTTTATTTTTAAGTGGAGAAAAACTTTTTGAACCCATGAGAACAAGCCTATGGACTTGTTGTCTGGCACGTATTATAAGCTTAGTATTCCACCCTTGTACAGAACTAGAGAAAGGTAGAAGGAGGTGAGGGAAGAGACTGTATTGTCAGGTCAGTTATTGTCAAACCTAGATTATTCACTGAAACTACAAGTTTTGTTATTGTGGTACTTTGAAATGTTAATTAGCTGATTATCACTATTTGTTTTTCAGTTCCTTTGTGTATTTAAACTGTCTGAAGCTTCTAGTGAATGGGATAGCAGTGCTCCAGAGAATTACTGTACTTTCTAGGCCAAAGAAACAGTGACCAAGACAGTATTACTGTGGATGCTATTTTTGTGTCTCTTCTTTCCCCTTGTTCTACAATGTTGGACTTGGCTTTATCATTTATCAGAAAGTAGAATTTCTTTGGCTGGCATGAGATTTGATAAATTCTGCCCTAGGGATTTTAAGTTTTTCATTAAACTTGTAAGTCCACAAATGATACAAGGTTGGTATATAGAATCAAATCCTCTTAGAATTGGAAGGACACAGTAAGTAGAAAAATATCAGTCCGAGATATTTGGAGTCCTGTAAATAATCATGTTTGAATCTCTACTCAGTCACATGGATAGTTTGGTGTTTTAGAGTCTAGAAACAAGGTGGTTTTGGCTTTGGATTTATTGAAATTGTGAAACCTTTTGGGCATCCAGGTTCTCATTTATAAAATGGAAGGGGGCTATAGATTAGTGTTTCCCACTGACATAGGGTTACTTATGCTGACCAGGTTTTTGTTTTGAGTGTTAAAGACTTAAAAACCCTATCATCTTTTACAATTGCTATTCTTATTTTCCACTAGAAAGGAGATAGTTCCCTGAGGGTGAGCACCTTGCTTCTATTGTTCAGTTTAACAGCATTGCACCTGAGAGTTACTGGCTCAGCACGTTTTTGTTGAATGGATGAAATTAGCATTCAAAAGAAAGTTTCAGAGTAGGGGAGATGTGGTCTCAGAATAAAGTATATGCCTTAAAATTAAGTAAATTAGTTTTATGAAAAACTACTTTTAATTTTCCTTACTATTCTCCTTTGCCATTGTTTGTGGACCCACATTATAATTAGTGTGGTAGATGATCCCAAGAATATTTTTCAGTTACAGAATTGTCTTCTTTTACCAGAAATACTTTTTGGCTGAGCATACAATTTATAATTAGCAAGAATCTTCTACAGTGAAATTTGAACATACAGCTTGGAGTGATTTTTTTTTTTTTTAATGTTTACTTATTTATCTTGGGGGAGAGAGATTTATTTTGAGTGGAGCAGGGGAGGGGGAGAGAGAAAGGGGGAGAGAGCATCCCAAGCAGCCTCCGTGCTGTCAATGTGGAGCCCCACGAGGGACTTGATCCCATGAACTGTGAGATAATGACCTAAGCTGAAATTAAGAGTTGAATGCTTAACTGACTGAGTCACTCGGGTGCCTCCAGAGTGACTTATTTTAAGTTATTTATATTTTATTTTTAAGCTGCTTATCTCTTAGGTGGAAGCTAAATTAAAAGGCCATTTGAATAATTATACATAGATCTTATGCTGTTTTATATTTACATATTTTCAAGCATTAGTTCTTTGATACGTAAGAACTTATTTTTATTGTACTTAAAGTCAGTGTAATTAAAATTTTTGATTGTAATGAATGTGTAAAGTTTATCATCTTAACCATTTTAAAATGTACAGTTCTATAACACTAAGTAAATTTATGTTGTTGTGAAACAGAATTCCAGAACTTTTTCATCTTGCAAATCTGAAACTCTGTATTCATCAACTAACTACCCTCCTCTGCAGCCCCTGGTAACCACCGTTCTACTTTTTGTCTCTCTGAATTTTGCTACTCTAGGTACTTTATATTAATGGAATCATACGGTATTTGTCTTTTTGTGAATGACCAATATAATGTCCTGAAGTTTCATCCATCATACAGCATGTGTAAGGATTTTCCTTTTTTTAATTAAAAAAAAATTTTTTTTTTACGTTTATTTATTTTTGAGAGGCAGATCATGAATGGGAGAGGGGCAGAGAGAGAGGAAGACACAGAATCTGAAGCAGGCTCCAGTCTCTGAGCTGTCAGCATAGAGCCTGACGTGGGGCTCGAACCCACAAACCATCAGATCCTGACCTGAGCGGAAGTTAGACGCCTAACCGACTGAGCCACCCAAGCGCCCCTAATTTTTTTATGTTTGTTTGTTTGTTTGTTTATTTAATGTTTGTTTGTTTTTGAGAGAGAGAGAGAGAGAGAATGAACAGGGGTGGGGCAGAAAGAGAGAGGGAGACACAGAATCCGAAGCAGGCTCCAGGCTCTGAGCTGTCAGCACAAACTCACAGACTGCAAGATCATGACCTGAGCTGAAGTCGGACGCTCAACCGACTGAGCCACCCATGCGCCCCTGTTTATTTATTTTTGAAAGAGAGACACACACGAGAGTGCGAATGGGGGAGGGTTGGAGAGAGAGGGAGACACAGAATCTGAAGCAGACTCCAGGCTGTGAGCTGTCAGCACAGAGCTGGATACCGGGCTTGAACTCATGAATGGTTCAGAGATAGAATGAGATCCGACCTGAGCTGAAGTCTGTTGCTTAACTGACTGAGCCATCCAGGTGCCCCAAGGATTTTCCTTTTTTTAAGGCTGACTAATGTTCCATTGTATGTTGTATACCACAATTGTTTATCCATTCATCAGTCAATGGACTTTTGGGTTGTTTCCACCTTTTGGCTCTTGTGAATATGTTGCTGTGAACATGGGTGTGCAAACAACTCTCAAGACCCTGCTTTCAGTTCTTTTGGGTATATACCCAGACATGGGATGGTTGGATTGTGTATATAGTATTTCCATTTTAATATTTTTGAGGAACCTCCTGTTTTCCATAGTTGTTGCATCATGTTACAATCCCACCAATACTACATGGGTTCCAATTTCTCCATATCGTTGCCAGCACTTTGTAAAAAAAAAAATTTAAATTTATTACAGAGAGAGAGAGACAGACAACACAGGTGGGGGGGAGGGGCAGAGAGAGCACAAGACACTGACTGAGCCACCCAGGCACCCCCACTTTTTTTTTTTTTTTAATAGTAGCCATTCTAATGGGCATGAGGTGATATCGTGGTGGTTTTGATTTCCATTTTTCTAGTGATGTTGATTATCCTTTGATATGCTTGTGGGCCATTAGTGTTATTTTTGGAAAATCACTATCATTTTTTATCTTGAAAAGATAACTCATCACATCTTTATTAATTACCTGTTCAAAGTGCTGGAATAGTAAGATGAATAAGACACATCGTTATTACCCATGTTACTCATTGTTACGGAGAAGACAGATGAGTAGACCAACAATTACTGCCGAAGTGTTGTGCTAGAGTCACTTATGCCAAAATCTCAAGCATCATAATAGAACATTTGTAAGTTAGCTTTTGTTGCATGTGTAAAAGTTTCAGAAATTAATCACAAGTGAATTTTTCCCTCCATGTAACTTGTTTTTTGAATACCTGTTTGGGTCAGAGTTTAAACATACCTGATTGGTGTTAAGCAGAATTTGGTTTACCAGTTTTTTTTCTTGGGACTTAAGTTCTTTATGGAGCATTTATTTGGTAGGTTGATAAGGAAGAACAATATTTACTAATTTGTCTTGGCAGATAGATATACTTTTATTTCAGATATATTTATTTAACTGTTTTCTTTTTCTAATAAAAATCTTTCTATACTTTTCCCTTTTGGTATTTTAAAAACTAGTTCATTTATTCATTCCTACTTAGGTATGTTTATGCAAAATGAAATTGCCTTGGGGAAAGGACTTCTGAGTCCTTGTATAAGTGTGTTCCAGATGCTGAAAGAGATGAAAAGAGGTTTGATCCACAGTTCATTGTCGTATGACATAACCACCTGAAGTGTTAATAAATACTAGTTTAAATAATGGTTCAAGATAAGCAGTACAGTACTGTAGAATTAGGCAGTAGAAATTGTTTCAGTTTGGTGAGATCTAGAAAGTATGGAGGTTGAGATGGGCCAAGAAGAATGGTGAAATTGGTGGACATTTTCAGCAAGGTTAGAGGGCAGAAAGTCAAGTTTATCTGTAGTTGGAATTCTTGTAGGAGAGACCTTGCCCTGTTTGTTGAGACTCAGGGGTCTTTGTTTGATGAGCCCTAATACCCCCCAAAATATGCTCTGTGGGCCACCTAAATCAAATCACCTAAAGGGCTCCATAAAATCCAGATTCCAAGTTATCATATCAGACTAATTGAATTGGAACTCTGTGAGCAGGTTCTTGTAATCTGTGTTTTACCTTCACCATCTTGATATGGGGAGGGGGTTTTGCAAATCACTATTGTAAGCATTTGAGAAACAGCATTTAAAAAAAAATGTTTTTTTAATGTTTATTTTTGAGAGAGAGAGACAGACAGTGTGTGAGCAGGGGAGGGGAAGAGAGAGACACGGGATCCGAAGCAGGCTCCAGGCTCTGAGCTGTCAGGACAGAGCCCGACGTGGGGCTCGAACCCACAGACCGTGAGGTGATGACCTGAGCTAAGTCAGACACTTAACTGACTGAGCCACCCAGGTGCCTGTGAGATGGCATTTTAAAAAGAGAGTGTTGTGTTTGAAATTCTGTTTTGGGATGGGTGCCTGGGTGGCTCAGTCCGTAAAGCGTCAGACCTCAGCTCAGGTCATGATTTTGAGGGTCACAGGTTTGAGCCCTGCGTGGGGCTCTGTGCTGACAGCTCAGAGCCTGGATCCTGCTTCAGATCCTGTGTCTCCCTCTCTATCTGCCCCTCCCCCACTTGTACTCTGTCTCCCTCAAAAATCAACAAACAATAAAGAAAATTGTTTTAGGAAAGATTAATTTGGGGGTAGAATACGGTATTGATTATTAGAGTATGGTGAAACTTTCAATTACGAAGGATAACAGATGTATTTGTATTAGATAGAAGCCTGAATAGTGGTGCGAGTGGAAAAGGAACAACATCAGATAATTACGGCTATGGTTATCATAACATTTGAATTCTTTGTTCTGTATGTATTATACTTTGCTATGGTTAGGCATATTTTACTGTGAATAGATGAAATGAGACATTTTCCACCCTCAAATTTACAATGTTTAGCACAGTGCTTTCACATAACACCTGATAAAATGCCCTGAATTGTATTGAAGAACTGACAAAATCTGGCAGTTTAATACAGATGCTTGGGAAAGATTAAAGGAGGCAAAGGTAGCTTAGATATCAGAAGTGAAGTCAGGAAGGACATTGATTTTGGAAGGACATGAAGTATTTAGATAGGCTGGTTTGGAATAATATAAAGACAACCTAATAAAATATTCTTCAGGGATTTAGCAGTTTGATACAGGATTTTGGTCAGGTGTTTGGGAGAGGTTGCAGGTAGGATAGGAATTAGAGTGGATTAGGTGTGGGCCTGAGAAGGATGAGACGTTGTTGAATAATATGATGATCCCTGGGGATTGGGGTTATAAAGAAGTATTGGAAATTAGAAAAGGATAGAAATACAATGTATTTGTTTTATAATCTTTTTATTTTGTGCCCTTTTTTGTTGATTTTTGTCTGTTCAGAATTTTTAATTTAATTTTTTTTTTTTTGTAAATTTACATCCAAATTAGCATATAGTGCAATAATGATTTCAGGAGTAGATTCCTTAATGCCCCTTACCCATTTAGCCCATCCCCCCTCCCACAACCCCTCCAGTAACCCTCTGTTCTCCATATTTAAGAGTCTCTTATGCTTTGTCCCCCTCCCTGTTTTTATATTATTTTTGTTGGAAACGTTGATTTTGAAAATAGTTTTATATGTCTGATATAGTAAAACAGTCAACATACCTTCTGAGATTTGAGGTTTTCGTTGTCATTCTCAGATTAATTATAACATCCTGTCCTCCTTTTTTTGCATTCCTTGTTTTCTTTGTGCTTGCATAGCATGACTTTAATAATTGGCTAATGCCTTATTATACTGGCTTCTCTCAGAGTCCACTCGGCTACTTTTATATATGATTAATTGGAGGTTTTGTGAGTTTTGATGTACTTTCTAAATTTTATCTTTTATTTTAAAAAGTGATATTTCAAAATTTTATTCTAGTTTCTCATTTTCCCGTGTCCAACTGTCACCTTTGACTTTTCTCTTTTAAAGATTAATATTTTGTTCCCTTATCAGGAAATTAATTTAGATAAAATTTTACATTAATTCCTATATACCTTATCTTTCATTTGCTCTCAGTCCATTATATTTTAGCAGAATTATTTTTATTCATTGCCTTTCTACTCCAGATACTTTGAATTTTTGAAGTTAGAATATCTGGTTTTCTCAAGTTTTTGTCTTTTATTTTTATTTTTTACCGCTTATTCATTTTTGAGAGACAGAGTGCAAGTGGCAGAGAGAGAGGGAGACACAGAATCTGAGGCAAGATCCAGGCTCTGAGCTGTCCTCACAGAGCCTGATGCAGGGCTCATGAGATCATGACCTGAGCCAAAGTCAGATGCTTAACCAACTGAGCCACCCAGGCGCCCCTCAGTTGTTTTAATATAATTTTCTAGCTTTTGTGTTTTGTGTTGCTGACTTTAGCTATCAGCCTTTGTCCATACAGAAAATGTGCACTTAAAATGATGTCTGGTCTCAAATTTGGAAATAATATTTTCTGGCAAAGCTTAGTGGTTTTGAAATTTTTTGTATAACCATTAAAGGCATACCTAAAGTATGGGTAGGTGGTCTAGTGTATAACCTAGTCAATCTTGCTAAATGCTGTTCCTTTGAAATGTAAATGTCTACTTGATGTGAAATTTGGGACTCTGGCCAGATATAATACAGAAATCTAGGATTAGAAGGGAGCATTCCAATTCAGGCATCCTTGTGATTTCTGAATACCCTTTACAGTTAATCGCTTGGTTGTCCGGCCTGTGACTGAACATATTCAGGGTATGACATATGATGTCCTACTCATCAGAAGCTGTGGGCTGTCTGAGGGATCCCTTTATGGTGTCATTGAGCTTACCAGCTCAATTTTTACATCGGTCACACAAGGAAGATATTACTAGGTTGTTCTTCATGATGACAATTTACAAAGCTTTAGGCAGAAAGGACCACAAATCATACAGCCATTTTTTTCACATCAAATAATCTTTTCTGTAATATTCTTGAAAGTTCATCCAAGGCTTTTCTTGAATACCTCTAGGGTAGGGAGCTGAATTAAATTCTGTTCTACAAAATAACTATATCATTGACAACTTTTAAAAAGAACTTTCTTTTTAGAAAGTTCTTCCTTCCATTTTCCCAAGCCTCCTTTTTTATAATTGTTTCCTACTGATTTTTTTTGTTCTCTGGAACAATTCAGGAAGTCTTTGATAAAATTTTGACCTTCAACTGTTTGGAAGATGGTTTTGTTTTGTTTTGTTTTGGTTTTGAGAAGAGTGCAATTGGGGGAGGAGTAGGAGAGAGAGAATCCCAAGCAGACTCCACACTAACGTGGGGCTCGAAGTCACCGTGAGATCATGACCTGAGCAGAAATCAAGAGTCAGATGCTTAACTGACTGAAGACAGTTTTCATGTTTTTCCTGAGAAGTTAAGCATCACTAAATTACCTGTCCTGGAAGCATCCTGGTTTCGGTTTCCTCTGAAAGTGTGGATTTTGGTGTCCATGCCCATAGTATTTTGGAGGTGGTTAGATGGCATTATCTACTTTGACAATTTGGACAAACTATTTAATTTCTTTCTCATTTGTAAGGTGAAGTTGTTGGGTGAATTATTTAATTTCTCTTTTTTCATTTGTAAGATGAAGTTGTTGGAGTAGAGCAGAGATTTCGTTGTGAACTTGGCTCCCAGACATTTTTTAGCTTGGCTAAAAATTTATAGAGTTGGTGGCCAACGTTTTAAAATCTAGAGTTCACTTAAAACCCCAAATTTTAGGTATCTCCTGGAAAATTGTAAAGTCTGGCAGCAGTGGATACCTTGTGGCATGGCATCACTGGCTGTAGTTGAGAGGGGGTTTGTCTTGGGGGTTGGAGGTTTGCCCTCTCCAGTTTACCCTTGGTCTCGCCTAACCTTTGTTGCATTTATTTTTTTTTAACTTTGCATGCTTGTCGCTATAGGCATTAGGATTCTTAATCCTCAGGAATGGAGGATTTTGTAAGGTCTACTGTGCCCTAGATACTATCTTGAGCCATCGAATTCTGATGTGATCTTGAATTATTTTGTGAAACCTTACCTGGATCAGAATCAAGACTGCTTTATCTTATGCAGTCAGAGGACATTTGTTGGTTCATAGTATTTCAGAACAATTAAGACATTTTCACAAGTTGGTTATAGTGTTGTCCATATCTTCTCTATCCTTACTGATTTGTATTTTGTCCGTTTTTGAGAGGTGTTGGAAATCTCTATAATTATGGATTTGTCAGTTTGGAGTTTCATAAGTTTTTGCTTCATGTATTTTGAAACTTTGTTTTTAGGTACATAAAACAATTTTGAATATGTGGAACATGGTTATATAATTTTTAATGTTCTGTTTTTATTAATTCTGTCACCTGTTACTTCTAGGTTTGCTGTATTGATTTTTTCTGCTCATTATGGGTCATATTTTCCTACTTTTTTGCGTGCCCAGTTAATTTTGATTCAAAGCCAGATACTACAAATTTTACCTTGTTAAAATTTTACCTTACTGATGGATATTTTTCTATTGTAACTGTTCTTTATTCTTGGGATGAGCTTTGTTCTTGGGATAAGGTTAAATTACTTGGAAAGAGTTTGATCCTTTTGAGACTTGTTTTTAAGCAGCCTTCGGGGGTTAATTTTTTTTCATACTACTGAGACAAGAACCGTCTGTACTCTCTCTGATCCCTTGTGAATTACGAGTTTTCTCACTCTGGGTGATGCGAATAGGTGCTGCCTATGAGTTATAGGCATTGTCCTCTTTGCTCCTTTCTGGGGGTTCTTCAGCCTGAGGTAGTTTCCTCATACAAATGTGCTCATTAGTACTCAGCTGAAGACTTGAAAGAGATCTTGTATAACTCTTATCTATAGAGAACAACCTGATGGTTACCAGAAGGGGGGCAAGTGGAAGGATGGTGATTTAGGAGTGATTTGTGATGAGCACCTGGTGATGTATGGAAATGTTGAATCACTGTATTGTACACCTGAAACTAATACTACACTGCATTTTAACTAACTGGAATTTAAAAAAGAAAGACCTTCTATAAATCTCTAGTGCTCTTTCACTGTGCATCTCTCATCTCTAGTACTCTGCCTGCAGGAGTCAGGGTGTCTTGTCCTTCCAGCTCTGTTCTCTCACTTCAGGGAGACCATGAGGCTTGTCTGGGTTTTTCCTCCTTGCTCTGTGGCTTGAAAGTGCTCCAGGCAGCAAGCTGGGGCAGTTGTATGGCTCAGCTTGTTTGTTCACCCTCTCACCATAACTGTTCTGTTGCCCAGTATCTGAAAACCATTGTTGTGTTCAGTTTTTTGTTACTTCAGGTAGAAGAATAAATCTAAATATTCCATTTTGTCTGAAAAGAGATTATATTCTAAACTTATGCTGTCCCATATAGCAGCCACCAGCTGTTGTGATGGTGTAAATTTAAATTAAATTTAGTTGATGCAGTTCTTAGTTATAGTTAGCTTACATCTAAAGTGCTCAGAAGCTACATGTAGATAATGGTTACCTCACTGAATGTTGCAGATATAAAAGATTTCCTATCATTGGATAAAAGTCTACTGGACAGTGCTATTACAATAAGAGAACTTGGATTTGTTCATGAGCATTGAAAGGTGCCTTCACTCGTTTCATTTCAAGATTTTATTTACTTTTTTATTTTTATTTTTTAATGTTTATTCATTTTTGAGAGAGAGACAACTTGAACAGGGGAGGGGCAGAGAGGGAGACACAGAATCTGAAGCAGGCTCCAGGCTCTGACCTGTCATGACCTGAGCCAAAGTTGGACACTTAACTGACTGAGCCACCCAGGCACCCCTCAAGTTTTGGTTTTAAGACATTTAACTGGATGGGGTTATGAACAGATCACTGGAGCTCACCACTGTATGCTTATAGAACAATTTCCCCAAATCTGTGTTAGTGAATTGGATTCAACAAAGTGTTCCACAATGTTCGTGTATTAAAAGTTTCTGATATTTAAAAAAGAAGTGTTTCGGGGCGCCTGGGTGGCTCAGTCAGTTAAGCATCTGACTTTGGCTCAGGTCATGATCTTGCTGTTTGTGGGCTCAAGCCCCGCATTGGGCTCTGTGCTGACAGCTTGGAGCCTGGAGCGTGCTTCGGATTCTGTGTCTCTCTCTCCCTCTCTGCCCCTCCCCTGCTCATGCTCTGTCTCTCTGTGTCTCTCAATAATAAATAAATGTTTTTTAAAAAAAAAAAAAAAAGGTGTGCTTACACGGTTTACCCATCACTGTGTCCAAATGGAAAGCTTAAAAAAAAAAAAAAATGGTTTAACTGTTTCTATTCCTTTAAAATAAGGCAGTTGAGGAGATGCCAGGTGAATACTGGACCAAATAGTGGTGCCATAACCAGTTAATGATTCTCTGGAATCCTTCCATCTGCTATGCGTATTTTAAATTGTTAGTCATGTTATTTTGTTATCTCTTAGTCATACTGTTTTAGTTCTTTTAATTCTTCCTATATCCGTTCAATGGGCCACTGGTTAGGGACCAGAAACATTAAGAAAATTAAGTTGGTATTGAAATACTGGGTAAGGAGCATAAAAATATTGATTCTGAATATTTGCTTCATGATTATTATTCATGTTCTTTAAATTGTCTGTGTTCTAATATCCTGCATATAATATAGACAGTGTATTGGTAATTACTCAAAAAGCAATGTTAAAGAAAATGTAGTGATATGCAGTGTGGCCTTTTATTTTTAGAGAATAAGAATTACTTACACTTGAAGTGTGTTATTTGAAGTGTTAGCAAATACCAATCTGAAGTCACTCTTAATTCATCACTTAGTGACAAAACACAGAAACGGTTAAAAAGTATTTTTAGTAAAAAATACAAGAATTCCAAACACTAAGTCACATTCTTAGTTTTATCCTTGTATAATGTATTCAATTTTAACATATGTTTTCAACATTCATGAGTTTATAGACAAGATAAATCATTTTAGAGTAGAAATGTCACCCAAATGCATTTTGTAACACAATTTAAATAAAACAGGATGTAGCCTTTGTTAGAAGTTAAGAATTTGTAGGTTTTCTTAAAATGAACTTTATAGCATAGTCTTTACTAAAATCCTAATTAAAACTTTTTTGCCCCAAAATTACTTCATCAGATTTCCCACTTAAATGATTAGAACAAATCCTCCCAAATTCTTGTTACTGTGAAAGATGGCAGTAAGACAAAAAAGGTGAAAGTATCTTTAGTAGTTCCCAATTCTGTTTGTGCACAGGAAATTACTTGAGAAGATTTAAAAAATGTACATTCCTGGGGTGCCTGGGTGGCTCAGTCAGTTAAGCATCTGACTCTTAATTTTGGCTCAGGTCATGATCTCAGGGTTAGTGAGATCGATCCCCACTTGGGGCTCTGTGCTGACAGTGTGGAGCCTGTTTGGAATTCTTCTCTCTGCTCCTTTCTTGCTCGTGTTCTCGGTCTCTCTCAAAATGAATAAATAAACGTTTTTTTAAAAAATGTATATTCCTGGGCAGCTTCTCCAGAAATTCTGGAGTAGGCCACATAGGTGATTCTAGTATTAACCCCTAGATGACAGTAGTGTGTATTGGAATACTCTTCATGTCCAGTTAATAGGTGCACTTTAAAAAAAAGTAACAATGCTGTATTAGGCCAGTTTCTTGATAGTATTCAGTTTTAAGACACTAACATATTTTGGGAATACTCTCCAAAGGTTATTAAGATAAACCTCTTTATGTCTTCTGGTTCAGTGGAACACTAGTTTGAGGAATTTGGATCTAGATTTATATTGACTAATTTGGTGAATGTTTGGTTGATCAACTTAATTGTGACTAATTGACCAGCCTTTGTTCTTACTGGTATAATTTAATAAAAGACCATCATTGCTTTGCTAAAATACGAAAATAGTGGAATATTACCAGAGTGCTCTGTAACTGCAAAACACTATAAAAATCTCTCGTGTAATTATTAAAAATTAAAAGAGAATGTCAGACATCACTTATCTTAATAGAATATGAAATGAGGTATAACTTGAGTTTATGAATATGTTGTGGGTCTGAGTGGTTATACATCATTCATTTAATAATCTGTGGTGTGTTTGGGTTTTTTTTAGTTTATGATAGTAGTTGGCTGGTGAAGCTTACCTTGTATAAAAACTATTGACATCACCAAGAGTATCAGAAAGTATTTTTTCATAGTTTTAGGTTAACCAAAGACATAAAAGTTAAAGAAATTCTGAAGTTTTTAAAAAAAAAATTTTTTTTTTTAACGTTTATTTATTTTTGAGACAGAGAGAGACAGAGCATGAATGGGGTAGGGTCAGAGAGAGGGAGACACAGAATCTGAAACAGGCTCCGGGCTCTTAGCTGTCAGCACAGGCGCCCGATGCGGGGCTTGAACTCACGGACCGCGAGATCGTGACCTGAGCCGAAGTCGGCGCTCAACCGACTGAGCCAACCAGGCTCCCCAAGAAATTCTGAAGTTTGACCGCTCAGATATTTGGTGAAGAGCTTGGCTTGAGTAACGTTCATTCTTTTAAAATTTGACTGTTAGTTTTCATTTCACAGCAAACTAGTTTTATTCCTTTCCCCAAACCGGAAATAGATTTTTCTTTTTCACCCCACTGCTTTCTTGGCATACATGTTTAGCTGTCATTCGTGTCATTGTAGTAGTACTTACTTAAAATGATATAATTGTTGTAATAAACTTTATAATAATTGGTTAAGTTTATAATTATTGGCCAAGATACTCTACTCTGTATCACCATTTTTAGTGATTTATGCATATGTGTCATATTCTTTCCTTCCTATCTTTAGTTAAAATGCATATTTTTTTGTCATACCAGGGAGCTAATGGGTGTGGCTGCTTGAATAAGAGAACTAATATATTTTTTGAAACCTTAGTTTGTTATTTTATTAACCTGTTGATATTTTGAGGCATATATTTGCTTTTTGGTTTACTACTAAAATAAACGTGTCGAAGTGTAAGAGAACCTATTTTTTAAGTGCTGTTCAGTCTTCAGTCAAAGACTTAAGAAAAACAGACCTGGATTAGGAGTCTCTACCAAGAGGAAAATAGTGCTGTCTTCTTAGGAGAGTTGTTCTGTGATCTGAAATTCATTTCTCTTTGACTTGAGCTCATTATTCTTTATAGTAGCAATCATGCTTATGAATTTTGCCTAATGAAAAGATTTTTAAGAGGTTTAGGCTTCAACATATGCCTGCAAAACTATATTTGGCACAGGTTTTTTTTTTTTTTTTTTTTTTTTTGCAAGACTAAAAACTGGCTTTAAGAACAGTTTTAATTGTCCAAAACAGTTAATTCGTTTGTGTTCATTTGTTAAGTGATATGTATGATCTTCTTATGGTGTTGTCATTTTTGTTCTTAACTGAATCCAGAGATTATTTCCTTGTATGTTTCTAGGAGATATCCTACTAGTTATTGTTTTGAAAACATTCGTTACATCTTTAGTTTTGGAGTGTAATTTTGGTGCCGTAATTCAGAGATGTAAAAAAGGTCATAGAATCCTTTTTTAAATGGGAGTGGTAGGCTCTATCTATCACAGTAAGTGTCATGTAGCTGGGCCTCAGAAATTGTTTAATGGATTGAGGAAAGAGAAATGCTTTCTTAAATGAAGGTAGCCTAAAAAGTTAACTCTTTGGCAAAGGTGAAGAATGGGGATATTTAGGTCAGTGGGTTGGATTATGGAAGGATTATTGAGACCTTATGTCAGACTTTTGACACTGGTTAGAAGTGTATTTTCCCACTCCTTACGTGTACATTAATACTGCTTTTGGAGACTGAATGTAGGCTGGACTATCTCATTTTAATCATAGTAGTTTAATACGTATGTATTTACTTATTTTGTATGATAGGTTATATGTTTGTACACATTTAATGTATACACAGAGTCTTCACTTAAGGTTTCTAATGTTGTAACTTCTTAGACTGGTACGTAGACTAAGCTTTTTTGTTGGAATCTCTTTGTAGGAACATAGTGCAGTGCTTTATATAGCATATGTGTTCACTTGGAACATTTAAGCTTAACTTTAGAAATTGAACTTCATTAGAAATTGAAGTTGGTGTATAGAGAATCCAGGCAGGACTCTTGTAGCCTCAGTTTCTGTGCAGTAAGGATTTCCTGACCCTCACAAAACTATTGTTGAGCATCCATCCTCCCCTTACTGTCACTTTTTCTGTCCTACCCTACCCCCCACTATGCATTATTGCCAGTACCCATGCCTGTTTCTTCTTTCCCTTCAAAAGGTTTCACATCTTATGGTTAATAATTGATTCTTCTATGGCCCAGTTTCAGTGATCATTCTTTTTGATGAAGGAAACTGAAATGTCTCAGTGGATGTCATGGACTTAATAGCAGAAGTAGGGATGATGCTGGGTAAGTAGAAAAAACCCTAGGTTGGGAATCAGTAGATTCTGCTTCTATTTCTTATTTTCAGTAACAAGCTGTGTAATCTTATGAAAGTCCATCTTGGTTAAAATGGCACAAGTTGATTTCCAAGGTCGCTCCCAGCTCTAATGTGCTTTTTGTAATTCATTCATTGTACTTTATTAGGTGCTGGCTTATGTGCCAACATGGGCTTAAAAATAGAGAGCTAAATAAGTTTCTAGCCTTGAATGAAACCAAGTGAATGGTGACAATATATTGTGAGAAGTGATATATTAGGCGACTGTGCAGAGTGCTTTTTTAAATAAGCTGCGGGGTAGGAATTAAGGAACGCTTCCTCTTGGAGGTCATATTTGAATTGATTTTTAAGAATAGTTTACTTCACAAGGAAGGAAGGACATTCTAGGAAGAGCAATTCACAGAGGAATGAGTAAGCATGGCATGTTTTGGAGTGTCCAGTGGTAGCTGAGGATGGAATATGGAGTTTGTATGGAATGGAAAGGGGATGGAAAAAGCTTAATGGTATGAAGTTTTGGGTGGGGAGGTTTGGTAGGGGCCAGATTCTGAAAGGTCCTTGGATTTTTAAAGGCTGCTTAAAGGTTTTAAAGGCTGGTTAAAGGTTTTTTGTTTTACATTTTTTATGTCTTTATGAGGGGTTTTGAAAAGAGAGACAAAATCAGACTTGTGTTCTAGAAAGATTACTTGGTGGTAGTGTGGAAGGTGGCCTGGAGCAGGTGAAGTCAAGGCAGGAAGAGAAGCTAGAAAACTTGCAGTATTCAGGGTGAGAAATGGTGAGGGTTCAGTTAAGGCAGGAGTAGTCATGGGGATTAAACCTGAAGGGTGGACCTGGCAGACTTAGAAACATGCAGTGAGACTCTGGAGCCCAGATGTGGAATTCTGGTGAAGAGACTAGATGGTGTATCAAGTTTATCTAGTTTGATTTCTGGGTGAATAATGTCAGCATCCAAGAGAATAAGGGATGCAGGAGGAGGAGCAGGTTTTTAGGTGGGGGGTTAGGGGAAGTATGTTTATATTTCCCCTTGTTTAGTTTGAGTGATCAAAGGAGAGATGAGATTCCTGGTAGGCAGTTAGATAAATGGGTCTGGACTTAGGAGAGAAGATTAGAGCCAGAGGTAAAGATTCAGTTTATAAATGGTAATTGAACCAGCTTTATGGGCAAATCACTCTGGAAGGAATGTGTGGAGCAGTTTTTAACTTGGGGTATCGTATCTCTCCTTCAGAAAGATTCATGATCCCTATGAGATTCCATACAGCAATTTGTTTTTTTGCCTGTGTGTATAATGAGATTCTCAAAGGGGTCTGTGAACCAAGATTACTGTGGAACACTGGAATGGAGTAAGAAGGATGGATCTTAATATAGAAACATGGGGAATACTGAAATTAAGGAGACGACAGAAGAAGAAGTTGTAAGACGTTGAGGAGACAGTGTTAGGAGAGAACAGAGGAGAGCAACCCTTCCTTTTAAGGAAGAATGATCAACAAGAAATGCCCATTGGTTTGAGAGCAGCAATTTTTACCTTCCTTTAGAAGATTGAGTCTAGGGAAATACTTTAGTATATGAACAACTGGAAGGGAAATTGCTATAGGGAAGGAAGGTTGAAAGTAGAAATGTGAAAAGGTATGAATAGTTAGGTGGGTAACTGATGAAGGGAGGATTGGAGCCAGAGCAGTAGAGGATGGAAGACTTACCTTGGAGGAAAGAAGAAAAGGGTGTTTGTGTGTGTGTATGTTGGACAGGAGTGGGTGTGAGGACAGTGGGAAGTGGGGAAAGAGGGAGAATATTTAAATATGTAAAGCCTCTGGTAATTTGCAACATTTATTGGATTTTATTTTGAAACTTTTATAGAAAATTTCAACATACCAGATAGAACTTTCTGTGACCTCAATAATTATTGATAGCCAATGGTAAGACTTTTGATACACTCTATGAATCTTGCCATAAAATCTTATAATCATCAAATTTTAGGACTGGAAAGAACCTAGATAGTCACTTTATAGCTTTAATAAATGGAGGACCAAGTCTCTTAATTTTTTTTTTTTTTTTTTTTTTTTTGAGATAGTGAGTGGGAGCGGGGGAGGGTCAGAGAGAGAGGGAGACACAGAATCTGAAGCAGGCTTCAGGTTCTGAGCTGTCAGCACAGAGCCTGACAGCGGGGCTCAAACCCGCTAACCGTGAGATCAAGACCTGAGCCAAAGTCAGATGCTCAACTGACTGAGCCACCCAGGCACCTCAGGCCAAATCTCTTTTAAAAGCACATCATTATTATTCATTACATATATTTACTCAAAATTGATCAGATTTGGACAGTTAACAGAATTAACTAATTATAATGAATGCCATATATGCACTACCCAAATCCCCACTCAAGATTGAAAGACTTCATTCTCTTAATCACTGAGAGTGTTGCTGGGGCTGTCAGACCTTCCTGGGAATTGCCCTTGGACGAAGAGAACCTCTCAGTCAAGCTCACACCCCTTCCTGGGAGTAGCCTGTGTCTGAAGACCAGTCTATTAAAGACCTGGGTCCCTTGCCTCAACGTAGGGCATCCTTAAGCCCCATCTTAGTTCTGAGTTTCAGAGCTTCCAGTGGGGTCATCTGAGGCCTTTGTTGTGATTCTATCCCAGCCTAACTTGATCTTTGTCAGCTCCTTCCTTTTCCTTCCTTTCTCTGCAAGTGGTAATCCTGAGTGCCCCAGGGAAACTTCTGGCACACTTAAGAGTTTGAGTGGCTAGGGACCTGACTTCCAACACTGATGAACTTTAAAATTTCTTTTGATTTATAACAGATTTGCCAAACTTTAAAGGATTAACATCTACCAGTTTTCCATGTTTCTGGGAAATATCCAGGCAAATGTTGAAAGATAAAATTGTGTAATAATGTAATAAAAAATTTAATTTTATAGTGCCAAACATACAGAAAAAATCATTAGGACTTGTTTTAGGATGGGATAAAAAGAGGAATACTTTCTTAAACATGTTGAACAAAGATCTTGGCATTTAGTTAGCTTTTTCCCTCCTTCTCCCATCATTCATTGTTTGTATTTCTGCTGTCTTGTTTTTATTGCCTATGTAAATTGAAAGTTGACCTTCACCCCATTTGAGATCAGACTCATGTTTTCATTGATTTTTCTTGAGAATTTTAAAAATATGGCCAATTTTTCTTTTGTGGTCATACTGTAGAGAATGGAAGTCTATGAAGTCTATTTGAAACAAATACGGTTAGATTGAGTCTATACAAAAGTCTTGCCCTCATGGTTGAGGAAAGATGTGCCTAGCAGAATCCAAGACTACATTCCTAAACAAAATACTTGATTTTCTGCCTGCAGCATTTTGAGAGTGCCTTTCCAAGATCAAGTGTGCCACCTGTCATCATTCAGTCAAATGTTTTGTCATTGCTATAAGTTACCATCCTGTCTTGGATCCAAAAGCTTCAGAGCAATGTCATTTGGCTGGCAACAACATTCTTCTTGCTTTTAATAAAGCTCCCCTCTCTTTGTCAGTATTTCTTTTTGTTTATGTGACTGTAGACATATTCAAGGTGGTCAGTGAAGTTATCTGTGCCATTTGGAAAGGAATGGCTGATGAAATGTACCTTAACTTATTCAAAAGTAATTGCTTGATTCAGTAATATGCGTGAAACTGGAAAACTTTCTATTTAAGAACTCTACTTTTTTTGAGTATTTTAAGATAACCAGTTAGTACTATTTTTTTCTTAAGTTTCTTCAGGAATGATTTTAAGAAAATCTTGTGGAATATAATGATTTCATTTTAGTAAGTAAAGTTTTGTCATTTATTCTTTTCTTCCCTTTGCTTTATAACTCTAATAAGAGTTAATGGTTGCTTTTTATTTTCTAATTAGTTTTGATATGGGTCCATTTGTTGGGAAGCAAATCTAGATTGTTAGGGAAACATTTTACTGAGTTAATATATAGGAATGTATCTTTTGTGGTATCTCTTCTGTTTTTATGTTGCTTGCGTTATCAGCAAAAACAAAAAACTGCTTCCTGTCTTTTGTAGAATGCCACATGTTTTACAATTGATGGGTTCTGTACTATTTTAATTTTTCTCTTTCATTATTTTGGTAAAACTGGTTGAGGTATTATTTAAAAAGATTGATCTTTTTTTCCCCTCTTCCCAGATATTTTCCCATATATATAAGTATTGTAAGATTTGTGTCTTCTTGTGGATTCCTTGAGTGTTTAATATTCTAGTTTCCAAGAATGCTTCTTGAGAAGTGGTATTACGGTTTTAATCATTAACCATGACCTGCCTGTGTGCATTTTTCACTTTCTGATAGTGGCATTTCAGGATGTTGTTCATGTGAGTCTTTGGCTAATTTTTCCTGATCCTCAAGTATCATCTCAGATACAAGTAAGATTTATATAAAATTACTTGCATTATTTGAGGTTATTGATTAGGCAATCCTTGTTGCTATAATAGAAGCATTTCTGGGAGGAGTTCTGGAGAGGGGTTGGTGATAAATACAGAATGTTTTGGTTCTGATAAATGCTCTTTTGTGCATATGCCATTTTACTTAGAATTATATGATCCATTTTTGTCAAATGCCAAAATTAACCCATTGAGATAGATTAATTCCTTAAACCATTTTCTGTTTTTTTTAAGTTTATTTATTTATTTTGAGAGAGTGAGTGCATGCTGGAGGGAGGCAGGGAGAGGAGGAGGAGAGAGAGAGAGAGAGAAAGAGAGTAAATCCCAGCAGGCTCTCCACACTGACAGCTCAGAGTCCATTGCAGGGCTCAATCCCACAAACAGTTGAGATCATGACCTGAGCCGAAATCGAGTCAGATGCTTAACTGACTGAGCTACCTAGGTGCCCCACCATTTTCCATTTTTTTAAATCAGTTTTCGTTTTACAGAAATTACTTACATTGGGATCTTTTTTTCCCATATAAACTCTAAAATGAGAACCAGTGATTCTTTAGTCCCTCTGTTGTTCATGTCTAATTTGTTTATATTACATTTTAACCTGTAGTAGCTTTTGCCATTGTAGGTTTTATTTTATTGTTATTGCCAGTTCCAGTGTTCACTGGATCATTTTTTAGTCATTAACAACTTTTGCTAAACATTTGAGCAATAACCACTTTTTCTTTTTCTTGTGTCCCCTCTCTGCACTCCCTAAACTTAATTTCCCCCAGTAATCTGGTGAAAATATTAGTGGAGTTAAGTGCTGTCACAGTTAAAGTGGAGAAGCAGATCTTGCTTTTGTACCTGAGTAAGACCTAATTTACTTGGTAGTCTGCATGTCAACATAAAATGTATAGTATGGCTACTTTTACCAGTGGTATTTTGAAGTGAATGAATTGCCAGTTAGTTGCTTTTTTAAAAATTGGGATCATTTATGTGTTTAGAAGAGTTTGCTCAGAGATTAATGATATTCTTGTTTGCTTATGCCAGGGAGGAGTGCCTTTTCCTTGAATGGAGAAGGGGCAAGCTGATGTGGGACCTAGTTAAAATTTGTTTATTTATTTTGGTGGTGGTGGTCTTTCAAACTTTAGCTGCTCTGTAAATCTTGATGCATTTATTCTCTTCAGTGGTAGGGATAAAATGCATGGCAACCAATCCAAATGCTAGCTTTGATATACTAATACTGAAAAGTAATGATTTGAGTCATGTATGTTAAATCTGTGGGAAAGTTTTATGGCTAAAAAGCATGTTTATTGAGAAAAGTGTAATTTATAAAATCTGTTTAAAAAATTTTTTTTTAGCGTTTATTTTTGAGACAGAGAGAGACAGAACATGAACGGGGGAGGGTCAGAGAGAGGGAGACACAGAATCCGAAACAGGCTCCAGGCTCCGAGCTGTCAGCACAGAGCCTGATGGGGGGCTCGAACTCACGGACCGTGAGATTATGACCTGAGCCGAAGTCAGATGCTTAACCGACTGAGCCACCCAGGCGCCCCTATGAAATATGTTTTGATGGCTGAATTAAAGCCCTTTTCTAGTGCTTTAAAAGTTTTTTCTCAAAGCTAAGTATGGCTTAAAAATTACTTAGATTGTTGATTTAGGTGTGATAATGGCATTGCAGCTTAGAAGAAAAAGTATTTTGTAGTGATTAATACTGATGTTTATATATAGAGAAGTGAATTAACGATCTGGGACTTGTTTGAAATACTTAACAAAAGGGTATATGAAGCAAATGTAGCATAATCTGGATAATTATTAAATTTGGGTGGTAATATATGAGGGGTAATTGTACTATTTTCTGATTTTGTCTGAAAATTTTATTGTAATAAAAAGTTTCACAAAATTAAGAACATTAAAAAATCTGGTATTACGTATATTAGTAAATTAATTACCTGCAGTTCTGTATTCCTAGAAATTCCTAGAATTGCCATTGTGGTAATCTAAAACTAAGACTTAGTTTCAAATTATAATTGGCTGATTTGGGGATGGGAACAGTTAATAAGAGGGAGAACAGATAAACAATTAGTAACTTTTTTTAGTTGAGAAGTAAAAAATGAGTATTGAGTCGTTAGTCTTTTGGGGTCAGTATAGCATCATTTAATGTTTAAAACAGAGCACATATTATCAAATTCATTTAGTTACTAGACAACTTGTATTATGTAAAGGAAATATTTCCTGTGATATATTGCAGGTTCAGGATTCAAGGCAATGCAGTGAGAAATTTTTCTATCACGAACAATACATTTTTTGAAATCAGATGTGTTTTTTTGAGCAAGTTATTTTTTGCACTTGAATGTGAAACTATGTGGAATATGATCAAAGCTAAAATTAAACTTTGCAAATTCTCCCCGGTTTTTTTTAAACTTAGAAAAAATTTTTAACTTTGTTTATTAAAAAAAATTGTTTATTTTTGAGAGAGAGGCAGTGTGAGTGGGGGAGGGGAAGAGAGAGAGGCTCTCTGAAGCAGACTCCAGGTTCTGGGCTGTCAGCACATAGCCTGACACAGGGCTTGAACCCACGAACCATGAGATCATGACCTGAGCTGAAGTTGAACGCTTAACCGACTGAGCCACCCAGGCACTCCAAGTTTATTTATTTTGAGAGAGAAAGAGCACAAGTGTGCACGAGCCAGGGAGGTGCACAGAGAGAGTGAGAGAATCCCAAGCAGGCTCCCCCGTGCTGTCAGTGCAGAGCCCGCTGTGGGGCTCAAACCTACGAACCATGAGATCATTACCTGAGCATCAAGAGTCAGATCCTTAACCAACTGGAGCCACTCAGGTGTCCCTCCTCCTCAGTTTTTATAGTAGAGTCTGCAGTGAGTGATACATTTCCCCTTGATTCATAATGCCCATCCATTTTATTTTCTATGTTAGATGTATTTTTACAGTTGTAGAAGTGTTATCTAACATTTCTTTTTTTGGATGGTGGGGAGGAGTTTCCTTGGGGGCATATAATAGGTATATGGGTAACACTTACCTAGCTCTAAGAACCCCCTGAATCTTTTTCAATTCTTCCTCCTATTGCTGGAGCTGCCTTTGTTGTGAAGTGTAAAGAACCCTCTGGGAAGCTTTTGGGAGTTAGGATGATTAGCTGAGTGCATAAAACAAGATTGCCTAAAGGCATCTTTAATGGTACGTTACAGATCAAAGTATTTCTGTTGGGGAATGATTGGACAATCCAGTAGGTAATACGAAACCAGGTAATGGAGATTCTTAAGAACTCAGTGGTGGTGGAATACTGAATCAGAGTTTTTGGATGCTTTCTAGTCTATTTTCAGTTCTCAGTATTAGACATACTCTCTTAATACCTCAGAAAGGGATACAAAGATGTGTAAGGTATAAATCCTTTAAGGTGTTTGGTATTTCAGGGGGAGTTTTGATTGAAGTGACTGTTGTAAAGATCAGTGATAGAATGAAGGCAGTCCTTACCACTTAGCTTGTACAGTTTGCATATTATTAGGGGTTACAAAATGATGACATTCAAATTATATCATGTGTTCTTCATTTATTAGCTGCAATTATTCCTGTAAAGAGAAACTTTTCATCTATGATTGGGTTACTTGGTAGTGTAGTTGATATATAGTTAAGTCAGAATACTTGAAGAATGCTTGCTCTTTATTTACCACTTTTGAAAGTATGAGCTGGTTCACTAGCATCCTGAAACTGAGTTTTCCTTTCTTCCTTCCTTCTTTTCTTCTTCCCTCCCTACCTCCCTCCCTCCCTTAAATCCATCCATGAACTCAGAGATTTGAACTTTTTAGATATGCTTCATTCCATTTTATTTATGCATGTTCAGATTTGTTCATGTTTGGTCAGCAGGAACCTCTTCAGGTTTGCTCCTGAGTCCCTTTAACACAGTTATGATCTTTGATAATTTCCTTGCTTTCTAGTAACAAGGTAATCAAAATTCATCTTGTCTAATTTATGTCACAGTTCTGGAAACAGTTATTTGTCCAAGAAGCCCTGATTCCTTTGAATAGGAAATTGTTTTTCAGTACCATTATCTGAGTTTATTGCTACTGGGGTTAGTCCCTTGCTTCCAGGCCTTTTCAGTGTGTAGTGCTAGGAAATCTCCATATTTAAGAAGAAAACATGAATTTATACTGATAAGTCAATTGAAATTCAGAACTACAGGATTTTCTGCTTAACTTTTTCTATCTTCTGACTTCTTCCTACTACAAAAACCACAAAAAACAGACTTTCAAGGATATCCACATTTACTTTATCCTACAGTAGACATCAACACTTTCACAGTAACTACTGACACTTACCAACATTGCGATTACTGAAAAAACAAAACAAGGATGCTAGGATTAGTCAATTTTCTGTGTTACAAAGTCATTTAAAATAGTTAATCTTTGAATGGTTATACCATCAATTTGGTATAAAATTATAATTACTTGTTTTTCATTTTTAGGGATTTCTTTTAAAATTTTAGTTTGTGGGGTACCTGGGTGGCCTTGGTTGAGTGTCTGACTTTGGCTCAGGTCATGATCTCATGGTTCGTGGGTTCTTACCCACATTGGTTCTTACCCATGTTGGGTTTTGCACTGATATTGCAGAACCTGCATTGAAGTAGTCTGTCTCCCGCTCTCTCTCAAAAATAAATAAACATAAAAAAAAAAAAATAGTTTGTTATATAATTATGTAAAACATTTACATGGTTTGAAAGTTAAAAGCTACAAAACAGGTTAAACCCAGAATAGTGTAGTTCTTTCCCTGTTTGCTTTGTTCGTTCTCTCCAATAAGTAGGGTATTCTTTTAACCTTACAGCTTATTCTTTTAAGCATATACATATGTATCTCTATATTCATATCTTCCCCATCCTACCTTAAATAAATTCAAGGGTATTTATTCTAAGAAGTCTTATATTGAGTGGAAGGTTGGATTTCATAACTACTGGTGCTTTGTTTTTTTTGTTTTTGTTTTTGTTTTTTTAATTTTAGAGTTGTGCAACCATCACCCTGCCAGGATATTAGAACATTTTCATCACGGCCAAAAAGTTCCATTGTGCCCATTTACAGTTAATCCTGGTTCCTGGTCCCAGCCCTAGGCAGCCACTGTCCACTTTTCTGTTATTTCTAGATATTTTATATAAATGAAATAATACAGTAATGTACTATTTTACATCTGGCTTCTTTCACTTAGCATGTTTTTAAAGTTAATCATGTTGTAGCTTGTATACCAGTGGTTCTTTTAATTGCTGAACAGTATTCTGTTGTATGAATATATACATTTTGTTTATCTTACCAGTTGATGGACATTTGGATTGTTTCCAGTTTTTGTCTATTGTGAGTAATGCAGCTTTGCATATTCACATTTATATGGATGTATATTTTCATTTCTCTTTGAGAAGGTTCCTAGGAGCAGAATTCCTGGTTTATATGGTAAAATGTATGTTTAACTTTTTAAAGAAACTACCAGACTGTTTTTCAATGTGATTTATACTTTACATTCTCACCAGCAATACAGAAGGGTTCTAGTGTCTCCACATCTCTGCCAACTGTTGGTGTACTTTCTGTCATTTTGAATTTATCCTTTCTAATAGGTGTGTAGCAGTGTGGTAAGGTTTTACTTTTAATGATACTGAGAATGTGTTCATGTGCTTATTAGACATTCATTTTTTTTGGTGAAATGTTTCTTTAAATCTTTTGCCCATGTTTAATATAGAGTTGTCTTTTTACTCATTTGTATGAAATGTTTTAATATGTTATAAGCCCCTTATCATTTACTTTTTCAACTTTACATTTACAAATACTTTTTTGTATATACAAATACAAATGTATTTTGTATATACAAATACAAATGTATTTACAAATACATTTACAAATACTTTTTCACAGTCTGTGGATTATCTTTTCATTTTCTTAATGGTGTCTTTTGAAGCACATATTTTTAATTTTGTGCAAATCCATTTTATATTTTTTTCCCTTTTGAAGATTGTGTATTGATGTCACATCTAACACTTTGCCCAACCCAAAGTTATGATTTTCTCCTGTGTTTTTCTTCTAGAATTTTAGGTCTTACGTTTAGGTGTTTGTGATCCATTTTGAGTTAATATTTGTGTGTGTTGTAAGATAAGGATCTGAACAGTTGTTGGTTTTTGTTTTTGGCATTTGAGTATTGAATTGTCCCACGTGATGTGTGGAAAATACTCTCCCTTTTGAATTATCTGGGCGCTCGTTGCACAAATCAGTTGACTATAAATGTAAGAATTTTCATTCTGGACTCTCTTTTCCATTGATTTATATGCTTATCCTTTTGGCACTACCACATTGTTTTGATTACTGTAGCTTTAAAGATGATTTTGGAATTTGATAGAATAAGTCTTCTGACTTTGCTGTTTTAAAAAATTGTTCTGGCTATCCCAGGTCCTCTGATTCCCTAAGAATTTTAGAAACAATCTGTCAATTAAAAAACAAAACGAAACAACTCACCTGAGATTCTCATAAGGATTACATTGAATTTATAGATCAACTTGGGATGAATTTTCTTTTTTTTTTTTTTAACTTTTTTTTTTAAACATTTATTCATTTTTGAGAGACCGAGACAGAGCATGAGCAGGGGAGGGGCAGAGAGAGAGACACACAGAATCTGAAGCAGGCTCCAGGCTCCGAGGTGTCAGCACAGAGCCCAACGTGGGGTTCAAACCCACAAACTGCAAGATCATGACCTGAGCCAAAGTCGGACGCTTAACCATCTGAGCCACCCAGGCGCTCCGGGGTGAATTTTCATCTTGTGTTTAACCTGGGCTTATGCAGCCTCAGGCTGCTAAGAACTGTGCTGTTTGCCTTCTCCAGCTGAGTAGCTTCTGAGAAGTCACTTTGAGTGATCATGTCTCTGGGTCTTGGCTTTATCCTCTGCACTAAAAATGGAGTGAGTCCCCTGCCATCACAGCAGCTTCTGGTCCTCATAGGGTAACACTGATGGAGCTGGGTGGTGGTCAGGGAGAACTGGGCAGCCCCAGACCAGAACACCACAGATTCTCAATGTTGTTAGTTGAAATCAAGCTTATTTTATTTTATTTTACTTTATTTATTTTGTTTTATTTTTAAAAATTTTTTAATATTTTAACTTTTTTTAAATTTTATTTTTTTAAATTTACATCCATATTAGTATAAAAATCAAGCATTTTTCAAACATAAATGCTTCTCAAATAATTTTATGTCTTTGGAAATGAAAATGACTCATTTTGTAAAAAAATTTTCAGGTTTATAATTGCTTTTAAGGGAGAAGGTTTGCTGATTCCACTTGCCTATGATTCAAAGTACCTTCTTTCCTATGCCTGAGTCTTAAATTACATAGTTTGTATGAGAAAATAGGTGCTGCTTTGATTTTATTGCTAACTATTTGTCCTGAATTGAGGACCAAGCACATTGCTTCTTTGAGGAGTAGGATGGAAATAGGGACTGAATCTAGTTGCTTTCCCCTTCCTGACACACAACCTACACAGGTCATTTTTAATTTGGGAGTTATATCTGGTTGGAAGACTATTTTCACTTTTATACGATACTGCTTTACTTCAGATATTTGTGGTTTATGACTAGGATCGTTTGTATTTTGTCAGAAGAATTTGAGTCAGGTAATATGCCCCTTTTTTCCTTTTGAAACATTTAAACATAATTTTTTTTTGTCACTGTATTTTGATTTTCTGTAGGAGAACAATTTGAGTTTAGTGTAGTACTTCCTTTTTTCTTTTGATACATGAACATAGTTCTTTTTCATCTTAACTATATTTTAATCTTTTCTTAGTTTATGATTAGTGTATATAATGTAAAATGGTTTGAAATTATACTTTTTTGGGTGAAGATGCCTTGGTACTAATACCCTTCAACAGAGTTTAATGAGGGTGGGGACTAAGTGTCTCTCTTTCCCAATGTTTAATACAAAATAAACAGTATGATTTTGTTCAGTACGTTGTAGCATTATTGTGTTGCATTAGGTTGAAGTTCCAAGGGTTTTAAGCTTAGTTTGTGCTTTTGGTGACTGATCTTCACCTCTTTATAGCCTTTGGAGAAGAGCATAAGAAAGTGGACCAGAACATACTGTTTGGGAGAGAAACATAGAATCAAGGAAGATTCTGGTTTGAGATAAAGGAATGGGGAATATGGCATGGAAGTGAAGTACACTATTGAGTATTTTTCCATTTCCTGTAAGATCTGTTTTTTGTTACCTGGTCTGGTGAGTTTAACCCATCTCAATAGATTACTTAAAATCTCATCTTAACTTCAGTATACGAAGTCATAAGTTTGTTTTACTAAAATCTTTGCTTTCCTCCTTTTTCCCTCTTAGGACATTTGCTACAAGATCCTATTGCACCCACCAACTCCACCTGCCAACATTATGTCTGCAAACCTTGTAAAGGCAAGAAAATGATGATGAAACCTTCATGTAGCTGGTGCAAAGACTATGAGCAATTTGAGGAAAACAAGCAGTTAAGCATCCTAGTGAACTGCTACAAAAAACTATGTGAATATATAACACAGACTACATTGGCACGGGATATAATAGAAGCGGTCGACTGTTCTTCTGATATTTTGGCTTTGCTTAATGATGGATCATTGTTTTGTGAGGAGACAGAAAAACCCTCAGATTCATCCTTTACTTTGTGTTTAACACATTCCCCTTTACCTTCGACCTCAGAACCCACAGCTGATCCTCAAGCTAGTTTATCTCCAATATCTGAAAGCACCCTCAGCATTGCTATTGGCAGTTCTGTTATCAATGGTTTGCCTACTTATAATGGGCTTTCGATAGATAGATTTGGTATAAATATTCCTTCACCTGAACATTCAAACACAATTGATGTATGTAACACTGTTGACATAAAAACTGAGGATCTGTCCGACAGCTTGCCACCTGTCTGTGACACAGTAGCCACTGACTTATGCTCCACAGGCATTGATATCTGCAGTTTCAGTGAAGATATAAAACCCGGTGATTCTTTATTACTGAGTGTTGAGGAAGTGCTTCGCAGCTTAGAAACTGTTTCAAATACAGAGGTTTGTTGCCCTAATTTGCAGCCCAACTTGGAAGCCACTGTATCCAATGGACCTTTTCTGCAGCTTTCTTCCCAGTCTCTTAGCCATAATGTTTTTATGTCCACCAGCCCTGCACTTCATGGGTTATCATGTACGGCAGCAACTCCGAAAGTAGCAAAATTGAATAGAAAACGATCCAGATCAGAAAGTGACAGTGAGAAGGTTCAGCCACTTCCAATTTCTACTATTATCCGAGGCCCAACGTTGGGGGCATCTGCTCCTGTGACAGTGAAACGAGAGAGCAAAATTTCTCTTCAACCTATAGCAACTGTTCCCAATGGAGGCACAACACCCAAAATCAGCAAAACTGTACTTTTATCTACTAAAAGCATGAAAAAGAGTCATGAACATGGATCCAAGAAATCTCACTCTAAAACCAAGCCAGGTATTCTTAAAAAAGACAAAACAGTAAAGGAAAAGATTCCTAGTCACCATTTTATGCCAGGAAGTCCTACCAAGACTGTGTATAAAAAACCCCAGGAAAAGAAAGGGTGTAAATGTGGGCGTGCTACTCAAAATCCAAGTGTTCTTACATGCCGCGGCCAACGCTGCCCTTGCTACTCTAACCGCAAAGCCTGCTTAGATTGTATATGTCGTGGCTGCCAAAACTCCTATATGGCCAATGGGGAGAAGAAGCTGGAGGCATTTGCTGTGCCAGAAAAGGCCTTGGAGCAGACCAGGCTCACTTTGGGCATTAATGTGACTAGCATTGCTGTACGCAATGCTAGTACCAGCACCAGTGTAATTAATGTCACAGGGTCCCCAGTAACAACGTTTTTAGCTGCCAGTACACATGATGATAAAAGTTTGGATGAAGCTATAGACATGAGATTCGACTGTTAAATCAGTGGGTCTTTAAACCTACCTCTGGTAGGGAAATAGCTACAGTTTTACGGCAGCTATGGTTTTGTTGGTTTAACTTGCCGGAGCTCCTGCATATAGATCACTTGTATCAAGTGTTTTCATTGCTAAGTTATATGTGTTAGTGTCGGGGAAATAGTTTGCAGATAATGGAGGAGTAACCCTACAACTATATGTCCTTAGTTCTTACAGAACCTCATAGTTTGAGAACAAATGCTGATGCAACTGATTTATACAAAATGAACTTTGGCAAGGAAAATAACATTAACCTCATTGTTTATGGTCATGCTTTGTGCATAATCAAAGTTTATGATTAAAGTGTAAGGAAGTGGTATCTAGTCAGTCCATAAAGATTGTGCTAATATTTTGTGAAAAAGTAGCCATTAGTTTGTTCAGGAGACTCAGTGCTGCCTTCAGATGCTATTGATGTTTCTCCTGTTGAAAAGCTGATGTGTCCAGCTCAACCTTTGTGCTGATGTAATACCATTTCTGATCATGAAAATTGGCTACTGGTGTATGTAGCAGTTCTTAAATCAGCAGTATTATGAAAGAAAATTTGCCCCTCATTAGAATGTTGAAATCTGTCTTTTAAAAAGTGAACAAACTGAAATTCTGTCAGACTGCAGATGTTTAGCTGTTTATGCTATAGAACTCTTCTGAATTGAGTCCCTTTTATAGTTAACGTCTGACTCATTTCTAGGAAAAAATTTGAAATCCTTCCTTCACTTTTAGCAATGTTATGATTAGATAAATGAAGTGGAGAAGAGCAGTTTTATTCTGAAGGTAATTGAATTTAGATTATAAAATGTGACAGAATTTTAAAAAAAATTATAAAAATTTTTATTTAGAAGTTGGGATTTATTTAAAATAATTTTGGAATAATGCCCCAAAACTTAACCAGATTTATGCATTGTATTTATTGCTATTGGCCACTTCTTTGATTTTTTTTTTTTTTTTTTTTGTTCCTCTGATAGTTTCATCCTTTATTTTGAATATGCTCCTTCTCTTTTCTTTCTCTTTCGGTGCTATTTGTTATGAAGGCTTCTTTATAGAGGCCAAATAAAAATGCCTTTTTATGAAGCCTGTGCATTTAGGTAGGTTTGAAGCTAGGAGGTTGTTTTTTTTTTTTTAGAATGCTCTTTTGCATGTAAAGCACAAACTGTGTTTCAGTTTAAATGCATGTCTTCCCTTTAATTTTTATGGGGGAGACAAGTACAAACATTCTGTTGAAGGGAAATCTAGTCAGTTGCTTGAAAAGAGCACAGCCCAAACAAAACAAGGACTGACTAGGTTGTAAAGAAATGACCTTATGATTTAAAAGAAGAATTGCTGCTTTGACAGTGCTTATTTAAAGAAAAATACTGCTGGAAAATTTCCAATTTCTACTACGTTCACCATCTCTGATGAGATCTGACATGTTGAAGTTATGTTTTGATTTGGCACACAGCATGTTCAATGATGGTTACTCACCTAGTACAAGACATGGAGAAGAAACCTTTGGACACAGAGCAGATGACACCTCCTTCTGTTTTGTAGTGTATCCTGGTGTCATTTTCTGTGAATGTGGTCAGGTAGAGTTGTTTTTGTTGTTGTTGGGCCTTTTTTTTTTTTTTTTTTTTTTTTTTTTGTCTCTTTTGGTGGGGTGGGGGTGGGCTAAAGCCATAGGAAGAAAAATGTGATGTATGTGTCCAGTATGTACTATTTTGTTTTTGTTTTGCAAGAAGAGTTGAACTATTTTTGATAACAAGAGTAAATGGTGGAAAATGCTTCTTAGTTGTCTTGTCTTTATTTGCTTTCCAAGTTTTGGAATTTTATTTAATTCCTCTAAGTGTTAGCAGTGTCTTATGCAACATGTATTTGCCTAAAGTTTGTAACAGTTTTGTGTTGAACTCGGATGCCCTGCTATATAAACTTGTAAATCTGTTCTTTATTCACTAATGATCACTGCAAAAATGACTAGAACTGAGATTGTACACATGGATGATTAGGATATATTTTGCAAATCTCCCAAACTTTCCTAATATTATGATCTTAAAATTCATAGAATACTTTATTGCTTCCCAAGTTTGATAATTTTAGTTTTGTGTTTTTTGATGCATGGGAGGTTGGCAATATAGACAAAGCGGAAATCATTAGTATGTGAGGGCCTTGATTGTTATGTAATATTGCCAATGATGAATTCAGGTTGTTTTTAGCACAAGTTTCTCTTTTTTATGCTGGTATTCTCACTGCCACATTTTTGGAAACCTGTATTACACCTTAATTCTATCAATAAATGTTAGTTTTCTAATTCTATGTTGTAGAATACTGAGGAGTTTGGGATAGCATGCTCTGAATGGCCTATATTATATACATCTGGGGAAGAATAATTACAGTGCCTTGATTTTTATATTGTTTTTCTTTATACCATGAGTTATTTAGGAATGCTGACCAGTGGCTAACTAGGGATGATTAAGAAATTATTACTGAAGTAACTGGATTTACTTTATCAGGATTTGAAACCACCAAAACAATAACAGCTTTTAATATGACACATCTTCATTTGTTCTTTGAGTCTTTGTTATTGTACGTAATCAAATGATCTTTCACCTTATTTGGTAGAGAATTTTTATAGCTGGTGATTTATCTTTTTGGTTAGCTTCATTAAGTCTACATTTCTGTGCAGAGCTATAATATGGATCTAGGATAAAGAATTTCTTTTATTTCACTCTGTTCTTAGTATTCTTGAAACAATTCTGTGGTGACCTTGAAGAAAAGTCTTATAACAGATGAAAAATAAAATTTTCTTTCCTGTATCATAGGTGACAAATACAAAAATGCTTTAGAGAATACTGAGTTCAAAGTATAGTGTTGGAATCTAATACTTGGATGATATTTTAACTTTTCTCCCTCCTTTCTAAAAAAGTTTTAGTTACAGTTTTTTAAAAAGAATACATTATATACAAGGCTAAAGTTTTTGATCCTTGTAAACCTCTTATTCCCAATATCTAGTCCTCTTCCTTATTCCTCTCCAGAGGAAATCCCTTCTCAGTTATGAGGTGTTATCCTTCTAAATCTTTCTTTATAGTTTTCCCCAGGGGTTCAGAGTTATTCTTTGAAACTCAAATTTACAGTGTTACTCTCTCAAACATAAAAATGAGTTGCAAGGGTGAATAAAACCAAAAGTGTGTAGTGATTATCTTCGTGAACATGGTTCATATTTGACAACTTGTCTTTATTTAGTTTTGCAAAAAGGGAAAAACAAAAACAAGTCATGCAGGTTTCTCCACCCAAACACACTTTAACATTTCCAAAAACTGAGCAAATGCCTTACCTCATTAGATTCTAGAATTTTATAAATACTTTGACACGGTGACATAGATAAGATGCAGAGAAAATACACGGAATTTCATTAGTTTGATTACCTCGGCAATTAATGTTATGAAATTCATTTTCATTGACTAGCATTAAGACCATGATAACCTTCAGTTTTTATCAAGGAGTCAGAGATATTGTAAAAACTTGAAATTTCCAGTTGGGCAGTAATGATTATATTTAGTGAAATCTTTACCAGAAAGTCATATATATACTGTCCTAGTTCTCAGAATTCACATTTCTTACATTCAACTCTTAGGAGTACAGTAAAACGCTTCTGTCTGAAAATACGTTACTTTGGGTAACCTAAATTAAAATAGCTTTATCTTAAATGGAATGATACTGTTAGCTGTTACTTTTTATAATTACAGACTTTTGAAACAAAGTACAGACCAAAGTAAAAGCAAGAGGATTTCAGTAAGGAGACACAAGGTACAGAGGTAAAAAGCCAAATAGTATTAAAAAAAAAAAAATGTATATTGAATTTTTTTACTTTTTGTTGAGGCTTAGAAATATTTTAGACCATTATGGATAATAAAACCTTTAAATCCTATCTTGGCTAATTAAAAATTATTTTTAATATTTTATGTGAAATAAAATTGCTCTCTCTCCCTGGTAAAAGGGTGGATGAGATAGATGGTAAAGTTCATGTATCACAAATACATAAACTTTTAATCCTAATTTACTAGTCTATTTAAGTTACTGCATATAATTTTTCCTAAAAATTTAGTCATTTTTAAGCTTTTAGTTCTTTGTGAACTGTTAGATACCAAATTTTAATATTTATGCTTTCTGTAACAGTTAAATGGAAGATTAGTTCTGATCATAAAAGGTAAAATAACAGCAAACTGTATCAGTAAAATAACTTTCGGTTGATGGTGCATTTCCTAAATTGCCCTTATCTCTACTTTTTGCCTACCATAGCCCAAAGTTTATTTCATTGTTTGACTTTCATACCAGTAAGGGGGAACCAAAGCAGGGTGGCAAGGGAAGCTATTCTGACATTCAGGACTGTGGTTAAAGCAGAAAACCCAGGGAAAAGGTGATGACTTTGACAGAGATAGTTGTTAAAAAGTTTCTCGGGGGTTTCTTTCACTTACGCTATTAGAAATTTCCATCCTTTTAAATAATTTATTTTCAGTTTTTAAGGATATTGCAGGATTTGGCTGCATTGTGGCTTGCTAAAAAAAAAGGTAGAATTCTGTAATGAACACATCTACTATATAGTAAAGATGAAACTGGTTTCCTTTATGGGTGGCATTATGGTTTTCTTCCATTTTTGTGCTAAATACTGAGGTGATGGAATATTTGAAATAGTTTGTTTTCAACATGAATGGATAATGTTTAGATTGAGGCCTTTACTGTTGGCTTAGTGTAATATTCAGTGATGAATACATCTAGTAAAAATTTTCATATATCACTAAGTCTTCAAGTAGGCCTTTTGATAGGAAATGTAGATGGGGGGCATCAACTAATTTGAAGATTAATAAGTCATTCAGTAATTCTCCACAAATGTTAGATAAAAGGAAATTTTTTCAAGTATGAGTCAAATCCTGTACTTAGAAGTGTTTTTCATCCTATTTTATATAAGATCCACAGTCAGGATGGGGAGAGATTATGCAGAGCTTGCCAGCAAGGTTGGAAGGCCCAGTGGTTACAATACCTGAGGATGTAAAGTGACTAGCAGTTTGGCAGGTCATTGTGAAATTACGTTAAACCAAGTAATAAGTTCAAGATCTTTGAACTCCAGTACACATATTAAAAAGTCTGAGATGTTCTGGCAGTGCTTTTATTACCAGGGGTAAGTCACTTCTGGAGGCCTTTTAACTGCTTTCTCAAGTTCCAGAGTTTTTCTGACTCAAGTTTTCTGCAAGGGAAGGCTTCTTCTGGGCTCCATAGGAGCCCTGAGGGACCTCAGGGATGCTGGACAACAGAGGCAACTCCTGCTTTTGTGCAGAGAATTGTACTTGGCACTGTCCCCAAGAGATCGCTGGTACATTCAGGGGTGAAGAGTGCGGATTCACAGACTTTGGAAGGTGATGTATATCACTGTATTTGTTTGGAGAAAAAGGTTTGTAAGGGGTTTGAGGCAAACTGGAGGAGTCCCCCAAATTGAGCATGTGTATCCAGATCTATTGCTTAATGTCTTAAAGTTCCTAGTGCAGATACACACTTGCAGAAATCAAAGCCTTTAAAAAGCAGTATGCAAACTGGAGCATCTCCACAAGAAAAAGATTTAAAATACATATCTCTTTCATGTAGATCTTGGCAGCTATTCTTCATCCACTGACTGAAGCTTTCCACATTTCTCTGAAAGGCTTGAGGTTACTATTTGACTTTTATTGCCTTTGTTTCCAATTTCAGAGGGAGAGACAGGTTCTTCCGTTTCATAATCTTCAAAGGAGCTGAAAGAACAAACAAAAGTGAGTTACCGATTGAAAAAAAACAAAACTTCATTGTTTGGGTAGAAGTCAATATGGCAAACTAGACACTGGAAACTACCAGCTTGCAAAAGTACCCTCAGTTGCTAAATGACAGTTGTGAACAACTGAACCATGCTGGAGGAGACCATGCTTTCATCTAGAATAGAAAACATACTTTCTGTGTTCCTTAAAGCCCAAGTTCATGTTAGGATTTGTTGAAAATTTCAGTGCTGTATCTAGCTTTCCCTAGGAGCGTTGGTATGAATGAGAGCATTATGGAGGCGACTAGGTTAGGGAGGGTGTGAGGTCGATAAAGTACAACTTTATATTATAGACTGCCTTCATTGAAGTGGCTTTCATGCAGAGTGGGGAACGTTCAGCTCAAATTGCTTTATAGCTTCTTTGGTTTCCAAGAAGTACATTTAGATGTGCAAGTGTGTACATAGAGTAGGTTAAAGCCTATTGACGGATTTCCTTCCGTTCTTTACAGAACTCCCCAGCATATTCCCTCTGCCTACTCCCCTTAGAAGTTCTTGGAATCCCCTGAGTTCCATTATTTTCCAGGCTATTCTTGACGGTGGCCTTAAGCAGGGATGACAATATTATATCTAGTGGGAATGATGGCTGCTTGAAGTATTGATAAATAATATGCTGAGGCTACATCTAGGCCCAGAGAAATCTACATGATCGTTATTACCAATGTTTGTTACAGTATTTGGCATCACTAGCTTATTAAAACCTTACCATTTGCAAGGACTTTTTACAGAGGATCTGTGCAGAAATTCCTGAACATAATAGTTCTTTCATCAAAAAGGTACCAAGGCTGGCTAATGTAACCTATGGTGAGACAGGTATACCCAATAGTAGAGGTGGTACCTATTCAACTCTAAAACATTTTTGAATAGAGGGTAGAGAATATTAAACCAACAAACAAAAAGCCTAGCTGATGTTTAGAAAACTTCTTGAGTACCAATTCATGATCCTATCAACCATTATTTACAACATCATTTTGCAGAAATACCCCATTCTATACTTTGTTTCCACTCTTCTCCCCATCTCCTTGAGGCCTCAGTGTAACTGGCATCTGTTGGATAAGGAGGCAGAAGGGAGGGTAACTTTGCTTTAAGGGTTGATGGTTGAGCCTCCATTACTGGACCAAAATTCTCAAAAGCTAATTCTAGCAATGCAGTGTCAGATGTTGTGCTTATTTCCTGTCAAGAGTGAAAGACATTTTCTTCTCAGTGCAGATCTGGGAGTAAGTTCAAGAGGTCTGAACTGAGACTCATTCAATAAATATCTAGCCCCTTCCTACCGAGCTTGTACTATAATGGAGGCCATCTGGAATAATGGTTAAGTGGTTTACAGCCTTAGAGCATGGGCTTTGGAAAAGTCAGGTTCCAATCTCAGTTTGATCACTTAATGTTATTTTGGGTATGTTAACACCTCTGCATCAGTTTCCTCAACTAATGAGGTAATAGCAGTTCCTACCCCCTCATAAGGGTCAAGTGGAGATTGGGTGAGAGGACCTACTATTTTCATGATAGAGAAGTGTTCGGGCTTACTACTGGAGCAGGATGGTGACACCTAATCCTATTAAGGGGTCAGGGTCACATTGTGTATGTTATTTGTGAATACAAATTTTTACAGAAGTATTTTTTCCCATTGTAGCCTCATACCAGAAATGGGATTTCTAGCAATGGATTTGATCCGATGTAGTACATAAAGATATCCTAATGCCCTGTGGGTTGCATACAGAGGAAAGCCACCTGCATTTCTTTTGTACTTTCAAGGCACCAAGAGCAGTACTATGCATGGAGGCTTTGGAGGAATCTTCTGGATTGAGGGAGCTCATTTAGAATCTTTGTCTTTTTTTTTTTTTTTTTTTTTTTTTTTGTGATGTTTATTTTAGAGAGAACATGAGCAGGGAAGGGGCAGAGAGAGACAGAATCCAAAGCAGGCTCCAGGATCTGAACTGTCAGCACAGAGCCCGATGAGGGGCTCGAACTCACGAACTGTGAGATCATGACTTGAGTCAAAATCAGATGCTTTAATGGACTGAGCCACCCAGGCACCCCTAGAATTTTTTTATCAGTGTCCTGGAGACTTCTCGTACTCTACCTCATTGTTTCTCAAATGGAGGCGATTCCCCCCACCCTGGGACATTCGGCCATGTCTGGATGCATGTTTGATGGTCACAACCGGGTGGATTCTCTACTGACATCTAGTTGGTAGAGTTCAGAGATGCTGCTAAACATCCTATAATGTGCCAGACGACACCTCACAAGTGAATTATTCAGCTTAGAACATCAGTGGCACTGAGAAACACTGCTCTAACTCTTGCCCCTTCAGTGTTAATGCATCCCCGAATTCTGGACTAAGCTCTTCTTATTTTGTACTTCTCTGGACGGTCATTCTTTCTTATGGCTTTATCCACCACTTGTTTACCTGCAGTTTCTAAATGTACAAATCCAGCCTCAGCCTCTAAGTTGGAGACTGCCATGTATCCAACTACCTACTCTTATGGCCCTTCCATTATGGCTGTATATACAAAGCTGAACTCCTCCTTCCCACACCCTGGCTCCACCATAATCTACCCCTTTAAAGCCAGAAATCCAGTGATTCCCAAGTTTCTCTTCCCTCCTTTGCCTTCCCCTTTTCAAGTCCAGCCAGTTTCTTATACCACTTAGAATAATACCTGGACACAGTCCTGCCCCTCTCTCCCCATTGCCACTGATTTAGTTCAGGGCACTGTATTTCATTGCTTGGATTGCAATAGTTTTCTAACAACTGGTCTTCTGCCTTCACTCTTGTCACATACCCTTTGCTATTGGCATACCAGGCTTTTTAGCTTGTCAAAATGGGTTCTGGTCTTGGGACCTAATGCCCTTGTACATGTTCTTCTGTGGCCTGCAGCGACCTTACCTTTTGGTTAACTTGTTCTCATCTTTTAATCTGAAATGTCATTTAAAAGGTTCTTGGTTCCCAGTGCCTGAGTAACCACCATCTCTTTTGTTAAATTTTTGTTTAAATTCCAGTAAACGTAGAGTGTAGTATTAGTTTCAGGTGTTCAATATAGTGATTAAATACTTCATACAATGCCGGGTGCTCATCACAAGCACCCTCTTTAATCCCCATGACCATCTCTTATTTAGATGTTTGCAATGGCTTCCTTATTGGTCTCCCTGCTTCTATTCTTGTACCACTAGCAATTTGAAGATTACTATCTTCAAAAACTGGAAATGGGATTATATTACTTTCTTAATTCTTTTTTAATAGCTTCCCGAGGCCCTGCATGATCTGGCTCCTGTGTATCTTTCCAGCTGTATTTCCCTATTGGTCATTATATTCCAGTCATATTGGCCTTTTAAAATGTCCTCAACACACTGTTTCCTGACTCAGAGCCATTGAATATATTTTTCCCTCTCCCTAGAACATTTTTGCTCCCTGCTTTTTTCAGAGCGATTTCCTTCTTAACCTGTAGGTTCTCATCATCTCAGGAATTTTTCTCAGCACCCTAAATTGTAAGTCTCTTTCCATTATTGGCTCACTGTTTCCTTCACAATTACATAATTAAATGTCTGTCTTCTCCACTTGATTATAAAATATCCATTTGCCAACTCACGAATTTCCTTGGGCTATAGAATAGTGCCTGGCACTAGATGCTCAAAATGATTAATAAAAAATGATGTCCTAAGTAAGGCTCTTGTGAAATGATACATTGAGTTGTCAGGGAAGGCTGAAGTCAGTAAAATGGTGAGAGTGCAAAAGTCATCTCGAAGTCACTTAAGTTAGAACTGTGAGAGTCTAAACTTTATCCTGTTCTCTAGAAAAATTCCTGAGAGAGAGAGAGCTGATTCCTTCTAAATGACCACTTCCAGGTTTACTTGTAGGTAACTGGGATTCCTCTGGGCACAAATGAAGATTTTATGAAATATTCTCTGTTAACTGGCTATTTTTGAATGAGTAGCAGGGTCAGAGGATTGAAGCAGAACTCCTTGGGTTCACAAATAGTTCATTAGAAAGCCTATGTATCAAACTGAGAAGAAATTTAACCTAGTATTAACAGGGTTGTTAGTATAAGGAAAAATAATGGTCATATATTTTTCCTAGCAATATGTTGTCTTTAAAAACCTGTTCCCCTAAGTTTTTCCCTCTCAGATGAGCAATTTCTGGACAAAAGTATTAAGGCTGGTTCTGCTGATTCCTGGAATTAGTAGAAATAATGATTGGCACATATATGGTCAGAAAAAGGATTTGTGCGGTTTCAGGGTTTATTTGGGAATTGTGGTCTGATTCTATTTTTGGGATTCTATTTTCAGGGGTAAAGGGCAAGAATATCTGATTCAGGGTTTGAGGAAATTTAAGACACATGTTGGCTATAAGCATAGAATAAAATGTTAAGTAGTTCTTTAATTTGGAGTCTCTAATGCTTTAGAAATAGGAGTGGATCAATCTTACCTTTACACCTTTAAATCCTAAAGCACTTACGTAAAATGGATTAACTGAAATACTTGGGAAGTTGGACATTTGGATCAATGAATTTCCTTATTGACCCATTCAGTAACTAGAAATTTTGTTCCAACTCTTGCTAAAGTTTCTTAATATGTACTACTACCCACTCTTCTTGCCTCAGAAGTTGATCTCACTTCCTTTTTGGTCTCTTGCAGTTCCCTAGGGTCGTAAGCCATCTGTTGTTTATTCTTACTTAGTTCGTGTGTAGATAGCATAAAAATTTGGGTTTAAATATATTCTAATTATGAACTTGAAGGGAGGAATAGGGTTCATTCATTTTTATTACTAACCACAGTGCCTGGCATTAAGTGCCAGTGAATATCTATTGAAATAAAATTGGGCTTTGATTTGTTCAATGCAGAAAAAAATTAAAACTATATTATTAAATTCAGGTCTATATAAAGGTGCTGTTTAATGAGCACTATAAAACATAACTTAGAACTATTCTTTTAAGGCTGTAACTCATGCTTTAGAATATTAATTCCTTTTTCTCTTCTCATGCCCCAATATACATACATGTCACCTCCCCTTCCCCCTCCTGCCCCATTATGCCTGCTCCTCTTAAATTTTCCCACTTTGCTGAGGACAGTCAGGCTCCACACAACTCCTTACTCCACACTTGACTCTTATTAGCTGCAGTCCTGGAAGATGATCTGGTGGGTTTGGGACTGGCCTTTTTTGCCTACAGCACCTTCTTTTCCAAAGCTGGTGGAAGTAACAACTCTTTAAAGGAATAATTCATATATTTATATTTAATATAAGGGGAAAAGCTACCTTTAAAAATATTCAGTAGTGCACAGTTCTGAATTCTCTAAATGTCCAATAATAGGGAAATGGATGTGAGTTACTGCTTGAGAACACTTCTGAATCATTAAAAGTCATATTTTTGAACACCCTAGTAGAATTAAGCATCAAAAAGAAGTATACTAAAGTGTAAATAATGGTTATCTCTGGATGACTGAACCAAGGGTGATTTAAATCTCTTTATATTTTACAGTTTTTGTGCAGCAAGCTTATATTTTTCTACTAATCAATAAAAACACAAAACAGGTCTCAGTTTCCTAATATAACAACATGGAGGACCCTTTTGCCTGTTTTACATAATTGTTTTATTGCTGAAGTTTTTTCTGCAATTTCTTTATTGCAGAAATCATAAAAGTGTTAATTATAAAGAAATTTGGCATCCTAACTTATTATCTTCATATAGGTGGCACATACAGTTGAACTGGTTTATGTAACTGGTACCCTATCTGGTTTCCTCTATTATGACCATTCAGTACCTTGGATTTATACAAATGGTGTTGTATGCTGTGATCACGTTGTGTGTTAGAAGTGATAATTCACAATTTTTGCAGCTTCTGTGTTTGCAGTCTTTCACCTCATTGAAATCTGGAGTCATTACTAGGTTATTCTTGAAAGCATCACCTAAGTACCAGCCTTGAATCAGGTGGTACAGGTTCCTGGCACAAAGGCTACTTATGGTGTTTGTTAGATGGTAAAGTAGATGGAGAATTTCAGGTTGTACTTAGAGGGTCAAAATGTCTGGACTCCTGCAGTTATCCTTATAGTGAGGTGAGGGTGGCTGCTGGATGATTGTTGCCTTCTGTGTCACTCAGTAAACATTTGCTAAGGATCTCCTACGTCCCTAACATTTTGCTAGGTGCTGTTATTAACAGATGAATGAAACAATGTTCTTTGCCCTGGAGGAGCCCAGGTTCTAGTGGGAAACAACTCCATTTTTTCCAGCACTTATATGCCATTGTTGGATACATTATATGCATTATCTCCAATCCTCAGTATAGTCCCATTGTTTATGTAACAGATATTTACTGTGTGCCAACTGTGTGCCCTGGGAATGACGGGAATAAGGTGGGTAGTGGAATGGTGATGTTATAGCTGATTAAATTTTAGTTCAGAGAGGTTATGTAATGTGGCCAAGATCACAGAGGTGGTAGTAATAATATCCATTGTTTATTACTGATTACATAGGTACTATCCCTAAGGGCAAAGTATAAAGATATTTACACATTATTTATTTAATCCTTCAATTTAAACAGCTCAGTGTGGCAGGTGGTATCCTCATTGTATAGATGATGCTGAAGCTTGGATGCCTGGGATTACACAGCTAGTAAGTGCTAGAGCAAGGGTTTGAAATTATTAGGTTTGTCTAACTCCAAATTCCATGCCCTTAACCATGATGTTATATCTCCTCTCTTCCCATACAGGGAGTAGTAACAGTAGTAATAGCTACTATTTATCAGGTATCTACTATGTGCCAGGTGTTTAGATATATTATCTTAGATTCTCACAACCACTTTGTAAGGTAGTTGCTGGTGTCTTTGGAAACTGAGCCTCAGGAGTCAGATAACCTGTCCAGCTGGTGAGTGGTAGGTAGAACCAGATCTATCTGGCTCCTTCCTAAGCCTCTGCTCTTTCCATAGTACTGCCATTCTTCCTCCATTTCTAATATTTGAGTCTGGTAATTTTTGTTTACAGACTCACCCTGATGTATTTGTAATTCCTCTTGAGGGCTTCATCTCAAGGTGGTGTAACCTTGGGATTCTGAGTCTGGCCTTACTTTTGAAAACCACATCAGTCAGCTATTAACAACTGTAAACCCGTCTATTCCTCTGACATTCCAGTTCTCACTCTACAGGGTATGGCTATTGTAAGCCTTCTCTGCCCGCAGGACCTCATCACCCACGTGTGCTGTACGGAGGCCTTATCTTATCTGCTACAACATGAGGAGTGTCCAGCAGAAGCCTCTCATATACACTGATCGAATTTCATTACACCTGGTCCCTGCATCTCCTCTTGTGACCCCTCACCTGTACTTCTGTCTGCATCCCTTTGCCTCCCCTCTCTTGCCTCCAGACACACTTCTCTGAGCACCACAACTGGAAAAAACTTCTGCTTGAGCCAGTTATTTACTCTCTAGCTGCCATCAGTTTCTCTTTTTAGACTAACAAACTTCTAAGTAGTGATGCCTGCTATCTCTATTTTCTCCTTTTGTGGCAGGTTACAAAACAGTATGTAGTATAAATTACATTTTTTGTAAAACAAATTGTCTGCATTCAAATGTCTAGAAGGGAGGACAGGCTATGCTATCTCTGGATGGTGGGTTTAATTTTATCACTAAAAAAAAATTTTTTTTTAAACTTCTTACTTATTTTTGAGAGCGAGCATGAGCAGGGGAGGGACCAAGAGAAAGGGGGACAGAAGATCTGAAGTGGGCTTGGTGCTGAGAACAGCAAGCCCAATGGGCTCATACTCATGAACCGTGAGGTCATGACTTATGCCAAAGTCGGACCCGCAACCAACTGAGCCACCCAGGCATCCCTGGATGGTGGATTTTAGATGAAGTTTTTTTGTTTATCTGTATTTTCTACCTCTTCTGCTGTGTATACATATCACCTGTGTATCACATATTTAAACATATTACCTATGTAAACAGATAACACTTCTTTTTCCTGTTTATTCAAGTAATGTATGTTTGTTAAAAGAACTTATAAATTATAGACCAGTATAAAAAAATACTTGCAATCCCACAGCCCAGAGTTAATATTTTGTAGCCTTATCTTTTAGATTGTATATATAGATGTACAGATTTGTAATAATGAAATTATAATTTTCTAACCCCCCCATGTTAGTTTTTGTGTAAGCACAAATTTAAATGTTTGCATAATATGACACATACACAACATGATTTATTGAACTACTCTGTTGTACATTTGTGTTAGTTTGATTTTTAAATTTTAGAATGACCAATGGCCAATGCCAGTTGTTTGGATAGGACAATTCTATCCAAATTTCTGATTATTTACAATAGATACCCCAAACTGGAATCCTGAGTGAAAGGGTATAAATTTAGGCTGTTGCTACATATTGTCAAATTACTTTCCAGGGAGGTTGGGCCAATTTTTCTACCAACAATATCTGAAAGTGCTTATCTTACTGGACAGTGAGCCTAGAGTGAGGTGTTACTGTAGGTGTGCTTCTTCTGTGAGAAGCACTCTGAGAACCACAACTGGAAAAAATACTTCTATGAGAAGCAGTTAAAATACTTTAATTGCATCTGTTTGTTTTCCTTGCTTAGGCAGGAATCCTGTCTGTTCTCCAATATCCGATAATGCTTAGTATATAGCAGGACAGCAATCATTTACTGAATTAATATTATCCTTTAACAAATTATCTTTTAAAAATTGTTGCCAATAAGCCAAAAACTTTTTGACTTGTGCTTTTTAAATATTTTACTGAAATATAACGTACATGGCATATGTAATTCACTGATCTTAAATGTTCAGTGTGTTTTAGTAAATTTCTACAATTGTGCAAACAATACCACAATCTAATTTTATAACACTTTCATTCTTCCATCTGCCTCTCTTCTCCTTTGTGCCTGTTGGATTCACTCTCCACTTTCATTCCTGGAACTAGGCAACCACTGATCTGCTTTCTGGCTCTATTAATTTTGACTTTTCTAGAAATTTCATATAAATGGAACCATATAATATGTAGTCTTTAGTGTTTGGCTTCTTTCACACAGTGTTATTTTTGAGAGACTCAACCATGTTACTGCATGTATTAGTTCTTCTATTTATTGACATATAAATGACATACAATGGGTTACTTATATTCATAAATTTTGACTTTCTGTATATACCTGTAAAAGCATTACAACATTCAAGATCACAAAACTATCCATTCCCTTGCCTCCCAACCAAAGTTCATGCCCCTATATACTCACTGCTCCTCTCCCCCAAGTTAACCACTAGTTTGTTGTCATGATAGATTAATTTGCATTTTCTAGAATTTTAAATAAATGGAATCAAATGGATTATACTTTTTTGTCTAGCTTCTTTCACTTAGCTTATTTTGAGATCCATTCATACTGTGTTTATCAATGGTTCATTCCTTTTTTTTTTTTTTTTTTTTTTTTGCTAAGTAGCATTCCATTTTATGGATATATTTTATCAGTTTACCAGTTTGATGGATATTTGGATTATTTCCAGTTTTGGGCAACTATGAATAATGCTGCTATAAACATTCACGGACAAGTCTTTGGGTAAACATTTTTCTTGGGTAGATTCCTAGGAGTGCAACTGCTGATTCATATGATAAGTGTATGTTTAACTTGTTAAGAAATTGCCAAAATTTTCTAAAGAGAATATATAATTTTACATCCCCATCAGTTCAATGTATGAAGTTCCAGCTTCTCCACATTGTTGCCAACTAGTGATTTTAGCTGGTGTATCTACACTGTGGTATATCTCACTGTGGTTTTAATTTGTATTTTTCTAATGTCTAACAGTGTGGAGCATCTTTTCATATAGCTATTTGCTGTTTGTATCTCTAATTGTATTTATTCAAATCTTTTGTCTGTTTAAAAATTAGGTTATTAGTCTTTTTATTACTGAGCTGTAAGAAATCTTTTTATATATTTTGGATATGAATCCTTCCTTTATCAGGATGTTTTGGGAATATTTTCTCCCAGTTTTTTCCTTTTCTTAATGGTGCCTTTGGAAGAGCAATAGTTTCTAATTTTAAAGGAAGTCCACTTAATCTAAAAGTAATTTTTTATTGCTCTTTGCCTGATCCAAGGTCACAATGATTTTCTCCTCTGTTTTATTCTAGAAGTGTTAGAGTTTCTGCTCTCACATTTAGGTCTTTTATCCACATGGAGTTATTTTTGCATATGCTGTGAGGTATGGATTTTGGTTCCTTTTTTTTATGGATATCAAGTTATTTCAACATCATTTTTGGAAAGACTATTCTTTCTCCACTGATTAAAAATTTGCCATCCATAATAGGGTCTATTTCTAGAGTGTTTAATTGATCTATGTATATACATGCTAATATGCCAAGGTGTCTCAATTGTTTGCTTTATAGTAAATTTTGAAATCAGGCAGCCTAAGTCCTTCAATTTTGTTCTTTTATTATTTATTTTTATTTTAAAAAATATGTTTATTTATTTTGAGAGAGAGAAAGAGCGTGAGCAGGAGAGGGGCAGAGAGAGAATCCCAAGCAGGCCCTACACTCAGGATGGAGCCCAATGCAGGGCTTGATCATGAGATCGTGACTGGAGACGAAATCAAGAGTTGGATGTTTGAGCCACCCAGGTGCCTCAAGTTGGTTCTTTTAAAAAAGAGTTTGGCTATTTTAGGTACTTTACACTTCTACATAAAATTTAGGATCAGTTTGCCAATTTCTACAACAAAAGCCTGCAGGGATTTTGATAGGGAATTTTGGTAAATCTGTAAATTTGGGGAGAACCAACATTTTAACAATACTTAACTTTCTAATCCCATTTAGGTCAGCACTGTTTTGCAGTTTTCAGTGTGCAAGTATTATAGTTCTTTGGTTATGTTAATTTTTAAATATTTTGTTCTTTTTGATGTTAATGTGAGTAGAATTATTCTTTTTATTTGGATTTCCCTACTGGATTATTCACTGCTAGTATATGGAAATACGACTAAGTTTTGCATATTGAACTTGTGTTCTGAGATCTTGCTAACTGCTAATTCATTAGTTCTGATAGCTTTCAGGTAGACTTATTAGTATTTACTGTTGTCAGGTTACATAATCTATGAATAGTTTTACTTTTTCCTTTTCAATCTGAACACGTTCAGTGTCTTTTTCTTGTCTTACTGCAGAAGATAGGAGGACCTAAGTTACAATGCTGAGTAGAAATTATGAATAGAGGGGCGCCTGGGTGGCTCAGTCGGTTGAGTGTCCGACTTCAGCTCAGGTCACGATCTCACGGTCCATGAGTTCGAGCCCCGCGTCAGGCTCTGGGCTGATGGCCCAGAGCCTGGAGCCTGCTTCCGATTCTGTGTCTCCCTCTCTCTCTGCTCCTCCCCCGTTCATGCTCTGTCTCTCTCTGTCTCAAAAATAAATAAACGTTAAAAAAAAAAATTAAAAAAAAAAAAAAGAAAAATTATGAATAGAAACATCCCTGCTTTGTTCTTGATCTTAGGTGGGGGAAGGCATTCAGTTTTTTACCGTAAGTATGATTTAACTGTAGATTCCTTTTATCCTGTTAAGGATCCTTCTGTCTTTACTTCTATCTTTACTTCTATCCTTACTTCTACCCTTCTATCCTTACTTGAGTGAGAATTATTGTGAGTGGATGTTTGATTTTTGTCAAATGCTTTTTTGTGTGTCTATGGAGATTACTTTTGTCATTTATTAAAAAAATTTTTTTTAATGTTTATTTTTGAGAGAAGAGAGAGAGAGAGTGAGTGAGCATGAGCAGGGGAGGGGCAGAGAGAGAGGCAGACAGAATCTGAAGTAGGCTCTAGGCTCCAAGCTGTCAGCGCGGAGCCTGACTTGAGGCTCAGACTAACAAATGGTGAGATCATGACCTGAGCTGAAGTCGGACGCTTAACTGACTGAGCCACCCAAGCATCCTTATCATTTATTAATATGGTATTCAATAGAGTTTTGGGTGTTAAGCCAGCCTTCTGCTCCTGGGATGAACCCCACTTAAAGTATAATTGCTGGATTTGATGTGCTAATTTTTTTAAAAATAATTTTTGTATTGAAGCTCTTAAGGGATATTGGTTTGTAATTTTCATTTCTTGTAGTATCTTTGGCTTTGGTATCGGGTAGTACTGGCTTTATAAAGCAAGTTTGGAAGTGTTCCCCTCTACTGTTATTTTCTGAAAGTATTTGTGAAACACTGATATTTTTTTCTCCTTAACTATTTGACAGAATTTAACAGTGAAACCATCTGGACCTGGACCTTTGGTGAAGACCTTTAATAACTAGTTCATTATCTTTAGTTGATATATAGTCTATTTAGATTTTCCATTTCTTCTTAAATCAGTCTTGGTAATTTGACTTTTTCTAGGATTTTGTTCCATTTCACCTAAGGTGTGAAATTTATTGGGATGAAGTTGTTCATGATATTTCTTTGTAATTATTTTAAGTTCTGTAGTGTCTGTAGTGATGCCTCCTCTATTCCTAATTTTGTTAATGTATGCCTTTTTTCCCCCCCTTAATCCAGCTAAAGATTTATCTTAAAATCTTTACAAAGAACCAACTTTAGGTTTCATGAACTCTTTCATATTGTTTCCCTATTTTCTATTTCATGGATTTCTACTCTGGTCTTTTATTATTTCCTTCTTTCTACTTATTTAAGCTCTGGTTTGCTTTTTTCTAGTTTCTTAAGGTGGAAACTTGTATTATTGATGTCAGACTTGAGGCATACATATTCCTCTAAGCATTGCTTCAACTGCACCTCATACGTTTTCATATGTTCTTTTATTTTCATTCATTTCACAGTAATTTTCAGATTCCCTTTGGTTTCTTCTTTGACCCATGTGTCCTTAAAAGTGTTATTTAATTTCCAAATATTTTGGGATTCCCTGATTCCTGTTATTGATTTCTACTTTAATTCTATTATGGTCAGACAACATAATTTATGTAACTGTAATCCATTTGGATTTATTGGATCTTATTTTACTCACTTATCATATGGTATGTCCTGGAGAAGTTTCATGTGCACTTGAAAAAAATGCCCATTTTGCTATTGTTTTGTGGAGGGTTCTTTATATATTGATTAAAGTACATTGTGCTGTTCAATTCTTCTGTATCCTTACTGTCTATCTAGTTCTGTCAGTTACTGAAAGAGAAGTTGTTGAAATCTCCAACTATTCTGACTTGTCTGGCAATTTTTGTTTCATATATTTTGGGGATTCTGTTCAATATTTAAATACATTTAAAATTATTATAATTTGGCTACTGTATTTTAACTGTTGGTGAAGTGGGAATTTTCCTGTTTCTTTCCTGGGTGAAATTTCTGTCTTCTGACTGTTTTAGAAGTGGTCAATATTCATGTTCTTACTGTTGATTTTGAAGAATGTGATTTTTAAAATAATTTTTAATGTTCATTTATTTTTGAGAGAGAGAGTGTGAATGGGGGAAGGGCAGAGACAGAGAGGGAGACACAGAATCCAAAGTAGGCTCCAGGCTCTGAGCTGTCAGCAAAGAGCCCGACATGGGACTTGAACCCACAAACTGTGAGATCCTGACCTGAGCCGAAGTAGAACCCTTAACCGGCTGAGCCACCCAGGCACCCCTTGAAGAATCTGATTTATAAAAGAATATTATTGATCATATGATGCAGTCCAATTTGTTTGTCTTTTGGTTGTGATACAGAATTTGTCACTTCCTAAATGTCACATCTAGAAAGTATTTCCTTATAAATTTCTCCCATTACTTTTAAGCTCTGAAAGTCTATTTACCTAACACGCAGACATTAGTTTCATATGCACTTTTTTTCACCCACCACAGAGGGCAACATTTTACTGACTAGTCTTTTCATGACGCATTTAAGACACTGTCTTTATCATACACACACGCCCTGTAGTCCACCACACCTTTCTTTCCTAAACTCATTACTATTCTTGTATATTTATTGTTCTATTTAGAATTAGCTTATCAAGTTCCACAACATATTTTGGGGAATATATCAAATTAACGAATTAATTTTAACATGGTGAATTGTCTTACACCTTTTGGTAAAATTTTATATTTTCTTCATATATATTTTCCAAGTCACTTTTCTTCTTGATATTAATGAATGGGATTTTTCCCTATTGTATTTTTAACTGGTTATTTCTGGGGTGTGGGATTAACCATCTTTATCATTAACAAGGTACTCATCTCCAGTTTGCTTAGTTTTAAGATTTTTTTCCAAACCAGAAAATGTATTAAATTTTATCATATGCCTTCAGAGAATCAGTTTATATTTTGTGTTTGTTTTCCTTAATTTGTTAATGACAGACTTTACAAAGTTGAACCACTGTAGCAGTCTTGGCATAAACCCCACTTATGATGTATTCTTTTATATACTGGTGGATTTGACAACTTATTTAACCTTGTGTGGTTCAGTTTTCACATATGGAAATGGGATATCAGCATCTACAAAAAAAGGGTTTGTGAGCACTCAATGAATTACAATATTTAGATTAGTGCTTGGTACATAGTGTGCTGTGTGTGTGTGTGTGTGTGTTTGTGTTTATAAATTAATAGATTTATTTTCGTTTGAATAAAATTATTTAACTTCTTCTATGTACTTAGGTCTATACTGTCATCCTTTCTCATGCATTTTGAGAGTAAAACCTAATCAATTTATTTTAGTCCACAGGTTACAAATTTCCCCCTGTCCAAATCTCATGTTTTAATAAATATATAATGCATAGTTCTAAAAAGACTAGAATTTGAATTTTGACTTCCACTTTAACAGTTATTTTGAAATATATTTAGAGTATTTTTCAACTTTATTTTTAACTTTCTAGGTATGTGTATTTTAACTTTTTGTTGTTAATTTAAGGTTACATTTTAAGTTGTTGCAATTTCCTTCATGCCTTAATAAATAGGCACTTTTGTGATGGCTCCATGTGTATTTCTTGGGTACCAGGTATACTGTTGAGTACGTCTTTGAAAACGTTCTAATTTCTATTTTCTTTCTTTCTTTCTTTTTCTTTCTTTCTTTCTTTCTTTCTTTCTTTTTCTTCCTTCCTTCCTTCCTTCCTTCTCCATTTGATTTGTTGGTTTTTACAAGACTGCGATGTCAATTTTGCCTTGTATTTCTATCAGATATATTTTATGTTGCATAAAGTTCATGAATTTATTCTCATGGCCAACTGTTGAAATACGGGGAAGTCTCTTTTAAAGCTTTAAATTCTACTTGTCTCATTAATGTTACCATACCTGATTTATTCTTGTTACTATTCATTTGACTTTTAACTCTGTGTTAGGGATGGATCTAAAGAATAGTATACAGTTTGATTTTTAATTCAATGTGAATTTTGTTATTGACACTATATTTGGACTTATTCTGGCCATTTATTTTGTACTGTCTATCTTTTTGTCTCTTCTTTCTTACTATGGTGGACATCCATTGTTCCTTTATTGGAATAGTATTCTCCTTTTTTATGGCCATTTTCTTTTTAAAAAAATTTTTTAAATGTTTTTATTAATTTTTGAGAGACAGATACAGCACGAGTGGTGGAGGGGCAGAGAGAGGGAGAGACAAAATCTGAAGCAGGCTCCAGGCTCTGAGCTGTCAGCACAGAGCCTAACTCGGGACTCCAGCTCATGAGCTGTGAGATCATGATCTGATCCAAAGTTGGACGCTAAACCGACCAAGCCACCCAGGTGCCCCTATGGCCATATTTTCTGATTTCCCTTTGGAAAACATGGTTTGGATAGACCTGATCCCTGTAGAAGCTTGGTTCTAGGCCTCCTTCAGGAACTGGTTCAGGGATTGGACCGAAACTAAGCCAATTAGAGCCAAAGGGACACAAATCCTAGGCTTTGGTTGGAACTTAGGGGAAAGGGATTTTGTCATTTATTTGAACTTGAAGCTATTAAGTGATCATCTTGCTGCCACATATGAAAAACTTGCTAAGTGTGAAAAGATGAAAGAAGAATATTATCTAAGAGATGAAAGAGATGAAATCTGAGTCTCTAAAGTTAGTACTACCCCCTGGACTTTTCAGTTCTGTAAGCCAGTATTTCTGGGGTTTTTTTTTGTTTTGTTTTTTGTTTTGGCTTATGGTTAGGATACTTGCCACCAAAACAATGCTGATAACACGCTTGTCTTCTAGTAGACTGAGTTTAGCAGATTGAGTTTTCTTTACCCAATTTTTCTCAGCTTAATAATCTATTGTCTTTTTCTAAAAAAATGATTAGAGAGGTTTCCATTTTGTTTTTATTAGTGGTTGACCTTAAATGTTTAATACACATATTTTAACTCTCTAGTCATTGTTAGAGAAATATAAATTCATCAGCGTTAATACTCTCTAATAAAGATTCACAGTGTATTTCCCTGACCTCTTTTTACTCTTAATAGTATGTGATCAGTATTTTTTAGTTCTAAGAATAGATTTTACTAATTTTGTTGCTCATGCTTGTTTCTTGCATCCCACTGTTTCCTTGAGGATCTGTTTACCTTTTTGCTGAAGAGTATCCCTTAATACTTCTTTCAGAGATAGTCTGTGGTTGGTAACTTTTTGCATCTTTGGATGTCTGAAAATGTATTTATTGGGCCCTCATATTTAAATAGGAGTGGAATTCTAGATTTAAAGTTATTTTCTTTGCAGTAATTGAATGATATTGCTCCATTTCTTTTTGCATTCACTTTGTAGGTAATCTGTTTTTTTTCTGTCTGATAGATTTTCAGTTCTTCTTTATCTTTTATGTTCTGAAATTTCACTCTAGTACAGGACTGGCAAACTACAGTCTGTGGGCCAAATCTCTCCACTTGTTTTGGTATAGCCCAGTTTCCTAAGAATGGTTTTTACCTTTTTAAATTTGAAAAAAAAAAATATCACAAGAATATTTCATGACATGTGAAAAAATAAAGTTTATATCTCAGGGCATATTAGTAAAATTTCATTGGAAAACAGCCACATTCATTTGCTTACATATTTTCTATGGCTACTGTTATAGCCATATATATGTCAGAGGTAAGTAGTTGTAACAGAACTGTGAAGCCTAAAATATTCACTACCTGGACAGAAAAAATTTGCTGGCCCCTGGGTATATTTTTATTTGTTTAAACAGAATTCTGGGAATTATCTGGCTGTTATTTCTACTGGTTTCTATAAAGATTTCTTACTGTAGTATCATAATATCCCAAATCAAAAAATTTTCATCTGTGTCCATTCTATTATTCAGCTCAATGACTGTGTTTTTCATTTAAAAATTTTTCTTTCAATTTCCAAGAAACTGGTCTTGTTTCAAGAGGGCAGTATTCTCTTACCACTCCAAAAATGGTAAATAATACTCAACTTGAGGCCTTGTTCTTATTGCTGTAGTAAATCGCCTTCCAAGAGTGAAAGTTCTTCCATTTGTTGAGTATTTTATTACTTCCAACTGTTTGATATTTGTCCACTTTTCTATGTAGCTGGGAACAGACCGCTCCCTCTGTTTGCACTGGCTTCTTATTAGGAGGGGGCAATGAGAGGTTGCTAGTGTTTTCAATGAGAATGAGGGGCTAGATGGACCATGCTGCTGGTGTGGATATTTCAGTGGTTGTGCTTTCTCTGTTCCAAGATCCCACACTCTTGTCTTTCCTTTAGGAATAGGATGAGATATACAAGGTTTGACCTACCTGGACACTGCTGCTTCTCATCTCCTTGCGTGGAGTTTTCAGCCAAATTCAGGTATGGATCATCCTTAAGTGCTGCTTCCTTTATTTGTAGCAATTATCTTCTGCATGCTGCTGCACAGACTGCCTCTTCAATCGGATCCCATCTCCTTTTCGTCTTTTAGTCCACTGAAAGTTTCTCCTCTTAAGTGGTGCTCTGTATTTTCAAATGGTGTGAGAGACTGAAAACTACAGTATGCTTTCAGACTACCTCCTTAAAATGAGAAGCTGGTCTGAATTACAGTTACTCTTTAGAGGTCCACTGAAGTTTTGTTTGTAGCCTAATATATATTTTGTAGATGGCCTATGGACAAAACCTACAAAGGTATTTTATCTATTTTCAGGGTATAGTTTATTATGGCTGCAATAATAGGCTCCAATTTCTCCTTTTATTTTCTTTTTGGAGTTATTGTTTCAAAAATCTGATGCTGTCAGATGCATAGTTTTTTTGACTATTCATTTTTTTTTTCTTCCAAGATTTTATTTAAATTCAAGTTAGTTAACATATACTGTAGTATTGGCTTCAGGAGCAAAATTTAGTGATTCATCACTTAACATATACACCCAGTGCTCATCCCAACAAGTACCCTCCTTAATGCCCAACACCCATTTAATCCATTCCCCCCACCCACCAACTCTCCACGAACTCTCAGTTCTCTATAGTTAAGTCTTATGGTTTTCCTCCTTGTTTTCATCTTATATTTCCTTCCCTTCCCCTATGTTCATGTGTTCTGTTCTTACATGCCACATATGAGTGGGATCATAGGATATCTGCCTTTCTCTGACTGGTTTTGCTTCACCTAACACACTCTAGTTCCATCCACGTCGTTGCAGTTGATGGACATCTGGGCTCTTTCCATAATTTGGCTATTGTTGAAAGTGAGGCTGTACACATTGGGGTATATGTGCCCCTTCGAATCTGTATTTTTGTATCCTTTGACTAAATACATAGTAGAGCCATTGCTAGGTCGTAGGGTAGTTCTATTTTTGAAGAACCTCCATGTGGTTTTCCAGAGTGGCTGCTCCAAAGCATTCATTCCTTTTTAATGCAACCTTTGTTATTAATACAAAATTGAATCCTTTCCTTTTAATAAGTGAGTTTATTCCATTTACATTCATTGCCTTAGTTCTGTCATCTTCAGGCTTTGTGGTCTGTGTTTTTCTTTTCTGTATACACATTTTCTGATTGAATTGGAATAGTCTAGCTTTGGTTTTTCAAGTGTTAAATTAGTATTCCTAAACCCTCAATTTGACTTATAGCTTTAAAGGGTATCTACTGAGGTTTTGCCAGTGAAATTTACACATACTTTCTTCCTCTTTTCTACCTCCCATTTTCATTTAAATTGTTATTTCTAGGATGTTATACATATATTTCCTCTTCCTCTCTACATCCTAGTTTTACATTTCTTTTTTCCAGATCTCTATTCTTTCTACATTTGAATGGATTGAATGCTATTTATTTCTTTTCCCCAATGGTTGCTACATTTCCAGGCTCTTTATTTTGGTTTGTTTCTTGGTTTTATGATTGTCTTTTTTATAGAAGAGCTCATGGGTGCTATATTCCCTTCAGTTCTTACATGTTGAAAATACCCACTTGTGTTTTCATGCTTGAATGTCATCTGGGGTTAGTATAAAATTTGAGATTATAGAAATTTTTTCTCTGAAAAAGTTGTATGTGTTGTTTTATGATCTTCTAATATTCATTTTTACCATGAAGGTATCTGAGGCGAGGGTGATTTTATTTTTCCCTTGTCTGAGGACTTGACTTTTTTAAGTGGAAAAGAAACCCAATTAAAGTTTCTTTCTTAAAGTTAAAATCAAGTTAGTTAACACATAGTGTAGTCTTGGCTTGAGGAGTAGAACCCAGGGATTCATCTCTTACATATGACACTCAGTGCTCATCCCAAAAAGTATCCTCCTTAATGCCCATTACCCATTTAACCCATCCCCTCACCCACCTCTCCTCCAGCAACCCTCAGTTTGTTCTCTGTATAGAAGAGTCTCTTATGGTTTGCCTCCCTCTGTTTTTCTTATTTTTCCTTCCCTTCCCCTGTGTTTATCTGCTGAGTTCCTCAAATTCCACATGAGTGAAATCGTATGGTATCTTTCTCTGACTGATTTCACTCAGCATAATACCCTCTAGTTCCATCCACATAGTTGTAAATGGCAAGATTTCATTTTCATTGCCGAGTAGTATTCCAATGTGTGTGTGTGTGTGTGTGTTTATATGTATATACATGCACACACCCCACATCTTCTTTATCCTTTTTCCAGTGGATGGATATTTGGGCTCTTTCCATACTTTGGCTGTTGTTGATAGTGCTGCTATAAACATTGGGGTGCACAGTGCCCTTCAAATCAGCATTTTTGTATCCTTTGGATAAATGCCTGGTAGTGCAATTGCTGGGTTGTAGGGTAGTTGTATTTTTAATTTTTTGAGGAATATCCATATTGTTTTCCAGAGTGGCTGCAACAGTTTGCACTCCCACCAACAGTGCAAAAGGGTCCCCCTTTCTCGACATCCTCACCAACATCTGTTGTTCCCCAAGTTGATTGTAGCCATTCTGACAGGTGTTTGGTGGTATCTCATTGCGGTTTTGATTTTTATTTTCCTGATGATTTTTCATGTGTCTGTTAGCCATCTGGATGTCTTCTGCCCATTTCTTCACTGGATTATTTGTTTTATGGATGTTGAGTTTGGTGAATTCTTTATGGATTTTGGATGCTAACCCTTTATCCAATATTTATCTTTGAACACCGGCAAATTCACGACATATATTGGGAATCAATAATTTTCAGTATTTCCTGGATATTGTATGACTTCTGACCTTTTGGATTTCAGGAACTTTATTTAAAAAAAAAAAAAAAAGCTTTTCTATTATCTTTGAATTTTTTGTGTTCCATTTGCTTTGTTGTCTAATACATACTAAGATCCCTGTTGTTTTCCTTATGTATACCTAATTTTCTTTCTTACACTTTACTATTCCTTCTTGATCTTTTTTAAATGTTTGCTTATTTTGAGAGAGAGAGAGTGCCCACATGCATGTATGAATGGGGGCAGGGCAGAGAGAGAAGGAGAGAGAGAATCTTAAGAAGGCTCAGCATTGTAAGTGCAGAGCCTGACATGGGGCTCGATCTCATGAACTGTGAAATCATGACCTGAGCCAAAATCAAGAGTTGGATGCTTTGCCAACAGAGCCACCTAGGCTCCCCCTTACTTGATCTTTTAAAGCCTTCCTCCACATTTCAATTTTTTCTTTATAATAGTCAAGAAATATACGTCCACAAAATGATTTGTAATGTTTACATGGAATTATACTATGTATATGCAGGATAATTTTATTAATCTTCCTATCAGACCTTCCAATTTTTCACTATTATAAACAACCACAGATGCTCTTAACAGTAGTGATGCTGCTTCATAAGTAACCTTACTCTAAGGAAGCTCAGTGCCAAAAAAATTTTAGATTATGCTTATGAATACACTTGCCTATCTTCCCTTCTTATTCAGTCAGGCTTAAAATAATGATGAATGATTTTTCTGGGTTTCTGGGTCCATGACACAAAAATAAGACCCCAGTTTTGTGAGTAAGCATATTAAGGATATCTCAAGATTAAAGAAAGTAGTTTGGTGATGGCTTCTTCAGTACTCTCAAAAAAGATATTGAAGACTTAATGGTAAGCATGTGAAATGTAGAATCTCTGTTGGCATTTGTACTGAGCTGGATATTTGATGTTTATCCTTCTAGATCTACTCTCCCCTTAGCTAGGTGGATAAGGAGGCTGATCCAAACAGACTACATGAGTTCTCTTATCTTCTTGTTTCTGGTTGGAAACCAATGAGAAGTGCCATCAGGATACTAAGGGATATGAGCAAAGTGAAATTGGGTATTTATTCTAGCAGCTCTCACCTAGATTGCCATAGTTTGACTAAATTCCATTACTGAAGGTCACAGCTCCTGTCAGCTCTCTCCATATACTTACTCTCTTTGGGTTCTGATGATGGTTTTATCTCCTTGTCCTTTTAGACCTAAGGATGGAAGTGGCTCCCCACTGTTGCTAGTTCTGGGTGTCTGCATTATTTCTTGTTGGTTTCTCTGAAACCCTCCTCTGTTTGCTATACTTATAGAAATTTGTCTTACATATGTATAAAATTACATGTATATAAGATTATTCATTAGAACATTTTATTTGTCATAGTGGCATAACTGTACAGTAGAATATTGTGCAGCTGTAGAAATACTTAGAACATTCATCAGATACATGCATGAAATAATCTCCCATTTGTTGGGCTTTTAAAAATTTTTTCATGTACTCAAGGCCCCCAAAATATTTGTGAAGCTTTATTTATACCTCAGTAATTGTAAAATACAAGTGTTTTTGGTTCACCATGCTGTCTTCCCAATCTTTGTTATTGTTTTTGTCTTTATTTAGGTTTGATACACAAAAATTATATGCATTTAACAATTACACCTTGATCAGTGTGGATATATGCATACATCTGTGATACCACAATCAAGGTACTCCAAAAATCTGTTCACCTCCAAAAATTTCATGGTATTTTTTTGTGTGTGTTTTGTAGGAAGACATGAGATTTGTTCTCTTAACATTTTAAACTGCAGAATACCCACATTTTTAACTATGGGCACTAAGTTGTATAGCAGATCTCTAGAACTTACTCATCTTCTATAACAGAAACTTTACATAAGTGTGGAAAAAGCAAAGTACCAAACAGTTAATATACTATGCTACCATATGTGTACAGAAAAAAGAAATAAAAGAATGTATATGTGCTTTTTTATATATACACACGTATATGAATGTATGTATGTGTGTATATATATATATATGTATAGGAAATAAAGTGGGAGGGTGTCTTTGGAAGGACACGTAAGAAAATGTGGGAGAACCTAGGTGGCTCAGTCGGTTTGAGTGTCTGACTTCGGCTCAGATCATGGTCTCATGGTTCGTGAATTTGAGCCCCATATCAGGCTTGGTGCTGTCAGTGCAGAGCCTGCTTCTGATCCTCTGTCCCCCTCTCTCTGCTCCTCCCCTGCTTGCACCCTCCCCCAAATAAATAAATATTAAAAAAAAAAAAAAGGTCACAGTGATTGCTTCTAGGGAGGAAAACTGGGCAGTAGGAAACTATCCTTGTTTCTTTGAATATTAAAACATATGAATATATTACCTATTGAAAAAATATTACATTAATAAGAATTAAGAGCCTTAGAGGAACTACAAAAGAAATCACTAGAAGATGGTGGAAAGAGCCAACAAATTATAAAGTTGCCGAAATGATCTAAGCAATGAAAGTCTTGAATAGTTTCTTACCATGATCCCTTTATGGAATTATATATACCCTATTACAAATTTGTTGTAGAAGTAAATTCTTGTTCAGTGTTGAATACAAAAAAACATGTATGGTAAAGATTTGTTTTAAACATGGTCACCTTGATTATTTAAAAGAGCTTCAGTTCTTTTAGTCTCATCCTGTTTTTACAGCATTTTAGTAAATGCTAAATGTTTTTACAGCATGTGATATCACTAACAAAGTAGAATGACTGCACGATGATCTTAGCTTCCAGTGAAAAGTACAACTCCATTAAAGGAAATGGGACACGAGAAGAGTTTTAGGAAATTAGTGAAGAAGGGAAGATTGCTGGAAAAATATTCTTTCAACTAAAGTTGGTTATAATCAGGATATCCAAAAATAAGAAAGGATTACTAGTTTGATTTTTTTAAAGATGGTTTTACCATTCCTGATATGATTACCCCTGTTAAAAAAGTTCTATAAGACCCAGGGACCTCACTCACCCTTCCTGGAACTGTGCTTGGGCAGATTCCTCTGCAACAAGAGTCTCATACTCCTCAGCTGCAAACCTGTCCCAGTCAGAGGGCTCAGGCCCCTCATTCTCAACATCCTGATTGCAAAGAGGAAAGGAAACAAAAATAATCAAAGACAAAGAATTGGAGATTGGTTTTCTTCAGTGAACATTTGTGATGACCTGCCTGAAAATATTTCATTTTAACATGTTAAGAGAGGTGCTAAAGTAACACTCTTAAAGTGATTTGTATGCCTCCAATCATAAAATTATAGTGAACTCCTCAGCAGTGAATTCTTTAGGTCTAGATTCTTTAGCCTTATAATGAGAGACCTTTGTCTGGGCTCTTCTCCCTGGCACTTTGCACACCAGCTATCTGGAGTGACTTGTGGTTTACATATGCCCACCTGAAACAGACCATTGCTTCCTCCCCTCCCTGGCATATTTTTATTGCTTCTGTAAAAGCCAGCTCAGATACCATGTCATCTGTGCTATTTTCCTAGAAAGAGCCCTTCTCCCCCAAATAATTTCCTTTGCTATACTGTACATGCTCGATTGCTACTTTTTGCTCTTCTTTTTATCTCTATATGACCATATGTCTCTTCAACACAGTCACTGGAATTTACTGAGCACTTTTTGACTAAAAATGTTCTCTGCAGATCAGAATAAATCTTGATATACTGCCATCTCTTACAAATTTTATAAAGGGGGAAAAGGCTATATACATTTTCTTTTCCTTCTCCAACCTGGGCAGTATCTTGGATTATATATTCCAGGTAAAATGCTTTTCCATAATTAAAATGAGTTATTAGCACTGCCCTCAGATGTAAGGTTAGTCGTGCCCAGAAGAATGTAAATACCTAAATACTGACCATACAATATGATTATGATACTTAACTCATTTTAAGAACCCCTACTCCATCCTTTTGACATCTTTGAAACTTACATCTTAGATTTATAATTGGCAATTTTTTTTAATGTTTATTTATTTTTGAGAGATAGCACGAGTGGGGGAGGGGCAGAGAGAGAGGCGGACACAGAATTGGAAGCAGGTTCCAGGCTCTGAGCTGTCAGCACAGAGCCCGACATGGGGCTCAACCTCACGAACTACATGACCTGAGCTGAAGGTGGACACTTAACCAACTGAGCCACCCAGGTGCCCGGGAAAAAAATTTTTTTTTAAAGCTAGTAATAATGTGCCTTGATATGCCCCAAGATCAGGCATAGAATATTTGTTTTTAGAAGGTGATCTTTGGGGGTGTCTGGGTGGCTCAGTCAGTTGAGTGTCCAATTCTTGATTTCAGCTCAGATCATGATCCCAGGGTCATGGGATTGACCTTTGCATTGGCTCCACACTGAGTGTGGAGCCTGCTTGAAATTCTGTCTCCCTCTGCCCCCCTCCCCTGCTTGTGCTCTCTAAAATTAAAAAAAAAAAAAAAAAAAAATTAAAAATAACGTATGTGGTGCCTGGGTGGCTCAGTTGGTTAAATGTCTAAATGTTGGTGTTGGCTCAGGTCATGATCACACAGTTTTGTGGGTTCAAGCCCTGCATCGGCTCTGCACTGACAGCGTGGGGCCTGCTTGGGATTCTCTGTCTCACTCTCTGCCCCTACCCCACTTGTGACTGTCTCCGTCTCTCTCAAAAACAAATAAACAAACTTAAAAAATAATAAGGTGATCTTTGTATTCTTACTACTATTTAGGTCAACATGTAGAAGAAAAAGACTGAAAGTTTCTGGTAGTTGTATTCCTGTAGGACTCAACTCAAACAGTCCTTTTCTACTAACAGAATTAAAAAAAAAATTTTTTTAAAGTTCTGACGGAGAGAGAACACAAGCAAGGAAGGGGGCAGGGGTGGGGGAGAGAGAATCCCAAGTGGGCTCTGCACTGTCAGTGCAAATGTGGGGCTCCACACAGGGCTTGAACTCAAGGACCATGAGATCATGACCTGGGTCAAAACCAAGAGCTGGATGCTTAACCAACTCGACTGAGCCATTAGGCACCCCCACATAATTTTTACTTTTTAAACAAGAGAAGGGGAAGTGCTGATATTATTATTATTATTATTATCATTATTACTATTATTATTTTGACATAGACCATATGTTCAGGGCTTTTTGAGGGTCCACAGGTTTTTGTGTACGCGTAAGGGTGCTCATCTCTATTCAGGTGTAGAATGACTTCAAACTGATAGTCATGCACAACAGTCATTAACACTTGAAAAAGTGTTTTGTTATCTGAGGGCTATTATGGAGAATGTCTAGTTTTCATTATGATTGGGAGAGCTATTTACAATGTAATCCTGGAAATGAATGGTACAGTTAACCCCAATATACTTTCTAATACAGATGGTTCTATTGATACATTTTTTTTAAAAGTTAGAAGGACAAATTTTTTTCAAAACTTATTTGTAACTAGTGTCTAATATATAAGTATACAGACCACAAAATTCACTCAGTGATAGACAGATGCAGGTTACCTAAACTTGAAGATTAGCTATGGAGAGACATGTGCTCTAGGTCCTTTTTTCTCTCTTTTCAGTAGGTGAGAAAATGTTCTAATTGTTACCTCTTTAAATACAAGATTCTCACAGGGAAAGACTGTTTTTATCTGTGGCACACAACCCCGGATACTGCAGCCTTCAAAGGAAGTTAAAACCAGTACCTTCTGGACCGCAAAAGGATCTCTCTGTTCATGGTCCAAGTATTTCTCCAGATTAAAGAAAGTATCATAAAAAATGTGTGCCATTCTGCATCTCTTCAGATCTCGTAGTGTTATTTTGCCTATGTAAAAACAAATCCAGTAAATTTCAAGAACTTTTTGGCAAGTGAAAAAAACTTTTACTGAAGTTTAAGAGTATACGAATATGCCAATTTTATTATATAAAATCCCATTTTTTTAGGTAAAATGGACATAAAATTTACCATTTTAAAGTGTGCAATTCAGCAGCTTTTAGTACATTCACAGTGTTGTACAACCGTTACCACTACCGAGTTCCATAACATTTCCTCACTCCAAAAGGAAACTCTGTACTCAAGCAGACCTTCCCCATCTCCTCACCCAGCCTAGGGCGATCACTAATCTGCCTTCTGTTTCTAGGGGGAAATTTCTTAAACTTGATTTGCCATTAGTTGTTGGTTCTAAACTAGTGGTAAAGGAGAAACTTAAATATTTCTGTATTTGGGAAGCCAGTATGGAAGACTCTGGAAGTTCAGTAATTTGGGACAATCCAGGATTAAAGGCCCCCCTCTGTTACATAGGTGAGTAGTGCAGATGGTCTTTTACTCAATCTTACCATCACTGGCTGGCTTCACCAGGTCAAGCATCTGGCACAGCAAATCATGGAATGGCAAGGGCTCAATGCCCATGGCTTCCATCCGTTCACATTGCTCCTCATAGAAGTACTCCAGCTCATACATGGAGAGTACACCATCTCCATCCATATCCATGCAGCGGAACCAATACTCAATGCTAGAAGATAAGGACACTCGTTAGCAATGGCCTGGTAAGGTCCTTTATTCACCCAGATTTATTACTGCCCATGTTTCTTTTAAAATAAGTTAGTATGTGTATATTTTCTTTTAAAATAAGTTAATATGTGTATACTTGAGACTTAGAGGAACACAGTTTTATAAAATTTGTTAGAAAAACTGGCCAGACCCCTTCTTCCCTTTATTTCCCTTCCCCAGAATCAACCACTTTCAATACCTGATTATTTTGGTTTTTATATTTTCAGATAAGATGCCTATATTGCTCCTTCCTTACATTTCTGTTTTAAGAACTGTGTATTAATTTCATACATTGAAAAATGAGGTTTTAGCTCTTCTACCTCTCTTTCTACTTTACCTACATGCCCTCCTGAACCTCGTAATATAAATTACTCAACTTTTTCTTTTATCTCTTATTTGCTTAGATTTCTGTGTACATGTTACTATTCAGTGCCCATATGTGCCAGTTTTCTACATCCATAATCATTCTCATCAGGGTTCTATGAATTGGATTTTCTTGATGAAGTCTTTCTTGCTTCCTTCTGACCTACTTTAACTGCACTGGTTGCTCTCTAGACTGGATTCATGGTTTCATCCCAGGGATTCCTTTCACCTTTCTCTTATTTCTTGTATCTCACACTTTCCTCATTCTTGGTTGACTTCCTTGTTTAGTGTAACATATTCTTCGGTAGCTTCCTAAAAAAAGGGAGTGAGGCACATACATTTTCTGAGATCTTAGATAGTTGAAAATACTGTTTATCTGCCTCCTAACTTGGTTGATATTTTGGTTACAGAATTATACCTTGGTGGTGCTTTTCCTTCAGAAGTTTAAAGGCAGTGATTCACTACACTATCTTCTATCTATCCACTATTGTTGAGAAGTCTAAAGCCATGCTGATGTCTGATCCTTTGACTATAGTAACTTTTTTTTTTTTCCTTTGAAGCCTATAGAGGTTTCTCTGGGTCCTTGGTATTTTGAAATCTCATGATGAAGTATCCTGGTCTGGGTCTAATTCATCTACTTTCTTGGGCTTTCTGAGAGCTTACTCAATTTGGAAGCTAGTATTCTTTAGTTCTCGGAAATTTTCTTAAATTATTTCTTCCCTGCCTCTTTTCACCCTTATCCATTCTTTTTTTCTGGAACTCTTGTTATTCACATCTGCATGGTCAAATATGGTAGTCACTTATCCACATGTTCCTAGTCCAATTTGAGATATCTTGAAGTGTAAATACACAACAGATTTTGAAGACTTAATATGAAAAAAAAGTAAAACATCAATATTCTTATATTGATGAGATGTTGCAATAACATTTTAGATATAGTGGATTAAATAAGATATTTAATTACAATTAACTTTATGTTTTTCTACATCTTTACTGTGGCTAAATTTCCTTTATAGTTTTTTAAAACATTTTTAGTAAAAACTGTATTTAAGGGGTACAATGAGATAATATATACATTGTGAAATAATTACTACAGTAAAATTATTTCACATATCATCTCCTCACTTAGTTATATTTGGGGGGAGGGGGATGAGAAGACCTGAAATCTACTCTTAGCAAATTTCTAATATTTAATACAGTATTATTAACCATACTCACCATGTTGTAGGTTTCATTCTAACTGCAACTTTGTACGCTTTGACTAGTACTTCCCCATTTCCTTCTTCCCTCAACTCCTGCTAACTAAAATTCTACTCTATGACTCTTTGTGTTTGACAGTTTTTAGATTTCACATGTAAGTGAGATCATGTGGTATTTGTGTCTCTGTGCATGCCTTATTTCACTTAGCATGGTGTACTCTGAGATCATCCATGTTGTCGCAAATGACAGAATTTCCTTCTTTTTAAAGGGTGAATAATATTCTAGTGTGTGTGTGTGTGTATCCCATACTTTCTTTATCCATTTATCCACTGAGGGACATTTAGGGTGATTTCATATCTTGGCTACTGTGAATAATGCTGCAGTGAACATAGGAGTGCAGGTACTTCATGATATTTATTTCAGAGTTCTGATTCAAGATGGTAATGTAAGAAGATCCTGAACTTTCTCCCACGTAGACACACCAAATCTACAGCTACATATGGAACAAGTTCTTCTGAAAAGACTCCTTAGAACTGAGTAACTCCTACACACTGTGCAGACAAGAAAACCCCGCATCTAAGTGGGTAGGACAGGCTGACACACAATCTCACTATAATCCCCACCTCTGTCATGGTGACCTACAATCAAGAGGAAACTTAAAACCTGGAACTTCTTCCAAGGAGTGAAGGGTTTGAATCTCATACTGGGCACCGTAACTCTTAAGACCTGAAACTAAAAGATGACTCCCTAAAACATCTAGCTTTGGAAATCTCTATAGAGCTTGTGTCCATGAGACCCAAAAGGGTACAGTTAAGTGAGAAATGGCTCGTAAGGGGCTTATGTGCTTGGACTCACCCATGCTAGCGACCAGTGCAGAAGCAGCCAATAGACACCCAAACTTTCTGTGAAAGACACTCATTTCCTTATCTTAAAGCCTTGGCCTTAGGGCAGGCATCTAACTTAAAACACACATCTAGGGGCCTGCTGGGGTACTCTCTGGGGACAGAGGCTAGAGGATACCATGTTCACTCTTCTCCTCTGCTGCACTACACAGTGCCACTATCTCCTGGAGGGGAGCTTTTACATGCATTTGGTGCCCTGTTTTTATGTCTGGAGCCCTGCCTGGTATTTGCAGCTGCCACCCAGGGATGCTCACCGATAGCCTGGCTCTGGTGGCCAGGGGGGCTTGTGTTCCTGGGCCCCATGAGACTGTAACAATAGGAGACCTAGTTCTTAGCAGGCTACTATATCCGGGGTACTGCACAGACAAGAGGCTGAAACATACTCTCAGGCTTTCTGTGAAAGAGGGCTATTTGCTTGTGTTGGAGTTTCAGCCCAAAAGGTAGGTTTCAGGTTTAGCACACATCTAGGAGCTTATGGAGTTGCTTTCAGGGTATGGAGGCAAGTGGTTGCCATCTTTGTGTTCTCCCTTTGTCTCATTCCAGCTGCTGGTATCTTTTAGAAAGGAGCTGATGCACTTGTATGGTACCCCAATTTTGGAGACTGATGCCCAGGGGATACTTAAGATTGCCTAGCTCTGGTGGCCAGTGAGGCTTATGTTTGTGGTCCCACAGGACTGTATATATGTGCATACTTTTAAAAGATGACAACCAGCCTCCATCTAGGTGCTGAAATCTTCCCCTCTGGGATAATGACAGGTCTTGGCACAACCTCGACTATTAGAAGCCATTAAAAATAAAAGAGGATGCTTGGACAATTAAAAGGTTTAAGATACAAGGGCTAGGACAGGGTTGAACAATAAAGTTTACCTACTACACAAGGCTACTATTCAAGACTTGGAGAGGTGGTTATTTTATCTAATGCACAGAAATCAACACAGTCAAGCAGAATGATGAAACAAAAAAATATGTTCTGAATTAAAAAATGAGAAAACCTCAGAAAAAATTCCTTAATAAAACTAAGTTAAGTGATTTACCTGATAAAGAATTCAAAATAATGGTCACAAAGATGCTCACTGAACTTGGGAGATGAATGGATGAAGACAGAACTCAGAGATGAAAAATATAAGAATGTACTAAACAGAAGTCATAGAGCTGAAGAATATAATAACTGAACTGAAAAATACATCAGAAGAGTTTGAAACCAGACTAGATAAAGCAGAAGAAAGGATCAGTAAACTTGAATACAGGGCAGTGGAACTCAATCAGAGCAGCAAAAAGAAAAAAGAACGAAAAATGTGAAAAAAATAGAAGATTAGGGAATACTTCCAAACTCCTTTTACAAGGCCAGCAGTACCCTGATAACAGAACAAGGACACTATGAGAAAATTACAGGCCAATATTACCAATGAATACAGATTCAAAAATCCTCAACAAAATACAGTAAAACCTTGGATTGCGAGTACCTTGTTCTGTGAGTGTTCTGTAAGACAAGCAAAATTTCTAATAAATTTTAACTTGATAAACGAGCAGTGTCTTGAAATATGAGTAGTACGTGATGCCGAATGTCACATGATCACAACTGAGCCAATGGTTCTTTCCTCCCTCCCTCCCTCTCTCTCTCCTTTCCTCCCTTCCTCCCTCTCTCGGTGGGATTGTATCCTGTTTTTGGATGCTCGGTCTCAGGTTGTGGTGTTTGGCAGGAATCAGTGATTTTTCAGAATGTTGGAAGGTTCCCACAGTTGGTACTAGTGTATTTTTTGTCACTACAAAGCACCTATGGACAGTCCTTTGCTTTTCCATGCAAGACTAAGCTTAGGAATGCTTTACTTCATTCGAGGTCAGGCTGCCTGCAGATATAGACCCTTTCCTTTGCTGCCTTATTGCCAGTTACATTAAATATAGTATATGACAAGAGTTTATTAATACTGTACTCTAGTCAGCATCCATGTGAGCATATACAATGGCTCCCATGCAGAAAAAGGTTCCACTGAGCCAAGACAGCAGTGATTCTGTTAGCGATAGGTGAAATTCATCCTATACAATAAGCCTCCTTTCTCTTGTCTTCCTCACACCAGCCATGAAGGTTTTCAAAGGTAAGTGCCAGTTAACTTATTTTTCTTTACATTTGTTATTTTGTATCAGATTATAGTATTGTAATCATTTTTATATGAGTATCTTTGGGATGTGGAATAAATAATCTGAATTTCAATTATTTCTGTTTTCAATTTTTTTATTAAAATTAAAAAAAATTTTTTTTAATTTTGAGAGAGAAACAGAGCACAAAGCGGGGGTGGCAGAGAGAGAGGGAGACACAGAATCAGAAGCAGGCCCCAGGCTGAGCGGTCAGCACAGAGCCCACCATGGGGCTCGAACCCACAAGCTGTGAGATCATGACCTGAGCTGAAGTTGGATGCCTAACTGACTGGGCCACCCAGGCGCCCCAAGTTTCCATTATTTCTTATGGGGAAATTTGCTTTGATCTATAAGTGCCTTGGATTACAAGCATGTTTCCAGAATGAATTATGCTCGTAAACCAAGGTTTTACTTGTATTAGCAACTGAAATTCAACGGTACATTAAAAGGATCATAAACCATGATAAAGTGGGTATTCCGGGGTTGCAAGGATGGCTCGACATCTGCAAATCAATCAATGAGATGAAATTAATGAAATGAAGGATAAAAATTACATGGTCATGTCAGTAGATGTAGAAAAAGCATTTGATAAAATTCAACATCCATGTCTGATAAAAGCTCTTAACAAAGTGGGGACAGAGGGAATATATCTCCATATAATAGGTCATGTATGAGAAGCCCACAGCTAACATCATATTCAGTGGTAGAAAGCTGAAGGCTTTTCCTGCAAGATCTAGAACAAGACAAAAATACCCACTCTCACCATTTTTATTCAACATAGTACTGGAAGACCTAGACAGACCAATTAGACAAGAAAAAGAAATAAAAGGGAAGGATTTCCCTTTTTTCCCCAAATTGGACAAGGAAGAGGTAAAACTGTTAACTCTGCAGATGACATACACAGAAAACCCTGAAGACTCCACCAAAAAAAGTGTAGAAGTAATAAACTCTATAAAACTGCAGGATGCAAAAATCAATACAAAGTAGAAAAAGAAATTAACAATCCTGTTTACAGCTGCATCCAAAAGAATACAATACCTGGGAATTCATTTAACCAAGGAAGTGAAAGACTTGTACACCGAAAACTATTAAGACACTGATAAAACTGAAGACCTGCATAAATGCAAAGACAGTTCATGTTCATGGATTGGAAGAATATTGTTAATATTACTCAAGGCATTCTACAGATTCAGTGCAATCCCTATAGAAATTCCAATGGCATTTTTTTTTTTTTTTTAACAGAAAGTGAACAAACAATCCTAAAATTTGTATGGAATGACAGAAGACCATGAATACCCAAAGCAGTATTGAGCAACAAGAAAAAAGCTGGAGATTTCACACTACTTGATTTCAAAATCTACTACAAAGCTATAGTAATGAAAACAGTATGTTATTTGCATAATAACAGACACATAGGTCAATGTAACAGAATAGAGAGCCCAGAAATAAACCCACATATATACGGTCAATTGATGTATGACAAAGGAGCCAAGGATATAAAATGCAGAAAGGAGGGGCGCCTGGGTGGCTCAGTGGTTAAGCATCTCACTCTTGGTTTCGGCTCAGGTTGTGATCTCATAGTTTTGTGGGTTCAAGCCTTGCATCAGGCTCTGAGCTGACAGCATGCAGCCTGCTTGTGGTTCTCTCTCTCTCTCTGCACCTCCCTCGCTCATAGTTTTTCTCTCTCAAAATAAACTTTAAAAAAAATGGAGAAAGGATGGTCATTTCAACAAATGGTGTTGGAAAAAACTGCCACATGCAAAAGAATGAAATTGGACCACTATCATATACGATACACAAAAATCAACTCAAAATTTATTAAAAACATAACAAAAGTATAAAACTTCCAGAAGAAAATATAAGCAGCAAACTCTTTGATATCAGTGTTGGCAATAACTTTTTGGCTATAACACCAAAAGCAAAGGAAATCATCAACAAAATAAAAAGGCAATCCTGAATGGGAGAAAATATTTGCAAAGTATATATCTGGTAAGGGGTGTATATCCAAGTATATATAGAGAGGTCATACAACTCAATAGCAAAAACCAAACCAAACCAAACCAAACAAACAAACAAAAAAACTGATTAAAAAAATGGGCAGAGGGTCTAAATAAACATTTTTCCAAAGACACCCAGATGGCTAGTAGGTACATGAGGAGATGCTCTACATGACTATCAGGGAAATGCAATTCAAAAATATAATGAAGTATCACCTCACACCTGTTAGCATGATTATTATCAAAAAGACTAGAAATAACAAGTGTTGGTGAGGAGAATGTGGAGAAAAGGGAACCTATGTATACCATGGTGAGAAAGTAAATTAATTCAGCTACTATGGAACACAATATTGAGGTTCCTCAAAAAATTATAAACAGAATTTCCATATGATCCAGCAATTTTACCTTTGGTTATTTATCTGAAGAAAATGAAAACATTAACTTGAAAAGATATATCTACCCCCCCATTTTCAACCCCATGCAGCTAAGATATGGAAACAACCTATGTGTCCATTGATGGATAAAGAGGGAAAATGCAGTATATATACACAATGAAATATTATTCCGCCATAAAAAAAGAAATTATCTGATTAAAAAAATGGGTGGAAGACCTGAATAGACTTTTTAAAAAAAAGGTTTATTTGTTTTGAGAGAGTGAGCACAAGCAGATGAGGGGCAGAGAGAGGGAGAGAATCACAAGCAGGCTCTGCAGAGCCTGACACAGGGCTCAATCCCACAAACCATGAGATCGTGATCTGAGCCAAAATCAAGAGTCTGATGCTTAACTGACTGAGCCATCCGGGCACCCCATGAATAGACATTTTTCTAAAGAAGACATATAGATGGCCAACAGACACCTGAAAATGTGCTCTGTATCACTAATCATCAGGGAAATGCAAACTAAAAACACAATGAGATATCACCTCACACCTGTGAGAATGGCTAAACTAAAACACAAGAAAAAACGAGTGTTGGCGAGGATGTGGAGAAAAAGGAACCCTTATGCACTGTTGGTGGGACTGCAAACTAGTGCAGTCACTGTGGAAAACAGTATGGAGGTTCCTCAAAGAATTAAAAATAGAATTACCATATGATCCAATAATTTCACTACTGGTATTTACCTAAAACAACACTAATTCAAAAAGATATATGTATCCCATGTATACTTCAGTGTTATTTACAACACCCAAGACATGGAAGACATCCGTCCCCTGACAGATGAATAGATGAAGAAGTGGTTTATACATACAATGAAATATTACTCAGCTATAAAAAAGAATGAAATCTTGTCATTTGTAAACAGCATGGATGGAGTAGAGAGTATAATGTTAAATAAGTTGGTCAGAGAAAGACAAATTTGTATGTTTTCACTCACATGTGAAATTTAAGAAACAAAGCAAGCAAGCAGAGAGAAAAGAGTCAAACAAAAATCCCAGATTCATAAATAAAGAGAACAAACTGGTGGTTGCCAGAGGGGAAGTGGGTCTGGCAGGATAGGTGAAATAAATTAAGGGAATTAAGAGTACACTTATCTTGATGAGCACTGAGAAATGTATAGAATTGTGAAATAGTTATATTGTATACCTGAAACAAATATAACACCATATGTTAATATAAAAAAAAATACCAAGGAATGAAATTCTACCATTTATGACCACATGGATGGACCTTGAAGACATTGTGCTGGGTGAAATAAGTCAAACACAAATACTCTTATGATCTCACTTATATTTTTTTTTTTTTAAATTTTTTTTTCAACGTTTTTTATTTATTTTTGGGACAGAGAGAGACAGAGCATGAACGGGGGACGGGCAGAGAGAGAGGGAGACACAGAATCGGAAACAGGCTCCAGGCTCCGAGCCATCAGCCCAGAGCCTGATGCGGGGCTCGAACTCACGGACCGCGATGATCTCACTTATATTTGAAAACTAAGAAAAAAAAACAACTGAGGTCACATATACAATGAAAAGATTGGTGGTTACCAGTGTGGAGGGTGGGATGGGCAAACAGAGTGAAGGTGGTGAAAAGGTACAAGTTTACATTTATGATAAGTCCTGAGGATGTAATGTACAGCATGGTGACTTTACTGCATATTTGAAGGTTGCTAAGAGATCTTAAAAGTTTCTATCACAAGAAAAAAATTTTGTATCTATATATATATGGTGAATGTTAAGTGGACTTACGTTAGTGATCATTTTTTAATATATATGAATATCAAATCATTATGTTGTACATCTAAAACTATCATATCAATTATACCTCAATATAAAAATAATTTTTTAAGAAAAGAAGTTGGAATTGTAGTGAAGTAATTTGAGGTCAGTCTTTGCAGCCTGTACTTTTAAGAGCCTCAAGTTAGAAAAAAATTTGTTTTACTTATTTACTGTGGTTAAAAGCACCATTACATTTGCTTATAAATCAGTCATAATTTGAGAAAAGATAGATTTTTTTTGAGCCTCAGAAATTGTCCCATTTGCTACCAGCATATTTTCCATTTTGGCACAGTAACGGTAAATGAAAAGAAAGATAGATAGTGATTTCATCATCTTTGGATACATATACAGAAGTGAGATTACTGGATCATATGGTTTAGTTCTATTTTTAATTTTCTGAAGAACCTCCATACTGTTTATTATAATGGGTGTACCAATTTATATTCCCATCAGCAGTCTACCATGGTTCCCTTTTCTCCACATTCTTGCCAATTCTTAGTGATGTTGAGCATCTTTTCATTTACCTGTTGGCCATTTATAGGTCTTTTGGGAAATGTCTATTCAGAGCCTTTGCCCATTTTTACTTTTATATATCTCTTCCTCCCCGCCTCCCCCAGTTTTTAAATTCTAGCTAGTTAACATACAGTGAAATATTAGTTTCAGGCATAGAACTTGTGATTCATCACTTACAACACCTAGTGCTCATCACAAGTGCTTTCCTTGATACCCATTACCTATTTAACTTATCTATCCCCCCACACATCACCTCTCCTTCAGTAACCATCAGTTTTCTATCGTTAAGAGTCTGTTTATTGTTTTGTCTCTTTTTTCCCTGTTCACTTATTTTGTTTCTTAAATTCAATATGAATGAAATCATATGGTATGTGTCTTTCTCTGACCTATTTTGCTCAGCATAATACTCTCTAGCTCCATCCACATTGTTGTAAATGGTAAGATTTCATTCTTTTTGATAGCTAAGTAATATTCCATTGTATATACATACTACATCCATTTTATCCATCAGTCGATGGACATTTGGGCTCTCTCCATAATTTGGCTATTGTTGGTAATACTCTTCTAAACATTGTTGTGTATATACCCCTTTGAATTAGTATTTCTGTATCCTTTGGGTAAATACCTAGTAGTGCACAACAATTGTTGATCCTAGGGTAGTTCTATTTTTAACTTTTTGAGAAACCTCCACACTATTTTCCAGAGTGGCTGCCTCAGTTTGCATTCCCACCAACAGTGTAAGAGGGTTCCCCTGTCTCCACATCCTCAACCACACCTGTTGTTTCTGGTATTGGTAATTTTAGCCATTCTGACTGGCATGAAGTGGTATATATCACTGTAGGTCTGATTTGTATTTCTCTGATGATGAGTGATGAGTGATGTTGAGCATCTTTTCATGTGTCTGTTAGCCAACTGTTTGGTCTTTGGAAAAATGTCTATTCCTGTCTTTTGCCCATTTTTAAACTGGATTACTTTTTCAGTATTGAGTTTTAGAAGTTCTTTATATATTTTGGATAGTCACCCATTATCAGATAAGTCATTTTTAAATATCTTCTCCCATTCTGTGTGTTGCTTTTTAGTTTTGTTGATTGTTTCCTTCACTGTGCAGCTTTTTATTTTGATGTAGTTTCAAAAGTTTATATTTGCTTTTCTTTCCCTTTGCCTTAGGAGACCTATCTAGAAAAATGTTGCTATGGCTGATGTCAGTGAAATTACTGCCTGTGCTCTCTTCTAGGATTTTTATGGTTTCAGGTTTCACATTTGGGTCTTTAATCCATTTGAGTTTACTTCTTATGGTGAAAGAAAGTGGTCTCAGTGTGGTGCCTGGGTGGCTCAGTCAGTTAAGCGTCCAACTTTGACTCAGGTCATGATCCCATAGTTCGTGGGTTCAAGCCCCGCATCAGGCTCTGTGCTGACAGCTTCGAGCCTGCAGCCTGCTACAGATTCTGTGTCTCCATCTCTCTGCCCCTACCCCCGCTCATGCTCTCTCTTCTCCTTCAAAAATAAACATTAAAAAAAAATTTTTTTTAAAAAGAAAGTGGTCCCAGCTTCTTTCTTTTGCATGTTGCTGTCCAGTTTTCCCAACACCATTTGTTGGTTCATTTCTGGGTTTTCTATTTTGTTTCACTGATCTATGTGTCTGTTTTTGTGCCAGTACCATACTTTCTTCATCACTACAGCTTTGTAATATAGCTTGAAGTCCAGAATTCTGATGCTTCCAGCTTTTTCTTTTTCAAGATTGCTTTGGCTATTTGAGGTCTTTGTGGTTCTATACAAATTTTAGTACTGTTTGTTTCTAGCTCTGTGAAAAATGCTGGTGGTATTTTGATAGGGATGGCATTAAATGTGTCTATCACTTTGGGTAATATAGGCATTTTAACAATATTTGTTCTTCCAATCCATAAGCATGGTATGTTTTTCCATTTCTTTGTGTCCTCCTTAATTTCTTTCATAAGTGTTCAATAGTTTTCAGAGTATAGATCTTTTACCTCTGGTTAGTTTTATTCTAGTATCTCATGGTTTTGGGTAGAATTGTAAATGGAACTGATTCCTTGATTTCTCTTTCTACTGCTTCATACTTGTACAGAAATGCAACGGATTTCTGTACATTGATTTTACCTTTGGCCATTTTTAAATTGAGTTTTTTTGTTGAATTATTTACATTCCTTATATATTTTGGATGTTAACTTATCAGCTATGTGGCTTGCAAATATTTTCTTCCATTTTGTAGGTTGTTTTCACTCTTGATTGTTTCCTACTAAAAGTTTTTTAGTTTGATACGATCCCATTATTATTATTTATTATTATTATTATTAATTGGCCTGTGCTTTTGGGTCCTATAAAAATCAAATTGCACACACCAATGTCAAGAAACTTGTTCTCTGTTTTCTTCTAGTAGTTTTATAGTTACAGGCTTTACATTTAAGTCTTTAATCCATTTTGAGTAGATATTTTTAAAATTGAGACAAGTGTCCAACTTCATTCTGCATGTGGATAACCAGTTTTCCCAGCATAATTTATTGAAGAGACTGTCCTATCCCCATGTGTTCATGGCACCACTATCATCTATTTCTGGGCCCTCTACCCTGGTCCAATAGTCTATATTTTTATGTTAGTACCATGCTTTTTTGAATAGTATAGCTTTGTAGTATATTTTGAAATTAGGTAGTGTGATGCCTCTAGCTTTGTTCTTGTTGCTCAAAACTGGTTTTGCATTTCTCAGTCTTTTGTGGTCCCAAATGAACTTTAGGATTGTTTTGTTCACTTTTGTGAAAAATGTCATTAGAATTGTGACAAAAATTGCATTGAATCTGTAGACAGCTTTAGGTAGTATTTTAACGATATAATATTATATATATAATATCAATTGTTAATTATAATAATTCTTCTAATCCATGAAGATGGGATAGCTTTCCATTTTTTTGTGTCCTATTCAAATTATTACATCAAGATTTTATAGAGTTCAGTGTACAGATCTCTAATTTCCTTGGTTAAATGTCTTCCTACATTAAAAAAAAATTATTTGATGCTGTTGTACATGGGTTTATTTTTCCAGATATCATTAGTGTGTAGAAATGCAACTGATTTTTGTAGGTTGATTTTGTATCCTACAGCATCACTAAATTAGTTCATTGGTTCTAATAGTTTTTTGGTGGTCTTTAGGGTTTTATATATAAAATTGACCCTTGAACAATATCAGGTTGAACTGCATGGGTCCACTTATACATGGATTATTCTTGGTCAGTACAATACTGTAAATGTATTTTCTCTTCCTTATAATTTTCTTAAGCTTTTTCCCTCTAGCTTACCTCATTCTAAGAATGTAGTATATAATACATGTAACATAAAAAATATGTGTTAATCAATGGTTTATGTTATCAGTAAGACTTCTAGTCAATCATAGGATATTAGTAATTAAATTCTGGGGAGTCAGAAGTTAAATGTGGACTTTTGACTTTGTGGGAGGTCAGTACCCCTAACCCCTATGTTGTTCAAGAGTCAACTGTGTAATATTATGTCCTCTGCAAAAAGAAAAAACTTCTTCCTTTCTGATTTGGATGCCTTTTCTTGGTCTTGCCTAAAAATTCTAGTTAGAATTCCCAGTTGAATCAAAGTGGCAAGAGTAGGCATCCTTGCCTTGTTTCTGATCTTAGAGGAAAAGCTTTCAGCTTTCACCACTGAGTATGATGGTAGTTGTGAACATATACACAACCTTTATTTTGTTGAGATACATTCTTTCTCTACCCAGTGTGTGTGTGTGTGTTTAAATCATGAAAATAGTGTGAATTTTGTCAAATGCTTTTTGCATCTTTGGAGTGGATCATACAATATTTACATTTCTGTTAATGTGGTATATGACACTTACTGATTTGTGTAGTTGAACCCTCCTTACATTCTAGGGATAAACCCCAATTACTCATGGTGTTGATCCTCTTAATGTGAATTCGGTTTGCTAACATTTTGTTGAGGACTTCTGCATCTATGTTCATCAGGGCAATTGATCTATAATTTTCTTTTTTTGTAGTGTCCTTATCTGGTTTTGGTATAAGGATATTGCTGGCCTCGTAAAATGAGTCTGGGAGTGTTCCCTCCTCTTCAATTTTTGGGAAGACTTTGGGAAGCACTGCATTTTATTTTTCTTTAATTGGTAGAATTTACCTATGAAGCCATCAGGTCTTTTTGGCTTTTCTGTTTTGGAAGGTTTTTGATTACTGACTCTATCTCCTTACTCATTACTGGTCTGTTCAGATTTTCCATTTCTTCGCGATTCAGTCTTGGCAGGTTGTAGGTTTCTAGGAATTTATCCATTCTTGGTACATTATTTGATTTATTGGCATATAAATCTTCATAGTAGCTTGTGATATTATTTCTATGGTATTGATTGTAATGTCTCCTCTTTCACTTATAATTTGAGTCTTCTCTTAGTCTACTTAAAAATCTGTCAATTTTATCTTTTCAAAAAACTAACTCTTAGTTTCACTGATCTTTTTCTGCTGCTTTTCCTAGTCTCTATTTTATTTATTTCTTCTCTGATCTTATTTTCTTGCTTCTGCTAATTTTGGGTTTAGTGTGTTCTTTTTTAGTTTCTTGAGGTGTAAAGGTAGGTTGTTTATCTTTTTCTTACTATAGGCATTTATTGAAGGTCCCTCTTAGAACTGCTTTTGATGCATTCCATTAGTTTTGATATATTTTATTTCCATTTTCATTTGTCTCAAGATATTTTGATTTCTTTTCCGATTTCTTGATTAATTGATCATGAGTGTTTTTACTTTCCACATATTTGCAGTTTTTCTCCTGCTACTGATTTCTAGTTTCATACTATTGTGGTTGGAAAAGACACTTGTTATAATTCAATATACTTAAATTTATTGACTTGTTTTGTGGACTAAAATATGATCTGTCCTGGGGAATTCTCTTTGTGAATGTGTATCTTGTTGCTGTTGGATGGAATGTTCTTCATATGCGTGTTAGGTCCATTTGGTCTACAGTGCTGTTCAAGTCTGCTGTTTCCTAATTTTATGTCTAGATGATCTATCCATTGTTGCAAGTGGGCTGCTGAGGTCCCCTATTATTGTATTGCTATTTTCCCCATCAAATCTGTTAATACTTACTTTATACACTTAGGTGCTCTGTTGTTGGGTACATATATATTCACAATTGTCATATCCTCTTGATGAATCGACTCCTTTATCATTATATACTGACTTTGTCTCTTGTGACAGTTTTTGACTTGGAGTCTATTTTGTCTGATATTAAGTAATGCCATCCTGCTCTCTTTTGGTTGTCATTTGCATGGAAGATTTTTTCCTATCCCTTCACTTTTAGCCTATATGTGTCCTTAGAGCTGTAAGAGTCTTTAGTAGGCAGCATATTGTGGGATCTTGTCTTTAATCCATCTAGCCACTCTGTGTCTTTTGACTGGCTATTTTGATCCATTTAAAGTAATTATTTTTATGTAAGGACTTACTATTGCCATTTTGTTAATTGGTTTCAACTCTTGTGTATTTCTGTTATTCCTTTCTTGCTGTGATCCTTTGTCATTCACTGATTTTTTTGTAGTGGTATACTTTGGTTCCTTTATCTTTTGTGTATCTAATTTATCGTTTGTGTATCTACTTTTCTTTTTGGTTAACATGAAGATTACCTAAAACCTAGTTGTAACAATCTATTTTAAGTTGACAATAACAAGTTCAATTGCATATGAAATCTGTATGCTTTAACTTCTCCAACATTTTGTTATTGATGTCACAACTTATTTTTCTTCTATATTGTATATCTAGTATCTAATTATTGTAGTTTTTTGATACTTTTGTCTTTTAAAACCAGAGTTAAAAATGATTTAAGCACTTTCATGCTATTATTGTAAATTTGACTTTATTTTTGCCCTTACAATGAGTCTCATACTTTCATGTTAGTTAGCATTCTTCCTTTCAACTTGAAGAACTCTCTTCAGCATTTCTTGTAAAGCAGCTCTACTATGATGAACTCCCACAGATCTTGGTTGACTGAGAAAGCCTTTATCTCTTCTTTATTTCCGAAGGACAGCATTGCCAACTATAGTGTTCTTGGTTGGCAGTGTTTTCTTTTGGCACTTTGAATGTATCATCCCATTCTCCTGGTCGGCAAGGTAGTCAAGTAAGAAATCTACTACTAGGAATTCCCTTGTATGTGATGAGTTGGTTTTCTCTTGCTGTTTCAAATTATGTTTTTGACTTAAAAATTTTTTTTAAATGTTTTCTTTTTGAGAGAGAGTGTGAGTGACAGAGGGGCACGGGGAGGGGGGAGAGACAGACAGACAGACAGAATCTGAAGCAGGCTCCAAGGTCTGAAGTGTCAGCACAGAGCCTGATGCAGGGCTTGAACCCAAGAACCGTGAGATTATGACCTGAGCCAAAGTCTGATGCTTAACTGACTGAGCCACCCAGGTGTACTCCCACTCCTTTAAAAAAACTTTAAAAATTGTTTATTTTTTTGGGGGGGGGGAGGAGCAGAGAGAGAGAGAGCGAGCAAAATTCTGTCTTTGACTTTTCAGAATTTGCTTATAATGTGTCTTAGTGAAGATCTCTTTATATTTTATCTGTTTGGGGTTCCTTGGACTTCATGAATCTGGATGTTCATTTCCCTCTCCAGATTAGTAAAGCTTTCTGTCATTATTTATTTAAATATGTTTTCTCTCTTTTCTTCATCTGTTTCTTCTGGGACTCCTATAATGTGTTTATTGTTTCTTTTAATGGTGTCCCATAAGTCTTGTAAGCTTTTTGCCCTCTTTTTCATTATTTTTTTTCCCTTTTCTTTCCTTTGGTTAATTTCAGTTGACTTGTCTTAATGCTCACAGATTCCTTCTTCTGCTTGAGTTGTTGTTGAAACTCTCTGTGGAATTTTTCAGTGCAGTTATTGTATTCTTCAGCTCCAGAATTTGTTTGGCTGGATTTTATGGTTTCTCTCTGTTGCATTTCTCATTTTCATCATGTTTTGTTTTCCTGATTTTGCTTAGTTCTCTGTTTTGTCTTATAGTTCATTGAGAATCTTTAAGATGACTGTTTTAAAGGGCGCCTGGGTTGCTCAGTCAGTTAAGGTCCAACTTTTGGTTTCAGTTCAGGTTATAATCTCACAGTTTGTGAGTTCAATCCCAGCATCAGGCTCCATGCTGGAGCCTACTTGGGATTCTCTCATTCTCTGCCCCTCCCCTCTTGCTTGCTCTCTCAACATAAATCTCAAAGAAAAAAAAAAGATGATTATTTTGAATTCTTTGTCAGGCAGTTTGCAGATCTCAGTTTCTTTAAGGTCAGTTACTGGTGCTTTATTTTGTTCCTATGGTGGTGTCACATTCCCTTGGTTATTCATGATCCTTGTGACACTGCATTGTTGTCTCTGTATCTGAAGAAGTAGGTATCTCTTCCAGTCTTTATCTTATTTATTTACTTAATTTAGTTATTTATGAGAGAGAGAGTGTGTGCGCACACACAAGAGCAGGGGAGGGAGAGAGAGAGAAAGGGAAACATAGAATCTGAAGCAGGTTCCAGGCTCTGAGCTGTCAGCATAGAGCCCAACACAAGGCTCAAACCTGTGAATCATGAGATCATGACCTGAGCTGAAGTCAGATGCTTAACCAACTGAGCCACCCAGGCGTCCTTCTTTCAGTCTTTAAAGACTGACTTTGGCAGGAAAGCCCTTTGGCAGTTTGTCTGCTCAGAAATTCTGGGCACGCTGTCTGATGGGGTCTGTGGGCAAGTTTGTGGCTCGAGTCCTCAGGAAGCCCAGGCCAGCTGGTGAGCAGGCCTGTGCCTGGGTCCATGGGGGCTGACCTGGTAGTTAAGTGGGTCTGGAGCCTAGGTCTGCAAGGAGTGGCCTGTTGCTGGAATGGGTCTGTGATGTCAGAAATATAGGTCTGCAGTGATGGACCTGGAGCTTGGGTCTGTGGGGACTGGCCATTGTTGAGGTCTACTGCATTTTGCTGGAGCTTGGGGATGGGTTGCCTGTGGCTGGTCTGGCACTAGGGCAAGCTTATGGCTATAAGGGCCAACCTGGTGCTGAATGAATATGGTGGATGGTTCTGCAGTAGTCTGTTTGGAGCCTGGAACTGTGAGGGCTGGCTTGGTGCTAGAGTGAGCCTGGAGCCTGGGACTACAGGTGTGGGTCTGGAGCCTGGGTCCATGGGGGCTGGCCTGACACTGGGGTGGGCATAGGGGCTGGGTCCACTGGTGCTAGCCTGGTGTTGCTGTTTATTTGGGAGGGTCTAGTGCTGGGGTCCACAGTCAAGTTGGGTGCTCACTTCACTCCTTCCCCCATGTCTCTCTTCATACTGGGCTGCCTAGGCTTTGGAGATGGGGTGACACAAGTAATGTGAGGTTTTTCCTTTCTGCCCTCTTCATCTTTTGTTATTTCTGTGTTCCATCCAGGTGCTGCAATCTCTTACCTGCAATCCTTAGCTCTTCTGAAGGTATTTTTGTGCATGGATAGTTGTTCAAACTGATATTTCCGTGAGGAGACAAGCAACGGAAACTTCTATTCGGCCATCTTGCTGTCCTCAATCTTTTGTAGCTAAATTTCAAAATTACATGCATGGCTTGTATCATATTTCAGTTTCCAGTTGTGTTTGAACTTTTTGGGCTGGTTCTCTAATTTTCATATTTTGTCTCTATTTTCTGTTGTTTCATCTTTGTTGTTGTTCTTTCTGAGAGGTTTATTTAGCTTTATCTACTGAACATTCTGTTTTTTTTAAATTTCTGCTATCATAGTTCTGATTTTCCATGGTTTTTGGTTCCTTGAATGTTCCTTTTATAAAAATATCATTTTGTTCATGTTCTGTGAATATAATTTCTTCTATTACAGTGTCTTGTTATTGCTGCTGTAGGTTTCTTTTCCCTGAAGTTGTCTGTTTCATCCATGTCGCTTTTCACCCCTTCTGTTTGGTCTCTACCTTTTATTTTATTTTTGTTAATGTTTATGTTTTAGACAGAGAAAAGAGTGTGGGTGGGGGAGGGGCAGAAAGAGAGGGAGACACAGAATCCAAAGCAGGCTGCAGGCTCTGAGCTGTCAGCACAGAGCCTGATGTGGGGCTCCAATTTATGGACTGCGATATCATGACCTGAGCCAAAGTCAGATGCTTAACCAACTGAGCCACCCAAGAGCCCCTAGTCTCTCTACCTTTTATGTAAGAGGTTTCACTCAGATATTCAGAGATCCTTTGTACTCTGCTCATATTTAAGAATAGACACGAGGGCAACTGACTGAGTTGAGTGTCCAACTCTGGATTTCGGCTCAGGTCATGATCCTAAGGTCATGGGATCAAACCCCATGCCAGGCTTTGCACTGAGCATAGAGCCTGCTTAAGATTCTCTCTCTCTCTGCTCCTCTCCCCTGCTCCTGCTCTCTAGCTCTAAAAATTAAAAAAAAAATAAAAAATAAAAAATAAATAAATAAATAAATAAAATTTAAAAAAGGGTGGATGCTAAAAAGGTGATTGGAAGTTCTGATCTATGGGTTTCTTGACTCTGAGCTTTACTATAAAGTAATCTGGTTAGGTTCTTTCCTTGGAAATGATCCAATGTCAAATCTTCAGGTCTTTATTCTTAGTTTCTGGATTCTCCAGAAAAGCATCTTTTAGTCACCTGCATGGAGGTTCAGAACAGGTTGCTTGGATTCTGTACATTGAGTGAGGAATGAAGACTGGGCATCCCAGCATTCAGTATGTATATACTCACTTATTCTGTTTTCAATATGTTACTCATACCTTCAATTGTGTCCCCCAGTTTAGAGGCCCTCTATTTTATATTTTCCAGGGAATAAAGTACCAGTCTTCTGCCTGGGCAGAGATGATCTGGAGATCAACTGTTAAAACAAACCTTCCTAAATTCTCCTGATTTTTGGCTTTACCTTTATTCCACCCATCCACTTCCAAGGTCCCCCAAGTCCTGAATGTTTGGAGGTTTTTGCTGGGTATATACAGTTGCTTCCTGGTCTTTAGCTCTGTTAACTTAGGATTTAGGTAGTCTGCTAACTTTATTTGCTTTCAGTTTCCAAATACTTGTTTTCTCTTTTTTCCTTTGTTATTATGAATTTATTCTTTTTTTCTTAAAATTAAAAAAAAAAATCTCTACACCCAATGTGGGGCTAAAACTCATGATCCTGACATCAAGAGTTGTATGTTCTATCAACTAGCCAGCCAGGCACCCCATGAATTTATTACTTACAAAAACTCTCTTTACTGTCATTTTAATGGAATTTCAAGAGGAACCAAAAGCACTACGTATAACTAAACTGCTATCTTCACTTGGTAAGTTATTCATGCTATATTATGGCCACTATCATTTAGCATTATCACTTGGAGTAGCAAGTTTAGTCATGTCATTAATTAATTACAAAATATGAAGCCAACAGCATTAGCTGGTGACAGGGAAAAATATTTCTAAAAGACCACTGATTCCTGGTACAAAGTAAAACTTTTCAAGATAAGGTTCTAGGAAACTCTTGGTTAAATTCTCATTTGTAGTCCTTGATATATTTAATGGTTTTAAAAATTATCTTTTGAGGAGAGTAAGGTGAAATTAATTAAGTTGTGACTATTACTTTCAAGTAAGTCACACTAAAATCTATGTGTACCTTTATTGAGAGAGATGAATTTTCTACTATTGCAATAAGTAATACTTGCAAATTTCTTTTGGGAAACCTATTTTTAAAAATTGTATCAGCTGACTGTTTAATGATACCATTAAAGAACAGAGGGGACATTCATTGGATACAATGAACATGAGGCAATAGTTTGGCTGTGGTGAGATCCAGTCATATCACATCTACTCTAAGAGTTTTAGAAGTTTGAAAAGAATACTACCCCACTTTAAAATATTTCCAGATTGTCAGAAAAACCTTGAGGAGACAGATCTCATGAGCAGAGCATTACAATAAATGTGGCAATATGTGGTTGCTATACCATGTGTCATTATTTTTTTAGAAATAATGTTTTGTGTTGTACGAAAAGGGGTTTGACCAGTCTCTAAGGTCTCTTAGTCTTCAAATTACTTATTACTTGTCTTAAGATAATAAAACTAGGACAGAAGGAAGACTCTTAGTTTTGACAAGTACCTAATAGGACTGCAGTGAAAGGCAACTTATTTTACTGAGAAATATAAACTACTATAGTCAGTTGCACTTTAAGAACAAAGATAAAAGAGTCTACATGATAAAGCTTAAACTGATACTTTAGCAAATCTTTGTAACACATAAGAGATAAAGAAAGCTAGGAGGCAAAGAGACATATATTATTGCCTTGATATTTGCCAAAGTGACAGGACAGCTGCCTTTAAATGTTTGAGAGTATCATGGATAGATGAATAAGATATAATTCAGTGAATATTAGCATAAAAAGAGGGGTGCCTGGGTGGTTCAGTTGGTTGGGTGTCTGACTTTGGCTCAGGTCATGATCTCATGGTCCGTGTGTTTGAGCACCTCACCAGGCTCTGTGCTGACAGCTCAGAGCCTGGAGTCTGCATTGGATTCTGTCACCCCTCTCTCTTTGCCCGTCCCCGGTTCATGCTCTCACTCTCTCTCTCTCAAAAATAAATGTTAAAAAATATATATTAGCATAAAAAGGATCAGTGTACAAAAGAGAGATGTTTTTAGGCTTAGAGATAGAAAAATGAACAACATACCTTAGTTATTTGTCCCTGAAAGTTTAGCAGCAGAGGCTGCTGGCTGGCTAAACCAGCCATATAGGACATGTTCTGAGGGGATTTTCTTATTGGAAATACCAGGTACTCTTTAAAGCTTTTTCTCTTCCAATGCAGATTTTTTTTTTCTCTACTAAAGGTAGTATTTTCTCAGAGTCTATAAGTAATGACTATCCATTGTAGGAAAATGGGCAAACAGAAAAGCACACAAAAGGAATAACTACCCAGAGAGAACTAGTGTTAAATTTTTACTACATTTGCCACTGATTTTTGGTTTTAAAGCATAATTATATGACAAATTATACAACTGTAGATATAAACAAGATTACTTTCTGCCCCTGTCCTCAGGCTGAATGAAATAAAATTCTGGACCAAACATTTCTTACCCTGATAATTCCTGTAAGCCACTGAAGAGGAAAGTTATAGGAAGCTCCATTATTGCTTAGGGATTAGCTAAATATACATTCCTTTGAATATTCAGTATAAATATTTTAGTGCCTATAACTTCAAAGGCACTGGCCTAGTCCTCTCAGACATAAAGGTGAAGGAGATAGTTGCTGGTGAGGACACCTAGTTAAAAAACCAAGGTATAAGCAGAATGTGATAAAAAACAAAACAAAAATGAAAAACAGTATAGAAGGATGGTTCAAGTTTACACCAAAAGAAGGGTTGTAAGAACCTGTTCACAAAAAATAATCTATCCAAAGATAATTTCCTTATCTAACCCTGACAGAACCAGACATAGGAAAGACTCAAGATCTGAATTTTATAAGTAGTATTTTACACAGTACTCATCACAGTTTATAGCATTACTTTTTTCAAGAAACTAAATTTTCCACCCATATCTTTCATAAGGAACAAACTTGATTTCTGCAAAGTGTTGCTTATTATGTTTTGTTACATAAGAGTTTGGTTTTGATACAGACATTTCCCTTGTTACTTTTAACAGTGAGACTTAATTGTCTTTTGCTTACATTCTGCTTTAGTAAGGCAACATGAGCATTAACAATACACATACTGGGTGCCTAGTAAGTGCCAACAGAAGCCAAGGAAACATATCAACAAGTCAAAATTAGAGGAGTTCTTCACGACTGGCCAAATTTTTAGTCTCTTAAGCATTTCAGGACACCAAGAGAACTCTCTATTAGGGATTCCACAGCCTAGTTGTTAAGATAAACATTGCAAACATGCTGTCTCATAACAGACCATACATCAGAGTGATAAAGAGCCCAGGATCTTGAGTCATAAAGACCTGGATTTGAATCCAAGCTAGGTCACATATTAGCTGTGCAAGGTTTCAGAGCTTGTTTCCTCAACGGTAACATGGGATCACTAAATTTATAGTGATATTGATGAGGGAGCGTGGGGCGGGCTGAGGACAAAGCGCAAGCTAGCCTCCCTCACCCACACCAGGTTGGATGTGTGTGATATTCCTCAGGCACTCTCAGCTGCCCAAGGACAAAGCAAAGGAAAGAAAACCAAAGGCCAGCTGATAGAGATCACAGTCCTGCATGACATGAGTCTCTATCAAATATCTTAGTAAATTACAAGAAAAAGGCAATCTTATCAATAGCCTAATCTCCAGAAACCTATAGACTCAGTTTCCCCGGAGCTCCAACATCACCCCATGGTGATATGGGGAACAAAAACAAGAAGGAAATATAGATAAAATTAAATTTCCTTATAGCTTGCAGCCTATGGACAAATACTTGAGGCAAATACAGAGTGTAACATTTCTCCAGGAACCCCTTGCTGTCCTAATGTTAATGCTTTGCTAGAGGGAAAAACAACCTTAGCTTGACAAAAGCCATGCTCAGGTATCTTAGGAGTCCTCTTTAGCATATCCAAGTCCCTCTGGAGGCCACCCATTTGACTTTACCTCTCCAACTTCATAGTCTATAACTAGCCACTCTTCACAATCCCAGCTCAGCTCTTTCTGCCCATGGGTCCTGTCATCATGCTTTCATGAAATCACCTTTTTGCACCAAAGACATCTTCAATTCTTTCTTGGCTGTTGGCTCTAGACCACCCCACCATCACCCCAAAACCTCATCAATATGAGGATTAAATAATCCATTGCATATAAAACACCTGTCATCTAGCAAAAAATAAAGCCTCAACAATATGTTAGCTTATTAAACAGGAGAAAGGCAAGAGGCATGGCAGAAAAGGGGCACACAAAAAAGCTTCTGATCCTAAAAACTTCCTTTGGTGAAATTCCTTTAAGTAGAGATCCAGTTATGGATCACGATATGACAAGATGACCTTAAGAGTACTGCTTCTAGCAATGATAAACTAAGTATTTTGGATTAACCCTCCCATTGATGAAATTTTGAGGAAAAATACTGTCTGAAGGCAGTGGACTAAATTAACAGGGCAGTGAAGAATTATGGCATCCAGGTCTAGAAGGAAATCCTGAGAGGAGTAGCCTAGTATTTGGGACCATCTTTCCTTTGGGGTATCTGCTGATTCTGGAAGGGGAGCCTGAGAGGTTGAGAAGCTGAGGGTTTTTTTTTTTTGTTTTTAAATTTATATTCTAGTTAGTTAACATACAGTGCAATACTGGTTTCAGGAGCAGTATTCAGTGATTCATCACTTGCATACAATAGCCAGTGCTCAAGGCAACAAGTGCTCTCCTTAATACTCATCACCCATCTAGCCCATCTCCTACCCACCTCCCTCCATCAATTCTTCAATTTGTTTTCTATCATTAAGAAGTCTCTTGTGGTTTCCTTCCCTCCCTACTCCTCCCCCCCCCCCCCACTTTCCCATATGTTCATCTGTTTTGTTTCTTAAATTCCACATATGAGTGAAATCATATGGTATTTGTCTTTCCCTGATTGACTTATTTTGCTTAGCATTATACATTCTAGCTCCATCCACATAGTTGCAAATGGCAAGATTTCATTCTTTTTGATGGCTGAGTAATCTTCCATTGTGTGTGTGTGTATCTATCTGTACACACACACACACACACACACCCCACATCTTTATCCATTCATCCATCGATGGACATTTGGGATCTTCTCATAGTTTGGCTATTGTTGATAATGCTGCTGTAAACACTGGGTTGCATGTGACCCTTTCACATTTCTATACACCAATAATGAAGCAGCAGAAAAAAAAATCAAGGAATTGATCCCATTTGCGGTTGTACCCAAACCAGTAAGATACCTAGGGATAAACCTAACTAAAGAAGTAAAAGATCTGTACTCTGAAAACTATAGAGCACTTATGAAAGAAATTAAAGAGAAAACAAAGAAATGGAAAAGCATTCCATACTCATAGCTTGGAAGAACAAACACTTAAAATGTCTATACTACCCAAAGCAATCTACACATTTAATGCAATCCCTATCAAAATACCACCAGCATTTTTTGCAGAGCTAGAGAAGCTGAGCTTTGGTTTGCTATTATTTTGTTAATGAATTTTGAGTCTGTCTTCATGAGGGATGTTGGGCTATAGTTTTATTATTTTTTTGCATGTGTTTGGTTTTGGTATAAAAATAACACTGGCATCTTAAGATGAGTTGGGAATTATTCCCTCTTTTTCTATTTTCTGGAAGAAGTGGTATAGAATTCGGTATTTCATTTTCAAATGTTTAGAAGACTGTAATAGTGAAATTATCTGAGCCAACATTTATTTTTCAGAACGTTGTTAATTATGAATTCAATTATGAATTATGAATTTTCTGTATGACTCCAAATCCTGGGCTCTTTATCAATATGATGTATGGTCTGTTATATGAGATAGCATGTTTGCATGTTTATCTCCTTAACAGCTAGGATGTGGAATCCCTAACGATTATTCAGGTTATGTTTTTTTTCCTGCATAAGTTTTACTAATTTGTGACTTTAAAGGAATTGGTCCACTTAAGTCATTACTTTTATGTAATTTCTCGAGACATATTTTTAGAGCCACAGGTTGTTTAGAAGTGTGTTGTTTAGGGGCACCTGGGTGGCCCCGTGTCGGGCTCTGCTCTGATAGCTCAGAGCCTGGAGCCTGATTTGGATTCTGTGTCTCCCTCTTTCTCTGCCCCTCTCCTGCTCACATTCTCTCTCTCTCTCTAAGATATATAAACATTAAAAGAAAAAAAGTGTGTTGGTTAATTTCCAAGTGGGTAGAGATTTTCCAGTCATCGTTTTCTTATTTTTATTGTTATTTTCTTATTTTTATATCAATTCCATTATGGTTAGGTAATATATTTTGTATTATTCCAACTCTTTTTAACGGCTTTATTTATACTAAATGTATAATTCAGTGGTTGTTAGTTTATCCACAGAGTTGCATAACCATCACTACAATTGATGTTCATCACCTCCAAAGAGAAACTCCATACCCATTAGCACTCATTCCTCATTTTCCCCTAGGTCCCTCATTTTTTTTTTTTTTTTTTAGAATTTAAAACAGTTTTATTAAAATAAGCACATTATATAATAGCATGGCCTAGGCAACCATTAACCTACTTTCTGTATCTGTAGATTTGCCTATTTTGGACAACTCATGTAAATGTATTTATATAATATGTTGTATTTTGTGACTGTTGTCTTTTAATTTGCATAACGTTTTCAAGATTCAACCATGTTTTAGTATGCATCAGTACATTTTTTCAATTGCCGGATAATATTTCATTATATGGATATATCACAATTATTTATCCATTCATTAGCTGATGGATACTTGGGCTGTTCCTATCTTTTGGCTATTATTTTTTTTTAATGTTCATTTATTTATTTTTGAATGAGAGAGTGAGTGGGGTAGGGGCAGACAGAGAGGAAGAGAGAAAATCTCAAGAAGGCTCTGCACCCTTAGCAGAGAGCCCAAAGCAGGGCTCGAACTCACTAACCACAAGATCATGACCTGAGCTGAAACCAAGAGGTGGCTGCTTGCTTAACTGACTGAGCCAACCCAGGTCCCCTCTTTTGGCTATTAATAGTGCTGCTCTGAACATGGGTGTATAAATTTCTGTGTGAATATTTTCATTTCTCTTGGGTATCTTCCTAGGAGTAGAACTGCTGGGTCATATGTTAACTCTATGTTTAACTCTTTGAGGAACTGTCACAATGTCTTCCACAGTGGCTGCAACATTTTACATTGCCAATAGCATTTGAAGGTTCTGATTTTTCTACATCCTTGTCAACACTTATTGATTGTAGCTATCCTAGTGGCTATGATGTGGTATCTTATTATGGTTTTTATTTGTATTTCCCTGATTAATGATATCAAGAATCTTGTTACAGGCTTATTGGCCATGTATATACCTTCACTGGAGAAATATTTAGATCTTTTGCTCATTTTTAAATTAATCTGTCTTTTTATTATTGAGTTGTACTTTTTATATATTCTAGATACAAGTCATTTGTCAGATATATCATCTACAAATATTTTCTCCCATGCTGTGGTTGTCTTCTTGCTTTCTTGATGTTGTCTTTTGAAGCATGAAAGATTTTAATTTTTTTGAAGTCCAATTCATCCATTTCTTCTTTTGTTTGTGCTTTTGAAGTCTTATCTAAGAAACCATGGCCACAAAAATTTACTCTTACATTTTCTTCTAAAAGTTTTATAGCTTTAGTTCTCACATTCAATTTGTGATCTACTTGAGCTAATTTTTGTGTATGATGTGAGGTAGGGTTCACATTCATTCTTTCCTATGTGGGTATCCAGCTCCCAACACCATTTCTTAGGAGACCATTTCTTCCCCATTAGAATTATCTTGGCATCCTTGTTAAAAATCAAGTGGTCATAAATGTGAGGATTTATTCCCAGACTCTTAATTCTCTTTATCTACATGTCAATCTGTATCCCAGTATCACATTGTCTTCTTTAGTTCAGCTTTGTATATTTTGCAATCAGTAAGTATGAATCCTAAGATTTTGTTCTTTCTCAAGATTGTTTTGGTTATTCTGATCCCTTTGTAGTTCCATAGGAATTCAAGAATCAGCTTTTTCATTTCTACAACAAATAACAAAAAGTAGCTGGGATTATGTTAGGAATTGCTTTGAATCTACGAATCTATTTGCAGAGTACTGCCATTCTAACAATTTTAAGCTTTTTGATCCATGAACATGGGATGCCTTCATTTCATTTAGATTTTCCTTAATTTCTTTCAACAATGTTTTATAGTTTTCACAGTATAAGTTATATACTTCTTTGTTAAATTTATTTCTAGGTATTTTATTCTCTTTGCTATTGTAAGTGGAATTATTTCCTTAATTTTTTTATTGCTTGTGCATAAATAGATTTTTTATAAATTGATACTATATCCTGCAACCTTATTTAACCTTTACTGAGCTCTAACAGTTTTTTTTTTTAACGTTTATTTATTTTTGAGAGAAGACAGTGCAAGCAGGAGAGGGGCAGAGAGAGGGAGACACAGAATCTGAAGCAAGTTCTAGGCTCTGCATTGTCAGCACAGAACCCAATGAGGGGCTTGGACTCATGAGCTGTGATATCATAACCTGAGCCAAAGTCAGACACTTAACCCAGGTGCCCCTCTAGTAGTTTTTTAGTCGATTTCTTGGGATTTCTGATATAAACTATACTCAAATAGATAGTTTTCCTTGTTCCTTTCCAATTTGGATGCTTTTTACTTCATTAGCTTGTCTGATAGTCCTGGCTAGAACCTTCAGTACAATGTTGAAAGAATAGACATCCTTATCTTTTCTCTGATCACAGGAAATAGATTTCAGTCTTTCACCTTTCACTAGTTGTTAGCTTTGGGTTTTTCTTAATCAGGTCAAAGAAATTCCTTTCATTTTCCAGTGAAGCCATCTCAGCCTGGGATTATTTTTCCTAGCCAGAGTTATTTCATCTAGAACCAGTATAGCAGTTTATGTCCCTCCAAGAATTTGCCCATTTTGTCTAAGTTATCTAATTTGTTAGTATAAAGTTGTTATATATGTGTGTATGACAATCCTTTTTACTCCTGTAAGGTCAGCATTCATGTTACATCTTTTATTCTGACCTTAATAATCTGAATGTTCTCTTTTTTTTCTTGATCAGTGTAGCTAAGGCTTGCTTCATTCATTCATTCATTCATTCATTCATTCATTCATTCATAAAGTAGGTTTCACACCCATCCTGGAGTCCAATGTTGGGCTTGAATCCACAAATCTCAGATCAAGACCTGATCCAAGATCAAGAGTCAGACACCTAACCGACTGAGCCACTCAGGTGTCCTGTAGCTAAGGCCTTATTAATTCTTTAAAAAAATCTTGATTTTTGGTTCCATTGATTTTATTATTTTTCTATTCTCTACTTAATTTATACACTTCAATCTTTCTTCTTTCCTTGTGTTTGCTATGCTTAATTTCCTCCTTTTTTCCCAGTGTCTTTTTTTTTTTTTTTAACGTTTATTTATTTTTTGAGACAGAGACAGACAGAGCATGAATGGGGGAGGGGCAGAGAGAGAGGGAGACACAGAATCGGAAGCAGGCTCCAGGCTCTGAGCCATCAGCCCAGAGCCCGATGCGGGGCTTGAACCCACGGACCACGAGAGCGTGACCTGAGCTAAAGTCGGACGCTTAACCGACTGAGCCACCCAGGCGCCCCCCCAGTGTCTTTGAAGTAGAAAGTTAGGTTATTGATTGGTGACATTTCTTGTATTTTGGTATACGTGTTTAAAGCTACACATTTTTCTTAGTACTGCATTTGCTACATCCCATAAGTTTTGGCATACTGTGTTTCCATCATTCATCTTAAACAAAGCTTTTTACTTTTTCCTTCATTTTCCTTCCTTTCAAATTATTTCCTTTTGGGGCACCTGGGTAGCTCAGTTGGTTTAGCGTCCGACTTCAGTTCAGGAGATGATCTCATAGTTTGGGAGTTTGAGCCCTGTGTCAGGCTCTGTTCTGACAGTGAAGAGCCTGGAGCCCACTTTGAGTTCTGTGTCTCCCTTTCTCTCTGACCCTCCCCCACTCACAATCTGTCTCTCTCTCTCTCTCTCTAAAAAATAAACATTAAAAATTTAAAAAAAAATCTACCAAGAGATTCAAATTATTTCTTTTGATGTATTAGTTTTTTTTCCCACTGGTTATTTAAGCAGTGTGTTGTTTCTACATGTTTGTAAACTCCCAAGTTCCTATAAGTTATTGTTAATTTTATTTCATTATGGTCAGAGACTATGCTTTGTATGACTTTACTTCTTTTTATATTTATTTGAGGCTGTTTTACAGCCTGTCATATATTCTATCCTGGGGAATATTCCATGTGTACTTGACAAGCATATATACTCTATTGTTCTTAGGTGGAGTATTCTATAGATATCTGTTAGGTCTATTTGGTCTATAGTTTTGTTTGTACTATTGTTCATGACTTCCATTTCCTTGTTTATCTTCCTCCTGGTTGTTCATCCACTGAAATACCCACTGAAAGTGGGGTATTGAGGTCTTCAGCTATTATTGTTGAATTGTTTATTTCAATTCTGTCAGTTTTGTTTCATGTATTTTAGGGTTCAATGTTGTAAGGTGCATATGTTTCTAATTGTAGAGTCTTTCTGTTGGACTGACTCTTTTATCACATAAAATGTCCTTTGTTTCGGGTAACTCTTTTTGTATTAAAGTCTACATTCTCTGATATTTATAAAACCACTTTAAGTTTCCTATGGTTGTTGCTTGCATGACATATCTTTATATTTCCTTTTCCTTTTTTCTCCCTTTTGGATCTTTAAATCTGTGTCTCATATAGACAGCATATAATGGTATTTTTTTTTTACATTTATTTTTGAGAGAGAGAGAGGGAGAGAGGGAGAGAGCGCGCACGCACAAGTGGGGGAGGGGCAGAGAGAGAGGGAGCCACAGAATCCCAAGCAGGCTCCAGGCTCCGAGCTGTCAGCACAGAGCCTGATGTGGGGCTCAAACTCACAAACTGCGAGATCATGACCTGAGCCGAAGTTGGAGCCGATGTCAGAGGCTTAACCAACTGAGCCACCCAGGCGCCCCAATTGTATATTGGTTTTTAAATCCAGTCTGGAAAACCTCTGTCTTTTGATGGAATATTTAATCCATTCACATTTATAAATTGTTATTATTGATATAGTTGGAATAAAGTCTGCCATTTTACTTTTTGTTTTCTATCTGTGTGGCATTTTTCCTATGTCTCCTTTACTGCTTTCTTTTACATTAAGTGATTAAGTGATTACATTAAGTGATTCTAAGTGTAACATTCTAATTCATTTAATGATTTTGTTCACTATACATTTTTGAATTAATTTTCTAGTGGTTTCTCTAAGGGCTTGCCATATACATTTTTATCTTATAATCTACTTCAGATTTCTTCTTTTTTTTTTTAACGTTTATTTATTTTTGAGACAGAGACAGACAGAGCATGAACGGTGGGGGCGGGGGGAGGGGGTCAGAGAGAGGGAGACACAGAATCCGAAACAGGCTCCAGGCTCTGAGCTGTCAGCACAGAGCCCAATGCGGGGCTCGAACTCATGGACCACGAAATCATGACCCGAGCTGAAGTCGGCGGCTTAACCGACTGAGCCACCCAGGCGCCCCCAGATTTATTCTTAATTCCAGTGAGATACTGAAATGTTACTCCTATATAACTCTCTTCCTTCTTCTTTTTATGCTACTATTGTTATTCATATTACATCTATATATATTACTATATATATTTATATTAATATATAATATATATTAATTATATATTATAATATATAATATATACTAATTAGTATATGTATTACCAAAACTATACTGGTCTAATTATTACTTTTAATTATACTTTTCTATTATTATATATATAATATATAATACATATATTATAATATTAATTAATATACACACACACATTACTATATATATATTACCAAAACTACACTGGTCTAATTATTACTTTATGTAACTTATGTTTTTTAAAGAAGCTGAGAGAAGACTGAAGAACTATATATTCGTGGTTTGTTATATTAATCTTCATTACCATTTCTAGCTCTCTTCATTTGTCCTTATGGGATAATAAGGTTCCAGAAATAGGAAAATATAGATGAGAATTATTTGAGAAAAGCTTTTTCATAACTGAGGAAATATGAAAGATAAAAGGTTGTTGAGAGGGTTAAAAGAACACTGAGAAGGGAAGAATTAGAAAAAAGAATAGCCTTCAAATCTTTGGAAATTTAGGTGATCTAACTGAAACAACCTAAGCTTTCAAAATAATAAATTAATGATAAATTATAAACATGCATACTACATACGAAAAAATGCTCAACATCACTCATCATCAGGGGAATGATGAAATACAAATCAAAACCACAATGAGATACCACCTCACACCTGTCAGAATGGCTAACATTAACAACTCAGGCAACAACAGATGTTGGCAAGGATGCAGAGAAACAGGATCTCTTGCATTGTAGGTGGGGATGCAAACTGGTGCAGCCACTGTGGAAAACAGTATGGAGGTCCCTCAAAAAATTAAAAATAGAACTACCCTATGACCCAGCAATTGCACTACTAGGTATTTATCCAAGGGATACAGGTGTGCTGTTTGAAATACCCCAATGTTTATAGCAGCACTATCAATAATAGCCAAAGTATGGAAAGAGCCCAAATGTCCATCAATGAATGAATGGATAAAGAAGATGTGGTGTGTGTATGTGTATATACATATATATATACATACACACACACACACACACACACACACACGCACACACACACACATACTGGAGTATTACTCAGCAATCAAAAAGAATGAAATCTTGCCATTGGCAACTACATGGATGGAACTCGAGGATATTATGCTAAGCGAAATTAGTCCACCAGAGAAAGACAAATATCATATGAGGACTTTAAGACACAGAACAGATGAACACAATGGAAGGGAAGCAAAAATAATATAAAAACAGGGAGGGGGACAAAACATAAGAGACTCTTAAATATGAAGAACAAACAGAGGGTTACTGGAGGGGTTGTGGGAGGGGGGATGGGCTAAATGGGTAAGGGGCATTAAGGAATCTACTCCTGAAATCATTGTTGCACTATATGCTAACTATCTTGGATGTAAATTAAAAAAATTAAATTAAAAAAAGAGGAAAAAAACCATGCATACTTACTAGCATGGAACTATATTGTTAGGTGAAAAAGTGTATCACAAATCTATATAATATGATACCATTTAGCATAATATATCTTTTGGTGCAGGGAGGAATAGGAGGAGAAAGAGTTGGGAGAGAAGGAAAGGGAGAAAGAGGAGTGAATGGATATGTACCAATATTAAATATGGGTCATGGAATTATGAATGAATTTCATATTAAGGTTTTTGAATGTATGTAGTTTAAATATTTTTATTTTATATATTTTTAATAGCTTCATTATTAAATATAAAAAACTTTAATATTTTTTGTATTTGTTATAAAATAAAAACAGAAATGAGCAAAAGACATGAAAAGGCAAGTTGGCTAAAATGAAATAAAAAAGGCTGAATGGTATGAAAAAATTCAGCCTCATTAGTAATCAAAGAAATGCAATATACATAATACTGAATTTTTAATTTATCAAGTTGGAAAATATTTTTAAGAGGAAAATACCTAGTGTTAGTAATATGCTGTATCTTGTTGATAAAGGTATAAAGTGACAAAACTTTTCTAAAGACCAACTTAATAATTTTTATAAATTCCCCCCAAAATATCTATACCCTTTTAACCTAAAAATTCCATTTAGGAATACTTACTTATTTACTTATTTTTAAAAAACTTTTAAATTTTATTTTAGAGAGAGAAAGCAGGAGTGTGGGATAGGGGCAGGGGGTGGGGGGGTGGGGTGAGAGAGAGAGAGAGAGAGAGAGAGAGAGAGAGAATATGAATCTCAAGCAGGTTCCATAATCAGTATGGAGCCCAATGAGGGTCTCAATCCTACAACACTGGGATCATGACCTGTGGTGAAATCAAAAGTCGGATGCTCAAGTGAATGAGCCACCTAGGTACCCCTTGGAAAATTTATTTTAACGAAGAAAGTAGTGAGTGTTACAACTGTTTAGCTGCAACTATTGTTTTGGAAAGCAATCCATCAAAATTTTGGAGTGCATGGTAATTAAGACTTAATCCAATGGAGCTAATCTTAATGTCTAACATGTATGTAACAATATATGAAATAGACCATACAATATATACCAACTTTTTTAATAGTGTCTTATTCTGAGTGTTAGAATTAAAATTTATTTTCTTCTGCTTACCCATGTTTTCTAAATTGTCTCTAATGGACAATAAATTATTGTTTGAAATGGAAAACAAAGTTATTTAAAAATAATCTAATAGGCTGCCCAATAAATAGCTTAGATTTCTACTTCATTGAATTCTTTTTTAAAAAAATTTTGATGTTTATTTATTTCTGAAAGAAAGAGAGAGCGTAAGTGGGGAGGGACAGAGAGGGAAACACAGAATCCGAAGCAGGCTCCAGACTCTGAGCTGTCAATATAGAGAGCCCGAAGTGGGGCTTGAACTCATGAACCACGAGATCATGACCTGAGCAGAAGTCAGATGCTTAACCCATTGAGCCACCCAGGTGCCCCACTACCTTCACTGAGCTCTAAACCATATATCCAATATTTAGATAAATACTTCAACCAACATGCACACAGTTGAGTCAGTTATACTAGCAAGGAGCACCAAAAACTGTAGCCTCTCCCTCCCTTGGTACTAAGCACAAACTATGTATTGGGTATTGTGTTATTATATAAGCTGGGAATAAAAAGAAGAGAGGGGCCTAGATTTTTGGCTTAAACATGAGACTAGTGGCAACAAACACACGTGTAAACTCAAAACTACAAATCAAGGTACATTTGAGAGTGCCAAGGAAAGGGAAAGATGATTCTAATTTATCTATACCAGTCATCCACAATTTGCTCTTCTTTCTCTCTCTGATTTATTACTGAACCATCAAGATCATAAAACAACAAAATTCACAATATATATTCCTACATTCTGTATAAAGTAAGTCCTACTTATTCTTCAGAGCCAGCTCACATGTTACTTCACCTTAGTTTCTGGGGGTAAAAATACTTCTCTTGATATTTTATGACTATGGATTCAGTCTAAGAGGGCAGAGAGTAAGTCTAATCCATCTTGGTACCCCTATGTCAAGATGGCATCCAATGGATATGCATCATCAATTTTTTAAGCTTTGTTTAAGTGTTAAGTGTTACTGGCAAAGGAATCTTAAGAAGTCGTACCTGGTTGGGTTCCTTTTGTCTTCCTCAGAGATCAAAAACCAAACAAAATCTGCATAGCTCATTCTTCCCTCTTTCTGTACTGTTTTTCCCCTGAAGAAAACATATCATTATCAAGTTTCCTGAACAATTACTCGGATGAATTTAGTAGGATGACAGACTAAGAAATAAAGCAACACCTTCTTTGGAAATTAAGTTAAAAAAATTAGAAGGCTATAACTAAAATTTAAATAAAAAGTAAAAAAAAAAAATTAGAAGGCTGGAAATCTTACAAAGGTTACAAAACCTATCCTGTTTTCAAAGGCCTAGAAGGGTGAAACCAGAAGACATTTGCTGGTATGAAGAAAGAAGTCTGGTTTCTAATTTGAATGCAAATAATCACCAGGATCAAATACCTTTATCTGTATTTAGGTAAAGGATTAATGTCTGTATATAAAGAATTACTGCTGTCTTGTATGAAGCCATGACATACATGTCATGCATGACATGTATGAAGCTGTGCTAAAATGAGATTGTTAAAGTATTACCTGTAATTCATTTTTAAACTCAGATGCTTTTTCTTACCTTGTTACTGCCCCAGAAAATATCCTTTCAATAATTCTGTTTGATGAAGCTAAATGCAAATAAGAAAGTACAAAGCTAGTTAGGAACATGTTCCATAAAGGCAATACTTTGGGCAAATTTATTTTCAGTAGCTATGAGCTAAAACATAATAATCTTCTATAACAAGAATATGAATATTTAAATTTTTACTTATGTATAATTTATATTTTTGAAAGTAAGAATTTGAAGTGGCATAATCAATCATTAAAAAAAAGAATAGGCAAATGATTATGCCTGACAGCTGTGATGTATTAATATAGTTGAGCGTCCTAACAACTAAGACAAAAACGTAGAGGATTTATATGATCTTGTATCTAAGACAATTTTCCTCTAAAACAAGATAAATTTTATCCTTGTATTAAATTCAAGGGGAACTGATCAGCAACTCCTAAGATAAGGGACTCTGAGTACAACAATGGAGAATGCTTTCAAGTAGAATTTTATAGAAGATACCTAAACATACCACAAACATACTTTTCATATATTCTTATTCCATAAAAGTCCAGGACATAACATACAATTTTATCTTAAGATAGCATGTTGCTTTTGATGGTAGATCCTAGAGAATCTATAGCAGTGTACCTCATTGTTGGTTCAAAATAACCAAAGCCTTTAGTTTTACCAAAAGGCTATGTCAATAGATCTCAGACCTAGGGATTTGGTGAGGACAGAATCTGTTCTTTTAAGAAGTGCCCCAGGCAATAGCATGTACACTAAAATTTCCAAATAAGTGATGAAGTTATTAGACAGTAGCTATTAGCATCTAATTCTTCTGCATACAGTTAGGTATAGTCAACCTAAAGGTAAAATTAATTTGGCTGAAGAATGTTGGGAATATGGGTGTCAGTAGAGCCATGCCTGGCCACAAAGCTTATATAAGGACCCTCTAGACTTTGGTGAACATTGGTTTATAATAATTTGTACTATACAAACAGAGGGCTGTATAGGAAAGGCATGGACATTTAATCCCAAAGCTAAAGTCTTTTTTACATTTGGAAGGTTTACCCTAAAATTGAAGATCATGTTGTCCCATTTAGGACAGGCTAATGGATTGCCAATTATGTAGTTTTGATGGGCTCTTCATCATGCAGGCTTAGATGCCTACTTATTTGGACATCATCACTTTAATATACCTCTATTGAATTGTTATGTGTATATATACATTTTGGAACCTAATGAGAATTATGATTGTATCAGCTGGAGAGAGTGCTTTAGAGCCCATAAGGTTTGTATGACCTCATGTTACACAGATGATCTGGCCACTGGTGATTAGAAGGTGCACAGCTAATAAAGCTGACCCGATATGCCTGTGAATATCTCCATCTTTATGCTATTCTGGTGACAGCAAGATTATGACTACTTGAAGAAGGGAGGTATAGTACTAAAATGCTTGTTCATCAATAAGTACATCTGAGTATTTTCTCTTGATACCTGGTTGGCACCTGAGAATAGAGAGGAAGGACTCTTTTTTATATATGGAAAGTTCTATGATACTTAAGATCATATAGAATGAAACTCTTCTTAAGATGCAAACATTTAATCACAGAGATACCAAATAACAGAAGTGAAATTCAATGTATTTAAGATTTGTACTCTGCTACACCTAAAGGGCTAAAGGCTGATTTAAAATAAATAGCAGTGCCTGAGAAGACATTTAAGAATAGAACAATCTTATGAGAATCTTATGAGACAATCTTATGAGAAAAGAATGAGTCAATGTATCTTGGTGCTTGAGGAAGAATATTTGCAGGTAATAGGTTATCAGTTTATTAACTGGTAAAAATGAAGCAGAAGGAGTAGTATCATGTGATGTTTAATATTTTTGTTTTCTGATAAAAGAAAACACACAAAATTCATCTGCGGAGAAAATATCTATTCTGGATCTAAATTCCAAAAGTAAATTGTTATTAGTCCTTGAAAACACTGGCATATTATTTCATCCTTGTCTGTTTATAAATACTGTAAAATGGGAAACTTACAGGGTGTACATACACTCTCTTTCAAATAAACTACATAGGAATGGATCTAATTCAACTCATCACTAGAAAATAAACATCACAGAGTGCCTTGGTGGTGCAGTTGGTTAAGCATCCAACTCTCGGCTCAGGTCATAATCTCAATCTCCTGAGTTTGGGCCCCACATGGGGCTCTGCACTGACAGTGCAGAACCTGCTTGGAATTCTCTCTCTCCCCTCTGTCTCTCCCCTGCACATGCTCTCTCTTTCTCTCCTCTCTCTCCCAAAAACTAAAATAAACATACTAATTAATTAAATTAATCAAAGACAATCAAAACAAAGACTCTAATTGCTTATTTACCTTAAGTCCCTTCTCCTACACTTGCCTTCTAAATGAAAAATCGATACCTTCACTCATTCCCACTTAAAAATTCTTGGCTCTTTAAAGAGGACTTGATGGGGCACCTAGGTGGCTCAGTTGGTTGAGTGTCTGACTTCGGCTCAGGGTGTGAGTTCGAACCCCACAGCGGGATCTCTGCTGTCAGTGTGGAGCCGGCTTTGGATCCTCTGTCCCCTCCCTCTTTGTACCTCCCCCACTCGCTCTCAAAAATAAATTAAAAAAAAAATTTTTAAAAAGAGGACTTGATTAGATAAAGAATTTAAGAAATGGGAATTTCTCATTCATGTAACAATTCAGACAACTCTTGCCTTCTTCAAAATAGTTAAGTCTTAACAACTATAAAACACTCACCCTGGTCATTATATCGAGATAAATCAGCCTGGCTGATGTAGAGGTCATGATCACTATCTAGCTCCCAGAATTTACAATAAATAACATAGAAATGTTCATAGGAGAAGTAATCTGTGATTTGGTTTATATCTTCCTCTTCTTCCAAAAGGGCTAGAGTCTGAAATAAAGTATGAAGAGAAGGATTAATTTATTTTAAAATTATGAAAACCAGCTTTGGCCATTATATAGAGTCTAATGAAGTTTTATTTTAAATTTAATTAAAATTTTTGGTTTTGGTACTAAACCAGGAACTGTAACAGGCAACCTCATCCTACCTTTAATCAACTGACCAATCTATAAGCATTTACAAACTCTGTATTATGCTTAGCAAAGGGATAGATGCTGTGGAGGATTTAAAAGCAGGGAAAGGGAAGGACTGTTACCAAGGAGACTGTATCCTGTCAGAGGTCCCCAAACTAGCAAACCAGAACACACAAGAGGCTGAAATAGATGGTCATGAACTGACATTGCTTTTAACTTTCCAAAATTATGAAGACTGGGCATCTCCTCTATTATGTAGAGTGGAAGTCTACATACAGGGTTTGGCTTTGTAATGAGATCAAGTTTACTATAAAGGAGACTTATGTATGGTACTGTGCTGATGTGCAGTGGCCTGGTGTGGAAAGTATGGGGGATGGAGCTGCGGGGCCCTAAGCTGGAAGTAAACCGGGGTCTCCCCTGATTCACTGTGTACCCTGATGGAAAACATCAGAAACAATAATGCTAATCCCAGGCTTCTTAACAATTCTTACAATTATCATGCAAGTGGGCAGATAAATAGAGATGTTTTCAGAAATGAAAAATTCAGAAAGATATAAGAAACCATAAGGAAACTTAGGAAATAGAAAAAACAAAATGAGATGGCAGAAGTCAGATCAGATATATCAACAATCACAATAAATATAAATGAATTGAGTCTCCATATTAAAGCATTTTCAGATTGAGTATAAAAACCAACCCCCCCCCCCAAAAAAAAACAGATCTAGATATATGCTATCCATAAGAGATAAGTCTAAAATAAAATTTAAAAGGAAAGCTAAAAAAAAAGACAAATATTTACTAGCTAAATCTTAACAGCAACAACAAAAAAAACATGTCAATATGATTAGAAAATACAGTGGAATTAAAGATGAAAAACATTATAAGGAACAAAGATAACTATTTCATAGTGCAAATAAATTACTTCGATAAAAAATTATGTTCCAAAATGTAAATACTGGGAAACCAATATGCCCTGACAAGCTGAGAACATAAATTATGAGACTAAAACTACTTAATGGAAGATTCTGCTGCCAGTAAAAATTATAAAGTCTACACAGAAACAAAGGAAAACCATGACATGGTAAAAGCAAAATATGGTATATAAAATTATACACACTAAGAATGTGTAAAATTCATTTAATCTGCACATATATATGAGACAAGAAAAACACATACAAAAATGTTATTAGCTGTAGCAGGGTGATAAAACAGGAATTTTTTTTTGTTTTCCAAACAAGGCTTGTAATGTTTTGTTTTACAAAATGTTCTTTAACATGTATAAAGCAGAATATGTACATTAAAACAAATCTTGAGAAGCAGCTCTCATTTTAACCTACTGGATTGTCATAAAATGAAAAAGATGACTTCTGCTGTTGGTGAATGTGTGTGAACTAGTACAGGTTTTTGGCAGGATCTATCAGACTGAAAATGTACATACCATTTGATCCAGGATTTTCCCTCCAGTAGTCTATTCTAGAAAAATTTTTTTAAATTTTTTAATGTTTATTTTTGAGAGAGACAGAGGGTCAGCGGGGGAGGGGCAGAGACAGAGAGGGAGACACAATCCAAAACAGGCTCTAGGCTCTGAGCTGTCAGCACAGAGCCCAACGTGGGGCTCAAACCATGAGATCATGACCTGAGACAAAGTCGGATGCTTAACCGACTGAACCACTCAGGCACCCCTATTCTAGAAAGATTCTTAACAGGAGGAAAGTACAGGGATATGCACTGCATCTTTCCAAAGAAAAAATATGAAAATGACTTCAACATCTTCTAAAGGGAAGTATGTAATTTAGTTACGGTAGAACCATACCACAGATTATGCAGAAGAATCATAAAAATGAGATAGATTTATATGAATGGAAATGAAAAGAATGTCAAGATATACCATTAGTGGAAAAAAACAAATTAACAGAATAATGATCTCATATATTACAAAACCTCGTAACAGTAGCCATACAAAATAAAACTGTATACTTCATGTAAACATACAAGGGAATAAAACCACAGATAATGTGGGTTCTGTCTGGGAAAAGGAATGAAATGGCAGCGTAAAGAGATAAATAGTGACTTCTGCTGGTTATTCTAGATATGTCACATACTTGAATGCTTCATGAGCATATACATTACGAGCATACATTCATGAATAATGCACTAATAGGAAGAATAAGGAGAGGGGTAGGGGAGAAGGGGAAAAATTAAACCATGTTCTAGGAAGAACATTTGAGTTCCGTTTCCAATTCAATCACTTACTTGCTGTGTGATCTTACCTGTCATTCAACCGTATCTGAGCCTCAAATTTTATCATCAGTTAAAAAAAATATATATTATAATAATGCTAGAAACTATAAACTCTAATGTGCTTCAGGAATGTGAGGGATTATCATCATTCTCAAGGTATGAAGCCTTTTTTATGGAATTACTGCCATTTTGACCAATCCCATATTACCTGCTGAGAGAGGCAGGCACCAGGTGTTCAATAAATATTAACAATCACTGTGATGATTACTATTCATTTTAGAATAAAAAAGGTGTGTATATGTATTATGGGCTGCTCATTTTGCCAAGTCTTCATTACTTTGTCTCAGATGAAGACATGGAAAAATAAAGAGTACATAAGGTGGTATTATTACCCTAAGCTTCATTTAGTATGATTCATTGAAAATAAAATATTTCCTTTCAACCATGAACCATTCTTTAGATTAATAGAAGCTTCCACAGTCAGGCACGAAGATTACCTCAGTAAAAGGCTCCCACTAGTGGTCAACACTTTCATAGTAGGTAAAATAAATAAAAAAATTGAATGAAATGTGTCTTTCTTAAAAGAATTTTTAATATTTTTCTCCACTCCAGTAGGAGCTGGATAAAGAGTCATTGCCAAAAGGATCACGTTAAAATCCCTCTATTCCTTTTGCAAGGTCTTTCCTAACCCAGCCTGCCAGGCTGCATCACTGGTCAGTCTCTGCAGAGCCACCAGCCAGTAGACTGTTCCGTTTGAGACTTGAGACACTTTCATGCTTATGGGCCTTTGCTTATACTGCTCCCTCTATCTGGAATCCCCTTCTAATTTTTGACTTTGATAAACTCCCAATATCCTCCAAGGTCAAGATCACATGTCAGTCCTGTGAGGCCTTCTATGCATATTTGTTATCCATTTCTGTGAAAATTTTCCTCAGGTGTGACTGTGTGCTTTTCTTTTACTCCACATGCCTCGATACAAAAATCTCTGGTTATTCACCTTTGTTACCCCCAACACATCTCAGGTTATCTGATAAATGCTTAATGACTGAAAGTAGTGAAAGTGCTTTGCATGCAGTAAGCGCTCAAATACTTGTTAAATGAACTAATAGTATTATTTAAACTGCTCTTTTTTTAGGTTTATTTATTTTGAGAGAGAGAGAGCATGCATGTGCGAGCAAGCAGGGAAAGGGCGGGGTGGGGGGGAGAGAGCGAGAGAGAAAGAGAGAGAGAAACCCAAGCAGGCTCCATGCTCAGCACAGAGCTCAACATGGGGCTCAGTCCCACGACCGTGAGATCATGACCTGAGCCAGTATCAAGTCTTGGACACTTAACTGAGTCACCCAGGCTCCCCTTAATTGCTTTTATACATGAATTCCAATGAGAGACCTACTTGCAAAAAGTTGCTTTTTCTTATTTCTGTCGAAGTTATTTTTCCACTCCAAGATCTGTTGACTGTGTAGAATATTCTCTGAATAACCTGGTTCCAAAAGGAAAACAACCAAATAAAAAAATTGAAGATAACTATTACTTTACCAAAAGCCATCTTATGAATGTACCTTGAACAAAAAGCTATGTTTTGGTTTTCTGATTATGTCAAGCGTAATTTCTAATAAAAATTAACACTGTATTTTAAAAACTAGAACCATGTAATTTACATCTGCCCCTATAATTCCAAGAAGAATAAAAAGATATTCTTTGTTCATAAGTCTGCATTCCAGCTGCCTACATGTCACTTTATTTAACTCTCATCTTATACATTGATGCCTGATTCAAGCAGTGCTTACTGGGCTGGATGTTTTCGGAAGGTAAATGAGGTAGGAAATACACACTGGGTTGGCTTAACAATTGGTGGGTCAGAAGAATGGCTCCCAACATAGTCTGATTCAAGAGGGCATTATTCTGGTTATTTTAGCCTTATTCACTAGAATCTTAAAGACTTCCAGTCTTCCAGCCTCTCTCTGGAAACTCAAATACATCTGGGATATCTCCTACCAAGTCCATGCTTGGCCATGAACAATTCTGTTATTAGCTAGGGTTTTAAAAGAGCTTAACAACAGATGGGAAACTCTGGAGAAGACGGTGGACAGGACGAGAGAGGAGGGAAAGGGTTGCAAATGTGTTTGAGATTGACAACGTGTGTTGTGGTACAGGAGAGTACTGGAGAAGGAAGACAAAGCTGCCATCCTGGAGGGAGGAGGCCACAGTGTATTCCTAACAATTTTACCTGGGGTTATGCCCACCCATTTAATTTCCCTTTGATCAGCTACTTTTTTGTTTTTTTTTCTTTTCTCAAAAAAAAAAAAAAAAAAAAAAAAAAGGCAGCAAGAGCACCTTGAATAGTTTTTGACATTTTGCCTTTGATTTTGATTGTCAAATAAAACAGAAATCCTGTATCATTGGTGGTTTTATCATGGAAAAGATTAGATCCTTTTTAAAAGTTATTTGGTGCAAGAAGAACAAAAAAGGGAAGACATTTGGACATCTACCCAAATAGGCGTAATGGGGGACTACACCACCATTCCTCTTCTGGATTCTTTAGCAAAGACAGTGATTCTCGAACAGAGCAGGGAAATACCAGCCTCAGAATGAAGGCCCAAATTTCTGTTGCCCAGCTTTCCTTATCCTACTCCTGCTATCAGTGCTAACTCCTGACCCTTCAAAATCTAGCTCAACTTGCCAACTCCACAGGAAGCCCTAAAACAGGGACTAGGGTAGAGAGAGCTCTGTCTTCTGTGCTCCAATTGTCATGCGAGTCTCCTTCCGTTCATCCTGTGGTTATATTCTAAACACACTGGTGTGGTCAGACACCTATCATCACCTCCAAACTCCAAAGTACCAGGTCTTTCTTGACTTGCATCCCAGTGCCTGATAATGGTGCTTTGCATACATCAGATAGCTAATAAGTGCTTGATACATTTTTTATTTGAGGAATAATTGACATACATTAGTTTCAGGTATACATGATTACATATATTTATATACTGCAAAATGATCACCATATATAGTTACAGAATTTTTTTCTTGTGATAACTCTTTACTCTCTTAGCAACTTCCAAATATGCAATATATTTGTATTTTTGTGCTGCATATTATTAACTATATATAGTATATACAGTATTAACTATAGTCATCATGCTGTACTTTATATTCCCATGACTTATTTACTCTATAACTGGAAGTTTGTACCTTTTAACTCCCTCTTCACCCATTTTGCCCCACCTACCCCCTGCCTTTGGAAACCACCAATCTGTTTTCTGTATCTATGAGCTTAACTTTGTTTTTTTTGTGTGTGTTTTTGGATTCCACATATAAGAGAGATCATACAGTATCTGTCTCTGACTGACTTATTTCACTTAGCGTAATATTTTCAGAGTTGATCTGTGTTGTTGCAGATGGCAAGATTTCATGAGTTAAGGGTGCCAACCCTGGCCATGTGTGCAGTTGAAACTCCACATATACCTTTTGACTCCCCCAAAACTTAACTACTAATAGCTTACTGTTGACTAGAAGCCTTACGAATAACAAAAACAGCTGATTAACATATATTCTGTACATGGTATATGTACTGTATAACTGTATTCTTACAATAAAGCTAGAGAAAATATTAAGAAAATCATAAGAAAGAGAAAATATATTTACAGTGCTATAAAGAAAATCTGCATATAAATGGACCCATGCCGTTCAAACCCATGTTGTTCAAGGGTCAACTGTATGTATATACCTCATCTTCTTTATCCATCCACTGAGGAACACTTAGGTTGTTTCCATATTGTGGCTACTGTAAATAATGCTGCAATGAACATGGGGTGCATTTATCTTTTTGAGTTGGGATCTTTTTTTCTTCAGATAAATACCCTGCAGTAAAATTGCTGGATCATACAGTGATTGTATTTTTAATTTTTTGAAGAATCTCATACAGTCTTCCATAGTGGGTGAACAAATTTGCATCCACACCAACAGTGCACAAGGGTTCCTTTTTTTCTACATCCTTGCCAACACTTGTTATTTTCCTGTCTTTTTGTTATTAGTCATTCTAACAGGTGTGAGGTGATATCTCATTGTGGTTTTGATTTGCATTTCCCTGATGATTAGTGCTGTTGAGCACCTTTTCATGTACCTGTTGGCCATCTGTATGTCTTCCTTAGAAAACTGCTTGATAAATTAATGAGGTTTGAGAGTTGTGTAACAAAGACTTTCATATTGTACCTGTGATAAAGACATATGGGTTGGATTTGTAGCTAGTTGAATAACTCTAGTCAGCATTGTAAGTAGCAGATGGATGCCAACCCAAGAAAGGTCTCTAATTAGTATTTCATATAAATCAGTACTGTTGTTTGTGACTTACAGATAGATAGATGGCATATAAAGTGTACAGAAAACATAAAACAGAGAAGGGTAACTATATTCAAAATTATTGTAAAGGATACTATTAATTTAGTAATTTTTACTCTTGAGGAAAAAGTAAGACTAGAGTGTACCTGTGACCATGATCTGAATGGCTGACTATCAGGTGGGAGAAGCAGCTGATTTGTCTCTGTGTTGCACCAGAAGCACAACTAAAACTACTGGATACTCCTTACACTAAAATGCTTTAAAATAAGTAAGAATTTCCTAAAATTAGCCCTATGAAGCAATGGGTTGTATAAAGTAGTAAGGTTTCTTCTCACCACAATTATTTAAAACAGGATTCCTGCATTAGATTCAAGCTAGGACTAGCTGGTATGTAAATTCTCTATTGGCTCCAATCATTCAGAATCTGACTTGAGGTGCTTCAGGGCAGAAAATGTGGCTTACTCAACAATGCATTCTTAACACTAGCTTGGCAAAAGTTCATATAAAAAAGATGGAGGCTTTTTAGCACAGAAATTATATATATGAAAATAAACATTAAGAATACCATTGATCATAGTTCCATGACTCCTCTCTCAAGTAAAAGTCAATTTCAATACATATTATTACACCAAAGTTTTATATGTTGATTATATTTTTATCCTTATTATTTGATTTTGATTATCAATTTTCTTAACGTTTGAGTTTCCTACCAATATTTAATATTTATATACTCTTCAAATATATTATTTTGGGATGTACTGTGTTACACTTAAAATCATAAAGTTTTGATCTGTATTTATTTTTGCTTATTATTCATTTTTTGAAAGAATTTTTAAAATTAATATTTTGACTGTTAAGCATTTCCTATTTTTAGCCCCTAACTTATCTAATAATATTAAAAAATGTATTCCTTTTCCATAGTCTAAATCTCTTTATTCAGTTGCCCCACTTCATCAGCACGTTTATTGGTTTCCACATTACTGATTCAGCATTTTAGCTTATTTAGGTAAGGATACCATCTAGTGGTGAGAACATGTAGCTGCTTGGTTCTACATCAATTACCCTTGTTTTTCCCCTAATTTTGTTCTACAACTCTTAGGTAAATAAAAAAGAAATGAATCCCAATTTTAAAACTAGTAAACAAAATTTAAAAATTAATAATAGTAAGAATAATTGTTTATTAGCAGTGAGCGGAATGAAATTCGACAAATTTGTTTTTACCACGGGACCTCCAGTTAACTTGATAGTTTGACTCTTAAATCAGTTTCCTTTCTTTTGCTTTGTACCTATTGAGCTGGAAACCTCTAATTTACAAGTATAGGTCACCAGGAATGCAAGTAAGTGTGTGGTGGCTCTATCAGACAGGTTTTGACAAGTGGATTGGATGAAGACAAAGAAATTAGAGATTGCTCATTGTAGGTAACCTAAATGCAGATGAACAGACTCAAATGCTGGAAGCATGGTTCTTCTACCTGACAGGAAGTGGTGAAAAGATTCTTAATCCACTCTGGTTAATATGGCTCTGAAAAGTATTTCTTCATGGTCTTCTGCAGAATGTGGACTTAAAAAAAATCTAATACACATTTCTTCCTTTCTCTGTCAAGAGGAGAAGTTCTCAAGGGGAAAGAGGCAAGCTGTTAGTAATCAGCAGTCTCCACCACAATTTAGTCATCTTAGGAAATATCAGTACTTTGTCCTCAGCAATTAAAATCCTGGCATTTTGGTCTGAAGTGATGGCTTCAGGCCAATCAAGACATTGAATACATTGCTAAGACATCATCAGAGGAAGCCAGAGAATGTCTTTGCTGCCAGCACCAATATCACACAGAAGTATTTTCAATCTCATTGCTTATTTTAAAAACTCCTATGAGCACCTCTTCCCTCAGAAGTCAGCATATGCCAGTTAGGATAAGCAGTATCTTTTATTCACTGGCAATTTCTTTGCATGGCATGTGAAACTGTAAACTCAAGACTGTAAGTTGCTAGTATTTCCAATTTTCATTTCCATTCACTTTCAAGAGACTTATTTTTCAAATGCTAACTTGTCTCTGGAAATAAAGAAGAATACGGAGTAATTTTGGGTGCATTCTCTTGAGTAGTGATGTTCTTTTTTCTGTATGCATAGTTGGTGCTCTGTCCTTCCGTCTAAAAACAGCTGGCAAAATAATTAACTAAACAAATGAAAAGCCTTTTCCTATAGCACAGGTTTTTAGTGATAAATAGAAATAAAAAGTTGACCAACTTTTCTTCATCATATGAGTGCCACACATAAGCTAATATTTGAGTCATACTTTGTGTCAGTTTCTTTCAACTAAACAAAGTAAAATAACTGAATAATTCTGACACGCAAACAAAAGAATATACTAATTGTTCTACATCATATGGTACTGAGATTATACAACATTCAATAAATTAATTTAGATTTTTCTGAGATAGCTGTCTTAAATTTCAAGCTTGATCTTCCTAAGTATCTTAGAAATAGCATGATCTGATCAGTTTTTGCTACGAGCAGGATAGAGAATGATGCCTCTCTCATTCACTTTTATGCCGTTAACAACATTTCATTAATTTCATACTAGAAAACCTATTTTGCATTTCTTCTAGAAAAACTCACTGTACTCTGAAGTAATGCATAAGTTCCAATGACTTCATGCCATTATTTGACCAGATTTCCCAATAGAAAAGGCACTGGGGAGAATAGATAACCAGTCCTTTAACAAAATTCTGTTTCCAGATATTCATGTGATACATTTTATATGCATTTTCTTTATTTATTTAATTTTTAAAAATGTTTATTTATTTTGAGAGAGAGCGAGCGAGCATGAGTGGGGAAGAGCAGAGAGGCAGAGAGAGAGAGAGAGAGAGAGAGAGAGAGAGAGAGAGAGAGAGAGAGAAAGAGAGGGAGGGAGGGAGGGAGGGAGGGAGGGAGGGAGGGAATCCCAAGCAGGCTCCACACTGTCAGTGCAGAGCCTGTAGCAGGGCTCTAAACTACCCAGGCGCCCCTGCATTTTCCTTTTTTAGATGGCACTATGAAGTTATCACAATAGATGCACTTATCTTAGTACACAGAGATTCATATTCTACAGTCTCAGTTGGATCTTGTTTACTATTTATGATATGATGCTGTTTTGAATCACCCTGTTATCATTATTTCATCACAATTGTTTTATACTTTTGTAATTCTTTTTTTTTAAGTTCTTTATTTTTTAAATTTATTTTTTGTCAGAGAGAGACAGAGCATGAGCAGGGGAGGGGCAGAGAGAGAGAGACAGAAACAAAGAATCTGAAGCAGGCTCCAGGCTCTGAGCTGTCAGCACAGCCGAATCGACTGAGCCATCCAGGTGCCCCAGTATTTCTGAGTAATGATGGATTTAGTTTTGTGAATTGGGGATAAAGAAGCATAATAATAACAGAGTATAAATTTTAAAGATATAAATAATATGCAAATGCCATGAAAATGTGTGAGCAGAGGTAATTAATTGTATTCTGTTAAGTGACCAATTTAGTTCTCTTTGTTCAATGATTAACATGACAGAATTTCTAGGAAAATATGAATTATATGTGAACAAAACTGTTTCATGGCTTTTTATTCTGAAATTATAAAACTTCCTGGAGACCACTTGCTAGATGACCACAGACCATCATGGGTCCAAGGATCATACTTCAACAAATAGAAGGTGTAGGGAAAGAAAATTTATCTCTACTTTACAATTCTATTATTTAAACATCTTTTCTAAGAATAAATTCCAATAAAGAGTTCCTCTGTAGACAGAATTTTCTGAATTGGTAGAAGGTTGAGATGGATTATCTCTAAGATCTTTTCCAGCACTTAAGATTTTAAATTATGCTATTAATATGCCCTGGATTTATAGAACAATCAACAATCAGAACCAATAATTCCCTATGGGATTGAAGCCAGAGTTAATGTGTAGAATTCTTAAGCATATATAATTTCATTTATTCACTCAATAAATACTGTGTATCTAATATGTGCTAGTCCTTATTCTAGGTATTGGAGATTCTGCAGTGAAAGATATAGACAAATTCCCTGCTCTAATGGAGTTTCTACGACAGAGAAGGAGAATTTAAAATTTAAATATCAGATGATATATGAGCTAAGAAGAAAAATAAAGCAGAACAAATGAATAAAGAGAGAGTACAGGGGCGGGGGCAGAGGGAGAAGAAGGGTGAAGAAGAAAAGGCCTCACTAATAAGGGAATATCTGAGCATATAGCTGCATGAAGTAAAAGAGCAAAGTCATGCAGAAATCTGTAGGAAGACTATTTCAGGCAGAGGAAAGAGTAAGAAAAAAGCACCTGAGGCAGTGGAGTTGGTTTGTTCCAGGACACCACTATGGCCAAAACACAGTAAAGGAGGGGCAGGGTAATAGGAGAGATGAGATTACATATGTTGTAAGGGTGTCTAAGGGTGTGTGTGTGTGTGTGTGTGTGTGTGTGTGTGTCAGGGGTTTGGGGGGGGGGGGTGGTATTAGGGAGAGTCTTGGCAAGGAAGAATGTTGGCTTTTACTCTGAGATGGAAACCACTGGAGGGTTTGAACAGAGGAGTGACATGATCTTACATTTTCAAAGGATTACTCTGCTTTGTGGGACTTTAGGGCAATGAAGGTATAAGCAGGAAGGCCAATTAGAAGTAATCCAAGTGAGAAACAAGGGTGACTGTACCAGGGCGACTGTGGTGGCAGGAATTTAGTACAGTGGTGTGGTTAACAGTCAAAAATAACTTGAGATAGTCTTAGAAGACAGTGACACCTTCTGGCTCAAAGAAAGACTTACAAAGTTTCACAACAGAAGAGAGCCAATGTAAAAGCCAAGAATGAAGTTCCTAAAGGAGAAAAATGGTAGTATTCTGTAGCTTGACAGAACCCAAGATATTCATGGTCAACAAAAAGTACCCTGAGAAGGTTCTCCTCAGAGGGGACGCCTTGTAATATTATTTGAAGATGTGAGCCAGATACAAGGGCTATCTCGCTTGAGTGTGGCTATGACAGAGGGGTTTGTCCTGGGGCTCATCTTTGGAATTCCTCTAAAGATACTCTGGGAGCTTGGGCAAAGATGCCGATGTGGTTGCAATGTGCACTCCAGGTCTGTGTGCTCTGACTCATAATTCATGCCTTGCCTATGACTAGTCAGCATGTTCTGTTAAATTCTTATATGATTTGTTTTCTAATTACATGTAGCTATTTCTCATTATCATTTCCGGTTCTAACTTTGAGACACATCTTTTTTCTGGGAAAGGGTTATGAAATTTCTTTTCAGTATTATTTGCAAATGCTAAATGTCAATATCAATAACAAAGCAAAAAGGTACCTCACAAGACCAGACAGGATGAATATATTACTCTAATTTTGTAGACAAGAGACCTCTTAAGACTTAGTACTTATAAGAAGGAAAATAGACATAAATCATGAATTCAATTTTACGGTACCTTCCTTCCACTTAAAATAATCATTATAGTCCATGTTACTTTTTTCATAAAGATCTGAAAACCTGAATAGTAGACAGTGATAAAAAGGAAACTTGGAGAGTTATATTAAGACAAAAGTGGACGCAGCCTACCGTGGTGATGTAGCGAGAGTGGAATTCTGGAGCATCTTTCAGGAACGTGAGGCCAGGGTGTGTATCTACCACATCCTAAAGAAGATTAAGACCAAAACCAAATTAACAAACACACCAAAAAACAAAATAAAAAAACTAAACGCCAACAGAATTTTTCTTTCCTGTAGAGTAAGTAGCCAGTTGAGCAAACCTGCTATTTTTGGAATACTGAACAATGCACTTAAAATTTAACACTTTATTAAATACAAATTTTATTACAAGCATACTTATGTGTGCTTTTTGATATGCTAGTATACTTCAATAAAACATTAAAATTGTAATTTAACTATATTTGGTGGTTTGTGAATCAAATATCTTAGAGATATGTAATTTTAACATGTCAAGGCATGTCAGGGAAATTCACCACACAGATTCTGGGGTAGGGGTGGTTAAGAGAAATTTACACACACAAGTGACAAGACACAGCCAACTATAATGATTCTTTCTTAACCTAGAGACATGGGAAATACCTGAGGAAAAAAAATAGCCATGTAGCCAAGTAGTTTGAAATCTATGTTAAATTGTATGGGTCAGCTAATGTCCATCAGAATAACTGTGTGGACAAATCTATTTTTAATTTAGGATTTTAGTTTTATTTTATTTTATTTATTATTTTTTTTAAAATTTTTTTTTAACGTTTATTTATTTTTGAGACAGAGACAGAGTATGAATGGGGGAGTGTCAGAGAGAGAGGGAGACACAGAATCAGAAACAGGCTCCAGGCTCTGAGTGGTCAGCACAGAGCCTGACGTGGGGCTCGAACCCATGGACCGCGAGATCATGACCTGAGCCAAAGTCGGATGCTTAACCGACTGAGCCACCCAGGCGCCCCAGATTTTAGTTTTATTTTAAAATCTGCTTTTTCTCATGGAAGACTATTAGAATTTTAAAACCCTGAAATACCATTTTTCTTCTCTTTTTTCTTTTTAATGTTTGTTTATTTTTGAGTGAGAGACAGAGCATGAGCGGGGGAGGGGCAGAGAGTGAGAGGGAGACACAGAATCTGAAGGAGGCTCCAGGCTCTGGGCTGTCAGCACAGAGTTTGATGTAGGGCCCGGACTCATGAACTGCGAGATCATGACCTGAGTTGAAGTTGGACACTTAACTGACCGAGCCACCCAGGCAACCCAACCATTTTTATTTTCTAATTAAATTTTAAAGCACTTTGAATAAACCTGGAAAACCTATTGGAGATGATTACTGTTAATTTAATAACCAGAGGCAACAGCAATGCCAACATAGATATAATCTATTAATTGGTTATAAATGGACAGACATCAATTATTATCGCTTTTCTTCAATTCTTCAGAATGGTTAGCTATACATACCTACCAACACAGTCTCAAAGCAATGGACCTTACTATTTAACTTTTTATTTGGAAATAATTTTAGACCAAGGGAAAAGTTACAAAAATATTAGAGATTTCTATGCCCTTCTCCCAGCTTTCCATAATGGCAACAACTTACAAACCATAGTATAATGATCAAAACTAGGAAATGAACATCGGTACAATACTACACTACAGACATTATTCAAATTTTACCAGCTTTTCCTTTAGTGTTTTTTTCTGTTCCAGGATCCTAGTTTAGTTCTTGTGTCTCACTGTCTCACGGAACTCTGACAGTTCCTCAGTCTTGTATTTTATGATTTTGACATTCTTAATGAGTCCTGGTCAATTATTCTGTAGAATGTCTCTCAACATGGTTTTGTCTGTTTTCTCATGATTAGATTAAGATTACACATTTTCAGCAGATATATGACAGAAGTGGTATTGTGTCCTTTTCAGTCATATGAGAGTATGATGTAGTTATGTCTTATATCTTGTAGAGTTAATATTGATCACATTTGGCTGAAATGGTGACTGCTGGGTTTGCTATCTTATTTTCCCTCAATAGTTAATAAATCTTGTAGGGGGAGATACTTGGAGACTCTGCTAATATCCTGTTTCTCTGCAAATTTTTGCCCAGTGATATTAGCAGTCATTTGTAGAACCTATGACATTTATACTGTGGTGTTTATTTTGTATTTTCCTCATTATTTCTACATTTATTAACTAGAATTCTTTTATAAGGAAGAGCTATCCCTCCTCTCCCACATATTTATTTGTTCAGTTCATATCAGTATAGATTCATGGGTATTTACTTTATTCTATGGGTTACAATCCAACACTATCATTATTTATTTTGTTGCTCAAATTGATATTGCTGTGGCCACTGGGAACTCGATCAGGTTGGCCCCTGTGTCCTCTTGACATGCCCCATCCTTTTGCAAGCACTTTTATACTTTCTGGTATCACAACATGGTCCAGGCTCATATTATATTTTCCTTGTTACAATCCTGGAATCAACCCTTTTCCCCAAAGAGCCCTGGGTCCTTTATTGGAAAATGGTATTTAAAAACCATGTAGAAATCTGGGTGCTAGAGGTGCTCATTACTTCTAGGGTGTCACTGCTCCTGGACCCTCTTAGCAGGAAGAACTAGGAATATATGTATGTACAGCAGTCCTCCCCTTATCTGCTGGGGAGATCTTCCAAGACTCCCAGGGGCTGCCTGAAATTACAAACAGTAGTGAACCCTATATATACTATGTTTTTTCCTATACATATGATAAAGTTTAATTTATAAATTAGGCCCAGTAAGAGGTTAACAACAATAATGAAATACAATAATTATAACAATATACTGCAATAAAAGTTATGTGAATATGATTTCTCTCTCAAAATATATCATTGTACTACTGTACTCACCTTTTAACTTGTGATATGAGATGATAAGATGCCTCACGGTGAGATGAAATGAGGTGATTAACTTAGGCATTGTGACGTAGCCTTGGGCCACTACTCACCAACTGACATTATGTCAGGAGGATCATCTGCTTCTAGACTGCAGTTACCTCAATAACTGAATAAATGAAACTGCTTATAAAGGGGGAACTCCTGTATACTAATCCACGCATACACACTTCTATTTCTTTCTATATTTATCTATTTATGCTAAAAACTATGTAATCATATAGATAATGGGTTCTAACCACAAGGTTCATTCTAACCTTCCCTCTTTCCTTTGTAACTTTAACGCAACGGCCAACCTATACTGCACTGAGAAACAAATTTACTAAAGAGAGTACAGTATTTGTGCATAGTTCTTTTTGTCGTTAGTCATATGGTATCCAATTAAAATACTGTTTTCCAGGGTTACTTAGGTTAGCTCTCTCCTTCATCCTCTTTGATGTGGTTATAATACAGTTTAGTTCATTTGCTACTGTTTATTATTTTATTCTGAGTTTCTTTCCCACAGTTACAGGTTGATTTTAATTCATTATTTCTTAGAGGGAGAGTATTTGAACATTACTATGGTTCTACAAGTCAAAGCTAACATAGAATTGACATCATAACAATTTCAAGTTCTCCCACTCGTAAAGACCTCTCTCTCCATTTATATAAATCTTATTTCATGTCTCTCAGCAACGTTTCGCTGTTTTTAGTGTACAGGTCTTGCACACCTTTGTCAGATTCATCTCTAAGTATTTAATATTTTTGGGTGGTATTACAAATGGCATTCAATTTCCAATTTCTGTTGCTGGTATATGGAAGGAGAATTGATTTTTGTATTCTGATCACGTCATCTGTAAACTTTCCAAACTCTCTTACTAAATACAGTTTTAGCAGCATCCCACAAACTTTGACATGTTTTCATTCAGTTCAAGATAATTCTTAACTTTCCTTTTGATTTCTTCTCTGACTCATGGGTTATTTAAAAGTGCTAGTTATCAAATATTTGGAGAATTTTCAAAGATCTTTCATGATTTCTAATTTAATCCCATTAAAGTCAAAGAAATCCTTTATTCTGTGATGATTCAGTTTATGAACTGAATTTTGAAAATTTATTGAGATTTCTTCTATGGCTCAGAATATGGTCTATCTTGGTAAATATTCTGTTTACATGTTAAAGGAACGTGTATTCTACTGCTGATTGGTAAAGAGTAATATAAATGTCAATTAGGTCAAGTTGGTTCATAGTATTGTTCAAATGTTCTATATCCTTATTGATTTCTCTCAACTTGTTCATTATTGAGAGCAGCACATGGAAATCTGCAATTATAATTGTGAATGTATCTTTGCAGTTCTATCAGATTTTACTTCATGCATTTTGAAGGTCTGTTGTAAGGTCCACAAACATTTATTTTTATCTTGTTTTTAAAAATTTTGTTACCTAATATTTTTTTTAAATTTTTATTAACTTTATTATTTTTTAATTTACATCCAAATTAGTTAGTATATAGTGCAACAATGATTTCAGGAGTAGAGTTCTTAATCCCCCCCTCCCACAACACCTCCAGTAATCCTGTCTGTTTTCCATATTTAAGAGTCTCTTATGTTTTGTCCCCCTCCCTGTTTTTATATTATTTTTGTTTCCCTTCTCTTATGTTCATCTGTTTTGTCTCTTAAAGTCCTCATACAAGTCATATGATATTTGTCTTTTTCTGACTAATTTCACTTAGTATCATGCCCTTGAGTTCCATCCACGTAGTTGCAAATGACAAGATTTCATTCTTTTTGATTGCTGAGTAATACTCCATTGTATATATCTACCACATCTTCTTTATCCATTCATCCATCGATGGAAATTTGGGCTCTTTCCATACTTTGGCTGTTGCTAATAGTACTGCTATAAACACTGGGGTGCTTGTGCCCCTTCGAAACAGCATACCTATATCCTTTGGGTAAATGCCTAGTAGTGCAATTGCTGGCTAGTAGGGTAGTTCCATTTTTAATTTTTTGAGGAACCTCCATACTATTTTCCAGAGTGGCTGCATCAGCTTGCATTCCCACCAACAATGCAAAAGAGATCCTCTTTCTCCACATCCTCGCCAACATCTGTTGTTGCCTGAGTTGTTAATGTTAGCCATTCTGACAGGTGTGAGGTGGTATCTCATTGTGGTTTTGATGTGTATTTCCCTGATGATGAGTGATGTTGAGCATTTTTTCATGTGCTTGTTGGCCATCTGGATGTCTTCTTTAGAGAAGTATCTATTCATGTCTTTTGCCCATTTCTTCACTGGATTATTTGTTTTTTGGGTGTTGACACTGATGAGTTCTTTATAGATTTTGGATACTAACCCTTTATCTGATATGTCGTTTGCAAATATCTTCTCCCATTCCATCAGTTGCCTTTTAGTTTTGTTGATTGTTTCCTTCGCTGTGCATAAGGTTTTTATTTTTATGAGGTCCCAGTAGTTCATTTTTGCTTTTGTTTCCCTTGCCTCTGGAGACGTGTTGAGTAAGAAGTTGCTGTGGCCAAGATCAAAGAGGTTTCTGCCTGCTTTCTCCTCAATTATTTTGATGGCTTCCCATCTTACACTTAGGTCTTTCATTCATTTTGAGTTTAGTTTTGTGTATGGTGTAAGAAAGTGGTCCAGGTTCATTCTTCTGCATGTTGCTATCCACTTTTCCCAGCACCACTTGCTGAAGAGACTGTCTTTATTCCATTGGGTATTCTCTCCTGCTTTGTCAAAGTTTAGTTACCCATATGTTTGTGGGTCCATTTTTGGGTTCTCTATTCTGTTCCATTGATCTGAATGTCTGTTCTTGTGCCAGTACCATACTGTCCAGATGATTACAGCTTTGTAGTATATCTTGAAGTCCGGGATTGTGATGCCTCCTGCTTTGGTTTTCTTTTTCAAAACTGCTTTGGCTATTCGTCTTTTCTGGTTCCATACAAATTTTAGGATTATTTGTTCTAGCTCTGTGAAGAATGTTGGTGTTATTTTGATAGGGATTGCAATTGAATGTGTAGATTGCTTTGGGTAATATTGACATTTTAACAATATTTGTTCTTCCTATCCAGGAGCATGGAATCTTTTTCCATTTTTTTGTGTCTTCAAGCTTCTTATAGTTTCCAGTGTATAGATTTTTCACCTCTTTGGTTAGATTTATTCCTAGGTATTTTATGGTTTTTGGTGCAATTGTAAATGGGATCAATTCCTTGATTTCTCTTTCTGTTGCTGCATTGTTGGTGCATAGGAATGCAACCTATTTCTGTGAGTTGATTCTATATCCTCCGACTTTGCTGAATTCATGCATCAGTTCTAGCAGTTGTTTGGTGGAATCTTTAGGGTTTTCCATACAGAGTATCATGTCATCTGCGAAGAGTGCAAGTTTGACCTCCTCCTCACTGTTTTGGATGCCTTTTATTTCTTTATGTTGTCTGACTGCAGATGCTAAGACTTCCAACACTATGTTGAATAACACTGGAGAGTGGACATCCCTGTCTTGTTCCTGACCTTAGGGTTTTAGGTCTCAGTTTTTCCCCATTGAAGATGATATTAGCGTTGGGTCATTGATATATGGCTTTTACGATCTTGAGGTATGATCCTTCTATCCCTACTTTCTTGAGGGTTTTTATCAAGAAAGGATGCTGTATTTTGTCAAATGCTTTCTCTGCATCTAATGAGAGGATCATATGGTTCTTGTTCTTTCTTTTATTGATGTGATGAATCACGTTAATTGTTTTGCGGATATTGAACCAGCCCTGCAGCCCAGGTATAATTCCCACTTGGTCGGTGAATAATTTTTTTAATGTATTGTTGGATCTGGTTGGCTAATATCTTCTTGAGGGCTTTTGCATCCATGTTCATCAGGGACCTCTTTCATTCTTTTTTTTTTAGCTTTTATTATTTATTTATTTTTATGAAATTTATTGTCAAATTGGTTTCCATACAACACCCAGTGCTCATCCCAACAGGTGCCCTCCTCAATACCCATCACCCACTTTCCCCTCCCTCCCACCCTCCCCCCCATCAACCCTCAGTTTATTCTCAGTTTTTAAGAGTCTCTTATGATTTGGCTCCCTCTGTCCCCCTTCTTTTTTTCCTTCCGTTCCCCCACGGTCTTCTGTAAAGTTTCTCAGGATCCACATAAGAGTGAAAACATATGGTATCTGTCTTTCTCTGTATGACTTATTTCACTTAGCACAACACTCTCTACTTCTATCCACGTTGCTACAAAGGGACACATTTCATTCTCATTGACAAGTAGTATTCCATTGTGTATATAAACCACAATTTCTTTATCCATTCATCAGTTGATGGATATTTACACTCTTTCCATAATTTGGCTATTGTTGAAAGTGCTGCTAGAAACATTGGGGTACAAGTGCCCCTATGCATCAGCACTCCTGTATCCCTTGGGTAAATTCCTAGCAGTGCTATTGCTGGGTCATAGGGTAGATCTATTTTTAATTTTTTGAGGAACCTCCACACTGTTTTCCAGAGTGGCTGCACCAGTTTGCATTCCCACTGACAGTGCAAGAGGGTTCCCGTTTCTACACATCCTCTCCAGCATCTATAGTCTCCTGATTTGTTCATTTTAGCCACTCTGACTGGAGTGAGGTGGTATCTCAGTGTGGCTTTGATTTGTATTTCCCTGATGAGGAGCGATGTTGAGCATCTTTTCATGTGCCTGTTGGCCATCTGGATGGCTTCTTTAGAGAAGTGTCTATTCATGTTTTCTGCCCATTTCTTCATTGGATTATTTGTTTTTTCAGGTGTGGACTTTGGTGAGTTCTTTATAGATTTTGGATACTAGCCCTTTATCTGATATGTCATTTGCAAATATCTTTTCCCATTCTGTTGGCTGCCTTTTAGTTTTGTTGATTGTTTCCTTTGCAGTGCAGAAGCTTTTTATCTTCAAGAGGTCCCAATAGTTCATTTTTGCTTTTAATTCCCTTGCTTTTGGAGATGGGTCAAGTAAGAAACTCCTGCGGCTGAGGTCAGAGAGGTTTTTTCCTGCTTTCTCCTCTAGGGTTTTGATGGTTTCCAGTCTCACATTTAGGCCCTTTACCCATTTTGAGTTTATTTTTGTGAGTGGTGTAAGAAAGTGGTTTAGTTTCATTCTTCTGCATGTTGCTGTCCTGTTCTCCCAGCACCATTTGTTAAAGAGACTGTCTTTTTTCCATTGGATATTCTTTCCTGCTTTGTCGAAGATGAGTTTGCCATACTTTTGGCCATGCTCTCCAGTTCTGAAGTCTCTATTCTATTCCATTGGTCTATGTGTCTGTTTTTGTGCCAATACCGTGCTGTCTTGATGATTACAGCTTTATAGTAGAGGCTAAAGTCTGGGATTGTGATGCCTCCTGTTTTGGTCTTCTTCTTCAATATTACTTTGGCTATTCGGGGTCTCTTGTGGTTCCGTACAAATTTTACGATTGCTTGTTCTAGCTTCGAGAAGAATGCTGGTGCCATTTTGATTGGGATTGCACTGAATGTGTAGATAGCTTTGGGTAGTATTGACATTTTAATAATATTTATTCTTCCAATCCATGAGCACGAAATGTTTTTCCATATCTTTATATCTTCTTTAATTTCCTTCATAAGCTTTCTATAGTTTTCAGCATACAGATCTTTTACATCTTTGGTTAGGTTTATTCCTAGGTATTTTATGCTTCTTGGTGCAATTGTGAATGGGATCAGTTTCTTTATTTGTCTTTCTGTTGCTTCATTATTAGTGTATAAGAATGTAACTGATTTCTGTACATTAATTTTATATGCTGCAACTTTGCTGGAATCATGTTATCAGTTCTAGCAGACTTTTGGTGGAGTCTATTGGGTTTTCCATGCATAATATCATTTCATCTGCAAAAAGTGAAAGCTTGACTTCATCTTTGCCAATTTTGATGCCTTTGATTTCTTTTTGTTGTCTGATTGCTGATGTTAGAACTTCCAACACTATGTTAAACAACAGTGATGAGAGTGGACATCCCTGTTGTGTTCCTGATCTCAGGGGGAAAGCTCTCAGTTTTTCCCCATTGAGGATGATATTAGGTGTGGGCTTTTCATAAGTGGCTTTAATAGTGTTTAAGTATATTCCTTCTACCCCGACTTTTTTTGAGGGTTTTCATTAAGAAGGAATGCTGAATTTTGTCAAATGCCTTTTCTGCAGCGACTGACAGGATCATATGGTTCTTTTCTTTTCTTAATGTGATGTATCACATTGATTTGCGAATGTTGAACCAGCCCTGCAGCCCAGGAATGAATCCCACTTGATCATGGTGAATAATTCTTTTTATATGCTGTTGAATTCAATTTGCTACTATCTTATTGAGAATATTTGCATCCATATTCATCAGGGATATTGGCCTGTAGTTCTCTTTTTTTTGCTAGGTCTCTGTCTGGTTTGGGAATCAAAGTAATGCTGACTTCATAGAATGAGTCTGGAAGTTTTCCTTCCCTTTCTATTTTTTGGAACAGCTTGAGAAGGATAGGTATTATCTCTGCTTTAATTGTCTGGTAGAATTCCCCAGGGAAGCCATCTGGTCCTGGACTCTTATTTGTTGGGAGATTTTTGATAACTGATTCAATTTCTTTGCTGGTTATGGGTCTGTTCAAGTTTTCTATTTCTTCCTGTTTGAGTTTTGGAAGTGTGTGGGTGCTTAGGAATTTGTCCATTTCTTCCAGGTTGTCCAATTTGTTGGCATATAATTTTTCATAGTATTCCCTGATAATTGCTTGTGTTTCTGAGGGACTGGTTGTAATAATTCCATTTCATTCATGATTTTATCTATTTGGGTCATCTCCCTTTTTTTTTTGAGAAGCCTGGCTAGAGGTTTATCAATTTTGTTTATTTTTTCAAAAAACCAACTCTTGGTTTCATTGATCTGCTCTACAGTTCTTTTAGATTCTATATTGTTTATTTCTGCTCTGATCTTTATTATTTATCTTCTTCTGCTGGATTTGGGGTGTCTTTGCTGTTCTGCTTCTATTTCCTTTAGGTGTGCTGTTAAGATTTTGTATTTGGGATTTTTCTTGTTTCTTGAGATAGGCCTGGATTGCAATGTATTTTCCTCTCAGGACTGCCTTCGCTGCATCCCAAAACATCTGGATTGTTGTATTTTCATTTTCGTTTGTTTCCATATATTTTTTAATTTTTCTCTAATTGCCTGGTTGACCCATTCATTCTTTAGTAGGGTGTCCTTTAACCTCCATGGTTTTGGAAGTTTTCCAGACTTTTTCCTGTGGTTGATTTCAAGTTTCATAGCATTGTGGTCTGAAAGTGTGCATGGTATGATTTCAATTCTTTTATACTTATGAAGGGCTGTTTTGTGACCCAGTATGTGGTCTATCTTGGAGAATGTTCCATGTGCACTCGAGAAGAAAGTATATTCTGTTGCTTTGGGATGCAGAGTTCTAAATATATCTGTCAAGTCCATCTGATCCAATGTATCATTCAGGGCCCTTGTTTCTTTATTGATCCTGTGTCTAGATGATCTATCCATTGTTGTATGTGGGGTATTAAAGTCCCCTGCAAGTACCACATTCATATCAATAAGGTTGCTTATGTTTGTGATTGTTTTATATATTTGGGGGCTCCGTATTCGGCACATAGGCATTTATAATTGTTACCTCTTCCTGATGGATAGACCCTGTAATTATTATATAGTCCCCTTCTTCATCTCTTGTTACAGCCTTTAATTTAAAGTCTAGTTTGTCTGATATAAGTATGGCTACTCCAGCTTTCTTTTGACTTCCAGTAGCATGACAGAGAGTTCTCCATCTCCTCACTTTCAATCTGAAGGTGTCCTCAGGTCTAAAGTGAATCTCTTGTAGACAGTAAATAGATGGGTTTTTTTTTAAATCCATTCTGATACCCTATGTCTTTTGGTTGGAGCATTTAGTCCATTTACATTCAGTGTTATTATTGAAAGATATGGGTTTAGAGTCATTGTGATGTCTGTAGGTTTCATGCCTGTAGTGATGTCTCTGGTACTTTGTGGTCCTTGCAACATTTCACTCACAGAATCCCACTTAGGATCTCTTGCAGGGCTGGTTTAGTGGTGATGAATTCCTTCAGTTTTTGTTTGGGAAGACCTTTATCTCTCCTTCTGTTCCAAATAACAGACTTGCTGGATAAAGGATTCTCGGCTGCATATTTTTTCTGTTCACCACATTGAAGATTTCCTGCTAGTCCTTTCTGGCCTGCGAAGTTTCAATAGATAGGTCTGCCACTACTCTTATATGTCTACCTTTGTAAGTTAGAGCCTGTTTATCCCTAGCTGCTTTCAGAATTTTCTTTTTATCCTTGTATTTTGCCAGTTTCACTATGATATGTCATGCAGAAGATTGATTCAAGTTACATCTGAAGGGAGTTCTCTGTGCCTCTTGGGTTTCAATGCCTTTTTCCTTCCCCAGATCAGGGAAGTTCTCAGCTATGATTTGTTCAAGTACACCTTCAGCCCCTTTCTCTCTCTTGTCTTCTTCTTCTGGAATTCCTATGATATGGATATATTTCCGTTTGATTGCATCACTTAGTTCTCTAATTCTCCCCTCATACTGCTGGATTTTTTTATCTCTCTTTTTCTCAGCTTCCTCTTTTTCCATAATTTTATCTTCTAATTCACCTATTCTCTCCTCTGCCTCTTCAATCCGAGCTGTGGTTGACTCCATTTTATTTTGCACCTCATTTATAACATTTTTTAGCTCCTCATGACTATTTCTTAGTCCCTTGATCTCTGTAGCAATAGATTCTCTGCTGTCCTCTATGCTCTCTTCAAGCCCAGTGATTAATTTTATGACTATTGTTCTAAATTCTTGTTCCATTATATTGCTTAAATTGTTTTTGATCAATTTGTTAGCTGTCGCTATTTCCTGGAGTTTCTTTTGTGGAGAATTCTTCCATTTAGTCATTTTGGGTAGTCCCTGCAGTGGCTCCAAACCACAGGGCACTTCCCCTGTGCCGTCCGGAGTAACTTGTGTTAGTGGCAAGGCCTCAGTCAGACCTGATGTCTGCCCCCAGCCCACCGCTGGGGCCACAGTCAGACTGGTGTGTACTTTATCTTTCCCTCTCCCAGGGGCAGGACTCACTGTGGAGTGGTGTGGCCCCTGTCTGGGCTACTTGCACACTGCCAGGCTTGTGGTGCAGCTTCGATGGGATCTGAGTTATTAGCCAGGGTGGATCTGCAAGGTGCACAGGGGCGGGAGGGGCAGGCTTAGTTCGCTTTGCTGTAGGTGGTCCCCTGTGGGAGGGGCCCTGCAGCACCGGAAGGAGGCAGAGGGATGGATCCACAGAAGCACAGTGTTGGGCGTTTGCACGGGGCAACCAAGTTTGGTCATGGGAACTGGTTCCCTCTGGAATATCATCTGGGGGATGGGAGAGGGAAATGGCACTTACCAGCACCTTTGTTCCCCCATTGAGCTGAGCTCTGTCTTCCGGGGCTCAACAACTCTCCCTCCTGGTGTCCTCTCATCCTCCCCACTCTCTGAGAGCAGAGCTGTTGACTTTTAACATTCCAGATGCTAAGTCCCGCTGGCTGTCAGAACTCACGGAGTCTGGCCCCTCTGCTTCTGCAAGCCAGACTTCGGGGGCTCTGCCTTGCTGGGCGGGCTGCCCCTCCAACGCCCTGGCTCCCTCCCATCAGTCTGTGTAGCATGCACCGCCTCTCTGCCCTTCCTACCCTCTTCCATAGGCCTCTTGTCTATGCTTGGCTCCGGAGAGTCCATTCTGCTGGTCTTCTGGTGGCTTTCTGGGTTATTTAGGCAGATGTAGGTGGAATCTAAGTGATCAGCAGGACGAGGTGAGCCCAGTGTCCTCCTATGCCAGCATCTTCAGCTCTTGAATCTTTCATTCTTGGTTTTATTTATTTATTTATTTATTTATTTATTTATTTATTTATTTATTTATTTATTTATTTATTTAGGTCCTTTCCTTTTTCCTTTTGATCAAACTGGCTAGTGGTTTGTCAATTTTGTTAATTCTGTCAAGGAACCAGCTTCTGGTTTCAATTGATCTGTTCTACTGTTTTTTTGGTTTTGATAGCATTTATTTCTGTTCTAATCTTTATTATTTCCTGTCTTCTGCTGGTTTTGGGTTTTATTTGCTGTTCTTTTTCCAGTTCTTTAAGGCGTAAGGTGTAAGATCTGAGATCTTTCTTCCTTCTTTAGGAAGGCCTGGATTGCTATACATTTTCTTCTTATGACCACCTTTGCTGCGTCCCAGAGGTTTTGGGTTGTGGTGTTACCATTTTTATGGGCTTCCATATACTTTTTAATTTCCTCTTTAACTTCTTGGTTAGCCCATTCATGCTTTAGTATGATGATCTTCAGTCTCCACATATTTGTTACCTTTCCAAATTTTTTCTTGTGATTGATATTGAGTTTCATAGCGTTGTGGTCTGAAAATACACACGGTATGATCTCCATCTTTTTGTATGTGCTGAGGGCTGATTTGTGTCCCAGTATGTGGTCTATTCTGGAGAATATGCCATGTGCACTGGAGAAAAATGTATATTCTGCTGCTTTAGGATGAAATGTTCTGAATATATCTGTTAAGTCCATCTGGTCCAGTGTGTCATTCAAAGCCATTGTTTTCTTGTTGATTTTTTGATTAGATGATCTGTCCATTGCTGTGAGTGGGGTGGGTCCATAAACATTTAGATTCACCATGTTGTTATACTGAATTGTCATATTCTTGAATATATGAATTGTTATATTCTTGATGAATTGATCCCTGTATCATTCTTATTTTAGTCTTCATGAATTGTTACGTTCCTGATGAATCAACTGATCCCTTTATCTTTCTGTAGCAACAGTATTTACTTTAAAACTTTGTCTGATACTAATACAGCTGCCCGGCTTTCTTTTCTTTTTGTGGCAAAAAACCCAACATAACAAAAAATTCATCCTCCCAACAATTTCTGACTGTATAGTACAATACTGTCAACCACTTATCCATTGTTGTGCGACAGGTCCCTCCCACTCCAATTGTGCATAAATGAAACTCTACACCCACCAAACAACTCCCTACACACCCTCCCCACCCTAAGCTCTGGCAAGAAATTCTTCCTAGGAGTCTGACTACTTTAGATACCTCAAATATGCAGAGTAGTGCCGTATCTGTCTTTTTGTACCTGGCTTATCTCACTTAGCATAATGCCCTCAAAGTTTATCCATGTTGTTGCATGTGATGGAATTTATTTTCATTTTAAAGGCTTGAGTAACAGCAATCAAAAAGAATGAAATCTTGCTATTTGCAACTACATGGATGGAACTAGAGGGTATTATGCTAAGCGAAATTAGTCAGAGAAAGACAAATACCATATGACTTCACTCCTGTGAGGACTTTAAGACATAGAACAGATGAACACAAGGGAAGGGAAGCAAAAATAATATAAAAACAGGGAGGGGGACAAAACATAAGAGACTCTTAAATATGGAGAACAAACAGAAGGTTACTGGAGGGGTGGGAGGGGGGATGGGCTAAATGGGTAAGGGGCATTAAGGAATCTACTCCCAAAATCTCTGTTGTACTATATGCTAACTAACTTGGATGTAAATTAAAAAAATAAAAAATAAAAAATAAAGGCTGAGTAACACTTCATTATATGTATATACTACATTTTCTTTGTCTGTTCATCATCTGATGGACATTTAGATTGCTTCTACCTCTTAGCTATTGTGAATAAGGCACAATGAACACAGGAATGCAAAGACCTCTTTGAGATTGTTTCCAATTCTTTTGGATATATACCCCAAAGTGGTATTGCTGAGCCACACAGTAGTTATATTTTAAATTTTTTGAGGAACCTTGATACTATTTTCCATAGAGACTGTACCATTTTACATTCTAACCATCAGTGTGTAAGTATTCCAATTTCTCCACATCCTTACCAACAGTTTTTTTTAAAAGGATAGTATCCATTCTAACAGGTATGACGGGATATTTCACCGTGGTTTTGATTTGCATTCCCCTGCTTATTTACTGATATTGAACGTCTCTTCATATGCTTGTTAGACATTTCATCTTCTTTGGAGAAATGTCTATTCAAGTCCTTGCTCTTTTAAAATCAAGTTATTTTTATTGTTGCTGCTATTGAGTTGTAGGAGTTCTTTATATACTGGATATTAACCTTTTATCAGATATGTTTGCAAGTTTTTTTTTTTTCTTTTCACTCTATAGGTTGCCTTTTACTATGCTGATTCTTTCCTTTGCTGTGCAGAAATTTTACAGTTTGATGTAGTCCCATTTGTCTGGTTTTGCTTTTGCTGCTTCTGCTTTTTTGGTCATATCAACTAAATCACTGCCAAATCCAGTGTCATGAAGTTTTCCCCCTATATTTTCTTCTAGGAGATTTATAGTTTCAGGTTTTACGTTTAGGTCTTTAATCTATTTTGAGTTAATTTTTGTATGTGGTATAAGAATGTAACTTCTCTCTTTTGCATGTGGATATCCAGTTTTCCCAACACTATTTGTTGAAGAGACCATCCTTCCCCACTGTAGTCTTGGCACCTATGCTGAAGATCATTTGGCTGTATATGCAAGAATTATAGCTTTGCAATATGTTTTGAAATTTGGAAGTGTGAAGCTTCCAGCTTTGTTCTCCTTTCTCAGGATTGTTTAGGCTATTCCAGGTCCTTTGAAATTTCATATGAATTTTAGAATTGTTTTTTATATTTCTGCAAAAAATGCCATTGGTATTTTTAAAGTTTACTGGGGAATAACTGATATACAAAAAAATTGCACATATTTAATACATACAATTTGATGAGTTTGGACATATGTAGCCATCATAGGAAATCATCACCACAGTTAAGGTAATGTAGTAACGTATTCATCACCTCCAAAAGTTTGTTGTTTTTTTCTCTTTTGTCTGTTTGTTTTGGTAAGAATACTTAACATCTATTCTTTTAACAATTTAAATTGCACAATACAGTATTGTTAACTACATGTACTATGTTGTACAGATGTCTAGAACTTAATTTGTCTTGCATAACTAAAACTGTATCACTGAACATCTTTATGATTCTACTTATATGAGGTATCTAAAATAGACTCATAGAAGCAGAGAACAGAATGGTGGTTGCCAGAGGGTGGGGGAAGGGGACATATGGAATTTTGACAGAGCTTGAGCTGATCTGGATAGACTGCTCTCAGTAGAATGAGCATTTAACAATATTAAATCTTTCAATCCATGAACACAGTATGTCTTTCCATTTATTTGTAAGAGCTTCCTTTTGATTAGTGTTAGCATGCCATATCTTTTTCTCCTTTTACTTTTAATCCATTTGTGTTTATAATTAGAGTACATTTATTTCAAGCAACATATATTTGGGTCTTGTTTTGTCTAATCTTTGCTTTTTGAGAGTATTCACATCACTTATATTTAATGTGTTATTGATATTGATATGGTTAGGTTTAAGTTTATCATGTTTTTTGTCCCATTCATTCTTTGTTCCCCTTTTTCTTCCTTTCCTTCCTCCTTTTGAGTTTACTGACTACTCTTTATAACACATTTTATTTAAAAGGTTTTGCTTTTTAGCTGTAACTGTTATTTTCAGTGGTTGTGTCAAATTTACTAATCATATCATTTGCAATGCTTAATCTGCTATTAAACCAATCTGGTGTATTCTGCACCCCAGACATCTTAGTTTTCATCTCTGCAAGTTCAACTTGGGTCTCTTAAAATATGAATCTTCCATGTCTAACTTTCTGGATATAGTGAATTCAGTTATGACAGCTGTTTTAATGTACTTATCTGATTCTAACATCTGTGTCAGTTCTGGGTCAGTTTCAAATGATTTTTTTCCCCTTATTATCTATGGTATTTTTCTGCTTTTTTGCATGGCTGATGACATCAGCCATTATGAATTTTACCTTTTTGAATGATAGATGTTTACATATTCTTATAAATATTTTCAAGTTATGCTCTTTTTTTTAAATGTTTATTTATTTCTGAGACAGAGAGAGACAGAGCATGAGTGGGGGAGAGGCAGAGAGAGAGGAAGACACAGAATCAGAAGCAGGCTCCAGGCTCTGAGCTGTCAGCACAGAGCCTGACACGGGGCTCGAAATCACGGACCGTGAGATCATGACCTGAGCCGAAGTCGGTCACTCAACCGACTGAGCCACCCAGGCACCCCCTCAAGTTATGCTCTTGGATGCTGTTAAGTTACTCTGAAATCCTTTCATTCTTGTGGATCTTACTTTCTAAATTGGTTGGGCAGGACCTAGCAATGCTTAATTTAGGGCTAATTATTCTCCATTACTGGAGTAAGACTCCCATGACTATTCTACCCAGTCCTGTGTATTATGAGGTTTTCCAGTCTGGCTGGTAGGGACAAATACTATTCCTGGCTCTGTGTGTGACCCAAAGGTATAGTACTGCTCCCTCTAATTGTGAATAGCTGCTTTTTTTTAAAAATTTTTTTAACGTTTATTTATTTTTGAGACAGAGAGAGACAGAGCATGAATGGGGGAGGGTCAGAGAGAGGGAGACACAGAATCTGAAATAGGCTCCGGGCTCTGAGCTGTCAGCACAGAGCCCAACGCGGGGCTTGAATTCACAGACCGCGAGATCATGACCTGAGCTGAAGTTGGCCACTCAACCGACTGAGCCACCCAGGTGCCCCTGAATAGCTCTTTCTTTAGCTTTGGTTACTTTCCACACATACATCTGCTGACCAGTACTCTGCTGAATACTCATGGAGTATTTCTAAAGACGTATGGAGCTTTCTCCCTGGTGCTCTGTCCCAAGTATTCTCACCACCCTGGTCCTCCTAGCTCTCACCTCTGTCTCCTAAAACCAGGGAGTCTGTCTCCTAAACCCATGGACTCTGCCTGGAGTCCCCATTCCCACACTGTGCCCTGAAAACTCTTTCAAGGCAGTAAGCTGGGACAATCCTAAAGCTGACCTTGTTCACAGTTTTCTGTCTCTCAGCAATCACTATCTTCTGTTGCTAGATATCCAGCATCTTGAAAACCATTATTTTGTATTTCTTGCCTGATTTTTTAAAAATTGAATTGACATACACTATTATATTGGTTTCAGGTGTATAACAGTGTTTCAACATTTATATACATTATAAATGATCATGATAAATCTAGCAACCATCTGTCACCATATAAAGTGATTAATATATTACTGACTATATTCCCTATGCTGTACTTTACATCCCTGTGACTTGCTTATTTTATAACTGGAAGTTTGTACCTCTTAATCCCCTTCACCTATTTTGCCAATCTCCCCAACCACCTCCCCTCTGGCAACCACCAATCTGTTCACTGTCTTTATGAGTATGTTTCTGTTTTGTGCTTTAGATTCCACATATAAGTGAAATCATACAGTATTTGTTTTTCTCTGGCATTCACCCTCTAGGTCCATCCATGTTGCTGTAAATGGCAAGATTTCATTACTTTTTAAGGCTGAGTAATATTCAATTGTGTGTACAAACCACATCTTCTTTACTCATTCATCTATTAATGGACACTAGGTTCATTCCATATGTTGGTTATTGTATATAATGCTGCAGTGAACATAGGAGTGCATATAGCTTTTTGGATAAGAGTTTTCATTTTCTTTGGAAAAATACACAAAAGTGGAATTGCTGGATTGTATGATTTTTCTATTTTTAATTTCTTGAGGAAACTCCATAGTGTTTTCCATAGGGGTTACACCATTTACATTTACCAATAGTGCACAAAGTTCTGTTTTCTCCGTATCCTGGTCAACACTTGCTATTTCTGGTCTTTTTGAAGACCAGCTATTCTGCCAGGCAAGACGTGATATTTCATTATGGTTTTGATTTGCATTTTCCTGATTAATGACAGTGAGCATCTTTTCATGTGTCTACTGGCCATCTGCCATGGAAAAATGTCTATTCAGGTCCTATGCTCATTTTTTAAGTTGAGGATTGTTTGTTTTGGTGTTGAGTTATAGGAGTTCTTTATATATTTTAAATATTAACCCTCTATTGGATATATCATTTGCAAACATCTTCTCCAATTTAGTACAGTTGCCTTTTCATTTTGTTGGTGGTTTCCTTTGCAGTGTAAAGCTTTTTAGTTTGCTGCAGCCCCAAGTGTTTTTGCATTTGTTGCCCCTGCTTGAGGAGACAAATCCAAACAAGTATTTCTAAAAGTTATGTCTAAGAGTTTACTGCTTATGTTTTCTTTTGGGAATTTTATAGCTTCAGGACTTATATTAAGGTTTTGATCCATTTTGAGTTTATTTCTGTATATGGTATAAGATAGTAGTACAGTTTCATTATATTGCATGTAGTAAAAACTCCTAATTTTGTTGATTTTATTCCATTTTTTGGTCTCTATTTTATTTATTTCCACTCTGATCTTTATTATTTCCTTCTTTCTCCTAACTTGGGTCTTTGTTCTTCTTTTTCTAATTTCTTTAGGTGTAAGATTAGAATGTTCATTTGAAAATTTTCTTGTTTCTTAGGGCAGGCTTGCATCATAAACTTCCATTTTAGAACTGCTTTTGCTATGTCCTATAGATTTCTGAATGTTGTGTTTCCATTTTTATTTGTCTCAAGGTATTTTCTGATTGCCTCTTTGACTTCCTCACTGACCCACTGGTTATTTAGTATTATGTTATTTAGCTTTTGTGGGGGTTTTTTTTGTGTTTGTGTTTTTTTTTTTTTTCTTAGTCTGAATGTGTCTTTAGGTCTGAAGTGAATCTCTTGTAGGCAGCATATAGATGGGTCTTGTAATTTTTTCTTGTAATTGATTTCTACTTTCATACCACTGTGGTTGGAAAAAATGCTTGATATGATTTCAGTCTTCTTAAATTTACTGACACTTGTTACGTGGTTTAACACAATCTATCCTGAAGAAAGTTCCATGTGCACTTGAAAAATAATGTGTATTCTTCTCTTTTTTTGATGGAATATTCTATATATATCTGTTAAGTCCATCTGGTTTAATGTGTTGTTTAAGCTCACTTGTTTGCTTACTGATTTTCTGTGCAGATGATTTATCCATTGATGTAAGTGTGGTGTTAAAATTTCCTACTATTTTTAAGAGAAATTGGAGTAAGATAGAAAGATGGCGGCAGAGTAGGAAGACCCTAGGCTCATTTCATCACATGAACACAACTGCCAAATCATCCTAAATGCCCCAGAAGCCAACCTGAAGACTGACAGAACAAAGTCCATAACTAAAAGGAGAGGAGAGGCTACACTGAAGAAGGTAGGCCACACCTGCTTTATGGGAGAAACAGACTGCAGGTGCTGCAGAAGGGAGGGAGCCATGGTTGCAGAGAAGGATGAGAGAGAGAAGAGCATACAGGGTGATGTATAAGGGGAAGGTTTCCCCAAAGCCATTGGCTTGGAAAATGAGAGGGCTGAATTCTGTGAGTCCTTGCAACCAGCAGGACTTAAAGCCTGGAGTTTTAGAGGCCAAAGGGCTTGGGATAGAGGCCAACAGAGACTGTGCTGCTCCTGGAGAGAAGGCAGGCAAACAACCTAAAGGTAAAGAGTACTGAAACAGCAATTTGAAGAACACCTGGAGCACACAGTGGGGAGATTATTTGCTCTTCTTAGAGTGCGAACCTGACAGGCAGTGTTCATGGAGATGCCTCTTCAGGAACAAAGGAGCTAGCTGGCACTATTTTCCTCCCCTTCCCCTCAGCATAAACATAGAGCCACCTGTGGGAAGAAGCACAGAGCTGACACTGGCTGCCTAAGTTGATTACACCAAGCTCCACTCCACTGTGCTCTGACTGGTAGGACTGCCTTTCTCAGTCAAGCTGCTTCAGTCCCAGTGCAGTGGGCCCCTCCTCCAAAAGACCAGTACAAACCCCTGCCCACACCATGTCTCCCAACCAGAGAGTTCTGTGGAGCCTCAGTTTTGATGGAGTTGGGTGTCAGGCCTCGTTGCAAAAGCAGACCAGAGCAACCTAGTTAAAACTTGCCACATTCATGCCAGGCACCAAACACTGCCCACAGTAGGCAAGGAGAGCCTCTGCAGGTAACTGGCCTGAAGGACAGAGCAGCCAATAGTAGACACACAACACACAATAGCAGAGTAATGCAGCACACACTGGAGATACTCCCTGAAGTATCTACTAGGCACTAAGTGACCTCTTCTTCCTAAGGCCATTACTTTCAGAAGCAGGAGACATACATGGTTTTTCTAACACACAGAAGAAGGCAGAGACTTAGACAAAATGCCAAGATGGAGGAATTTACTCCAAATGAAAGAACAAGATAAGGCCATGGCCAGAGATCTAGGCAAAACAGATATAAGTAACATGACTGATGAAGAATTTAAAGCAACAATAATAAGGGCGTGAGAAAAGAATACATCAGTGAGATCCTTACCACACAGATAAAAGAGTTAAGAAATAATTAGAGGGGCGCCTGGGTGGCGCAGTCGGTTAAGCGTCCGACTTCAGCCAGGTCACGATCTCGCGGTCCGTGAGTTCGAGCCCCGCGTCGGGCTCTGGGCTGATGGCTCGGAGCCTGGAGCCTGTTTCCGATTCTGTGTCTCCCTCTCTCTCTGCCCCTCCCCCGTTCATGCTCTGTCTCTCTCTGTCCCAAAAATAAATAAAAAATGTTGGAAAAAAAAAAATTAAAAAAAAAAAAAAAAAAAAGAAATAATTAGAGATGAAGAATGCAATAAATAAGATTGGAAACACACTTGATGCAATGAGCAGCAGGCTAGAAGATGCAGAGGAATGAATTAGTGACCTAGCAGACAAACTAATGGAAAATAATGAAGCTGAATAAAAGAGAAAAAGAATTATGCAACACGAGAATAGACTTAGGCAACTCAGTGACTCCATCAAACTATTGTTTTAATAACTTTTGTATTATAGGAGTTTTAGAAGAAGAGAGAGAAAAGGGGGCAGAAAATTTATTTCAAGAAATAATAGCAGAAAATTTCCCCAAGCTGGAGAAGGAAACAGACATCCAGATCCATGAGGCACAGAGAACTTCCATCAAAATCAGGCCAACACGAAGACATAATTTAATTAAATTTGCAAAATACAGAGATAAAGAAAAAAATCTTAAAAGCACTTAGACATAAGATGTCCTTAACTTACAAGGGAAAATCCATAAGACTAGCTGGAGGTTTCTCATCAAAAACTGAGCAAGTCAGAAGGGAGTAGCATGATATATTCAAAGTGGTAAATGGGAAAAATCCACAGCCAAGAATACTCTATCCAGTAAGGCTACCATTCAGAACTGAAGGAGATATAAAGAGTTTAGACACACACTAAAGGAGTTTGTGACCACTAAACCAGCCCTGTAAGAAATATTAAAGGAGACTCTGACTTAAAAGAAGATCAAAGGTGACAAAGATAAGAAAAGATCCCAGAAAATCTCCAGGAAAAATGACAAAACAAGTAATAAAATGGCAATAAATACATATCTATCAATAATTACTTTGACTGTTAATGGACCAAATGCTCCAATCACAAGACATAGGTAACAGAATGGATAAAAAAACAAGATCCATGTATAATACACTGCCTACAAAAGACTCATGTTAGACCTAAAGACACCTATAGATTGAAAGTGAGGGCATGGAGAAACATTTATCATGCAAATGAAAGCTGGAGTAGCAACATTTATATCAGACAAATTAGACGTTACAACAAAGATGTAAAAAGAGGCAAAGAAGGGCATTATATAATCATAAAGGGACGCCCCAACAAGAAGATATAACAACTGTAAGTACTTGTTCACTCAACATGGTAGCGCTCAAATACATAGAACAATTACTAAAAAACATAAAAGAACTTAGAACAACACAAGAATAGTAGGGGACTTTAACACCCCACTAACATCAACTGACAGCTCATCTAAACAGAAAATAAACAAGGAAACAATGGCTTTGAATGACACACTGGACCAATGGATTTAACAGATATATTCAGAACATTCAAATCCTAAAACAGCAGAATACACATTCTTTTCAACTGCACATGGAACATTCTCTAGAATAGATCACACATTAGGTCACAAATCAGGCCTCAACAAATACAAAAAGACTGAAATCATACCATGTACCTTTTCTGACCACAGCACTATGAAACTAGAAGTCAACCATAAAAAAAATAAATAAATAAAGGAAAAAATTTTGGAAAGACCACAAATACATGAAGGTTAAATAACATGCTACTACACAATGGATGGGTCAATCAGGAAATCAAAGAAGAAATTAAAAGAAAAACATGTAAACAAATGAAAATGAAAACACGATGGTCCAAAACCTTTGGGATGCAGCAAAAAGTAGTCATAAGAGGAAGTATATAGCAACACAGGCCTATCTCAAGAAGCAAGAAAAATCTCAAATATGCAACCTAACCTTACACCTAAAGGAGCTGGAAAAAGAACAAATGAAGCCAGCAGAAGTAGTGAAATAAAAGAAATTAGAGCAGAAATAACTAATACAGAAACAAAAAATCCCAGTAAAACAGATCAATGAAACCATCAAGGAGCTGGGTTTTTTTGAAAAAATTAATAAACCCCTAGGCAGACTTATCAAAAAGAAAAGAAAAAGGACCCAAATTAATAAAATTACCAATGAGAGAGAAAAAATCACAACCAACACCACAGAAATACAAACAATTATAAGAAAATATTATGAAAAATTATATGCCAACAAATTGGGCAATCTGAAAGAAATGGATACATTCTTAGAAACATATAAACTACCAAAATTGAAACAGTAAGAAACAGAAAACTTGAGCAAACCAATAATCAGCAAAGAAATTGAATCAGAAATAAAAAATCTCCCAACACACAAAAGTCCAGGGCCAGATGGTCCCATAGGCAAATTCCACCAAAAATTTAAATAAGTTAATATCTATTCTTCTCAAACTATTCCAAAAAATAGAAATAGAAGGGAAACTTTCAAACTCATTCTCTGATGCCAGCATTCCAAAACCAAAGACCTCACTAAAAAAGAGAACTACAGAACAATATCCCTGATGAACATGGATGCAAAAATTCTCAACAAAATACTAGCAAATTGAATCCCATAGTACATTAAAAGAATCATTCACCATGACCAACTGGGATTTATTCTTGGGTTTCAGGGGTGGTTCATTATTTGCAAATCAATTAACGTGCTAGACATTAATAAAAGAAAGGGTAAAAACCATATGATCCTCTCAATAGATGCAGAAAAAGCATTTGACAAAGTACAGCATCCGTTCTTGATAAAAACCCTCAACAAAGTAGGGATAGAGGGAGCATACCTCAACATCATAAAGGCCATATACAGAAAATCCACAGCCAATATCCTCAGCTGGGAAAAACTGAGCTTTTCCTCTATGGTCAAGAACAAGACACAGATGTCCACTCTTACCACTGTTATTTAATATAGTACTAGAAGTCCTAGCTTCAGCAATCAGACAACAGAAATAAATAAAAGGCATCCAAAGTGGCAATGAAGAAGTCAAACTTTCACTATTTGCTGATGACATGATACCCTCTGTAGAAAACCAGAAAGACTCCACCAAAAAATTGCTAGAAATGATATCCCAATTCAGTAAAGTTCCAGGATACAAAATTAATGCACAAAAAATCTGCTGCATTTCTATACACCAATAATGAAGCAGCAGAAACAGAAATCAGGAATCAATCCCATTTATAACTGCACTAAAAATCATAAGATACCAAACTGGTAAAAGATCTGTACTCTGAAAACCATAAAACACTGATGAAAGCAACTGGAGATGACAGAAAGAAATAGACATTCCATGCTCATTGATTGTTAGAACAAATATTATAAAAATGTCTATACTACTGAAAGCAATCTATATATGTAATGCAATCACTATCAAAATACCAAGCGTTTTTCATAGAGCTAGAACTAGCAATCCTAAAATTTGTATGGAGCCACAAAAGATCCCGAATAGCCAATGCAACATTGAAAAAGCAAAGCTGGAAGCATCACAATTCTGGCCTTAAGTCATATTAAAAAGCTGTAGTGACCAAAGCAGTATGGTAAAGGTACAAAAACAGATGCATAGATCAATGGAACAGAACAGAAATCCAGAAATGAACCCACAACTATATGGTCAATCTTCGACAAAGCTGGAAAGAATATGCAATGGGAAAAAAGACAGTTTCTTCCAACAAATAATGCTGGGAAAACTGGACAGCAACATGCAGAAGAATGAACTTGGACCACTTTCTTACACCATACACAAAAATAAATTCAAAATGGATGAAAGACCTAAATATGAGACAGAAAACCATCAAAATCCTAGGGGAGAAACCAGGCAGCAATCTCTTTGACCTTGGCTGGAGCAACTTCTTACTAGACAACATCGCTGGAGGCAAGGGAAATAAAAGCTAAAATAAACTATTGGGACTTCATCAAAATAAAAATCTTCTGCACAGTGAAGGAAACAATCAACAAAATGAAAAAAGGCACCCTACAGAATAGGAGAAGGTATCTGCAAGTAACATATGTGATAAAGGGTTAGTATCCAAAATATAAAGAACTTAAAAAACTTGGGGTGCCTGAGTGGCTCAGTCAGTTAAGCATCCGACTTCGGCTCAGGTCATGATCTCAAAGTTCATGAGGTCAAGCCCCGCATCCAGTTCTGTGCTGATGGCTCAGAGCCTGGAGCCTGCTTCAGATTCTGTGTCTCCCCTCTCTCTCTGCTCCTCCCCCACTCATGCTATATCTGTCTCTCAAAAATAAATGACCATTAAAAAAAAAATAAAAAAGAACCTACAAACTCAACATCCAAAAAATGAGTAATCCAATTAAAAAACGGGCAGGAGACATGAATAGACATTTTTCCAAAGAAGATATACAAAGGGGCAACAGACACATGAAAAGATGTTCAACATCACTCATCATCAGGGAAATGCAAATCAAAACTACAATGAGGTAACACCTCACACCTGTCAGGATGGCTAAGATCAACAACACAAGAAATAACAGATGTTGGCAAGAATGTGGAGAAAGGGGAGCCCTCTTGCACTGCTGGTGGGAATGCAAACTGGTGCAGCCACTCTGGAAAACAGTATGGAGGTTCCTCAGAAAGTTAAAAACAGAACTACTCTATAGTCCAGCAACTGCACTACTATGTATTTACCCACAGAATACAAAAACACTAATTCAAAGGGATATATGCACCTCTATCTTTATAGCAGCACTACCTACAATAGCCAAATTATGGAAACAGCCTGTCGATCAACTGATGAATGGATAAAGAAGGTGGATACAGTATATACTATATGTACACACACACACACAGGAATATTACTCAGCCATCAAAAAGAATGACATCTTGCCATTTGCAATGACATGGATGAAGCTAGAGAGTATTATGCTAAGTGATATAAGTTAGAGAAAGACAAATACCATATGATTTCATTCATATGTGGAATTTAATCAATGAAATAAGGAAACGGGGAAATAAGGAAAGGGGGAAATAAAGACAGTGGCAAACCAGGAAACAGACTTTTAAAGGTAGAGAACAAGCTGATGGTTACCAGAAGGGAACTGGGTGAGGGGATGGGTTAAATAGGTGATGGGGATTAAGGCATGCACTTGTTGTGTGATGAGCACCAGGTGGTGTTGTATGGAAGTGCTGAATCACTATATTGTACACCTGAAACTAATATTATCTTGTATGTTAACTAACTGGAATTTAAATGAAAACTTAAAAAGAAAAATACCCCCCTCCCACTATTTTTATATTACTGTCAATTCTTCCCTTATTGTCTGTAAATATTTGCTTCATTTATTTAAATACTACACTACATTGGGTATTTATAGTTGTTATATTCTTATTGGATTCCTTTATCATTATGTAATGCCCTTCTTTGTCTCTTGTTACAGTCTTTGTTTTAAAGTCTATTTTGTCTGATAAGTATAGCTATTCCAGCTTTTTGTTTCCATTTGCTTGGGATATCTTTTTCCATCTCTTCACTTATAAGTCAATATCATGTAGGCAGAGTGCAGGTAGGTCTTGTTTTTTTTTATTTTTTTATTTTTTCAATATATGAAATTTATTGTCAAATTGGTTTCCATACAACACCCAGTGCTCATCCCAAAAGGTGCCCTCCTCAATACCCCTCACCCACCCTCCCCCCTCCCTCCCATCCCCCATCAACCCTCAGTTTGTTCTCAGTTTTTAAGAGTCTCTTATGCTTTGGCTCTCTCCCACTCTAACCTCTTTTTTTTTTTTCCTTCCCCTCCCCCATGGGTTTCTGTTAAGTTTCTCAGGATCCACATAAGAGTGAAAACATATGGTATCTGTCTTTCTCTGTATGGCTTATTTCACTTAGCATCACACTCTCCAGTTCCATCCACGTTGCTACAAAGGGCCATATTTCGTTCTTTCTCATTGCCATGTAGTACTCCATTGTGTGTATAAACCACAATTTCTTTACCCATTCATCAGCTGGTGGACATTTAGGCTCTTTCCACAATTTGGCTATTGTTGAGAGTGCTGCTATAAACACTGGGGTACAAGTACCCCTATGCATCAGTACTCCTGTATCCCTTGGGTAAATTCCTAGCAGTGCTATTGCTGGGTCATAGGGTAGGTCTATTTTTAATTTTCTGAGGAACCTCCACACTGTTTTCCAGAGTGGCTGCACCAGTTTGCATTCCCACCAACAGTGCAAGAAGGTTCCCGTTTCTACACATCCTTGCATCTATAGTCTCCTGCTTTGTGCATTTTGGCCACTCTGACTGGCGTGAGGTGATATCTGAGTGTGGATTTGATTTGTATTTCCCTGATGAGGAGCGACGTTGAGCATCTTTTCATGTGCCTGTTGGCCATCCGGATGTCTTCTTTAGAGAAGTGTCTATTCATGTTTTCTGCCCATTTCTTCAGTGGGTTATTTGTTTTTCGGGTGTGGAGTTTGGTGAGCTCTTTATAGATTTTGGATACTAGCCCTTTGTCCGATATGTCATTTGCAAATATCTTTTCCCATTCCGTTGGTTGCCTTTTAGTTGTGTTGGTTGTTTCCTTTGCTGTGCAGAAGCTTTTTATCTTCATAAGGTCCCAGTAATTCATTTTTGCTTTTAATTCCCTTGCCTTTGGGGATATGTCGAGTAAGAGATTGCTACGGCTGAGGTCAGAGAGGTCTTTTCCTGCTTTCTCCTCTAGGGTTTTGATGGTTTCCTGTCTCACATTCAGGTCCTTTATCCATTTTGAGTTTATTTTTGTGAATGGTGTCAGAAAGTGTTCTAGTTTCAACCTTCTGCATGTTGCTGTCCAGTTCTCCCAGCACCATTTGTTAAAAAGACTGTCTTTTTTCCATTGGATGTTCTTTCCTGCTTTGTCAAAGATGAGTTGGCCATACGTTTGTGGGTCTAGTTCTGGGGTTTCTATTCTATTCCACTGGTCTATGTGTCTGTTTTTGTGCCAATACCATGCTGTCTTGATGATAACAGCTTTGTAGTAGAGGCTAAAGTCTGGGATTGTGATGCCTCCTGCTTTGGTCTTCTTCTTCAATATTACTTTGGCTATTCGGGGCCTTTTGTGTTTCCATATGAATTTTAGAATCGCTTGTTCTAGCTTCAAGAAGAATGCTGATGCAATTTTGATTGGGATTGCATTGAATGTGTAGATAGCTTTGGGTAGTATTGACATTTTGACAATATTTATTCTTCCAATCCATGAACAGGGAATGTCTTTCCATTTCTTTATATCTTCTTCAATTACCTGCATAAGCTTTCTATAGTTTTCAGCATACAGATCTTTTACATCTTTGGTTAGATTTATTCCTAGGTATTTTATGCTTCTTGGTGCAATTGTGAATGGGATCAGTTTCTTTATTTGTCTTTCTGTTGCTTCACTGTTAGTGTATAAGAATGCAACTGATTTCTGTACCTTGATTTTGTATCCTGCAACTTTGCTGAATTCATGTATCAGTTCTAGCAGACTTTTGGTGGAGTCTATCGGATTTTCCATGTATAATATCATGTCATCTGCAAAAAGCGAAAGCTTGACTTCATCTTTGCCAATTTGGATGCCTTTGATTTCCTTTTGTTGTCTGATTGCTGATGCTAGAACTTCCAACACTATGTTAAACAACAGCGGTGAGAGTGGGCATCCCTGTCATGTTCCTGATCTCAGGGAAAAAGCTCTCAGTTTTTCCCCATTGAGGATGATGTTAGCTGTGGGCTTTTCATAAATGGCGTTTATGATGTTCAAGTATGTTCCTTCTATCCCGACTTTCTCAAGGGTTTTTATTAAGAAAGAATGCTGAATTTTGTCAAAGGCCTTTTCTGCATCGATTGACAGGATCATATGGTTCTTATCTTTTCTTTTATTAATGTGATGTATCACGTTGATTGATTTGCGAATGTTGAACCAGCCCTGCATCCCAGGAATGAATCCCACTTGATCATGGTGAATAATTCTTTTTATATGCTGTTGAATTCGATTTGCTAGTATCTTATTGAGAATTTTTGCATCCATATTCATCAGGGATATTGGCCTGTAGTTCTCTTTTTTTACTGGGTCTCTGTCTGGTTTAGGAATCAAAGTAATACTGGCTTCATAGAATGAGTCTGGGAGTTTTCCTTCCCTTTCTATTTCTTGGAATAGCTTGAGAAGGATAGGTATTATCTCTGCTTTAAACGTCTGGCAGAACTCCCCTGGGAAGCCATCTGGTCCTGGACTCTTATTTGTTGGGAGATTTTTGATAACCGATTCAATTTCTTCGCTTTATGGGTCTGTTCAAGCTTTCTATTTCCTCCTGATTGAGTTTGGGAAGAGTGTGGGTGTTTAGGAATTTGTCCATTTCTTCCAGGTTGTCCAATTTGTTGGCATATAATTTTTCATGGTATTCCCTGATAATTGTTTGTATCTCTGAGGGATTGGTTGTAATAATTCCATTTTCATTCATGATTTTATCTATTTGGGTCATCTCCCTTTTCTTTTTGAGAAGCCTGGCTAGAGGTTTGTCAATTTTGTTTATTTTTTCAAAAAACCAACTCTTGGTTTCGTTGATCTGCTCTACCGTTTTTTTAGATTCTATATTGTTTATTTCTGCTCTGATCTTTATTATTTCTCTTCTTCTGCTGGGTTTAGGCTGCCTTTGCTGTTCTGCTTCTATTTCCTTTAGGTGTGCTGTTAGATTTTGTATTTGGGATTTTTCTTGTTTCTTGAGATAGGCCTGGATTGCAATGTATTTTCCTCTCAGGACTGCCTTCGCTGCGTCCCAAAGCGTTTGGATTGTTGTATTTTCATTTTCGTTTGTTTCCATATATTTTTTAATTTCTTCTCTAATTGCCTGGTTGACCCACTCATTCGTTAGTAGGGTGTTCTTTAACCTCCATGCTTTTGGAGGTTTTCCAGACTTTTTCCTGTGGTTGATTTCAAGCTTCATGGCATTGTGGTCTGAAAGTATGCATGGTATAATTTCAATTCTTGTATACTTATGAAGGGCTGTTTTGTGACCCAGTATATGATCTATCTTGGAGAATGTTCCATGTGCACTCGAGAAGAAAGTATATTCTGTTGCTTTGGGATGCAGAGTTCTAAATACATCTGTCAAGTCCATCTGATCCAATGTGTCATTCAGGGCCCTTGTTTCTTTATTGACCGTGTGTCTAGATGATCTATCCATTTCTGTAAGTGGGGTGTTAAAGTCCCCTGCAATGACCGCATTCTTATCAATAAGGTTGCTTATGTTTGTGAGTAATTGTTTTATATATTTGGGGGCTCCGGTATTTGGTGCATAGACATTTATAATTGTTACCTCTTCCTGATGTAATTATTATATACATTATTGTATATATGTATATATACATATATGTATATATGTAATTATTATATAATGCCCTTCTTCATCTCGTTACAGCCTTTAATTTAAAGTCTAGTTTGTCTGATATAAGTATGGCTACTCCAGCTTTCTTTTGGCTTCCAGTAGCATGATAAATAGTTCTCCATCCCCTCACTCTCAATCTAAAGGTGTCCTCAGATCTAAAATGAGTCTCTTGTAGACAGCAAATAGATGGGTCTTGTTTTTTTATCCATTCTGATACCCTATGTCTTTTGGTTGGCACATTTAATCCATTTACATTCAGTGTTATTATAGAAAGATACAGGTTTAGAGTCATTGTGATGTCTGTATGTTTTATGCTTGTAGCGATGTCTCTGGTACTTTGTCTCACAGGATCCCCCTTAGGATCTCTTGTAGGGCTGGTTTAGTGGTGACAAATTCCTTCAGTTTTTGTTTGTTTGGGAAGACCTTTATCTCTCCTTCTATTCTAAATGACAGACTTGCTGGATAAAGGATTCTTGGCTGCATATTTTTTCTGTTCAATACATTGAAGATCTCGTGCCAATCCTTTCTGGCCTGCCAAGTTTCAAAAGAGAGATCAGTCAAGAGTCTTATAGGTCTCCCTTTATAAGTTAGGGCACGTTTATCCCTTGCTGCTTTCAGAATTTTCTCTTTATCCTTGTATTTTGCCAGTTTGACCATGATATGTCATGCAGAAGATTGATTCAAGTTACGTCTGAAGGGAGTTCTCTGTGCCTCTTGGATTTCAATGCCTTTTTCCTTCCCCAGTTCAGGGAAGTTCTCAGCTATTATTTCTTCAAGTACACCTTCAGCACCTTTCCCTCTCTCTTCCTCCTCTGGCATACCAATTATGTGTATATTATTTCTTTTTAGTGTGTCACTTAGTTCTCTAATTTTCCCCTCATACTCCTGGATTTTTTTATCTTTTTCTCAGCTTCCTCTTTTTCCATAACTTTATCTTCTAGTTCACCTATTCTCTCCTCTGCCTCTTCAATCCGAGCCGTCATTTCCATTTTGTTTTGCATTTCGTTTAAAGCATTTTTCAGCTCCTCCTGACTGTTCCTTAGTCCCTTGATCTCTTTAGCAAGAGATTCTCTGCTGTCCTCTATACTGTTTTCAAGCCCAGTGATTAATTTTATGACTATTATTCTAAATTCACTTTCTGTTATATTATTTAAATCCTTTTTCATCAGTTCATTAGCTGTTGTTATTTCCTGGAGATTCTTCTGAGGGGAATTCTTCTGTTTGGTCATTTTGGATAGTCCCTGGAGTGGTGAGGACCTGCAGGGCACTTCCCCTGTGCTGTGGTGTATAACTGGAGCTGGTGGGCGGAGTCGCAGTCAGACCTGACGTCTGCCCCCAGCCCACCGCTGGGGCCACAGTCAGACTGGTGTGTGCCTTCTCTTCCCCTCTCCTAGGGGTGGGATTCACTGTGGGGTGGCGTGGCCGTCTGGGCTACTTGCACACTGCCAGGCTTGTGGAGCTGGGGATCTGGCGTATTAGCTGGGGTGGGTAGGCAAGGTGCACGGGGGCAGGAGGGGCAAGCTTAGCTCGCTTCTCCTTAGGTGATCCACTTCAAGAGGGGCCCTGTGGCAGCAGGAGGGAGTCAGACCCGCTGCTGGAGGGGTGGCTCCGCAGAAGCACCGCGTTGGGTGTTTGTGTGGAGCAAGCAAGTTCCCTGACAGGGACTGGTTCCCTTTGGGATTTTGGCTGGGGGATGGGCGAGAGAGATGGCGCTGGCGAGCGCCTTTGTTCCCTGCCAAACTGAGCTCTGTCGTCCCGGGGCTCAGCAACTCTCCCTCCCTTTGTCCTCCAGGCTTCCCACTTTCTGAGCAGAGCTGTTAACTTATGACCTCCCAGATGCTAAGCAAGTCCCGCTTGCTGTCAGAACACACTTCGTCCGGCCCCTCCGCTTTTGTGAGCCAGACTCAGGGTCTCTGCTTGGCCGGCGGGCCACCCTCCGCCCCAGCTCCCTCCGGCCAGTCTGTGGAGCGCGCACCGCCTCTCCGCCCTTCCTACCCTCTTCCATGGGCCTCTTGTCTGCGCTTGGCTCCGGAGACTCCGTTCTGCTAGTCTTCTGGTGGTTTTCTGGGTTAGTTAGGCAGGTGTAGGTGGAATCTAAGTGATCAGCAGGATGCGCGGTGAGCCCAGCGTCCTCCTAAGCCGCCATCTTCCGGTCTGTGTCCGGTAGGTCTTGTTTTTTAATCCATTCAGTCACTCCGTGTTTTTTTATTGGAACATTTAGTCTATCTACATTTAAAGTAATTATGGGGGCACCTGGGTGGCTCAGTCGGTTGAGTGTCTGACTTCGACTCAAGTCATGATCTCACGATTTGTGAGTTTGAGGGCTGTGTTGGGCTCTGTGCTGACAGCTCGGAGCCTGGAGCCTGCTTCTGATTCTGTGTCTCCCTCTCTCTCTGCCCTTCCCCCACTCACGTTCTGTCCCTCTTTCTCTCAAAAATAAATAAACATTAACAATTAAAAAAAATTAATTATTGACAGGTATGTACTTACTGGCATTTTGTTCATTGTTTTCTGGTAGTTTTTTGGTGGTTGGATGACTTTCTATTCTAAGTTAATGGTCGCTTAAGTCCTAATATATTCTAAAAGCACCATATTTTTAATCCTCTGCACATCCCCTGATGTTTTATGTATTTGATGTTATATTTTACAACTTTTTATTTTGTGCATCCCTTAACTATTGTACATATAGTCGATTTTACTATTTGTCTTTTAACTTTCATACTAGCTTTATAAGTGGTTGAGCCACTACCTTTACTGTATGTTTGCTTTTACTGGTGAGGGTTTTGGGTTTTTTTTTCATAATTTTCTTACTTCTAGTTATGGCCTTTTTTTCTGCTTAAAGAAGTTCTTTTAGCAATTCTTGTAAGGCTGGTTCACTTCAAAAAAGTTTAAAAAAACTTAAAGAAGTTAAACTTCTTTAATTTTTGTCTGAGAAACTTTCTCTCTTTCAATTCTGAAATATAACCTTGTTAGGTAGAGTACTCTTGGTTGTGGGTTTTTCATTTTTCCTTTTCCTTTTAGCACTTTAAATATATCATTCCACCCCCTTCTGGCCTGAAAAATTTTTGCCGTAAAGTTAGCTCATACGTTTATGGGCGTTCCTTTGTGGGTAGCTAGCTGCTTTTCTCTTGCTGCTTTTTAAGATTCTTTCTAACTTTCCTTTTAAAAAAAAATTTTTTTTTTAACATTTATTTATTTTTTAGACAGAGAGAGACAGAGCATGAACGGGGGAGGGTCAGAGAGAGTGGGAGACACAGAATCTGAAACAGGCTCCAGGCTCTGAGCAGTCAGCACAGAGCCCGAGGCGGGGCTCGAACTCACATACCGCGAGATCGTGACCTGAGCCGAAGTCGGACGCTTAACGACTGAGCCACTCAGGCGCCCCTCTTTCTAACTTTTCACATTTCAATTATTACGTGACTTATGTGGACCTCTTTGGGTTCATCTTGTTTGGGGCTCTCTAAGGTTCCTGGACCCAGATGTCTGTTTTCTTCCTCAGGTAAAAAAATTTTCAGTTATTATTTCTTCAAATATGTTTTCTGCTTTTTCTCTCTTCTCCTTCTAGGATCCCTCTAATGCAAATGTTGCTAAGCCTGATGTTGTCTAAGAGGTCCCTTAAACTATTCTCATATTAAAAATTTTCACTCTGCTGTTCAGCTTGGATAATTTCCACTACTCTGCTTTCTAGATCATTGATCCATTCTTTTGCATCCTCTAACTGCCGTTGATTCCCTCTAGTGTATTTTTTCATTTCAATTATTGTTCTTCAGTCCTGATTGGTTCCCTTTAACATTTTCTCTTTGTTGAAGTTTTCACTGTGTTCATTCATTCTTCTCTATAGTTCTAGTGAGCATCTTTATGACCATTATTTGCACTCCCTATTAGCTAGACTGCTTATCTCCATTATGTAAAGTTCTTTTTCTGAGGTTGTTTTCTGTCTTGTTCTTTTATTTGAAACACATTCCTGTCTCCTCATTTTGTCTGACTCTTCTTGTTTCTATGTATTGTCTGACTCTCCTTGTTTCTATGTTTTAGGTAAATCAGCTACATCTCCTGGTCATGAAGGAGTGGCCTTATGTAGAAGGCATCCTGTGGGGCCCAGAAACACAGTCTTCCCTGGTCACTAGAACCAGATCTCCAGGGGTGACTGTGTGTGGCCTGCATGTTCCCTCCCTTTGTGGCTAGGCCACAACTTCTGTGAGGAGGGCTGTCCCCAACTCCCCCGGGTAGGAGTAGTTTTTGAGGGTGCAGGTCCTGGCTGAGGCTGCCCACTATGTATGATGGGATGGGAACGGCTTTGGAGGCAAGTGTCATTCCTAGACTAGGGTGCCTACTGGATGTGGCAGGGTGGGAGCTACTCTGGAGGGGGCCTGCTGGGGAAAGTCTGCAAGGGTTAATGCTAGAATGGGGCAAATGGTGCTAAGAAGGAAGATGCAGAGTGTCAGAACTGGCACCCACCCACATTTGGGCCAGCTAGGCAGGAGGGCAAGAAAATGTAGCCTGCCACTGCTTCCATTCCAGGAGAAATTTCCTACTTTCTTAGTGGTCCAACATCATGTCTCTTGGGCAAAGGAGAAATGAAGTTAAATGGACTTTCTTTTCTTACTCTCCATCAGTTGTTTATAATCGTGCCATATTTCAGTTTGTTTCAAGCTTAAAACATGACTGTCTTATATAGTTTTTTTCAGTTTTCTTGGGAGTTTTGAATTGCTTTTCTTTAACTTGTTCATACAGAATGCTGTGCTGTCAGCATACCCTCTAGTTTCTGTTCTCAAATATAATAGTACTGCATGGAGTAGCTCCTCCCCTCCCTATTCCCCTTTATTGAGAACTTCCCAGAGAAACCCCATCACCTTTTCTATTCTGGACTGGCTGCTCTTCAGTTGCCATCTAAGGTCTTCCCTTCACTGCTTCTTTGGATTGAATCCACTGTTTCGTGGATCATATATTCCTCTTTCTTGGTTTACTTAATTTGACATAGTATATATATTCAAGTAACTCTAAGAAGACAGCAGACAAACTTTCTGCTGTTTTTTTTTTTTCCATGTTTGTTTATTTTCGAGAGAGAGATCTGCGCTGTCAATGCAGAGCCTGATGTGGGGCTCAAACTCATGAAACTTGAGACCATGACCTGAGCCAAAGTCAGACACTTAACCACTTAACCAACTAAGCCACCCTTTCTGAAATTTTAAATGTCTTTATTCTAAACCTCATATCTGACTGATAGCTTGGCAGATATTGGAAATCTGATTTCAAATCCATTTCCCTAGAGTTGCCAAGGAGAATCTAACAGCACCTCAATTTTTGTTCCTGTTAAAGGAACCTCGTTTTTCTCTCTGAAAGGTTTTAGTATCTTGTTTTCATCAGTTTTTCTAAAATTTCAAGATGATATGTTTATGTCTGTTTCTTTTTTTTTATTCATTGTACTTGGCTTTTTTCAAGCAAAAGGCTTGTATTCTATATAATTTCTTTAATTCTGTGGGCAAGAATGGAGGGAGCAAGAGAAGCTGGGGTGGGAGTGTCAATTTCTATTTTTGATTAGATGCTAGTTACACAAGCATGTTGTGTTTCTCCCAAAGAGGGAAACAGGGATCCCAAGGAATCCTACTGGGTTCCAGCTCTTTGGACTCATCACCCCAGTCTCTCCAATTCTCTCCATTCTGTATTATTTCTTTTAATTTTTTTTTAATGTTTATTTATTTTTGAGAGAGAAGGAACACGAGTGGAGGAGAGGCAGAGAGAGAGAGAGGGAGACAGAGAATCTGAAATAGGCTCCAGGCTCTGAGCTGTTAGCACAGAGCCCAACACGGGGCTCAAACTCAGGAACGGCGAGATCATGACCTGAGCCGAAGTCGGATGCCCAAACGGCTGAGCCATCCAGGTGCCCCTCCATTCTATATTATTTCTGTGATGAGTTCCTTCTCTCCATTTTGTCCTTTTTTCTTCTCCAGACTCCAGTTAGTTGTTGAAATTCTTGTCTTTATGTCGCGTCCCTCCGTCTCCCCTGCCCCCCCCCCCCGCCCCCTTGCGAGATATCCTAAACTTTAGCTTCTAGGCCTTATGATGAAATTTTAAATTTTGGTACATTTTAAAATTCTAACAGCTCTTTCCAGTGGTTAGCATTCTGTTTTCATAATATTCTATTCTTATTTTAGATAATCTCTCTGAATATAGTAATTGTTTAAAAAGACTTTATTTTTTAGAACAGTTTTAAAGAAAAATCTGGAAGACAGTATGAGAGTTCCCATATATGTTGCATTACATTAGCATTTATTATAATAAGCAATTATAATAATGTTGATATTATATTACTATTATGAGAGACCCTACTTTATTCACATTTAGTTTTTGTCTAATATGTTTTTTCTGTCCCAGGATCCTACCCAGGATCTCCTATTACACTTAGTTGTCATATCTCCTTAGGCTCCTTTGGCTGTGGCAATTTTACAAATTTTCCTTGTTTTTGATGACCTTGACAGAGGAGTGCTGGCCAGGTACTATCTAGAATACTTGTCTATTGGAATTTGTCTTAGCATGCTTTCTTGTTTGTTATTTTGTTTATGCTTGTGAATAAAATGCCAGGCTGCACTTTACTTTTGGGAACCAAATAGAATCAACTGGTCCACTGTTCTATATACCACCCTTCAATGAATCCCCATTTCTAATAGTTCCCGTCAGATCTGCCAACCCTGAGTTTATAGCTACTTTGGGATCCTGCTGAGAGAATAAAGGAGAGCAGCTCACTTCTCCACTGCAGCCCATACATAGCCCCTCATTCTGGGCTGTGGTTTCCGTAGCTTGCTTCTGCCGCCTTTTTTTTTTTTTTTTTTTAATGTTTTTATTTATATTTGAGAGAGACACACACACAACACAAGCAGGGGAGAGGCAAAGAGAGAGGGAGACACAGAATCTGAAACAGGCTCCAGGCTCAAGCTGTCAGCACAGAGCCTGACATGGGGCTCAAACTCACGAACCGTGAGATCATGACCCGAGCCAAAGTCAGACACTTAACCGACTGGTGCCCCTTCTGCCTTCTACCTTAAGAAATATGGAAACCTCGGGGCGCCTGGGTGGCTCAGTCGGTTGAGCGCCCGATCGGCTCAGGTCACGATCTCGTGGTCCGTGAGTTCGAGCCCCGCATCGGGCCCCTGTGCTGACAGCTCAGAGCCCGGAGCCTGTTTCAGATTCTGTGTCTCCCTCTCTCTGACCCTCCCCCATTCATGCTCTGTCTCTGTCTCAAAAATAAATAAAAACGTTAAAAAAAAAATTTAAAAAAAAAAAAAGAAATATGGAAACCTCTTGACAGTAATTTTTTTCTCCTGCATTCTTCTTTACTATTCCATTTATTTTCATATGTTTATTCTTTTAAACTCCTAGACTTTAACTTCAGAGAAGTTTGGGACAGAATGGAAGGAGAATGTATCTATTCAGTCTGTCATCTTTACCTGAAGATTCCACAAGTCCATTTGTTAAAGAAAAATAAAATCTCTCCTAATAAGCAAAGGAAGTATAAATGTCCACTAATGCATAATTACAGTTTTATTATTATTTGTAATTCTCTTGATATGGATTTAATTTAAACTCCTGGCAGAGGTTTTATTAAAACTTCTGGTAAAACTCAGGATAGGGTCCCCACAGGAAAAAGACTTCACCCATGTGAATCTTTCATGAAGGGACTACGTGTAAAGTCATGGGCAGGTTAAGGGAACACACAAGGGAACGGTGAGGCACCAGGAACAAGCAACAGAAGGATACCCTTACAATCCCTACAGCCAGAGGGACAAGGCAAGGAAAAGAGTTATAGGAGCGAGGTAGGCAATAGAACTGTGGAGAAGAGGCCACTCAGCAAAAGCTGTAGCATATAGATATGGTTGCTGTGCTGAAACAAAGTGGGGAAGAAATGCCCATTCCTGGCAGTAGGATCCACTGACCAGACCCAACCATAAGCTAGTCAGGGAAGAGGACACAAAATATGTAGTTTGTAGGAGTCAGAGCAGGGTCAAGAATGGATCAAGAGGTGGATAGAGAACTGTTATTAAAACCTAATGTTTTTTACTGGCACACAGACACTCAGATTAATGGAACAGAATAGAGAACCCAAAAATGGACCCACAAACGTATGGCCAACTAATCTTTGACAAAGCAGGAAAGAATATCCAATGGAATAAAGACAGTCTCTTCAGCAAGTGGTGCTGGGAAAACTGGATAGCAACATGCAGAAGAACCTGGACCGCTTTCTTACACCAGACACAAAAACAAACTCAAAATGGATGAAAGACCTAAATGTTAAGACAGAAAGCCATCAAAATCCTAGAGGAGAAAGCAGGCAAAAACTTCTTTGATCTTGGCTGCAGCAACTTCTTACTCAACACGTCTCCAGAGGCAAGGGAAACAAAAGCAAAAATGAACTACTGGGACCCCATCAAAATAAAAACCTTCTGCATAGCAAAGGAAACAATCAGCAAAACTAAAAGGCAACTGATGGAATGGGAGAAGATATTTGCAAACGACATATCAGATAAAGGTTTAGTATCCAAAATCTATAAAGAACTCATCAGTGTCAACACCCAAAAAAACAAATAATCCAGTGAAGAAATGGGCAAAAGACATGAATAGACACTTCTCCAAGGAAGACATCCAGATGGCCAACCGACACATGAAAAAATGCTCAACATCACTCATCATCAGGGAAATACAAATCAAAACCACAATGAGATACCACCTCACACCTGTCAGAATGGCTAACATTAACAACTCAGGCAACAACAGATTTTGGCGAGGATGCGGAGAAAGAGGATCTCTTTTGCATTGTTGGTGGGAATGCAAGCTGGTGCAGCCACTCTGGAAAACAGTATGGAGGTTCCTCAAAAAATTAAAAATAGAACTACCCTACTAGCCAGCAATTGCACTACTAGGCATTTATCCAAGGGATACAGGTATGCTGTTTTGAAGGGGCACAAGCACCCCAATGTTTATAGCAGCACTATCAACAACAAAGTATGGAGAGAGCCCAAATGTCCATCAATGGATGAATGAATAAAGAAGATGTGGTATATATATACAGTGGAGGATTACTCGGAAATCAAAAAGAATGAAATCTTGCCATGTGCAACTACGTGGATGGAACTCGAGGGTACTATGCTAAGTGAAATTAGTCCATCAGAGAAAGACAAATATCATATGATTTCACTCGTGTGAGGACTTTAAGACATAGAACAGATGAACATAAGGGAAGGGAAGCGAAAATAATATTAAAACAGGGAGGGAGACAAAACATAAGAGACTCTTAAATATGGAGAGCAAACTGAGGGTTATGGAAGGGGTTGTGGGAGGGGGGATGGGGTAAATGGGTAAGGGGCATTAAGGAATCTACTCTTGAAATCATTGTTGCACATATGCTAACTAATTTGGATGTAAATTTAAAAAATTAAAAAAAACTTAATGTTTTTGAACAGACATTTATCTAAAGAGACATATAGATGGCTAACAGACACATGAAAAGATGTTCAACATCATCAATCGTCAGGGAAATACAAATGAAAACCACAGTGAGATATTACCTCACACCTGTAAGAACAGTTAAAATCAAAAAAATAAATAAGAAGTGTTGGTGAGGATGTAGAGAAAAGGGAACCCTCATGTGTACTGTTGGTGGGAACGCAACTTTGTGCAGCCACTATGGAAAACAGTATGGAGGTTCTTCAAAAAATTAAAAATAGAATTACCATATGATCTAGTAATTCTACTATTGGGTATTTACCCAAAGAATATGAAAACACTAATATGAAAAGATACATGCATCCCTATGCTTATTGCTGCATTATTTACAATAGCCAAACTATGGAAGCAACTCAAGTGACCCCTGACTGATGAATGGATAAAGAACAGGTGGTATATATTTATATGTATGTGTGTGTACACACACACACACACACACACACACACACACACACACACGATGAAATATTATGCAGCCATAAAAAAGAATTGAAACCTTGCCATTTGCAACATGAATGGACCTAGAGGGTATAATGCTAAGTGAAATAAGTCAATCACAGAAAGACAAACATTATACAATTTCATTCATATGTGAAACATGATTGTTGGGTGCACTTTTGATCTGTATGTTTTTTGTGTATATATTATATTTCAACAAAAAATTTACCAAAAAATGATGGCAGCCATGAATACAACTGAAAAAACAAAACAAAACAAACTATGTTAATGTATTTTTCTGTCCTTCTTTAGGCATCCTCATGAACAGGTCAACAAAGATTTACTGGAACAACTAAAACAATGATAAGCATTCAACAGACATGAAAAGACAGACCTTAGCTTCAAGGAATTTGCAATCTGCTTAGGAAAGCCAAATATTTAGACATGAAATTAAGAATATTAATAAGCAACGTATCAGGCTATGAAGAATGCTATAGTAAAAAAAGATCCAATATTGGCATGTAACTGATTCTTATTGGAAGGCCTAGATGTAAATACTCCTCAAGTGGGCCCTTTCTGTTGGGCATAGGTCAATTAGGCCAAGTAGGCCAAATGTCTGGTTTCAGAAGGTGTTTCAATGTTTCCTGTGGTTAGACAAGGGGGAGGGTGAGTGGCACCCCTTTCTCTGCTTCAGTGGGAGTTGCCCTGTTTTATCTGTTTTATTAAAACTATGGGTTCTGTGTTAATTTTCATTTAACAAGAGGATTTTATTGCTAAAATGAGCTTGAAAGCCACTCTTCTACAAATCTGACTTCTAGATTTGTATATCTCAATTGACATATCTTACAGCTGAAAAATATTTAAAACCTCTGAAAACTCTAAAAATAAAATCCATTTTTAGAAGGAAATGAAAATTACCTGAAGTAAAGGGATAAAATCCTCCTGTTCTAGAGAGTTGCAGCTGGGTTTTGCCAGGAGACAGATAAACTTAGAGGCATCATCATGATGGTTATTCAGCAACCTACAAAAGAGACAACTGCTTAGGAAGTCTGGCTACTGTGAACAATGTCTACAATATCAACAGTTGCTAATTTCAGCCTGAACTGAAGGCCATTTAGATCTAGAATCAAGTTCTCTCTTTTCAAAGATTAAGAAAGGGAATTTTTCTACGTTCTTTTAAGTTTTTAAAGTTTATTTATTTATTTATTTACTTACTTATTTGAGAGAGAATGAGAGAGAGAGAGCAAGCAGAAGGGAGGGCCAGAGAGAGAGGGAGAGAGAGAATCCCAAGCAGGCTCTGTACTGTTAGCACAGAGCCCAATGCTGGGCTTGAACTCATGAACTGTGAGATCATGATCTGAGCCAAAATCAAAAAGTCAGATGCTTAACCAACTAAGCCACCCAGGAGCCCCTCCATGCTCTTGATTTTGTCAAAGGGACACCTCAAGAAAAGCTCAATAACAAAATGGCATATTATTTTTGTAAAATGTTTCTGGGGCTAAGACCACAGGATCAACTAAACTAATTGCAGGGGAGGGAAAATGTCCATTCAGGGTTGGCACAGGACATCCAGGCCCAGAACTCTAGAGCTACCTGCCAGCCAGGAGAGAATATATCAGTTGGACTACTATGCACCACATAAGACAAAGACTTCTGTTTGCCCAGTTTGGCAGACATATTCAGGGCCCACCTGATAGAGGGTTTCTGAAATTAGACTTTGAAGGGCCAATAAAAAAAGAAAAAAAAAATGAATGAATGCCCTTTTAAGTCTTTAAGCTCTATGAATTCCTCATGCCCAACTAATACTGGACATTTCCACTTAGTAACTATACTCTGACAACAAAGTTAAAGTATCAAAAAACAAATTTTATATCTTCCCGTCAAAGCCAGTCCTTTTCCTGGACATCTATTTTTGTTAAAGGTAGAAATATCCAAATTATCTGGGCTTGAAATTTGAAGTCATTTTAAACTTACTTCTTTTCCTTATTTTATGCACATCCCATTAGTCTCCACATTTTCTTGTTTTTCTTCATTACATTTAGTGAATGCTAACTGTGTGCCACTTGTGTCTAGCCTTGAAGATACTTTGGATTCAGAGAAAATAAGACACAGTTCTGTGCTCTGTAAACAGTTTATAGTCTAGTGAGAGTGCTACACCATTAAGATTATACTGACATACTCAGGTTATACTCTGTCATGCGACAGAAGTAATAAGCATGGGTGTCATGGGAGGACACAAGAGGGCCAGTGAGATTCCCTAGAACTGGTAAGTAGGAAAGAAGGATGCTGTGGGTCAGGAGGGCTGCAAGTACAAATGCCTGGTGTGAGAGTGTGTGGAATATTTTGGCAGCTACAAACACTGGGGTGGTAAGAAAAGTGGACATGAGCATATAGGATTGGCCTTTTTATGTTAGATCAGGAAGACTTGGCTTTGGCCTACTCCATGGAAGAATTTTAACTTGGACAGTGACAAGATCAGATGTGCTTTTCAAAAATATCAAGCAAAAATCCAACTATGGGCCTGAGCATGGATAGTAGCAGTGGGAGATGAAGACAAAGGGGAAAATCTGGTTGTAATGAAAAGGACAGGGTAGTTGATTGGTGTGGAGGGATGAAAGGAAGGGGAAGTCCATAACGACTCCTAGGTTTCCAGCTTGGATCCCTAAGTGCTTGGAATACAGGATGGGAATACAGGAGTCCTTAGGAATATTTCCTCAAAATGTTTTATACAACCATTCCCTCTTTTCTAATGCCAGTGTACTTTTGAGCTCAATAAGGGTCTTATTACTTCATGCTGAGACCAACAGAAGGAAAAGGGTCAAAACAGATTTCAGTGTTCATCCAACCTTAAAACACAGGCAATTCATTCCGAAACATTCTTTGATTATATAATCCTCTTTTTCAAAAATGTTCAGTAGCTCTCTACCACTTATACGAATAGTCTAACTGCCTCAGTTCAGCATTTAAGGCTCTCTGTAACTAGATGGGAGCCTGCCTACCTATCTACCTTACTACTTTGCTAAATGAAACTTCCACTCCAGACAGCTGGCCTGGTCCATTATTCTCTAAGTGTGCCATGTGCATTCTTGCCTCTTTGCCATTTCTCATATGATTCTACTCTCCTAGAATACCATCCCTCTTGACTTTGCTATTGGAATGCTGGCTATTCTTTAAGGTTCAGCTAATAATGCAAGTCTTTCAAAAAGCCTTCTCTCATAACTAAATTCTTTACTGATCTTTGTACTGTTTAATTTATTGTATTATATTTACCATTGTACTATTAGTTTGTTTTTATTTCACTGGCACTTAAAGGGCAGACACAGTTATAGACAGGTCTTTTTTCTTCCTTAGCAGCCAGCACAGTGACTTTCACACAGAAGATTCTCAAAAAATGTTTGTGATCTAATGGATGTATACTTAAAAACTGACTTCATTTGTGATTATTAAAGTTATAGTATAATTTGTATATGAATTCTCCTTATCATTCTTTAGCATTCTCAAGGCCTCTACAGTTAAACATGTATACATTTCAGAAAAAGATTAGTATGTAATAAATGCTGATGGGAACCACCTCCTAGGATTAGAAAATGGTTGGGATGATCACAATAAAAAGGTGGTGAGATCTTTGTAAAGGAGCACTTTTATAAAGAAAGGATAGCACAGATGAGAGATACTCTGAGAGGAAAAAGGCAAATCAAGAATGGCTTTTTCTGACCAGAAGCATGAAATAGAAAGAAAAGGTGAATTATGATTTCCAGCTGATGATAGTGGCCGGTAAACTCTATATGGAAGAGAAAAGGAGATAAATAAAAGTTGTGAAAGCTGGAGAAAGAAGGTAAACATAGCTATTTTAAACTGGTATCTTTCAGAGCTCTTAAAACAAAATACTGTTAAGAGACAAATCATACAGTGACATTCAAAGGTAAGTGAAAATAAAGCATAATGAAGCTGGATCAATATTACTTGACTGACTGAGAGGATCTCTGCCACAAAGCAGGTAATCCAGGAACTCAAAAAAGCCATGGAGCAATGTCTTTCCCCTAAAAATGTCCTGACTGTAATAAAATAGATATCAAGTATAGATATGAAATGGGCAATAAGGCAGGGAAAGGAGGGAGGGCAGAGGCAGGGGAACAAGAGCCCATTAAGGTGTTCATCCTCAAAACATTAGGAGGAGGGCTAGGAAGCCTCCATCCCATGAGTACTGGGATAGCAGGGAAATTATTTCTTGTTATTCTGTGACTTTTACATGTGACTTCACTTTTCAAGAATATAAAGAGCCTATTATGGGAGCAAGTCAGCTTGTGTATGCATATGCCAATATGTTTAAATTCTATGTCATTATTTGCCCGTAATTTTTTTGTAGTTGAAAGTTTTAATGTACTATACTTAAGCCCAAGTCACCTTATGCAAAGGGTAAAATTGGTAAAAAAAAAAAAAAAAAAAAAAAAAAAAAAAAAAAAATTGCAAAAATAAACACACATCTTCAAGATCAGTATGATAACTCAAACCATCATGCTCAGCTGCTTAGTCTCCCCAAATAGCCATATCTGGGTCTCCCTTAAAGCACCTCTGCTTTTAAAAGGCATTTTATTACTATTTTTAATTATTTTATTTTATTCTATTCTATTTTGAGAGAGTGCATGAGCAGGGGAAAAGGGCAGAGAGAGAGAGAGAATCTTAAGCAGGCTCCAAGGTCAGCACAGAGGGTAACCCAGGCCTGGATCCCACAACCCTGGGGTCATGACCTGAGCAAAAATCAAGAGTTGGATACTCAACCAACGGAGCCACCGAGGCATCCCTTAAAAGGCATTTTAAAAGCCAAGATACAGACTCTTAACAACAGAGAACAAACTGATGGTTACCAGGGGTGACAGTGGTAGAGGGATGAGTGAAATAGGTGATGGGGGTTTAAAGAGGGCACTTTTTGTGATAAGCCCATGCTGAATGGTAGTGTTGTACACCTGAAACTACTATCACACTGTATGTTAACGAACTGGAATTTAAATAAAAACATACAAACATAAAATAAAATAAAATAAAATAAATAAAATAAAATAAAATAAAAGGGCATTTTAAGAACGCAGAAAGGAGCTCCCACTAGAGGGCGCTCCAACCATTTTAGTGTGGGTCATAAAATAAGACTAATATACAGACATACACTTAATCTAGTCACAGAAATGTTTTTTCAAATGAAAAAAGACAGGGACAGTTAGTCATGCTGTATGACTTCATAAACAGTTTCCTGTAGTTACCTAAAATGAAGACTTGTGCTTTGTGTCTTTTTTCCCCTTTGCCTTTTGTAAAAATATCCTTTCCCTAGAGATAAAATTAAAATGATCCATCTCAATAAAAGAACACAGCTAGGGCGTCTGGGTGGCTCAGTAGGTAAGCCTATGACTTCAGCTCAGGTCATGACCTCACGGTTTGTGAGTTTGAGCCCTGCATCGGGCTCTGCACTGACAGCTCAGAACCTGGAGCCTGCTTCAGATTCTGTGTTTCCCTCTCTCTCTGCTCCTCCCCAACTCACACTCTCTCAAAAATGAATAAATATTAAAAAAAAAAAAAAAAAGGACACAGCTGCTGTAGCTGCTGCTGCTGCTGCTCTACCTACCAACATAAATGTCCACCTTTTCAGTGACACACAGTCTTAAGACAAAAAACCTGGCTGTTATTAAGATTATGTGGTTAACTACAGGTAACTCAAGTTGGTTAACAGTTTTCCTTTGCTATAGTCACCCTTTGGCTCACAAATGTAGGGTTCTAGAATATTCAGAATGACCTAAAATAATTACTTCTTTCTGGCTCTAATCTCTTCTGTAATAGACTACTTCCTTTTTTTTCAATCTCTCAGCTTATTCAAAGTTTTTTTCTGAAACAATTATAACTCACTTCTTGTCGCTTTCACAGATTGTTAGATGACCAACAATGCTGATCTCAATGGCTAAAGGTACCTCTGACAAGAGTTGTGCAGCATCTATATTCTTTCTACCCTTGGTTCATACTCTATCCAGCTAAGGCTTTTTCAGGGCCTGATATTTACCAGGGTGAAAGAAGTTAGCTGAACAAAAGTTAGAACATGTATACATTTCAAGTTCTTTAATTCTGCTACTGTTACATGCTGATTTAAAATAACAATAATAATTAGGACATGATTGGACCACCCAGCTAAAGTCTTGGCTTTACTGGTGGGAAAAGGAGAGGGAATCCAAGCTGACTTCTCTACTGTTCAGGCCCTAGGCTCTATTTCCTTCCTGTAGGTTCTAGGCTGCCAGAAATACTGATGATAAATACCCTAAGGGGAAATGCCAATTCTTTTGCTGGTTCACTCCTGTTAATTAGCACTTTTATGCTATTTCTAGCCTCTAATGAATTCCCTGACTTTTATGACTACTTATCAACACATGTAAAAAAAAAAAAAAAAAAGGTATTTCTTAGATTTTATCCAGCAGTTTTCTATTTGCTACAGGAGACGTGGAATGGTGATCATGGCACTGACTTTGAAGTGTCAGCTAGATAGTGTATGAGGAATGATTCTCCTAGGGCCCTTTTAGTTCTTGGTATTCAGACAACTTAGAACTATTCCCTGTAACAAAATGACTAAAATTCACCTGGACAACATGAAGCATTTTAACAGTTAGCATTGGTATGGTTCTTTAACAAAAAGTTCATTAACTGATAGGAGTTCTATATACTCTTATAGCTGTTGTTCTAATGTAATGCAGAAAGAACTTGGTGAACTCAACTTGCTGCTAGATTTTTAAAAATAAGAATACACTTATCAATCACCTACTATTCTCAAGCATTATACTGCTAAGGGCTTTTTAGGTGGCATGAAGGGATCTGTGTGCTGAATTCTGCTATTATATGTTGATTTTAAGTAATAATAATGATGACGACAATGAGGATAACAGGTGAATGGCATTTCCCAATAGTTTACCAGGAAGGGTATCTAGCCCAAAAAATGTGAGCAGAACACATGTAAACAAGGCTATAAACATATGTAAAGAAGTCCGGTCAGTTAAGAGGTAGAAGGGGCAAGCTGTGACATTCTCTTAAAATGTATAAATATATCAAGAAATAACTTATAAAGAAGAAGGAAGAAAAAAAAAAAGAAGGTTAAAATGAAAGAAAACTTGTCAGAGGTGAAACAGGTGATGGGGATTAAGAGTACACTTATGACGATCCGTGACATCATAGACCTGAGCTGAAATCAGGAGTTGGACACTTAACCGATTGAGCCAACCAGGCGCCCCCGGAAGCTGTATTTTTGACATGACACATATGGTCTGCTCCCCTTAAAGGAGAGTCTACTTTTTTTTTAAAGCTTAATTTTGAGAGAGAGAGAGTGAGCAAGCGCACACACGGGAGTGGGGAAGGGGCAGAGAGAGAGAAAGACAGAGTGAGTTCCAAGCGGGAACTGCACTGTCAGCATAGAGCCTGACATGGGGCTTGAACTCATGAACTGTGAGATCATGACCTGAGCTGCAATCAAGTCAAGCACTTAACCTACTGAGTCACCCAGGTGCCCTGAGGAGACTCTACTTTTATGCCACTGCTACCAGAGTCAAATTCTAAGACCCAAATTTAACAAGTAAAACTAAGAAACTATCAAAGAGTTACTAAAAAGGTATCTTTGAAGATCTCTTTCACTGATTAGAGACATGTAGATAAAGATTATGGAAAAAATTTGTGTGGTTATAAATAAGTGTGAATCACTGAATTTTACTTGTTGAAATAAAGGGTAAAGAAAAATTAATGAATGTGTAAAATAAGTGACCTTTAAAAAGCACCTTGTGAGAACCAGACAATTCTTTGCCTAGCCCTGGAGTGACTGGTCATATACTTACTTTCTCCACACGGCAATGAATGACTGTGCGGACACAAATCCTGTCCTCTCTCCCCCTGCAGCCCGGAACATGGGGGCTTTCCAATAAAGAGGACAGCCACAGAGCTGCAAATAAAACACAAATACAGTGTAAGCCAAGGGGTGTTGAAATGATGACACAGCCAAACAATGGGCCTTTGTGGCTTTTAGCCTTTGTGTCACAGGTGCTTGAGGGAGCCAAACTGGGGCAGAAGCAAATACATCAGCTATGGTAGATTCAGAAAGAGACAGAGGGGAAACAAGAAGATTCCATGTTTAATGAAGGAAATGGAAATCCATCTGACCTTTTCTCCAAGATCATCTACAGTGATATGTCTTTCCCTTTCCTGATAAAGTAACCAGTCTCCCTTCCTACCATTCTCACATCATATATTTTCTACCTTCGAAAAAGAAAAATGACTGAATGTCATGGTTGTATATGTCCTACAGCCAGCCACATTTAATACTTGGTCACTGGTATTAATATACTCTCCCACACATCTCCCTCTCTTCTTTGCCTATTATGTTATTAAGCCCCAGGGTCAGGAAGAACTGGAAAAGTCTAGATTGCTCAAGAAAATAGCCATCTAATTAAAAAAAAATTTTTTTTTAAATATTTACTTATTTTTGAGATAGAGATAGAGAGAGAGACAGCATGAGGGGGTGAGGGGCAGAGAGAGAGGGAGATACATTATCTGAAGGAGGCTCCAGGGTCCGAACTTTCAGCACAGAGCCTGATGTGGGGCTCGAACTCATGAACCACAAGATCATGACCTGAGCCTAAGTCAGAGGCTTAACCAACTGAGCCACAAAGGCACCAACTCCCCCCCACTCCGTGCCGCCACCCAATTTTTTTTTTTTAGTGTTTATTTATTTTTGAGAGAGAGACAGAACATGAGCAGGGGAGGGGTAGAGAGAGAAAGAGAAAGAGAAAGAGAAAGAGAGAGAGAGAGAGAGAGAGAGAGAGAAAATCCAAAGCAGACAGGCATCTATTTTAAATGGTTATAATTCAGGTAAAAGATTAAAGATAAAAACTAAACACTATCATTTATTTATTTATATATTAGAAGCAACCACAAATGACTACATATAATAGAAGCCTTAGGAGGTGCTGGGAATGAATATGAAACTGTAATACTCTAAAAGGTGCTGATTTTGTTTCTTCAATAAAAAGCTATTTCTTTCAATTAATTATACTCTTACAAGAAAGACTTCTTACCAAATTTACCTACTTTTTTCCTAGAGGGAAAATTCTTTCAAGTAATAATATCTAAATAATAGCAGAGAAATAGTCTCTGAATGTTCTCAATTTTGTATATGCACATAAAACATACTCCCAAATTTGGACCCCTTCAAAGAGGTGTATCTTGTAATTAAAGACAGTCTTATTATTCATATTAGACACAGAATCTGTTGAGCTTTCATCATTCTAAAAATGGAAGCTTTTCCTTTGGAGGCTCACTAGATGTGAATCCATACTGGATTCTAGAGAAGCTGTTCCTGGTGTGAAGTCTCAGTGCATGTGGAATCACCACAGAAGCCTGAAGAGTATCTCGTCTGAGATAATGACTCTGAGTTATGATGACAGAACACCCAAGGTTGCTGGATTCATGTCGGAGATGAGGATATGGAAGGTGAAATTCAAGCCATGGGAGGTAAGTACAGGGCAGAATTAAGAGGCTGCTCCTGCCTGGGCCACTAAAGCAAGCATGTTCTGCAAACAGGGTAGACCTTAAGATTTCTTAAGTCCAAAGGTCAAATACCACCAATGAGGTCGGGAATGAGGGAAAGGTGTTGCTTAGCAACCAAATGGATTTTGCTTATTGTGTAAATTATGATTGCCAAAGTACAAAGCTCACAATTAATATCCTTTGGGTGGTAAACTGTCAAATCCACTTTCCAATTCTCCCTTTCATGCAGAATGGTAGTTTACCAAGAAAATGTTCTTAGATATGACAGGCTACTGGCAACTGCTAGGAAAGCTTAAAAGAATAGTCTGTATTATAGAGGCAAGAGTGCAGAGCCCCAAACGGAGAAAGTACATAGAGGGAGAGATTGGAACTGGCTTGCCAAAGTGCTTGAAACTCCCACCATTATAGTCACTCACGGATTTTTTAGAATTGGAAGGGCTCAGGAATCTTCTAGCTCAACTTCAGGAAGTGGTTACCATTCTTAGCTGAAACACTACCTGGGGCTGTGTGCTGACTACATCCTGTGGGGCTACTTCCACTATTAAACAACTTTCTTTCGCTTGAATTATACTCTTTTCTCTAGAAGACTTCTGTTAAAATGCATACATGTCAGCTCCTAAGGAGTAGTAAGTGACAGAGAGACCAACACATAAATTTCTATGTCAAAGGCAAAATCAAAGGCAAAATTCTAAGAGATAATGTATAGAATGGATATGTTTTAAAATAGATTGGTAAGGGCTGGCCTATTTTTCTCATAGTGGGGTACCCTAAGTAGCCATGTATTAGGCAGCAGGAGAGTATTAGTCCTTGGAGAAAATGACAAAGGAAAAAAATGCAATGCAGATGTTACACTTTGGTTACTTAAAAAAATGTATGGCCGGCTGCACCTGCTCAAAAATCAAAGAATTAAGATAAAGGGAGCCAGGAGATCAATAAGAAGCCCAAAAAAGTAAATGATATTAATCCGAGGGCAGCAGAACAGAGACTTTAACAGAGGAGAGAACAAGTCAGTGTCAAGACTTTTTGCAAAGGAAAAGAATGGATGACAAGTGGGGATATGGAGAGATACAGAAAATGGGGTTAGGAAACTCAGATTTAGGGGAGGTACCAAGAGTCAGTCTATGGTAATCAAAGTTGCTGGAGCAAGGAAAACTGAACATCTATAATTTGATCGAAGAATGGCCCAACAACATAAAGAATTGAAAGCAAGTTGTTTAATGAGTCAAACAGGAAGAGATGATTACCTAACACATGTGGAATGTTCTTTAACATTTTAAAATGTTATTTCATTCGATCATCACATGATCCCCACAAAGAAGAGGGCAGGTATTTTCAGCCCATACTGGAGACGAAGAAATAATGATACAGAGAAGTTGGCTTACAGGACACAGGCATGACAGGTCAAGGCAGTGCTCCCTCAGCCAGAAAAGAGGAGCTGACAGTGTATGGTTCAGAAGACAGCCTCACTCTTCTTCCTCAACCTCCTGCTAGAGGCCAAAACTCAATGGCGAGTCTTCTGGCCCAGTCTCTAACAAGCACGTTTCTTACTGTTCTTCAGTGTATGTTCCTACACTGCTTTTCTCTTAGATTCATTCTCTAGATTAATTTCTTCTCTGTCATCACTTAGAGCTGTGGAAAAAAGTACAAACTACACACTGAGAATTTAATCAGAAATTGCGATTAACTTCTCTAAGGCTGTTTGAGGTCAAAGATGAATGAGCTAAACTTCACCAACAGATGCAGATTTCATAAACATAGTGTTTTCTTTGCACTTCAAAAAAAAAAAAAAAAAAAAAAAAAAAAAAAGACCCCAGTCCCTACAGCTACACTGAAGTGGCACTAAGAGTGGATTGCAAACTCAAGCTGGCCTTCCAAAGAGCTTTATAGACTACAAGAATTCAGAGAAGTGTTCACTGATTGCTCCAACCCCCTCTTGCTTCATTGTCCCTTAAAGGCTGTCTTTCTTCTCCTTTACCTACAACCAGCTTGTCATGAGAATCCAAGCACGTGCAGCACAGGTGCTACAGGCATAGAGTCCACTGCCTAGTGTCAGAGAAGACCAATCTGCATAGTAAAAAATAACTGAAAACAGGACTGCTTCGTGCATGTTAAGAGCCACAGCCAACTAAATGCTGGATGAAATGTGGATTAGCTAAATGGAAGAAATGATTAACTAAACTTTTTAAATAAATGATTTTTAGCTATACTTGTGGTGAGCATAGCATAATGTATAGGCTTGTCAAGTCACTATGTTGTACACCTGAAACTAATATCTAACACTATGTGGCAGCTATACCTCAACAATAACAAAAATAAAAAAATAAATGATCTAAAAAATGAAGAGGCAAAATCCAATAAAATGAACTAATAGAGTAAGGCAAAACAAAACAAGACAAACCAATACACTTGTGATACCTACTGAGGTTACTATGTACCCATCTTCATTTTTATATGCAATGTTAGTTTTAACTTTTTGAAGTATGACCAATTTACCCTGATGTGTGAGCTGACAATTAAGGTCTAAGAGCAATGAACACAAATGCCTGGTACTCATGAAGGGAATGGAGGGCTACAATCAAGTATGATTCAGACAAGTTATTCAGACAGTACATGTATACTGGCTATTGTGCCACATGACAATTTGGTGTAAGCGGTACATTGTTATATGTTACTATTACCAGGGCTAAACACAATTTTTAAATTTCTCTATGTTGTCAGCTTCAACACTGGCAGTTTTTCCTGATATCACATACGGATTGATCCTCATTACCTAGAAAGAGCAAAGTCCTTCCTCTGACTCCCCAGCATGCACAGACCCCTACCCTGACTGGACTACATTCTTTCCTACACCTCTCTTGACCATCTGTGGAGTCCTTAGCTTTTCTGCTCTCTTCTCACTGAACCATGGAGCAGGGCAAGGGCTACCACAATACAGGGGTGGGAGGACCAGAGTAGGAGTGGGGAGACAAGGCAACAGAAAGGCAGAGGAGAATAGGACCCTCAGTCAGGGGTTGGGAATATTCAGAGGAAGGCTGAAGTCCTACAGGACTTGTATTCCAAACAGAACAGGCTATAGGTCTCTGTCAGTGAGGCACTAAATGCCATCTGGATTGGCTTTCCAGATGTGGTGAGCCCAGCACAGCACCAGGGAACTACTATGTCCCTTAATCTGGACAGTTTCTCCTTGTCTGCCTGCCTGAAACAGTCCACGTAACTGCCTGTTTCTCTCTCACAGTCTCCAGGTTAGAAATAACCGTTTGGCATTTATGCAGTTAACATGTTATCTCTAAACGTAGATTTCATTCAGCCTTGCTGAATTCTGTCTTTTGGATTTAGATTCATGGTTCCAGCCCATTCAGATAATTTACCATCTTGGCTCATAGAGTTGCCATCTCTCAAAGCTTTGGGTAAGAAAATGGCAGTGCCCTGAAAGAACCTGTGATTTATTTGGGTGGATACTGACTGGAAGTTTGCTAATGGTATGTTAGCATATGTTCAGGGGAGATAACATATGGTATAAACAGCACAACGCCAGGAGTTGGAGGACTTGTCTCCTGACGTGTGCTAGTTCTGTGACTTCAGGTACTCATGGGACTTTAGTTTCCTCATGTCTAAAATAAGTAGAGATAGGTGAGTTCTTATTTTTGCAATGTCAGTTTACTTTTCATTAGAAACATCTAAGGGATCAACAAGCAAGTTCTAAGATGGGGGGGTGAACAAAGGGGGAATAAAAGAATTCCTTTTCACTTCCCCTAAAACCACTCTATTTACAAATTATTTAATAGTAGTAGCAAATGTTCTGACAGCAGGTAGAGAAAAGGACATGGCATGACTGGAGTAGGGATTTGGGGACTTCTCCAAAGACATGATAGAAGTTAGGTCTTAAAAGATGGGTTATGCGGGGGTTGTCAGGAGTGGAAGCCCATTATGGAAGGGAGAAGTATGAGAGCCGAAACGCAGAGGCATGCCTGTGGGAGGGCAAGTAGGTCAGGCTCATGCAGGTAATAGTAGTTTGGGCTTTATCTTCAAGATCAGTAGTTTCCAAACTTTAAAATATTATTCCTGAAAGTAGGGGAACTGTGAAAGTGTGCATGGGGTCTTGGGACCTTCAACTTGGTCTCCTACTTGCCCACATGCAAACCTTAGTCTACTAAATCCTTCTGCCTCTTGCAGCACCACCTGAAACCACTGCTAAATCCTGAGATATGATCTGACTCTTCAATTTACATGCATGATAAAAATAAAACCCAAACAAAACAAAGTACTGCTATAGATGGGAGGAATCCCTGAATACTGCTGAGCTAGGGAATGGCATGATCAAATAAAATCTGATTCTGTGCTCAGTATTAATTGTTCTAGGAGACTGGAGATGGAGGATCCAGTTACTGAAGATATTCAGTTGTCCTAGCATGAGAGGCTAAGATCTTAATTAGAAGCAGGTGGGTATACTGGAAAATATTAAAGACTTGGTTCCTAGTGGAAAATCCATTTATTTCTGAGTAGAATTAGTGTTGAGCTGGCCCAATCATTCCTTGCCTGGCTCAGGGAAGAGTTATGATTAATGGGTAAGAACGAAAAAAAGATTCATATTCAATACGAGGAAAAATTTTCTAACAAGTAAGGATATTTAATAATGAAACAGGTTGTTTGGCAAGATAGTGAGCTTCTGGTCACTGAAAGCATTCAAGCAGAGAATGAATTTATGTGTTAATGATGTCATGGGTGGAATTCCTATCTTAAATGGGAAGATGGACTAGAAGACCACTAAGATTTTTTCAAACTTATGAGTTCCATGAAATAGGACCACAGATGATATATCAGGATCAAATACATTTTTTCAACATAGGAAAAAACCTAGCCATGCTTAAAAGGAGACCAAAGAGGCACTGAAGAGAGGAAGACTGGGATTGCTAGAGAAAGAGAGATTATACATTATTTAGTAGTTATATTACCTTTGCAATTTTTCCCATTTCATAGATGTCTGCTTTCTGATCTTCAATATCCATGAAAGCAGTTTCAATTTTGCTTAGAGTCTGTTCATGGTTACTGCAGGCATCTGGGAGTCCTTCAGGAAAGTAGAACCGTGGAATGTTTATGGACAATGGTGCATTCACAACATTATTCACATGAGGAACAGGGGAGAGAGGTCGGGGACTACTTGGAAAGGTGGCTGTAGGTGGAAGTGGTGTTCCAGGTTTCTTTTCTGGTTTATTTTGAATCTGGAAGGAGAATGTGATTATGAAACACAGAAATTCTAAACAGCATATACTTCTTGAAAGTCCTCACCAGTAACAAGAAGTTGGGCATAAATACAAGCAGCCACAATTAGAGACAGTAAGAGCTCACTCTACTGTAGAGGATGACAAGTGTGCTTCTAGGGAATGCCTATCCATACTAAATAATTAATTATCTGTCAATACCTGAATTTACACGGATTTATGCTTTTAAAATCCTACAGTACATTTCCCATCAATTATGTGCCAGATATTTAAGAGTAATGTTAGTTGACACATTAAGAATCTCAAGCTGTATTCTTAGTCTGTTGGAAAAGGAAATAATAAATCCTTTTTGAAGACTATTCTTCACCTTTCTTCATATTTCTACCTCTCCTTCAACAGGCAGACAGAATAAGTTCTTTCAAAATACATAAATCTAAAATGTATTGGTCGGGGGTATCCTTTTACCTTTTTCTCTCTAGTTTGACTTTGTCTAGGTAAAATCACTGCCAGTTCATGATGCAGAGAAAAGTCTTGTGAAGAAAATTAAAGCATTTTAGTTTCGGGATATCTTCCACCAGACTGATTTACTTGCCCCTTGGGGCATGCCATTTTTTTTCCATGATACACATTACTTTCATTTTTGGTAACCTCTAAGAGGCAAGGATCATGGTCATTAATTTCATCACGGCCAAACCCCATTCATAGCTTATTACCTCACTTATAGTTTATATCATTCCTTTTTCCAAAAAGGATTTGAGGTGTTATGCCATATGGAGACATGAGAAAGGAGAGAGCATAAAAGTGAGGTAGGGGAGGGAGGAGGGCAATGAGGAGATTAAGATTATCCATGATTTAGGGGAGGGGAGGTACACTAACATTCAGGTAGAGGACTACTTTACCAATGAGGACTAAATTTAGTTCTGAGCTTCCTAACAGAAAAAGCAAAAGAGATTCCATGAAGATTTTCAGAGTTTTAAGTTCTTCTCTTAATTTTGACCAAATTATCTATCAAGGCGCATGAGCATGGCATTGTGTTATATACTACATGAAGTATGAGAGATGGACATGACTGTTGACTACCATGAACACAAAATATTACTCAAATATTCATTTTCTTTAAATTGTGCTAATGCCATTCTTAAAATTTGAATAATGATTTATCTGAAGTAGTAGATCTGAATATCATATTTCCTTTTGACATATGGGCTCATAACATGATCTTTACATTCAGGATAAAAATCTTGGCTACCCTTGAAAAGCATGAGTATTAGAGGAAGATAAACTTCATTCACACAAATATGTGATTTAATCTGCTTTTGTCATACATGGCCCGTCTCAGGTTAATATCTGACACTAATACATAGAATGGAGTCTGCTCATACATTACTACTATTGGGGACATTAAAGTCCAGTTGGTCACACCAAGACTTTACTGCAGTATCAGAATGTCACCCCTATAAAGCAAAGTCAAGGAAGAAATGGCACAGAGAGAAGTGAGGCTCATGAAATATGAAAAGCTTAACAGAAAACAGTGATGCTTAGCTTCTGTGACCTCAGGAAAGTTACTTTACCTTTTAGAATTTTAGTAATAAAGCAGATTATAACCCCTACTTCTTAGAAGTTGTTGTGAAGATTACAGGAAATTACAGGAAGTAACATAGGTAAAAGGTCCAGAACAGTGCTAGGCATAGATATGTCCTTATTTAAGAAAATGAGTCATAAGGCCAAAGCATGAGATTCTCAAAAGATTAAACATAATTTAGCATGATCCTTCAGATTCAATAATAAATAAAATAATCATTTACATTTGTAAAACACTTTAAAGTTTACAAGCCACTTCTGATTTAACAAATTGATAATCTATTCTAAGTAAACATTTCTCTCTGCTTTAATGCTAAATCTGTAAATATTATTACACAGTCCCAGGAGTCAACAACAGTAGACACTGTTCCTAAACTTCTACAAGAAGGCATATAATTCTTCAGAGGGCTTTACATTTATATATAAATAGGTCATTTATATCACTGTCATTCCCTTTCTGTTATTCTATGCTCAAAGAGGTTTATGAGACTACAAGTATACAATCATGAAAATTCTTTTTTTCTTTCCCCAAAATGTTTCCCATGGTGTGACATCCTGGGAAGTTATAACCATAGGATTAAGACCACTGGTGCCACTGTGGATGAAGCCCAATTGTTTCGTGAGCACATGCTAGTGGAGAAGGTTTAGAACAAGACCTTCTATATTAACTCTACACTTTTACTTTGACAGAAATAAGTAACAGTTGAGAACAAACCCTGGCTACCTGTCACGGTTTTTATTTAAAGGGGAAATATTCAGTTATATAAGGTACCTTCTTCTCCTTACTGTACTTCTTAACATGAAGCAATTCACTGATTGGCAAGTATTTATCAATTCATAGGTTAATCCCATATTTAATAAAATTGATGTTAATATTTAAAAGGGAAAAGAAAAAATGCATTTATTTTGTACTTTTATGTGTTATCAATTTTCTTTCCACTGAATTAAATGAAAGACACATAATTTAGTTTAATAAAACTGACCCTTTATAAATATTATAGATTAAAAGACAGTAATGCGAAAGTTGTCAGATTTACTGGCAAGTTTAGCATCTGCTCATTTTGAATTAAACTGTATCATTCAAATTTAGAAACAGCATTAATATAGAACTAGCTAGGTAAAATATCTCAATTCTACATTTCAGTTTTAGCCTATAAACATAGTATCATTTAGATATCCTTACACTACTATGTCATTGTAGCATTTCCAATATTTGACCATTTTTGACTTTTTTTTTTTTTTAAAGCAACTTCATATGGTTCACTCAATTTGAAAGTACCCTGGATCAGAATAACTATAAAACTATGGTTTCTTGTTGGATTCTGGGTGACCATCACTTATATGACCCTTGATTTGTATTGTATTCAAGGTGAGGCAAGTTGTTTGGTAAAACACCGGCCTTATGGGTATAAGCAAGTAAGCATGGGTTCCACAAAGTTGTCATCACAGGCAGAAATGACTTACTATCACAGCGTGCTGAGGGAGGACAACCCAGAAATTAATTGCCATCCTTTGCTACCCACATATATTATAGCACACCCACACAACTGTCTATATATATAACTAGTTCTTCCTTCAAAAAAAAAAAAAAAGAGATAACCAGGACTGATACTTTAAAAACAATTCATTACAGATGTAAGTATGTTAATACAAACATAGTTTATCGATTCAAAGTGCCAACAAGAAATTCTAATTTCTCAAAGAGATTTCTATTAAAATTTGTAAACTGTAAAATATTTGTTAAGGTGTATTTATTGTCTCTAAAACTAGATTCCCTCTCTACAAGAGAAAAATGTGAGTACTGTACTTCAGGTCCAGAAGGTCTATTTTTAAACCTGTTGGAATCTCTCTACAAATAGCTTTCTGCAAATAGCTGAATAGAGGACACAGATTAATTCCTTGCTCTAATATCAAGTGAGCTGTAAAATTATTTGTAAGTTAGTTCACTGGGTGGTTTTATTAGTAATAAAAATAGTTTAAAAGAAACACCTAAGTTCCAAACCTGTGTCTGCTGAAATGACTTCAGCCGCTTCTTAAACCTTGATGGGAGAACAAAATCACAGCCCCTTGCCAGGAAAGCTAACTCTCCCCTTAAATCCGGGTCCCTTCGTAGAGATGTTTCCTTGATCATCATCTTTGAAAAGTGGATGTTTACTTAGCAACTGTCCAGCACACTTCTGAAGATAGTCAGATTTAATAAGTTGTCAATCTCGTCAGGTAGAAAGGTATTTTCTTCTTATCTCCAAAAGAAATTAAGTTCAAGCATTGTGCTCTCCCAGTCTCCAGGGACCACAATCCATGCTTGTACTGACATGCAGCTGGTTCCCAAATATAGCCAGTGGCTCCCAATACCTGCTCATAATTTTCAAGTTAGAAACACGCCTGCAATGGGCTTGTTGCTCCTTGTAGATAGCTTTGTGTCAAACTGACCTGCACATGTTGAGAATACAGAGCCTTCTGGGAAAGGAAGCAAGCACCCACTACTCTAGCACCAAAGTTAGAAACATTACAGTTGGACCTAAAAATAGCAACTTCTCAGATAATGCTAACTTCTTAAACTCAGAGTATATGAGGTGTCAATCCATGTAAATCAGTTTCTCCTCAAACTATTAGAAAAAGAACATGTAAAGCTTTTTTGGTTTTGCTATTTGGTATTTTTTGAAAAAAGAACAAGCTGCACTTCAAATTTGAATCTATAATTTTAAGAATAGTTTTTTATTTCTTATTTGAAGGGAAGCAAATATCCCAAACCCTCTAGGTATATCCAGTTAAAATATGGAGAAAAACAAACTTCCATCCTGAAATGTTAATACAGAAAGATCTGTTGGTCTTATATTTTAAAATTAGATCATTTTTTCCTGGCTTGTGTGTAGAAAACTATCTTAGTTATCTAATATACCTTTTTGGAAGTGATTCTGGATCTGGGCACATTTGAAATTTATTGTCAAAGTATTGGTTAAGAAAGTGGAACAACTGAAGGGCTCCTGGCTGGCTTGGTCAGTTAAACATCTGACTCTTGATTTTGACCCAGGTCATGATCTCATGGGTTCATGACTTGAGACCTCCATTGGGCTTTGTGCTGAAAGCGAGGAGCCTGTTTGGGATTCTCATTCTCTCTCTCTCTCCTCCCCACCCGACCCCCCCCCCCCCCAACCCCGGCTCCTTCTCTCTCTCAAAATAAAGAAATATACATTAAAAAAAAAGTGGGAGCGCCTGAGTGGCTCAGTCGGTTAAGCATCCGACTTCAGCTCAGGTCATGATCTTGCTGTTCAGGGGTTCAAGCCCCACACGGGGCTTTGTGCTGACAGCTTGGAGCCTGGAGCCTGCTTCGGAATCTGTGTCTCCCTCTCCCTCTGCCCCTCCCACGCTCACACTCTGTCTCTTCCTCTCTCTCATAAACATTAAAAAAATTTTTTTAAAAAGTAGAACAATTGGATGCCATAAGAAAGCAGCTTTAGATACATGTGAGTGAAACCTAGCTACGATAAAGGTACAAAAAATGATCAAATGGCAATGACATATGTCTTGAATTTGTGAGACATTCTTTTTCAAGGACCTTTAAAGAAATCGCAAATTTTTAAAATATTCTATTATTTTATTATATACTAAATATCTGCCTTAGTCATTTACAAATAAATCTTCAAATATCCTCTTCAATATTTATTTTCAATCACATTATTCAATCAATATTTACTTTCTATTTCTAGAAAATATAAACCAAATATCACCAAATAACCCCCTAAACCAAAAATAGCTCACAGAGCTCACAACTGTCTTCTCCTGAACTTTTGTCTAATTTAGTGGGAATTAAATTCTTTGGATTTCCACTGTTTCCTACAACTTACCTTTTTTCTTGATTTCCTTTCAAGACATTCTGACAATACTCGATAATGTGTACATTGGGCTTAAAAGTCTAAACCTGTGGTTTTCAAATTTTTTTCTTTCAAGCTGTGGGAATCCTCCACTCATACAAAATCATACATGAAAGCTTTCAATATATAGTATGGCTGACAGAAGATTACAACTGAAATCATTAGTCTAATGCTTTAACTTGGGCCCTTCCTTCTCCCCCCATTTCCTATCACTGGGCTTACATGTTAACTCTGAGCTCTCCAGTGTTCTCTGATTTTTTTTCCTATACTCTTATACTCTTGCCTAGAATGATCTTTTCCTTCATTATTTACCTCCAAATTAAAACATCAAAAAAAGTGTGTTGTGAATGGCACTAGGTCTTGGACTTATGATTTAACACTTTTTCAAATAACCACATCTTAAATTACATTCCCTCTGTTCTTCCCAGCAGCAATGTGTGGCCTTAGAGGGGTGGCTTTTCATCCCTTTCCTGAGAATGCTCCTCCTCAAATGATATATACTCTAACCACCCTTCAAAATCCAATTCAAATTTTACCTATTTCATGAAAGCTTCCCTGACTATGTAAGCCCTCTTACTACAATTCTCTTAATGAAATAGCGTTACCCTTAAATGACCTCCACTTAACCTTTTCTTTGGGTTAGTCAATGATCTCCATTTCTCCTTTATTATTATTATTTTTAATGTTTATTTTTGAGAGAGAGAAACAGAGCACAAGTGGGGGAGGGACAGAAAGAGAGACAGAGAGACAGAGACAGAGAATCCAAAGCAGGCTCCAGGCTCTAAACTGTCAGCACAGAGCCCAATGCAGGGCTCAAATTCAGGAACCATGAGATCATGACCTGAGCTGAAGTCAGACACTTAATCTACTGAGCCACCCAGGCGCCCCCATTTCTCCTTTAAAAGGAAGAACCCAACGCCTGGAACACACTGATTCATGGCTAACAGTTTCTGTTATGCTCTCATATATCTTATCGCAGTAGTTGAGTTGTATGCTTATTAAGAGTTGGTTGTGCTTGTACCCATTTGTTTATACTGGTTGTAATTTTTACAGTAATTATTCAATTCAATTACATGTTACATAAATTAATGAAATGTGACTGTGTAAAAAAAAAAGTTGTTTCTAAAATTCCTAAAATTGAAAATAAAACCTCTAAGTTGAACTGTTTTATAGATTCAGTAAAGGCAAACTATTACTAAAATTTTTTTGCTGTAAAATTAGGTGAAGGTGAGATAAAGAACAAAATCATTAAAATTGAGAAGGAGTCCATATTGGAATTGCTTCACTACTAACTTAAGTTCCTTCGTCACTTTAAAGAAGCTGAAGCTGAAAATCAATCAATAAATGTACTGAGTGTGATTTATTAAAGAAAGATGTCATGGAACTTCAACTTCCAATCATAACACTCAAAGAAAAGGCTTTGGCCCTCTATCAAAAGATGTGAATAAATTGTTTTGAGTTAAAAAAAATGTTTAATATATACATGCTTTATAGTACATACACATAAAATGTGTGATACTCTACTGAGTAACTATCAATCCCAATAATGTTCAAGTAAAAAGTGCTTCTATTGCAGTATTTTATAATCTGAGAATTATTTTCCAAAGAATGTAAACTCTTGAGGGTAAGGTCAATTTTATAGTCACTCAACAAATATTTTTCTAGCCATTTATTATATGCAGACACTTTGCTGGGTACTGAGAATATGGAGATAATAAATAAATGGTCTCTTCTTTTCCTTACCATACCTAGTACAATGCTGGTTTGGAGCAAAGGACAACAAATATTTTCATTTTATTCACTTCCCATAAATCTCTGAAGTTTCAAAGTCAGAACAGTGGTTAAAAGCCTGCTCTGCGACATTTTCTAAAAATTTCTTTAATTAAAAAAATTTTTTTTAAGTTTATTTATTTTAACAGACAGAGCAGAGGAGGGGCAGAGAGAGAGAGAAAGAATCCCAGGCAGGTTCCATGCTGTCAGTGCGGAGCCCGATGTGGGGCTTGAACTCACGAACCATGAGATCATGACCTGAGCTGAAACCAAGAGTTGGATGCTTAACCAACTGAGCCACCCAGGTACCTCTTGTTTTAAATTTTTTTAATGTTTCTTTACTTTTGAGAGAGAGAGACAGAGAATGAGCAAGGGAGGGGCAGAGAGAGAGGGAGACATAGAATACAAAGCAGGCTCCAGGGGCAGAGAGAGAGGGAGACATAGAATACAAAGCAGGCTCCAGGCACTGAACTGTCAGCACAGAGCCCCATGTGGGGCTCAAGCCCATGAACTGTGAGATCATGACCTAAGCCGAAGTTGGATGCTCAACCAACTGAGCCACCCAGGTGCCCCTTTGCTACACTCTTAAGTAAGAAAACATTTCTCCATATCTTTTGATGAAGTGAGCTCTCCTGTTTTTATTTACTCAACTGCTTTACAAAGAAATCAGAGGGAGAAAAGACCAGGCCCTTCAAAGGGCTTAGGAAAGAACTGGTCTGTATCAAGGAGTTATTGATGGAAAAAGACTATCATGAAGTATTTGTGTTTGTATGGAAGTATACGTGCTTGATCCTAGAAAGGATCTCAGAATGTGTTAGTCTTAAAACTTCTTAGTTTCGACAAGTATATAATCGAAAAACAGTTGCGAAGAACATGGTTTTTAGAGTGACCTCTTCTTTACTGGGAAATGATCAAGTATCAGGAATTTCACTACAAAACAAGGCTTATGATCTACTCTATCTTCTCTACCTTGATCATAGGAAAAGTACAATCCATGGGGCTGGGTGTTTCTGGGTGAGAGGTTTCCCTTGGAGGGACTAATCAGAATGAAGAAGAATAGAAAACTATTAATATGTAGTTTACAAATCCAGTTTGAAACCACAGCAAGGTTGGAACTGTGGGCAATTATAATGGAAAGAGTCAACTGTAATGGTCTTCCCAATGTCCTTCTGGAATAAATCAGGAGATCTTTTCTCCTGCCTTCTGCAACATATATGAAGTCCATCCGAACAAGATACCTAGCTAACAGTAGGTGTTTCCTAAACAGTTACCTGAATCTCTTCTTGACCTGTAGACTATTCATGAACATACCCTGTCTGAAGATAAAGGTTCGTCCTGACTGGACAATGTGCTCAACCTGGGTCTTCAAGGCCACTGTGTTAAGAAAGCTTGACCAGAGCATGAAAAAGACTCATACTCTCTTGTGGGGATGACTGGGATCCATCACTTGATACCTCAAAATCCAGCATCTAGGCTGGGGTTCCTTTCTTGCCTTTATATTTGTTCCCCCAGAGCAAACGTGATTGAGCACGGATGAAAATCTTTCTCAAGGAGAACCAGCTGGGGTGGGTTCCTGGCTACAGGGTTTTACAAGTTCCCTGGCAGGGTTAGATGGAAGAGGCTGGCCTCTGCTAACACCCTAAAAAGCAAAGGGTTTTTTTGTTTTGTTTTGTTTTAAAGAATAGCCTTCTAAGAAAAGCAAGAAAAGGTACTTCCTTACGATGTTCTGAAAGGACCTACAGCATTGAGAAGTCAGTCTTGAAAGAGCCTGTGCCCTCAAGGAAGGGGAGACTGGGAAGGACAGAGGAGAAAAAACTGTGTGTGACACCCAACACATTACATTTTTGTAGAATTCATTCTTTGACGCTTAATCTGAAACTCAGGATTGGTTTTCTAGAGCTTTCTGAATTCTAATTCCTGCCCTTCCCCTTTTAGTGAAGACAATAGTGGTATATAATATTAATTCTCTCTCTGGAAAGAATCAGCTCTAAGGGATGTTTAAAAAAAATGGGTGGATTAAACAGGACAGTGACAAATTTGAACAATTTCCTGAATAAGCAAATCACTTATTCTGACTTGTATAAAACTACTAAACAGTTAATACAGTGTGTTGTGCCAAAATAAGTCTAGTCTCTATTTTATAAACAAAGTTGTAAAGTCATTCACCAGCCTCAGCTGAACATGGCTATGAAGACTGAGATGATACCGTCAACCAAGAGTGAAGAAGGCCTGTGGGGTAAACCAGGCAGCAAAGCTGGGAAAATCTGAGTGACAGAAATACATAGCACAACAAGCCTGGGAAGTAAGCTCAGTTGTGCTGAGTAATAGAATAAGGTTGAGAAATACAGCAGAGTCACTGTGAAGTGACACCAAAGATTCTGCTCAGAAGATACTATAGGAAAAAAAAAAGTTACATATTAAAGAGAAAGTTTTGCTTCATCAGGAGGGTACTTCTGATTCAAAAAAGGAAGCTAGCTGACTGTTTTGAAAAATTTTAAAATACTAAGTCAAAAGACTTTTTTTCTCTGTCCACACAAAAACTTGTACATAAATGTTCACAGCAGAGTTATTCATAATAGCCAAAAAAGTGGAAAACAACCTAAATGTTCATTAGCTGATGAAGGAATAACAAAATGTGGTATACTCATACCATGGAATATTATTTAACCATTAAAAGGAATGAAGCATTGACACATGCTACATGATGAACCTTGAAAACATAATACTAAGTGAAAAAGCCAGATACAAAAGACCATGCATATAGCGTAAGATTCCATTTACATGAAATGTCCAGAATAGACAAATCAAGAGAGACGCAAAGTAGATTAGTGGCTGTCAGGGGCTGAGGGGAGGAGGGAATGAGGACTAACTACTAATGAATACAGGTTTTTGGGGGGTGATGAAAATGTTCTGGAATTAGTGCTGATGGTTGCACAGTCTTGCTGAATATATTAAAACCTACTGAATTATGCACTTTAAAAGGGTGAATTTTATACTATGTGAATTATATCTTGAAAAAAGACTTCCTCAACTTGGCTCTAATTAGCAGAGTAGTTAAAAGAGGTAATAACTTGGAATCATAGACTTTGTTTAAAATACCATTGCAAATAAACTTTAAAAGAAGAAATTGATTATAAGCTAATTAGTTAATTACTCTTAATCTTAAATTTTTATGTCCTTCTCCTTTAGGCTCTAACTTGGTGATTTCTCTTGTTTAATAGCTTGTTTCGTGTTAGTAATGTTATTTTATCTTAAAGAATGGACACTAAAGTGGGGAAAGAAGGTTGGTGGCAGTATCTATGGCATCTTTGCTACTGGCCTGATCCTTGAGCCTTAACTTTATAGGATGCAGCAAACTAGGAGATCTAGTAAGCATTTTGTGTCTTCTTTCAGTTGACTCCAAATGACAGGAACATATTTCATGACTAATAACAGAAAGAACCTACAAATCTAATATTCTGCCTCTTGGTATTCCTAATACTTGGGGGCAGATGTTCTTCTAGGATCTGGGGCAAGGAGAGATAATTAAGAGTCTAAAATTATTAGGCATAATAATTCTTGGATCACTAGAATTTCTAGTTCCTAGAGTTCTCTGTCCTCCTTCGTCTGCTTTTCTTCTTTCCCTCTTTCAGGAATTACTTCAATTAGATTGCTTATTATAGAGCACAAGAATTCATTTTAGCCTGTATTAGAAAACTGAAGTTAGAAGGAATAGAAGGTCTGCAATCCACTGACACTACCATGTTACCTGTCAATGAACACAGAGTGACAGAACTATAAAATACCTTGCCCCAGTGTCTTTGGGGTGTGTGTGTGTGTGTGTGAGAGAGAGTGGGGTGGAGTAGGGGGAGACTTCTCAGTAATTTTGGGTGAAGGCTGAATTCGCACATGTCAAATGAGAAGGCTATCACTGATGGTCAAAACTCTAGTGATGAGTATTATATTGCAAATATAACAGCTGATGGAGCTGTGCTTCTTGGATGCCACAGTGCCTTTTAGATGTCTTGTTTTAAAGATGGGAGAATTGCAGCATGTTTATCTGCTTATGGGAAGACCTAGTAAAGGGGAAAAATTGATGAATGCAGGAGGGAAAAAAAAGGACCAATCAAGGAGGAGAGTCCCTCAGTTAATAGGAGAGAATGGACCTATAGCACAAGTACAGAGGTTGGTCTTACATAGGTGCTCAGATCATTCACGTATAGTAACAGAAAGAAAGGGAGAGAGTATATGGGTACTGATATGGCTAGGTAGCTGGCTAAAGTTCTCCCCTCTGATTGCTTCAGTTTTCTTAGTAAAATAGCAAATAAGGTCATTAACTAAGGGCAAGAATGGAAGAAGAGATGTTCAAAAAGAGAGAAGGTATGAGTCATTTACGGAGTGGTAAAGTGAGGGATTAGGGAGCTGTAGTAGGACTGCTAGACAGTACTAAAGGCCTCTTGGAGGTTTGTGGCCATGAATTTAATGCAAAGACCACTCGGTTTTATTGTGTGATTTTTCTCAAGCCAAGGTTAGCTGCACAAATAAAAGCTCAAAATAGAGAACACAACTTAACCCAAGCTGTAGTTTCCCAGGTGAGTACCATGAAATGAGGGTAAGGCAAAGAAGTAGACAGTATATTCAGCAGAGTGATTTTAATGATGAACTATGGCAGTAGCTCTCAAACAAGATCATGCACCAGAATTACCTGAAGGGCTTGTTAAACCACAATTGTTGGGCCCATCCTCAGAGTTTCAATTTAGGGCTGGGACCTGAAAATCTGCATTTCCATCAGATTTGATGTGATGCTGATGCTTTTTGATGGGAGTCATTCTTTTTAAACCACTGACATAAACACAGAAGCAGAGAATGAGTAGGTGAAGGACAGGACAAGCTCACTGGAGAGATCAAGGAACTGAAAAGCTTGTGTGTATTGGATGCTTTATCTACTGAAAACTCACAACGATTGCAGCAAAAATAGTATTGCAAAGTGTCATAGAGCCAAGACAGAAAATCTTCAAGAAATAAGGGAAATGTCCTAGGAGTAGAAGATGACTGCAATCAGGAGGGGGGTGGGGGGTGAGTCTGATGACATTAGTTCAAAGTTGGAGGGGATAGTTTCAGGGAGTTAGAAAAAAGAATAGTCCAGAAGCAGCAATAAAAGGCAAGAACATTCACTGCCCCTCCAGACCCAATGGAGGGGTGGTGAAATGGGAAAGAAAAAATACCAACATTTCACATGGCTATCCTTGGGGAGAGATGGATGTCAGTTAAAACAAGGAGGTAAAGGGAATGTTTAGAAAGAGTTTGATGGCATAAGAGATTCTGCCAGTGAATGAGTTCAAGAGGGAATGGGGAAAAGATTTCATGAGCTGGGAGGGTTGGACATGGACTGAGAAAAGAGGGTGTACAAGAAGAGAGTGAGGAGGAGAGTGACAATCTGGATTCCTGGACTTCTTCTGGTAACTGGTGTAAACAGGGATGAAGAGCCTATCAGATTAGCCCTGATGGTCTTAGAGAGGAGTGAAGCTGTTGAGTGTTGGGCAGACCTGTGAGGGATGCATGAGGGCTTAACAGGAGCAAGCTGAGTCCTGGAAGCTCCTTTTCACTCCTGCCAAGGGTGGTGTGGAGGTTGTGGAGGGACGACACTCATCAGGAGCGCCTGGATATCTGACTCTCAAATTTTACTAGAATTCTAGGGGAACACGCATAATTTGAAGCACGTTTACTCCCAACTTTTTTGTGTGCAAACATATTAATAAAAAGAGATCACACTGATACATCTGTCTTGCAATTTACCTTTTTTTTAAGTTCCAGCAGGGCTTGAACTCATGACCCTGAGATCAAGACCTGAGCTGAGATCAAGGGTTGGGATGCTTAACTGACTAAGCCACCCAGGTGCCCCTACAATTTACACATTTTTAATCATCTATTTTATCTTGACCATTTTTCTACATCAGTATATATGTATCTACCATTTTTTTTTTTTTTTTGATACAGGTGGGGACATATCCAAGACAGCTGATGTTGATTAGTTAGAAAAAATGGAGATTCAAGACAACCTGACCTCAAAAGCCACTAAAGGTGGAGTGGGAAATACAGGTTGAACTCATTCTGCAAATTCGTATTTGCCACTGGCCAGATCCCATTACTTTTATTAATCTATACTGTGATTAAATTAAATAGGAGGGAAGATGGTTTCCAACTGTATTGCTGAGTGTTTTTATTTCTTCTTAAAAAAATTTTTTTTAACGTTTATTCATTTTTGAGAGACAGAGCATGAGCGGGGAAGGGGCAGAGAGAGGGAGACACAGAATCTGAAGCAGGCTCCAGGCTCTGAGCTGTCAACACAGAGACTGATGCAGGGCTCGAACTCACCAACTGTGAGATCATGACCTGAGCCGAGTCGGACGCTCAACCGACTGAGCCACCCAAGCACCCCTGAGTGTTTTTATTTCTATCCAAACGCTGAACCAAAGAAAACCATTAGTACCTATAAAGCTAGGGGAGAAGACACATTTTCCCTCAACGATAGGACTGGTTAATCTCAATGGAGGCATGGATATCAACCTGGAAAGTAAAGAGAGGGAAGCATTTATTCTAAATGCTCCAGAATAAACTTTCAGTAAGGTTCCCAAAGTGAGCTTTGCTATATTTTTAAGTTTATTTTCATAATTATTATGCATTTAAATATATATACAAAATTACACAATATCTAAACTTTGAGAAAACCAAAATGTTAGATCATTACCCTAGCAAGGCCCTTTAATTCTTTCGGAACGATATCTCAGACACAAATTCCTGATCAGGGTCAGAAGAGAGCAGAGTTCTAGTAACAGCACAAATCCTGCCCAACTTTCTCTGACCTTCTTGGGCATCCCAACAAAAACGAAACAAACCAACAACAAAAAAACCCACTCGTACTGATAAACGAAATGGTCTGAAAAATTATTCCCCAACCTAAATTCAGGGAGAAGAAGACGGGAATGGGAAATAAGAATGGGAAAAGGACAATGAGACGTGTAAGTATTGCTTAAAGAGCAAGGATAAACTTTTGGAATTTAAACAGCTAGTATGGAGGTTCTACAATAGAGCCTGGTGGTGCAATGGTGAACAAGAAAGCACCCTCTCCTCAATATGCCTACAGTCTATAATCAAGAGATTTCTAACCTGCAGTAAAGGGAAATGGCCTATACTCTTATGGGATTTTCCCCTATTGCCAGGAAAGGTGATGGGACCTTTCCCAAAACACTACAGATTTTTAGGTGTTAAAAGCTAGAGAAATTAAAGAGGCCAGAGGCTGAATGAGATATTGAGCCTTGCTGAGGTACTGTCCTCGTGTCCTAGGACGATACTAGGACCTGACCTCAGGTCCTCTTGCATCCCTCCTTGGGAATCAAAGGACAGAGAAAGAGCTGGCATTCAGGCAAGTGGGCAGTGTCCTTTTGAGAAGGAGGCAAAGCAGGCAAGCAATAATTCAATTTGATTATTCATTCACTTATTTATTCATTCAACAAATAGTTATTTAATGCTACTATTTGCTAAATAAAGGCAAACAGAAGCTAGTGGCTCAAACACAAAAACCTGAGGGGGAATCACAAATCTCAAATCTCTCTGAAAATTCCTATTTTAATATTCAATTTTTATTAGGTGTACATTTGGGAGCTGGAGATCACATTTTTGGAGGCTGAAGTGGAAAAAGAGAAGGCAATGTATGAATTGTCAGATAGATTACTTGCTTAAATTCTGACTCTAAAACTCTGGAAAGCTGATAGGAAACAGGTCCCACCCTCTTACCCTTTATCTTATTAGTGTGGACTCTACTAACTGGGAATTCAAAATAATATAAGCAGACCAACCTGATATTTCCCTTCATACTCTCTCAGAAGGAAGTTTTGATAAACCAATTTTGGTCACCCTTGATCAAGATTAGGCTACTACAGAGCTTAGGTTTGACAGAAATAATGGCTTCATGATTTACCCATCTAGTCTTCCCTGAGACCAAATGCTTACATATGTAAGACAGATGGAAAGGATTAAGGTACGTTTTGATATCTTAGAATGGAATGGAATAGAATGGAACCGGTCTAAGTCACTATGAGAAATAAACCTCTAATCTTAGTATCATGGACACTGTAATACACCAAGAACTAGGTAAATTAGTAAGTAATTAAGTAAATTAGTTGAATAAGAGTAAGGTATTCATATCCAAATCCAATCTCCTCCAGGGAAACTTCCTTGAATTCCCCAAGTGGGATGTATCTCTCCCTACTGGGAGTTCCTATAGTACTTCATTTGTCTCTTATGTAATCTATTCTTTCTACTTTGCCTCACAGTAAATAGCTCACCTCCCCTATTAGATTGTGGGCTCCACAAAGGCTTGTCCTGTCTAATTCATTTTTATCTCCTACTGTGTGCTGTACATACTTATGCTATTTTTAGCATTTTAAAGTATTTTAGCAACCTCCATTTTGCATATCAATTCTGTATTAACTATGTTGAAATAAATTTATGGCCGAAGACAGAGCCACTCCTGTCTGGGTGCACGTAAGCAAACTAAAACTTAGATAACATATCCCTGTAAATGCTCTGTTTGACCAGAAACACAGTATATTCACACTGCCATTCCTCCAAAGCTAAGCCACCTCTGGGCCTCCTCACCCCAGACAAATTGACTATGTGGCCCCAGTCAATCAGATGTTTTCTACTTGCCTCTTCCTTGTTCTTTATTCTATAAAAAGCTTTTTGCCTTATGTCCCATTTTGCAGTTCTCCAAAAGGAGACTGTCCACTTCACAAAGTGTGTAAGTTTGTTTGTATTACCTAAATCATCTTCTTTAATAATTTTTTAACAGTTTTTGGTGACAAGGAATGAGATCTGAAGTTGACTGCTACCTGTCTATGGCACAAGTCATACTGGCAAGGCACCTGCTGAACTTTGAGTTTATGGTTTCTCTCATCATTACTGTGAGCTGGGGTAAGTCACTCAGATTTGAGCTCCACTCCCTTGTGTCCATCTCTCTGGTCCAAACAAACTTTATTTAAAAAGTATATAAGTTTATATTGTTTCTGGAAAGGTTTTGGGGTAGTTATATTAGGAGTCCACAATGGGTGGCAGCTGTTAGGGGACTCACAAAGCTTCGAGGCAAGTTCACAGCATAAGCTGCTGGGGGACTTGGGAAAATAAGAGAAGAAATTCTAACTGTTTTGATCATCAAAATAAAAATCTAAGTAGACACAAGTCAGACCATTAAAAGTCATCAGGGTGTCCACCAATATGAAGAGATCTTCTGGGGAAAGGAACACTCAATCTACTGCTAATGCGAATCTCAGAAACTAAACCCACAAAACTGGTGGGCACAGGGCAAGCACTTAAAACCTGTTAGAGCACCCATCACTTAACTCTAAGACTCTTGTGCTAGGAGAAGTTGGTCATGGCAAAGGTTAGATTGACATTAGGTCACCTGCCAACCTCAAGAAAACTGTGCAACAAGGTATACTGTAAAACACCAAAAAGTACCCAATCCAGCAGCACATCCCTCTTAGGTACTAATTTGGCACCAAGAGACCCAAGATTAGCGAAATAAATGGGATCCTCAAGTTTCAAAGAATTAAGCATGCAACCTTTCAACACACCTGCTTATTTTATGTCTAAGAACTGTGATCCTAGAAGCTGCAGGTATTTACAAAAATGGCAACATCTTACAAAGACAACCTAGAATTACACTGGCCATTATGGGAGGCATTCCAATTAGACAATCATTCATTTAAGAAGTTCACTTAAAAACAAGGGTTCTCAAATCAAACAAACAGAAGGGGATACCTATTTCAAGTGAGAGCCTCCAAAAGACTTCAGAATTCCAAAACAGCTCCACCGAAAGGTTCACTGCAAAAGGCTAACGAAAAATTAAAGACACGAGAAGTTCCTAAAGACTAGAATACTGAAGTAACTCCTACTGCTCCCCTCTGTCCTTTATTTGAAAACTTTCTGGTATTCCTGTGTCTGGATGGTCTTTGCACTCTGGAGAGAATATAAGAGGGTAAACAAAAGTCCCCCAAATCAGTGTCCTTAAAACTGCAATGGATCCAAGGCCAGAAACCTAAAACTTTGGGCCTCTCCCATTATATCCTTATAGGGATCCATCATGAAAACAGTGGCCCAGAAATTGATGTCTCATTTGCAATCAATGGGAATGGGAAAAAAGACAGTTTTCAGAGGTCTTGTCAAATTTTCCACACCAATTCAAATGCCCTCCATATCTGCTGCTGAAAGAGAATTCCCATATAGGCCCCTCCCAGAGTTAATGGGACTCTGAGGGATCCTCTGGTAAACTGCCACCAATTATTCCCTTAAGCCTCTAAGGGGAAACTAAAATTAAAGAAAAAACTTGCCAAATTCTAGTAGATACTAGGACTACACTCAACTTTAAACCCCATTTGCTCCTGAGCCTGCAGATAAGACAGATCTTAGGAAAACTGGCAGAAGCCAGCAAACGGTGAGAATTCTTACCATAGTCAGTTCTGGATCTCTGTAGTGCTCAGTCAAGAAAAGAAGGTCAAATTTTACTCTGTCCCCTCCTTTCTAAATGCATACCCTTGTGAATTTGGTTTTGGGGTATCCATTGGTTATTGATCCCTTCTCTCCCAGGGACAGCTATTTCCTTCTTGTCTTGTTGTCTTCAGAACTTGGCTTAGCTTTCTGCCTGCCTTGCACACAGAGGTTATCTGTTATTGTGTATGCAGGCAGGTCAATCGTCAGATTGGAAGCCCAATGAATGGCTGTAAAAAATATGGGTTGCACGCCATTTGTGGCTAGGGTCCTACCAACTGCTGCCAGCTCTTAGGGGGAACTGTCTTTCTTTTGGTTATCTTCGGAAGTGGCTCTGGATCTTGGGAGGGTACTATCTTTTGCACCCTCTCGGGGATGTGTCTTGCATCCAAGGGGTTGTTTAGTACAGCCAGAAATATTTACTGTTTGTCCCAGATGAAACCTGATAAGATATTTGAAAAAAATTTTTAAGTAGTTCTATGGTCAGAAGTTGGCCAAATTGAGGGGCACCTGGGTGGCTTGGTCAAGTGTCTGACTTCAGCTCAGGTCATGATCTCGTGGTGTGGGAGTTTGACTCCCACATCGGGCTCTGTCAGCACAGAGCCTGGAGCACGCTTCAGATTCTGTGTCTCCCTCTCTCTCTACCCCTGCCCCTCCCCTGCGCGCGCGTGCTCTCTCTCTCTCTCTCTCTCTCTCTCTCTCTCTCTCAAAAATGAACATTTAAAAAAAAAAAAAAAAAAAGAGGCTGGCCAAATTGGAAGCTGATATTTAGAGCCAGATAGAACTTTTTCTTTAGATCTTCTCCCCTAGGCTAAATGAAACTATGTATCCGGAGGGGAAGGAAAACATTCCAAAGAGGAAAAGAGCTCTAAATCTAGAACACAGAAATCTTTTGATTTGTAGCTTAGTTGAAGATGTCCCTAATACAAAGTAGCAAAATGATGATAACATAGTTGGATGGGTAGGTCAACACATTAACATCACCTGGGTTACAACCTGCTTCCTTTAAAGATTGAAGAAGGCAACTGTCCTACAAATGAAATCTTTTTAACAACAGAGAAAGTCCACCTATCTTTTTTTTTTTTTTAATTTTAAATGTTTTTATTTAATTTTGAGAGCAAGCAAGCGAGCAAGTGGGGAAGGGGCAGAGAGAAAGGGAGACACAGAATCTGAAGCAGGCTCCAGGCTCAGAGCTGTCAGCACAGAGCCCAATGTGGGGCTCTACCCCATGAACCATGAGATCATGGCCTGAGCTGAAGTGGGATGCTCAACCAACTGAGCCACCCAGGTGCCCCTCTTTTTTTTTTTTTTTTAAACCAATCTTCAAACCTCCCATATTCATCTCAAAAGGCTTGAGTGTACTGTAAAAATTCTGGCCTTAGGAACCAGAAGTCCTTCTTGTAGGAACTTGCATTCTTTTTCTGTGCCTTTGAAATGTATATGTTCTACCTGGTCTTCTCTAGGAGCCAAGGTAACTCTTAACAGAAGAAAAGAAAAGAAAAAAAGAGGAAGGGCTACTTAGAAACTAGGTGGATGAAAAATCTTAAAAGTCTTCTCCATAAATATTAGTAAGCTATCTGTGCAGAAAACCTTAAAACTTATCCCTTCTGCCAGAAACGCAATTGGATCCAATTGTTCTTTTATAAACTAGTGAGTTTTGCATTATCATCCCTGTCTCATGGCTAAAATTTTAAAGCAAAACCTGTAAGATCTCTATTTGCGTCTATTTGTATGTTTTGCATGTCTATGGTTATATGTTATGGATGGTTGATATTTTTCTACCTCCAGATAGTACTGCCAAAATTAATTTGTAAAGAAGCTCTACTGGCTTAAAATTTTTTAAGTGTTTATATGAATCAAGTATATATTCTCAGAAATACAGAAACTAACCCAAATGTTTTTCAAGTTCACATAATCCAGGATAATCTCTGGGGAGAAAAACTAATTTAAGTTTGTTGGTTTAACTGAAACAGGCTTGTCTTTAGGACTATTAATATTAAATATAATGCAGACATACAACTTTTATTCTTCTAAGTTTACTAAAAGTCAAAAGAGCTCATGTTATCTCTGTTGCAGAATCTGTCAGCAAGAAAGACAATTTAAGATGATGGTTAAATGTTTAATGCCTCATTAACGTGTCATGTAATCTTAACATAATTGTTAAGAACAAGTAAGCTAAACAGATGTAAGCAAAAGTTTATAAATGGACTTTTCAGCAACAATTATGCTCTATAGTATGCCTACTTAAAAACAGTGTCCAAAATATTTTTGGTAACTTGAAACCTTAAAATTATACTGAATTAAGTTAAATTATGGCTATTCATTGAATATGGAGATCATTTCCAAGTAAGATAAATTAATGAAACATCAATTACTGAACACAAGTTTATCTACTTTTGGCTTCCTTTTACACAGTAACTAAAATAATTGGGTTTGTTAGTAAACACATTTTGTGCCACACTGAAATTTTACTAGGAGGAAGCATATACTTCTAGAAATTATGAAATGTTTTTATAAATTTGCTAGTCCATAGTCCATTACTGCTTGCTTCTTTTCACTAGCAATTAAGGGTTCTAAAGGTTAAGAATTTTAATTAATATACACAATGAGAACTACTGAAATATAAGGGTAAAAGAAAAACAATTGTATATTAAAAAATGGTAAGGAAAGTAGAACGTGTTTTTTTAGATAGGGTATGAAGGACATGAATTTTTGTTTTTTGCTTTTTTGGCAAGAGAAAAAAAGTAATTTTGTTCAAAAGTAAAATAACTGTTCCAGAATAAGAAAAAAAAAAAAAATAGGACAAAATCTGAATGGATATAAAAAAAAAAGTCATGGAAAGTGTGTGGAAAGGAATCCTGAGAAAAGAACTTTACATGTGGTTAAGCTGGCTAAGATTGGAATGGATTTATTTAAGTTAAAAAGGTGAGTTTAAAAAAAAAAAAGTTTTAATATCTTTGATGCACTGATACAAATTAGATTTTGGTTTTCTCTCTGTTAAAAGAACAAAGTGTTTTCTTAGATTAATAGTCTGCTCTTAATTAAAAAAAAAATTGTAAACAAGGGTTTTTCTTTCCTTTTTAAGTAATCTACCTTGTCAGCAAAGATTTTTTGTCTTACCAAAATAATTTACTATGTTTCACACTGTCTTTATCAGGTCTTTGATTACTTAAGAAAACCCAATCTTCTTGATATTAAAAGGGCCAAGTTTTGTTCACAACTGTGTAACCTTATGTAATTATCTTTAATTTTTTCTATTGTCACTTTGCTTAAATAGACAAGTATTATTTCATAATGAACTGTGATCTTATTTATTTTAATGTTCAAACCTTATGACATTTTGAAAACTTTCCAAAATCAAATTCTAAATGGGAGTTTTTTTTGTTTTGTTTTGTTTTAACCTCAAAATGACTGTAAAATTTGCCAAAGGCCCTGGAAAATCTAAAGGGACTTGTCTCTTACCTTGTAAAAAAGAGATGTTAAATTAATTGGGTTTATTTGGTATGTTAAATCACACAGGAAACATTTTCAAATGTGGTAATAATAAACCTTCTTAGGTTGTATTTGTATGGTTGCATGCTATTAATATAAGTGTTCTAGATTTTATTAAATTCCTAAAAATCTGATATGTCCTGGTATAATATTACCAGTCATAATTCCAGTTACCTTAGAATGTTGTATGTCACAGAAATAATCAAATTTCCTGGTCAATTCTAGTATAAAGGATTCTCATCAGATCTTTAATCATGGGCATTTTTAAGTCTTTTGTAATTTATGGATAGTTATTGTTTTACTCTGACGCTTTTGCAAAGGTGAGATTCATGGAAAGGGCCTTACCAAGTACTCTCAACCACCAACACCACTGCCAAATTACAAGGTATCAAACCTTGGGTGCCTACTTCACAACTGAGGAAAAATCTACCCAACAGCTGGTCCTATGCAAATGCCAGAGACCTCAAAATCCAACTGACTAGGAAATAGCTGACATGGAGTTAGACTGCTTCCTCCCAAGACATCAGATCAAGAATGTTTCTTCCTTCTCTCTTTGATCATCTTTTGCCTAAATCTCACGAGGGTATTTGTGATTCTTTGCCCAACCTTTTCCTTTTCTAAACCTGAAAAGATAATGCCATGTTCACGTATTTCAGGCCACTGCTAAGTGGTAATCCAACCTCCACCCACCTGCTGAATTTGCAAAGATGCTGGTGATCCTGTAGTTCTCTCTGTCCATTACAGTTTGCTCCCTGATTTCCAGTGCCTCAGTTTTTCTGAAACAAGCTCACTGGATAAACATTTCTGGGGAAGTGGAGACACAGTTACACAAAATACATAAACAGGTTAACTGGCTTAAAGAAGTATCTCCACTTTGGGGATCATTTCTTGACTCATTTGATATTAGCTGGTTTGCATTATGGGTACCCTGGCTCATTCGTGCTGTCCAAACCATGGGATTGTTTTGTTGCTAATTATTATTATTACTATATTACATTCATATATTATTATAATAATTATCTCCCTAATATGCTGCATATTCTCCAAAGTTTAAATACATGTGGAGAGCCACTGACCAGCTGACAGATGGTCTCTCTCAGACTGGAATGACAAAAGAGAACAGAAGAACATAACCAGCTCCTAGAATAAAAGCCTGACATCATCACTTGTGAAAACTACATGGAGACCTGAAGAGGCAATGGTAACTCAGAGTCATGCTAAGACTGATATTTTTGATGAAACCTCTAGAATGGTCAAGAGGATGATCAAATGGAGGACTTTGGAAATAAATTTATAAGCCCAAGATGGAGCTGTTCCTGCCAGGAATGCCACCTGGCAAAGCAAAACTTAGATAACTCGTGCCCTGTAAAAGCTCTACCTGACCAGAAATGTAGTATACGCACACAGCCAATTCTTCAACACCAAGCCAACTGTGGGCCTTCTCAACCTAGACAAGGTTGACTGTGTGGCCCTCGCCAATCAGATGTTTTCCATTTGGCTCTTGTTCTTTATTTCCCTATAACATCCTCTTTTTTTTTAATTAAAAAAATTTTTTTTGAATGTTTATTTATTTTTGAGAGACAGAGCATGAGCAGGGGTGGGGCAGAGAGAGAGGGAGACAGAATCAGAAGCAGGCTCCAGGCTCTGAGGTGTCAGCATAGAGCCCGATGCGGGGCTCAAACTCATGAGGTCATGAGATCATGACCGAGCCAAAGATGCTTAACCTACTGAGCCTCCCAGGCACCCTGATCTTCATTATTGAAATAGGTCCAGCTAACGTTCACGCTTGCAATTCTTTGATGGTAGTTTTACTCTTTACTCTTGAAATTAATAAAGTTATTTCTTAAAAACACTGAAATTTTTAATTTGTACTTTTTTAGTAATTCACACAGTTTTCCCCACAATTAGTTGAAATTTGTAAGGTTTCACTAGACTTAAATATTATAGTGGAGTTTTAAAAAAAATTCTTCCTCTTTCACTGATGAATCCTGCCTCATTCCCTCCATTCTTTTAATTGAGGCAAACAATGATAGAAATTTTTTCCTGGATTTTTTTTTTTTTTTACTAAAATTAAGTAAAGATAATTTTCAAGGGAGACTAGGTTTTATTATTTTAACTTGTGAATAACCGCTAACAGGCTATTGCTCCATACAGCTAAAAACAGACCCAAGATGACTGTAATAACATCTGCTGGTGGTAATAAAACACAGAATTAAGGTATCATTTATTATGTGAATTACCAAAGCAGTACAGTTTCTAAGTGTTTTTTAAAAAATTATATTACCTTCTATGTCAAAACATGTCCTCAGTAATTCACTAATCCAAAATAATGAAACCCTCTGAGAGCTCAGGCACATCCCCCTTTCCTTCCTCTATAGGGTGTTCTGTTATTCTTGTTCAACTCATTTTTAGGCCCATCTTCACACCTCAGCTATTCTAGAACCTACAGGGTTGTTTCCTGTCAGTTAAAGGCTTTGTGAAGAAAGCATGTATTAAACCTTCATTTGCCAGTCAATGATATCAATAATTTAACAGTGAGAAAGAGATGAAAAGGAAACTGTTTTAAGTGGGAAAAGTCAGAGACGGATCATGACTAGGGAGGAAAGGGGAGAAACGCTATGTAGACCAAAACACACGATGAGAACACATGATGAAGAATTTTGAAACTCTGGGCTTATTTTGCTATTTCTACTGGTATACTATCTGACTATCATTGATAATTAGTTTTTGTTAATGGTATTTAATGATGTTTTCAAGATTTCCAATGCCTTTAACAAAATATCACATCAAGAATGGTCTGATATGGTGGAAACAGTATCTCTTAAATTTTCATGTATATATTAAATGTGAATATCTGGGGATCTTGTTAAAATACATATTGATTCACTAAAAAAGAAATCTTTTGATCAAATAATATCTAGATGAGGAGTCAGCAAACTTTTTCTATGAATGTCCAGATAGTAGACATTTCAAGCTTTAAGGTCTCTAACTACTTAACTTAGTAGGTGGAGGAGAAAAGCAGTCAGATCATCTGTAAACAAATGGGTGTGGCTGTGTTCCAATAAAACTATTTACAAACATAGGCCGTAGGTCAGATTTAGCCCTTGGACCACAGATTGCTGACTCCTGATCTAGACCAGTATCTAGATACCTCTTTATCAATCCCTCAGTATCATATTAGTATTTTCTATTTGATTATCTCTCCCAATACAGGTTTGAATTAGATTTCTGGACAAAAAAATACTTGGACAATAAATACTGCTTCCTCTTGAGAAATTATTTTGAAACACATGTTAAAATACTAATGACCTATAATATCATCAAGTCAATCTTTCTTCTCAGGGATAGTCACCAATGCACCTCCTATATGCCCCATTACATAAAGCTTTTAATTGAAATGTTTTGAATTGGTAAATTTTTGCTGTCAAAAGTTAAAAAAAAAATAAGAGCGTAATTTAACATTTTTTACTCTTAAAAAAAAAAAGTTTTATTCTTTAAAAAAATACCGTGGGACTCCTCTACTTAAAAGCCTTCTTGGGGCATTGGGTGGCTCAATCAGTTAGGCAACTAACTCTCGATTTTGGCCCAGGTCACGATCATGGTTCGTGAGACTGAGACCCATGTCTAAATATCCACTGCACTCTCAGCGGGGAGCCTGCTTGGAATTCTCTCTCCCCCTCTCTCTGCCCCTCCCCTGCTTGTACTCTCTCACAAAACAAATAAACATTTAAAAAAAAGCCTTCTTGGAGTGGCTCTGGGTGGCTCACTCAGTTGAGCATCCGACTTCAGCTCAGGTCATGATCTCACACTCCGTGAGTTCGAGCCCCACGTCGGGCTCTGTGCTGACAGCTCAGAGCCTGGAGCCTGCTTCAGATTCTGTGTCTCCCCCTCTCTCTGCCCCTCCCCTGCTCATGCTCTGTCTCTGTCTCAAAAATAAATTAAAAAAAAAAACATTAAAAAAAAACATAACAAAAACAAAAGCCTTCTTTAGCTCCCCACTCTAAGAGTTTAGCATAGCACATAGGTCATTCATAAGTTGGCCCCAACCTACCTCACTGATTTTATTTCCTATTACTGTTTGTTCATGCTCTTCAAGAATAAAAAACATGACAAATAACACTGTAAAAACTTACAGGAGATAAAACACTAACTTCAGGGTAGTGGTTATTTCTGGAACGGGATGTGGAAACTAGGGAGGGGACCTCTAGGATTTCAACTATATCTGGGATGATTTTTGTTTTAAACAATGATGATGATAATAATGCAAATATTAATAAACAAAGATCTGAAGCAAATATGATAAAATGTTAAGATTTGACAAAGTAAGTGATAATAAGGAGTGTTTTTTCTATCATTCACTATACTTTTCTATTTGTTTAAAATAGGCACTGACAGGGGCGCCTGGGTGGCTCAGTTGAGCGTCCGACTTCGGCTCAGAGTGTGATCTAGCGGCTCCTGGGTTCGAGCCCTGCATCAGGCTCTGTGCTGACAGCTCAAAGCCTGGAACCTGCTTTGGATTCTGTGCCTCCCTCTCTCTCTGCCCCTCCCCTGCTCTCGCTTTCTCTCTCTCCCTCTCAAAAATAAACATTAAATTAAAATAAATAAAATGAAATAAAATAAAATAAAATAGGCATTGACAACATACACTCTTGTGGGCCAAATTTGGCCCACTCCCTGTCTTTTAAGGCTTAGGGCTAAGAACAGTTTTACATTATTAAAGGGTTGTTTAAAAAAAACAAAGAAGTCTAAGTGACAGAAGCCTTGTGACCTACAAAGCCTTAGATATTTACATCTGACCCTTTGTAGAAAATATTTACCAACCCTGGTTTAAAATAATTCATAAGAGCCACCTGGGTGGCTCAGTTGGTTGAGCATCCGACTCTTGATTTCAGCTGGGATCATGATCCTGAGTTTGAACCCTGCATCAGGCTCTGTGCTGAGCATGGAGCCTGCTTAGGATTCTCTCTAAAATAATAATAACAACAACAATAGTAATAATAATTATTATAATTAAAATACTAGTCATTTCATTTTAATTGAAACGTGCAAATTATTATTATTATTCATAGGAAGCAAAGAAAGATTTAAAAAAAAGAGAACAAGTAGGAAGGCATCTGAGTCAAGGAAGAATGGTTTTATTTTCTTGCGTTAAGTATCTTCAGGAGTTAAACATTTTATATCACCTTTCTCTTTAAATTAGCTTTTTATGAATTACTTTTTCAACTTTTATCAAGAAATTTCATCAAATTTTATTCTGTCTTATGGTAATGGGACTTATTTAAAAGAGTGATGGGAGACTCTTAATGAGATTTGATCTTAGTCCATACTTGTTCAAAAACTGGAAAGCTCATTTAGAGCCCAGTGTGGGATTTTTAGTTAGGTGTGCTTAGACTGGGAGGGTCAGAGGGGACCTGCTCATGAGCTGTCAGCCAGGAACATAGGAGAGGTATTACATGGGACTTATTCTTGGCCTCAGGTTCACATTTTCTACTTTCTTTTCAGATAATTTTTTCTTTTCTCACAGAAGATAATGGGGGAGAAGGGTTAAATAAAATTCAAAACACTGTATTAAGGTAAGTTTCTGGTTATAATGGTTGTGAGATGTTGGAATAGGTCAGTGGAGAAGGTGAATTATTATTATTATTATTTTTTAATGAGCAGACAGGTTACTGAGAGGGAAACAGTGAGATAATATATCTAAATATCTTAGCATGCCTTAGCTTACAAGAACTGTTAGCTCTTATATTATTACCATTTTGAGATTTCTATATAGGTATTCTCTTTTCTTTATAAAATATTAAGCAAATCACTATTGCCTATGTACATTGAAAGCATTTTCCTCTTATTTTTGTAATTAATTTCCAGTTTCTCCTCCCAGCATAGACCAACTTCACTAAAGATATTACCAGTTGTAAATCAATGAATGAGGAGACTCACAGATTTCACAGAAATGCTCAGTGAATGAGAATATCTAGACCCAAATGATCATTTCATAACCTTAAGTATGTACGTATAGCTTTAAATTTTAGTGTCGCTGATAACTACAAATGTGCATAGCACAGCCACAAAATAAATACAATGTAAAAATTATTCATCTGATCACAATATTTTTTCCTACTTAAATGAAAATATTAATGAGAATGTTAAAATTAACATTAACTTTTTAACTTGGTCATATATATGCCACCTCTAATATCCAATTATTCTTTTTTAAATTTACTATAAAGACACACAAAATGGCATAAAAATAATATAAAAAAGTACTAATGATCCACCACCAGATTATGAAATTACTAACACTACTGAGGTCCCCTGGACATCCTTCCTCAGTTCCATCTCTCTTCTTTCCCCAGAGATTAATTTAATCATTGTTCTGAACATTGTATTTGGTGTGTCCAAGTATTTCTTCATAGTTTTTGTACAATGACATAACCTCTAAATAATTCACATCATCATTTTACAATTTATTTTGTTAATTTGGATATATGTGCCATATGTCATACATTCACGTGGTAGAGACAATGCTCACTAGGTATATTCTATATGCTTCCCTGTGTTTCTTAGCTTTTGGGCTGAAATCACTGGACTGTGAGTGGATGGGAAGTGTGTCACATGTGGGAATAAGGCAGTAAAAAGCAACATCTCTTTCTTCCCCATCCTCTGTGAACTTATAAGTCATGTATTCCAGATGGGACAATGGGGCAGCTATAGGAACACAGAGCATCTATCACCCTGGGTCCCTGAGTGAGGTGGAGCAGAACCTACTGCCAACCCATGTTAGACATAGAAAACGAACAAGAAATAACTGTTGTGCTAAGACATACACACATACACCCAAGGGGGAAGATAACTGCCTTTCAGGAATTATTAAAGCTATACTACCAGTAGCAGGGTAGATTCAAAGCCTTTTGAAAACACTACTATCCTGTGACCCTAGAATGGTATTTATTCCCACTTGCATGAAGAAGCAAATCTCATACACTCTAGTCTTTACCTTCTTTGAAGACCCTATTTTACTAACAACATTTTCAGACAAGGGCCTACATGTTCATGAACTGTTTCCGGTATGTCAGTTTCATTTTCTCAACTAGATGTTAAAGTCTTTAAGGAATCATGTCCTCCCTTTTTTTGGTACCCCACACTGCACTTTATAGTCTACACATGCATATATTGATGCATGGCTGACTGGAAGTATAAGGATTAATATTAAATGCCTAATTTGTGTAAGGCACCTTGCTTGTATTTCACCTAAGTTATCTTGATCCTTATTATTTCCATTACACAGATGAGGATATTAAGGCTAAGTAACTTTCCTTTGGTCACAGAGCTAGAGAGATGAAAGGTGTGAGGAGGGCAATTGAAATGTCTGCCTAACTCTAAAGCCTTGCTTTTTAGTTCTTTTTTTAATGAACTGAATGAGACCATGCCTAGCGTAAGGCAGGAACTTTAGTAGAATATGAAATGGTTAACACAAATAGTATTTATTCACAAGTTCTGCACACATTAAAACATTTCCATGGATACTTGTCAGGACTCCAGATTGTTGGATCTTACCTTGATCACCTCTGGGGTCTGCTGAATCAAAACCACTGAAGTACTTTCTTTAGCTTTATCACCAACAGGACTTCTACAGACTGATAAATTGGCCTGGGAGGAAGTGGTCAAGGTTTCCTGTAGAATCTGCATCATTTCCTTTTCTTGTGATAGGCTACCTCTGCCCGATTTGCATTCAACTAGTTCTTGAGCAAAGTCTTCAATGCTTTCTAGAATTCGTAGTAAGAGGACTCGATCCTCCTCCTCTATTTTGTGTCCATTGGTTTCAATAATCCTTGTTAGACAGGAAGGCGAGACTTTCTCGGTGGCTGCAGAGACTTTAGATTTAGGTTCAAGATCTATAGGAAGCTGACTAGTTAATGGACTAGGACTACTTAGAGAGTTAGAGCTTTTACCTTTGGCAAGTGGCTCTCTTAGAGAGGTCTCCATTTTCTGTGAAAATGATTCCAAATCCATTAACAATTTATCTATCTCCTCCTGGCTGTTAAGATTCATAAAATCTCTGTGGCCTCCCTCTTCAACTTTAGGAACTTTTGATTTAAAATCCTCCTCAGGTAGATTAACAACTGGCTTCTCAAATATCTTACCACTTTCATTTTGCACAGAGGCAGGACATTTTTTAAGATGAGTAACACGGTTTGAAAATTCTGCTTTATCTTCATTTAACAATTGACCAGGTCCATTCTCTGCCCTTTGTCCTTTATCTGATGCTTTCTTTCCATCAGACTCTTCTTCAATATAAAGGGTTTCCATTAGGTCACTAGAAGAAACATTTTCTAAAGGGTTCATGGTTAATGACTGTGATTGAAGCTGGGTATCTTTTAGGGTTCTGGGATCATTTACTTCAGAGTTATATAAGGGATTTGTAGAGTTATTTGGAATGGAACTTACAGCGTCTGTTTTCCTAGAACTGTGTTTGTCATCTTGCAGTTCTATAGTTTGAAACTGTCCAGAGTCAGGGGCTGAGAGCTGGACAACATCTTCATATTTAGGGGGTTGTTCAGTGCCAAATACTGGGGAAAAGGGAGTCAGTTGTAAACTGGGCATATTACTGACGAGTTCTGTTAAATCTATAGCATCATTATTCCCAGGCTGCATGAATTCAAACGGTAGCTTTTTCAGATAGGATGCTAACCTGGTCATTACATTCATATAGACAGTTTCAGAGCTAGAAATTGCATCATTACCATTTCCTTCATTGATGCTACTCCCTGACTTTTTCTTTATGCATTGTTTTATGATATCTGTGCATTTTTTCAAATCCTCAGAGCATTTCAGCAAGATGTCCAAGCACATCTTTATGTCTGTTCCAGAAGAAAAATTATCTATTTTATGTTTTTCCAAAATCTGAGTAACCAGGTCTTCTTCAGAGAAGTTGTGAAGAAGCACTGATGTCAAGTTTGCATCAAGTGAGTTTCTATGGGACAAAGATTTTTCCTCAACTGAGGAACTCCGGAGTAAACCAAAGGATGGGGAGTTCCCATCATTGTTATAATGGCCACAGAGCAAGTCAAAATCAACTGACCTCCTATTAAATGAGTCAGACTTAACTTTTCTTCCCTTTTTGTAAGCTGCATGGTTAGAGTTTTTGAGCTTTTCAAAGGAAAATTCTTTTATTTTCCCGCTAGCAAAACTGATTGCTTCTCCTGCAATGTCTTTTAAGTTACAGGTGTTCTGAAATGTAGATCCTTTCTTGACCCTGGGTATGCCTGTTAGGGCCTGCTGGTGATAGTCACCCTCAGCTGAGGAAAACCCATTTTCGTGGGGTAGAAACATAGAGTTCAGATCTGCATCTTTGAACTGAGACACAGGGATGTGCAAGAGGTCTGCACAAACACTATGATGTACCACAATGCAATCAACTCCATGTGTAAAGGTGTGGCAGGTTCCAGTGCAATAATGTATAGCTTGCTCAAAACGTCGGTCTATCACCACACTGCTGTAGTGGTTCACAGTACTGACTACAAGTCTGTAAGTTGCTGCCATAATATCGAATCCACTCAGTGATGGGAGTTGGAATCTTCTAGAACTTATTTCAAGTAAATCCTCTTAACTTACACTCAGGTGAAAATATACTTGATGACAATGTTCAGTGGTTTCTTGCAAATAAAATGACCTTTCCCACAAAGAAAAAAACATCTAAATTTGAGGTTTGGTAACTGTCAGGATACAGTAGCTACTGCACATATGTGCTTGTATTATTAGCAAGTCTAATAATTTAATAATTGTGTTCTTTAGTTTTATTTAGTAATCTCATAATACTGTAAGTTTATAAAATCGTCTTTTAGTTCTTCAGCAGTTCTATGATGCAGAAACTTATTGCCATAAATTTACTGTCATAAATCTTAGTTGGAAGTACAGAAGTATTGTGATAACTCAGTCCTCCAAAGATTTAAATGATCCATTTTTTTTTGTGAGTGACAAACCTAAAAAAAAAGAAAAGAATTTTAAAAATACGATTTCTTAATACTGAGAGTTCTTTTATTTCCTCTTTTGCCCCCCCACTGCAGTTAATCACCAAGCCTTATTCTTTGCCATATCACTGCTTATCTTTGATTCATGTCTTTGTTTCATCACACCCTGTACTCCTTACTATGAGAGTATTACTACCTCAACTCTGCCTTGTTACAACTGCCTTCCAGTTGATATTTCTTACCCTACCCTCCTTGCCACCTTACACAACACCAAAAAGCTTAGATTTAGATGGCTTTTTTATCCCTCACCGTTCAAGAATTCACACTCCTGATCTCCATCATGCATCCTACACATCCTAAATAAGTCTTGACTTATTTTCAAGACTTTCAACATCTGTTCCCATCCACCTATAACTTTATATTCTGCTATGGCCCTGAACCAACCTTTTACTTCCATCAACCTAATCTTCTCAAAGACTGCCAACACACAGTGCTTGTCCTTGATTCTATAACTTCCTCTATACTTGGAAATTATTCTTTCATCATCTTCCCTTTTCTTACCACCTAAGAAAGAAACAGCCTTCATTACTGCTCTTGATCCTATCCTCTCAGACCCTGCCACATGCAGATCTCTTATTACCAAATGGACAGAGTTTACTTAATCATCCTGACTAAAAAAAAAAAAAGGCTTTTAAACCATGCTGTGGATACTTTCTAAAAAGGTTCAATTTACTTGCTCAATAAATACTGAGTGCCTAGGGTGCCTGGGTGGCTCAGTGGGTTGAGTGACTGACTTCAGCTCAGGTCACGATCTCACGGTTGGTGAGTTCAAGCCCTGTGTTGGGCTGTGCGTTGACAGTATGGAGCCTGCTTCAGATTCTCTCTCTCTCTCTCTCTCTCTCTCTCTCTCTCTCTCTCTCTCGGGCTGTGCATTGACAACATGGAGCCTGCTTCAGATTTTCTCTCTCTCTCTCTCTCTCTTGGGCTGTGCGTTGACAGCATGGAGCCTGCTTCAGATTCATTCATATTCTCTCTCTCTCTCTCTCTCTCTCTCTCTCTCTCCCTGCCGCTTCCCTGCTCATTTTCTCTCTCAAAAATAAACAACATAAAAATAAATATATACATACATACTGAGTGCCTACTATATGCCAGGCACTTGTTAAGTGCTAGGGATACAGCAGTGAATAAAATAAAGTCCCTATTCTTATGGAGTTAATAATCTAGTTGGAAAAAGAAAAACAACATGTATGTAAACATGTAACTTAAACATGGTGACATGTGCTATGGAGAAAAATGAAGCAGGACAGGGGTTCAGAAAGAATGAGAAGGGTTATAATGCGCAGTCAGGGAAGACCTCACTGACATCTGAACCAAGACCTGAAAGAAAAGAGAGAACACACTGAGGAGGCATTTTGGGCTAAATCATCTCAGACAGAGTTAACTATAGGTGCAAAGGCCCTGAGGTGAGAGTATGCTTGATTTACTAAAAGAATGACAAGGAGGCTAAAGTGACTTGGACGGAGAATGCAAGTGAGGTAGTGTGGAAGGTAAGGTCAGAAAGGAAAGGTGGGAGTCTAAATCATGCAGAATATGTAGATTCTTATGATGAATTTGGCTTTATCCTGAGCAAGCTGGGAAACAACTGATGGCTACTGAGCAGAGGAATTACATGATCAGACTTACATTTTAAATTGGTAATTTTGGCTGCTATATTCAGAAGAAACTGTGAAGGAGCAAGACAAACAGCAGAGAAACAAATTAGAGGCTACTGCAATAAACTGGGCAAGAAGGCTTGGGGGCTTGGAGCAGGAGAGTAATAGTGGAGAAGTTTAGATGCTGTATCTATATCAAAGGTAGAGCCAAATAGGATTTGCAAAGGATGGATGTGCAGTATTACTAAACCAAGAATAATGCAGTGAAGCAATGATAGTAAGGAGATGATGATGGAAATGAAGGACAGCATCAATTTCACTACATCATCAAAAGCAGTGGCATTTTAACAATGACAATCTTTATCCACTTAATGAGAAAAAGAACTTTAATTTCATTTTTATTTCTTCAATCCTAGAAAACTCTTTTTTGCTTATTACATTTCTTCTTTGGTAAATTGTCTCTTCCTATCTTTTGGTCATTTAGGTATTAGAGACTTAGTGAATACACATAAATTAACTTATGAAGAACCTTTTATTTTGTTGAATTCTTATGCTAGAGTACATTTCCTGGCTCTCTGGATTCAATGATTACTCTGTTTTTACGCCAGTCCTACCCTATTGTAATTACGGTTGTTTTAAGTTTTACTGTTTTTGCTTCCCATATCCCTAATTATGATTTTTTAAATTTTATTTATTTATTTATTGAAGGGGGTGAGGGGCAGAGAGAGAGAGAGAGGGAGAGGGAGAGAAGTAGGCTCCACACTGTCAGCATGGAACCTAATGCAGGGCTCAAACTCACGAACCATGAGTTCATGAAATCAAGAGTCGAAATCAAGACTCAGATGCTTAAGCAACTGAGCCACTTAGGTGCCCCACTGTCTTTTTTATACTCCAAATATTCTTTGATGGTCTTCCAGATGTATTTTTTGAGTTGTCAAGTTTTAAGAAAAAATGCTATTGCAATTTCATTACAATTGCAATAAACTTCTGAATTATTTTGAAGAAACACTGACATCACTATTAATATTCAGATTTTCTACCCAGGAAGATCTAAATCTTAATTCCAATATTCCTTTAGTTCTGTCTTTGTGGTTTTCCTCAGGTGTGTCACCCCCCCACACCCATCTCATTCTTATCCTTCAGTGTCTTAACTTTGTTGCTACGTGAATAGATCTTCAGTTACTGCGTTTTCCTCTACTTCCTTGCCTTCCAATCTGAGATGGTGGCTTATATAAAACTATAGAACTAGCTCTCATGAAGGATGAAGCTGAAGCAGAAAGAAGTTCCATAGTAAAGGAAGTGGCCAGTAATTCTTAACTGAAAATGCAAAGAAGCCAAGAGGTGTTTTGGGACAAAATACTAGAACATGGCAATAGAAGGAATTACCTTTCCGAGAGATGCACAAAAGAGGGGGAAGAAATAACACCAAACGTGAAAACCTATGCATCTTTTAGAAATCCAAAATTTTTCAAGAGCTTTTGGGTAATGATAAGGGATGAAAGGAAAGGAAAACAAGGGATATTACCAATAAAGTATATTTGGATAATTATGTAAGAGATATTAGGACTATATCCTAATACAGTTGATAATATAGGTGATAAAACTGGTTCAGAGGCAAAATACATGAGTGTTAGAAAATTTAAATATCCAGAAACCTATGAATATGTGATAAATTCCTAAATTAACATAAGGACTATTTCTCTGAAATTTGAGAAATTAAAAAAGTATTTCTCTAACCTTTGATATAACCAAAACAACCAGTTGATAAGGTAACATGACAGAAAACACAAGTATTCATGTGTATATACCACATGAATTTGAAATAGTTAAGGAAGAGAGAACACTGGCTTAAGACAGACATGTGCTTTTAGACCAGCATTGCCCAATAAAACATTCTGTGTTGATGGAAATATTCTTTATCTGTTCTGATGTAAATCCCATTAGCCACATGGAGTTATTGGGCACTTTAAATGTGGCTAGTGTAACTGAAGAGCTGAATTTTAATTTTATTAAAAAATTTTTAATTTTGAAATTATTTTAGACTCACATAGAAGTAGCCACCATATTATACAGAATAGGAATGTAGCTTTCAGAAATTCTAAGACTTTAAAAGAAAAGCATGACAAAAACAGACACAAAGACCAATGGAATAGAATAGACACTCCAGAACTGGACCCACAAAAGTATGGTCAACTCATCTTTGACAAAGCAGGAAAGAACATCCAATGGAAAAAAGACAGTCTCTTTAACAAATGGTGCTGGGAGAACTGGACAGCAACATTCAGAAGAATGAAACTAGATCACTTTCTTACACCACTCACAAAAATAAACTCAAAATGGATACAGGACCTGAATGTGAGACAGGAAACCATCAAAACCCTAGAGGACAAAGCAGGAAAAAACCTCTCTGACCTCAGCTGCAGCAATTTCTTACTTGACATATCTCCAAAGGCAAGGGAATTAAAAGCAAAAATGAACTACTGGGACCTCATGAAGATAAAAAGCTTCTGCACTGCAAAGGAAACAATCAACAAAACTAAAAGGTAACCAACGGAATGGGAAAAGATATTTGCAAATGACACAGGGCTAGTATCCAAAAATCTATAGTATCCAAATAGTATCCAAAATCTATAAAGAACTCACCAAACTCCACACTCAAAAAACAAATAATCCAGTGAAGAAATGGGCAGAAAACATGAATAGACACTTCTCTAAAGAAGATATCCAGATGGCCAACAGGCATGTGAAAAGATGCTCAATGTCACTCCTCATCAGGGAAATACAAATCAAAACCACACTGAGATACCACCTCACGCCAGTCAGAGTGGCTAAAATGAACAAATCAGGAGACTATAGATGCTGGAGAGGATGTGGAGAAACGGGAACCCTCTTGCACTGTTGGTGGGAATGCAAACTGGTGCAGCTGCTCTGGAAATCAGTGTGGAGGTTCCTCAAAAAATTAAAAATAGATCTACCCTGTGACCCAGCAATAGCACTGCTAGGAATTTACCTAAGGGACACAGGAGTGCTGATGCACAGGGGCACTTGTACCTGAATGTTTATAGCAGCACTTCCAACAAGAGCCAAATTACAGAAAGAACCTATATGTCCATCAACTGATGAATGGATAAAGAAATTGTGGTTTATATACACAATGGAATACTACTTGGCAATGAGAAAGAATGAAATATGGCCTTTTGTAGCAACAAAAGGATGGAACTGGACAGCGTTATGCTAAGTGAAATAAGTCATACAGAGAAAGACAGATACCATATGTTTTCACTCTTATGTGGATCCTGAGAAACTTTACAGAAGACCATGGGGGAGGGGAAGGAAAAAAAGAAGGGGGACAGAGGGAGCCAAATCATAAGAGCCTCTTAAAAACTGAGAATAAACTGAGGGTTGATGGAGGGTGGGGGAGACGGGAAAGTGGGTGATGGGCATTGAGGAGGGCACCTGTTGGGATGAGCACTGGGTATTGTATGAAACCAATTTGACAATAAATTTCATATTAAAAAAATAAAAGAAAAGCATGAAGAAAAAAATATATGGCAAAAAGGAAGATTGATAGGTTTTAAAAATGCAATTTGATGAAGTTGCCATAGGTAATTTCACTGAGAAAAAAAGTGGGAAGAAGAGTTAAAGAACTAATTGCAAATTTAGTTCTCTAAGTTAAAGTTTGGAAGGGAAGTAATTGGAAGAGGGAGGAAGCATATAACAAAGCCAAACCCCAAGGGGTGGCACCAATTTGAATGAGAAGTTTACAGTCTAAAATGATTTGAGTTTTTTTTTTTTTTTATATAAAATGCTAAAGAAACCAAGATTACTTCCCTGGTATTTAGTTCAGATCTGTGGGTGTCAAATTCTGCCCTTTTATTCAGACCACGATTAACTGATGCCCAATTGTTCAGCTGGAATCCTAGACATGGAATCTAATCCAACCAGTCTCAATCAGAGAGATCATAATCTTTGTAATTCAGAACCCCCATGCTATCTTATGTCTCTAAGTGAAAGTCAGGCTACATGGGTTTGAATCCCCACCCTGCCACTAACGGCCTTACATAAGCTGGTTAATTTTTGTCAGCTGTTTCACCCTCAAAACAGAGATAATAACAGTACCCATAACATGAGGCCTAAGTGAACATGTCAAATGCTTAGAACAATGCCTAAGACAAAAGAAATGCTCCATCACTGTTAGCTGTTGTTGGTATAGTTAGTTCACTCATCAAACATTTCCTACTCTGAGTCAGGCCCAGAATAATTCATTACAGTGGCCCTGAGTGTACTTACTGTTTGAGGGCAATGAGAAAATCAAGCACAGTGGCAATCAGGAGCAATAGGGTTGGGCTTCTGTTTTCCCCCATTTGCTCTCACAATTAATACCTTTTCTTGTCAGAAAAGGTAGAAAATGTTCTTAAGCAAAAAACATAATTACCCATAACACCATTCAGAAATAACCAGTTAATATTTTTATGGATAGATATACCGACATTTTCTTATGAAAATTTATAAATGTGTATTTTGTACAAAAATTTGACAATACTATGTACTTTAAAACTTACTTCAAGTTAGCAATATCTCATGAATATATTCCATGTCAAAACAGATCTAGATCATTTTAATGGATATATAATATTCTACCATATGGATATAATAATTTAGATATCTACCACTGCTATACTTTTGGGTTTTTTATTATTTTTTGTCTTAAATAAATAACGACATTCTATACATACACTTTACATAGTTGTCTATTCTTTTTAAAAAAATTTTTTAGGGGCGCCTGGGTGGCGCAGTCGGTTAAGCGTCCGACTTCAGCTCAGGTCACGATCTCGCGGTCCGTGAGTTCGAGCCCCGCGTCGGGCTCTGGGCTGATGGCTCAGAGCCTGGAGCCTGCTTCCGAGTCTGTGTCTCCCTCTCTCTCTGCCCCTCCCCAGTTCATGCTCTGTCTCTCTCTGTCTCAAAAATAAATAAACGTTAAAAAATAAATAAATAAATAAATAAAATTTAAAAAGTAAAAAAAATTTTTTTAAACACTTATTTATTTTTGAGAAACACAGAGAGAGTACAAGTGGGGGAGGGGCGGAGAGCAAGGGAGAGACACAAAATCCAAAGCAGGCTACAGGCTCTGAGCTTTCAGCACAGAACCCAACCCAGGGCTTGAACTCATGAGCTATGAGATCATGACCTGCACTGAAGTCAGATGCTTAACTGACTGAGCCACCCAGGTGTCCCCCCCTTTTTTTAATGTTTATTTATTTTTGAGAGAGAGAGAGACAGAGCATGAGCGGGGCAGAGAGAGAGAGAGAGAGAGACAGAATCTGAAGCAGGCTCCAGGCTCTGACCTGTCAGCACAGAGCCTGATGAGGGGCTTGAACCCACAAATTGTGAGATCATGACCTGAGGCAAAGTAGGATGCTTGACCAACTGAACCATCCAGGCACCCCTATTTTCTTAAGATATATTCTAAGTAGCAGAATGCCAAGTCAAAAGCAGTGTTGTGTATGTATGTGTACACATCTTAAAGATTCTTAGTTAGATATACAAGGTCAATTTTTCCTCCAGAAAAATGACAAATTAATACTTCCAATATCAGGGTAGGATTGGACCCATTTCCCCATGTTCTCCTTGAGAGACATCACTCCTTTAAATCTTTGCTAACTTGACAGATGAAAAAATGGAAGCGCATTGTTTTAAATTGTGCCTGAACACTCTTTTATTTACCTCATAGACATTCTGTATTTTGTGTTCATTTGTGAAGCCTTTCTTTATGCCTTCTTGTCTATTTTGAAAGAGAGCATCCAAATTAGACTGAAGAGTCAGGCAAGACTTCCCAAATAAGGGAAGGATGTACCTAGTTTTGAAGGATCAACGAAAATTAGACAAAAAGGAAAGAAGAATACTCTAGACAAAGGAAAACATATTTGTGAAAGCTCAGAGGCCTAACAGGGCACAGTTGAGTTTGGAACTACAAGTAGTTCCAGCTGATTTCACTGGGGGGGAGTGTGCAGACAAGCAAGAGGGGAGGAAACCAGAAGAGCAGCAGGAACTAGACCATAGACTGGTTTGTATGATAAATTAAGAGCCTGAACTTAATTCTGAAAATCATAAGTAAAAGACCTTTTAGGCTGGGGAGTAACAGGATCAAATTTATATTTTAGAAAGATCATTCTAGCAGCTGAATGGAGACATGGAAATCAATTAGGAAACTATTGTAATAATCCATGCAAGAAGTGGTGAGAACCAAAACCAAGTAGGTGGCAGTAGTTAACAAAGAGGAGGGCAGTGATTAGATAGTCAAAGAAGAAGAATTCACAGAAGAGGAGGAGGAGAAAATGAGAGGGAGGAATCTTGTGTTTAAGGCTTGGGTTTTAGGGGACTAGTGTTGCTACTCCCAACACAGACTTTTTGCTTTTGTTTTAAGGGAGGGTGACCATAGAAAAATAGAGTGTTTTTCTGAATGTGTTGCGTGAAGAGGTACCCGTGGCATATGTAAGTGGCGAATGTGCTGACATGTGAATAAAAAAATCTGGAGGACAGCAGAAAGAACTGGGTTGGCAATGCAGTCCTGAGAGGTTACTCAGGGTGAGTGCATACAGTGAGAAAAGTTCTGGGCTGAGGACAGAACTGGGATCACTGGCACTTCTGGGTTAAACAGAGGAACAGAATTTTTAGAGGAAACATAAGAAGGAAGAGCCAATAAGTAACACAGAAACCAGGAGAAAGCAGTCTCATGGAGGCTGAAGGAGAGACTCAAAATGGAGGTCACTCGTATTGGATGCTGCTGAGACGTGAAAGCAAAACAAAAATTACCCACTGGATTTGCCAATGTGAAGATCACTGGTAACCTTAGCAAGTGGGATTTCAAAGAAATTCCAGACTATGGGATAGTCCCAAAGACAATGTATGCACAAGAGTGATAAATACAAACACCTGTCAACATAAGTCCAAAAAACTCTTTCAATTAGTAAAAAGTTCTAAATGATAAGAAAGCATTGTATCATAGTTTTGAATTTTTTCTTTAAAAAAAATGTTTATTTATTTTGGGGGGCGGTACAGAGAGAGAGGGAGAGATTCCAAGAAAGCTCTGCACTGTCAGCACAGAGCCAGACATAGGGCTTGATTTCATGAACCATGAGATCATGACCTGAGCCAAAATCAAATCAAGGGTTGGATGCTTAACCAACTGAGTCACCCAGGCACCCATGAATGTTTTGTCTTAATAGCACATGAAATGAGTGTTTCAAACAATCTTTGACTCGAAATATACAGCACAATTTTTCAGTCTGAACATCTGTTGTATCGAAAGTAGAGAACAGAATACAGATGTCTCAGGAACTTAGTTAATTATTCTGCATATTTACATTGATTCCACCTCAGGTCTTGCTGTGTCTGTGTGTTGCTCACCCACCTCCCAAGCCTTTTGTCTCTCCTGGTTCTTTAGTACCAACAAACTGCCTAAGTGGTTCATATCCAATTTCAGAGTTCATTCAGCACTTATTATTTCTTCCACTTTAAGTGGTTTACAATTAGTCTCACAAGTACCTTCCAGTGGCTCCATGTATTCCTCCATAGAAAACTGCTATATGGCTATTTCTGATGAAGTGGATTTGTTGTGAAACAAAGGTACAGAAGCTGCAGACAAAAGTTAGGAGGGAGAGAACTGGATTTTGAAAGATAAGAGCTTACAATGAAGAAGGGATTAAACTAGACCTTATATTCAAAAAGGAATTCTATAAAGGCACAGAGATATCAAAAGGCCTTGTGTGTTTGGAGAATTATAATGAGTTTGACATTGCTGAAATTAAAAATGTACAGCATAGATTTTCAGTTTTAAGGTATCCTCTAACCAGTAAGAATAAAAACAGGAATGTAAATTCCATATTCAAAGACCCTGACTCCTGTAACCCCAAATCACTACATTTGAAGATAGAAAACAGAAGCAGGAATGATTAGTAAATGACTTAGCAGAGTAGGGGAGGAAGGCATACTAATGTCAAGCAAACCAATTCACCCTGAACAACACAAAAAAGGTCTAGGTTTAGAAATGGGCTAGGATAGGGGCGCCTGGGTGGCTCCCTTGGTTAAACATCCGACTTTGGCTCAGGTCATGACCTCACGGTTCGTGAGTTTGAGCCCCGGGTCAGGCTCTGTGCTGGCAGCTAGGAGCCTGAAGCCTGCTACGGATTGTTTCCCTCTCTATCTACCCCTCCCTGGCTTGCACTCTGTCTCTCAAAAATAAACAAACATTAAAAAAAAATTTAAAAAAAAGAAAAAAGAAATGGGCTGCACATAGGGGGACTGTTTGAAAGTCCACAAAGGAATAGACCTTCCCAGTCTCTCTCCACAAACTCATAAAATCACCCCTTCACCCTTTGGAAGAGAGAACGTTTATTTGCTGGTGAAAAAAAACTTGAACCAGGAAAGCACCAACCTCAGGGGCAGACAGAGAGGATGGTAAAGGACTGGAATTTGAGTAAGTCTACATTCTGAATAAGCCCACTTTCCCCTGCCCAAGTCTAGGTCCCTAGAAACCAGGCTGATTACCTCTACCTCCTATCCACCAATGTGGATTAAAGAATCCTTTACTAGAGATTAGAAATCCCATCTAACCACATCACATTACAGTGAAGTCTAGTAATTGACAAATGTTACCCACAGAGAGCTTCCTCTCAGCTTTCTGGAGCCTCACTCTCATTTTAAATCAACTTTACTGATGTGTAATTTACATACAATAAAAATATACATATTAAGTGTACAATAAGATTTAACAAGGACCATGTAACCACTGCCGTAAAAAAAAGACAAAACATTTATGCCATCCTAAAAGTATCCCTGTGCCAATCATTTCCCCTGATCTGCAGTATCTGACAATCACTGATCTGATTCTAGGTCTTCATACAAATGTAATCATGCAATACACATACTTTTTAGTTTGGTTTCTCTCACTTAACATAATGGTTTTGAGATTCAGGCATGTTACCGCATGCATCAGTTGTATATTCCTTTTTACTGCTTAGTAGATATTTTACTATATGAATGTATCAAAATTTGTCTTCTCTACTCACCAGTTGATGGACATTTGAGTCATTTCTGGTTTGGGTTAGCATGAATTAAAGCTGCTACGAACATTCAAGTAAAGTCTTTGTGGATATACATTCATTTTTTCTGGGTAATTAACAGTGGAATTACTGAGTCATGACAAGTGCACATTTAATTTTATTTATTTTTTTTATTTATTTTTTTTATTTTTAAATTTTTTTAATATATGAAATTTACTGTCAAATTGGTTTCCATACAACACCCAGTGCTCATCCCAAAAGGTGCCCTCCTCAATACCCATCACCCACCCTGCCCTCCCTCCCACCCCCCATCTACCCTCAGTTTGTTCTCAGTTTTTAACAGTCTCTTATGCTTTGCTCTCTCCCACTCTAACCTCTGCACATTTAATTTTATATAAGCATGTAGAACTGTTTCCCAAAGTGGTTCTACCATTTCACATTTTCATCAGCAATACTTGGGAGCTGTAGTGTCTCTATATCCTTTTGGATACTTATCGGTTACTTTACTTTTATCCATTTTAGTGGATATGAAGTGGTATCTCACTATGGATTTAATTTGCATTTCTCTGGTGACTAATGATATTGAGCATTTTTCATATGCTTATTAACAATTTAGATATATATTCTTTTATGAAGTGTTTATTCAACTCTTTTAGGTTGTCTTTGATTATTGAGTTCTAGAAGCACATTTGTATATTTTAGCTATGAGTATTATCTTCTGGTCTTTGGCTTTCAGTTTCTTAGCAGAAGCTTTTGAAAAGGAGGTCTTAATCCTACTAATTTCTAATAATCTGATGAATCAATTTCTCTTTTGTAGTTAATAGGTTGAGTTTGAAGATCACCCAGTAGCCATTTGTTCAAAAGACTATCCTGTCCCCACCAAAGCCTATCCCCATGTTGGAGTCTTTGTTGAAAAATAGTCATACACATAGGTTTATTTCTGGATTCTCTCTCTTGTCTTTATATACTCCGATTCCATTTTGTCTTAATTATTATACTTTGAAAAACCTCACAGATGAACCCCATATCCTAGAAATATTGAAAAAACTAAGAAAAAGCTAGGTATGTCACGAATGCATAAAATATATGTAGATAGTCTACTTTATCATTTGCTACCATAAAATATATGCAAATCAATTAAGAAAAGTTAAAATTTATCAAAACATACACAAACACAAACCATACATGGCACCATTCCCAGTCAAGAAAAACATAAACAAAAGTAAAGATGCAATATTAAATCATAACTGCATAAAATTAACTACAGTACATACTGTACTACTGTAATAATTTTGTAGCCATCTCCTGTTGCTATTGCCATGAGCTCAAGTGTTACAAGCATTTACTTGAAAGGCCATATGACACTAATCATCTCTATGAAAGTAGTTCTTCTCTCCAGTAAATTGCATACTGTAGTAAAAAGTGACTGCTATTAGTAGTTAAGTTTTTGGAGAATCAAAAGTTACACTCAGATTTTCAACTGCATGGAGGGTTGGTGCCCCTAACTCCCATGTGGTTTCTAGGGTCAACCGTAGTAATGTAAATCCTCATTTTTTTTTCTTTTTCAAAATTGTTTTGGCTATTCTAGGTCCTTTGTACTTTCATATCAATTTTGGAATCAACTAGCCAATCTTCACAAAGAAAACCTGCTAGGATTCTGATTGAAATTTCATTGACTCTAAATCTCCATGTGTTGACAACAGAGATCTTAATATCAAGTCTCCAATCTATATAATCCATGAACACAACACAGCTCTCCATTGATTTTAGATGCTCTTTAATTTCCTTCAGCAATGTTTATGGGCCTTTTATTAAATTTATTCCCAAGTATTTCATATTTTTGATGCTAATGCAAATGATACTATTATTTTAATTTCATTTTCCATTTGTTTATTGCTGGTAGGTAGAAACATAGTTGATTTATGTATATTGATCTTGTCACTTGCCACTTCATTAAATCCATTTATTACAGTATTTCTTGGGTAAATACCCTGGGATGCTCTATGTAGACAATCATGTTGTCTGACAAGAGAGATTGTTTTATTTTTTCCTTTACAATATATACTGTCTTACTGCCTACTATACTGGCTAGGATCTCTAGAACAATATTGAATAGAAGTGGTTGGTTCAGAAATCCTTGCCTTATACCTGATCTTAGGGAAAAGTATACTATCTTTCACCTATTAAGTATGATAGCTGCAGATTTTTTGATAGGTATTCTATCAGATTGAGAAAGTTCTCTTCCAATTTGTTGAGTTTTTAAAAAATCTCACATGGTTATTTAATTTTGGCAAATACTCATTATTCTGCATTTATTGAGATGATCATAATTTTTACCTTTTATTTTGTTAATGTGATGAAAAACGGGCAAGAGAACTGAAATTTATATTAGGAAGGCAAGACCTGATGTTTAAAATAAATGAATAACAAATTTGCAATATATGCATTTATAAATATGGAGGCAAATAATGAAAGAAATAGTTGAGAACAAATCCACAGTGGTTATCTCTGAGGAGTGGGCCAACTTGAGAGTAGAAACTAATATTTAAGTCTTTTAAGTGCTGATACTTTAATACGAGAAATAATATATAATATTTGATAATAAATTTTTAAAATTACAAATGAGTTTTAGAGAGATGTGAACATGAGGTGGGTGAGGTGAGTGTGTGTAAGGGTACAGGGGAGATGAATGCAGCTTCAGGCATGGTGGTTTGGGTGGAGTATCCAGAAGACATTTCTCATGCAGAAGGATATACTTGGCAGTGAAGAGACACGAGTTGAAATAAAGATTTGGGATAAGCACCAGACTTTGTGGTTTTAAAGCCACAACATGGACAACACTGACCAGGCACCCATGGAGTAAAGGGTCAAAGGCAAAACTCTGAGGAAGGCTGCCACGTACAGGGGGAGGAAAAAGATGCAAGGAAGGAGACAGAGAATGAATTTTTAGAGGGCAGGAAGAAAACCAGCCCAGAAAACACAGAAGTCAAGGGAGAAAAGTATTTCATTCTTTCAACATGCTGAATTACAAAGATTTTGCGTGCAAAGCTTCTCTTTTATAGGTGTTTCTCCCTAATTTCATGGAAAAATCTGGGACATTAAAACCTTAAACAAAATAAATGTAATGATGGAAAACAGAGATTGGTGTTACACATATTTTTTTATGTTGCTATTTATGTGTTCTATTTCAGGAAACATCTGCAGCTGAGAGTATGAGGTACAGAACTTCCACTGCTTATCCCAACTGCTGAAAGGGTTCAGGAAGAAAATGATCAACAGAAATCACAGACACAAAAGAAAATTGGCTAATATAGCCACGTCATTTAGATGGGACACGTGAAGATGCAAAAGGGAAAAAAATTATAGAAAAATACCTACAAACTTTTTATTTAACAGAATACACAAGGTGCGATGATTCAGAAGTAATGAGTCATTTAGAAATAATAAAACTATCAGTCTGCCTAGAAAACACAGGCACTATTTGGTGGATGACTCAGTATGGAAACTGATCCCAAGAGAACAATTTAGAGGAATACAAAAACATATACCATTGAACTACTTGGAAGATAAAAAAAGGAGACCTGAATATTTTATGTTATGTTCACTTCAAAAATAGGTGAGAAAGTAAATTAGGAAATCTCTTAGAAGGCAAGATTTTTCTGATGCTCCAAGAAACTGAATACATGAATATGAAAGACAATTAAAGCTTTAGGTTCAGGGCTAATGTCTTAATAATAAGACTAAAGATAAAATAAGAGTATCTCAGCAGCAGGCCTACTTTGACCATATGGGAATTAGAAAGTGTTTAAAAATTTACCTTTATTTTTACTCCAGTGGAGAAAAGGAAATGTGGCTGAGGGGAAAAGTGCCAGGTCAGTGATCAGGAGCTCCTCATCCCAGCTTAGCTTCTGTACTGACCATCTCAGTAAATTGGTCAAGTCGTTTCCTTCACTGGCATTTGATGTTCTCTTCTGGGAAAACAAGACAGAAGATGGCTCTGGGGTCTAGGGAACATGAGGAAAAACAAATTTTTTTTTCCTGTTTTGAATTAGGAAATAGCTGTATTTTGCTAAAAAACTTTTTTTATTATTTGATGTAGAAAAAAGTATAATGAACTGGCTATTAATTTTTAACGCATGTAAATTGAAAAGCTAGTGATATCCTTTAGTGGCTCTGAAAGGAAAATTTACAGGTTAAAGTTCTACTATTCTAGTCTATAATTTTTAAAAATTATTATATATTCAAAAACTCAACAATAGTTCTTTCTGCCAGTAGTATTTCACGTTACTTTTATTTAAATATTTTCCTTTTCTAAGTCTTTTTCTTATTTTGGAGGCGATCATATAAAAATAAAATCATATTCTATTGATAAAAATAATTTGACACTTTGGAATAACATATATTCAACACAATGCAAAAAACACTTGAGGGACAGGTACTCTTCAAGATGAGGAAAACACGAATTCAGTGATTTTTGCCTCAAACAGCTTACAACACGAGTAGGCAGAGAAAGAAGACAACTAACCTTCATATGAAGGAAGGCATCCCAGAAAGGAGGACTGCAAAGTCTAGTCCTAGGGTAGAGTAGAAGTAGCTGGCTACAGGAAGAAAGGGAAAAATGCCTTGTGGACAAAGAAAGCAAGGCAGGAAGTGGCATGAGATGTGTGAGGAGCTACCAGGAGTTTGGTATTATTCCAGAATCAAATATGAAGACAGGCTTCGAGGCAAGTTCTGGTCAAAGTTGACAACAGATTTTAATTTCATTTTTATTAAGTAAATTATGAATCTTAAGAGATTTTATTCACTAATGCATATTAAGTACCCAAAATGTTCAGGACACTACAGAAAACAAACAAAGCTCTTGTCTTGTAGGAACTTATGGGATAAAAGAAATGAAACAAAAAGAATACATCAACTTATTCAATAGGTATTTATTGAGGCTCTCCTGGTCCCTGATGAAGATCACATTCTAGGGATAGTTCCTGTTAGAACATAATTTTTACATCTTCCTTTCCCTTCCTGCCAAGTTAAATTTGGTACAAGTGAGCAGAGATGCTTGTCAGAGCCAAGTGGGCAATTCTAGAAGATGACCAGGAACCTGGAGTAAAATAAATAGAAACAACTACTTTAATAGGATGATAAGAGAATAGGGGAAAATCCCAAAGTATGGCATGGCTGTAAGAAAGCCAGGGAGGGGGCTTAGAATTGAGTTCAATGCAATTTGGATTTGACAGATCAAAATTGTTGCTTACTTTTTTTTTTTTTTAAGCTTACTTATTTGAGAGAGAGCGAGCGAGAAAGAGAAAGGGGGGCAGAGAGAGAAAATCCCAAGCAGACTCTGCACTGTCAGTGCAGGGCCTGATGTGGGCTTGATCCCACAAACTGTGAGATCATGACCTGAGCCAAAAACAAGAGTCAGGTGCTTAACTGACTGAGCCACCCAGGTGCCTCTGTTGTCTACTTTTTAAATAACAGTTTTAATCTTCATAAAAGTAATAACTGTAGAAATAAAACTTACCTCCCGCAAAAATAGAGAGTACACACATGCGATTAACACAGAGTAAAAAAAAAAAAAAAAAAAAAAAAAAAAAAAACAAACACACACCTAGAGAGAGTATCAATGTGAACATTTTTGTAAATGTCATTTTTTGGCTTTATGCATATATACACAACATAAACAGATATGAGGATTTTTATGAATGTGTTTTTTGTTTTAATGGTTATTTTTGAGAGAGACAGCACATGCACGCAAGTGGGAGAGAGGCAGAAAGAGAGGGAGACAGAGAATCCGAAGCAGGCTCCAAGCTTTCAGCACAAGGCCTGACATGGGGCTTGAACCCACAAACCCTTGAGATCATGACCTGAGTCAAAACTGGATGCTCAACTGACTGAGCTACCCAGGCGCCCCATGAATATGATTTTTTTAAAAACAAAAATAAGAATTATAGTTTATTACCTGCTTTTTCCACTTAATATAGGGAAACATCTTTCCATGAAAATAAAAATGTACATCATACATCTTATATACCAAATTTACTTACTGAATTCTCTACTAAGGCACATTATCCTGTACAATAAGTAAGGTATAGAAATGAAGCAAGCACCAAGAAAATGATAAAACTGACTTTAGCTGTGGCAGCATTCTGAATATTCTAAAGGTGGAAAGAGATAAGACATATGGGAGCTCATGAGATTTTAGTGTTCCAGACATAAGATGAATAATGTCTGAATCTGAAATTCTTTGTGGATAAAAACTTTCCAAAAGGGAAACAACAACAACAAAAAAAGAGACTGCAACCCAGCACACACTAAAAATGAAGTAATTTCAAATCTTCACATCTGCAGAACAGATAGAATGTCAAAGCAAGTACTCAGACAACTAAAAACAGTGGGTGGACTGGCAGGGAAAATCCAAGTGCCATTCTAGCGGTCATCCACAACCACAGCTTTCCAAGGAAGTGACAGAGCCCCCCAAATTGTGCTCTGACAGTGTATTAAGCCTTTCTGGTGAGATGCTAGGTAGACTTAAGACCACCTCCATTTCCAGGGGCACCTGGGTGGCTCGTCGGTTAAGCGTCCGCCTTCGGCTCAGGTCGTGATCACACAGTCTGTGGGTTCGAGCCCCGCATTGGCTCTGTGCTGACAGCTCAGAGCCTGGAGCCTGCTTCCGATTCTATGTCTCCCTCTCTCTCTCTGGCCCTCTCCTGCTCGTGTTCTGTCTCTCTCTGTCACAAAAATAAATAAAAACATTTAAAAAAAAAAAAAAAAAAAAAGACCACCTCCATTTCCTCGTGTTTAGGCAGGCTCTGTGAGTTGCAAAGTATGCTGGTCAGAGTTCCCTTGGAAGCTGCCAATACTAGGCATTTCCCACTGCAACCAGAATAGCTCTCTTTCATCTGTTTTATATATTGGATCTCCAAAAAATATTTCATTTGAAAAAAAAAAAGTTCCACAGCTCAACTATACACTTAAAATCACACAGGATTAAAGAAACATAACGTTCACCCTTCAGATTGTGTTAATAAATATAAAAACGTAAATAACGGAGGGATGTGAAAGTTACCATTTAACACCCTAGTTAAACACAGCATCACCACTAGCTGTGGGACAATCAGATAGTATGTACCTCTCTCAATATGATGCAATGTGAAGATCAAAGTATTACTTACGAAGTTCTCTTGCCAAAAATATTTAGCTTTAGCCAACTTTGGAGATCTAATGTCCAGTTATAGGAAATGTGGGCAGTAGCAAAATATGTTACTACCATAAGGAAACAAGAGAAATTCAAGGTATGGATCATTTTATAAGACAGTTGGCCTGGTCTGTTCAATAGGCCAGTACCATGAGGGAAGAAGTACATGTGTGGAGATGAGCTGGGGGGAAAGGAGGTCGAGGAAAACCAACTATAACAGCTCTGTGTTCTGAGGTGGGAGGACATCTTAACTGTTTCAACAAGAATGAGAATGCCACTATGACTGGACTCGGACTCTTGCTGGGTGAGATGCAGAGCTACTGAAGAACTCTGAGCAGAAAAATGACACGATCTGAATTACTTTTTAACAAGACCATTCTAGTTGCTGTGATAAGAGTTGACTACAGGAGACAAGGGAGAAAGCAGGGACTCCAAAAAGGAGCCAAATACACCTGGAATAATCCAGGCAAAACATGATGCTAGTTCGGACCAGTTGGTAGCAGGGGAAGCATGAGTAGTAGTCAGATTCTGAATAGAATCTGAAACAAGAGTCAACAGAACAGATGTGTGAGCTTTGTGGAAAAGAGGGAGGTCAAGATGAATTTACGGGTTGATTTTTAAAAACTGTTACTTTTTTGTTTTGCTTGAACAACTGGAAGAAGAGAACGGGCATTTTCAGACTTTACCGCAGGAAGAACAGAATTGTCAGTAGGAGAGGGAGTGGTGGCAAGGAAGGTTACTAGTTCAGTTTGGGATGTTACTTTTGAGATGCCTGTGGACACTCAGGTACAGATATGCAGAATGCTGCTGGAGAATCAAGTGTAGACTTTAGGGGAGAGATTTGGGCTGATCCAAATTTGAGTCACATTTAAAGCCTTGAGACTAGAGGAGATGATAAAGGGAGGGAATATAGAAAGAAAAGAGAAAGAAATATATAGAAATGTTTATTCTATAATATATCATATTCTACAAGATTCTATAAATTTCTGTTAGAAGAAACATCCAAAGGCTGGGCCTTCTGGTACTCAAATACACAGAGCAGTACTATCCAAAGGAACTTTCTGTGATGATGACATATTTATATATATGTTCCATTCAATAGGTAGCCACCATCCACATATGGCTATTGAGCACTTGAAATATGGCTAGGCAACTGAATAACTGAAAATTTATTTTAAATAGCTACATGTATCTAGTGGCTACAGTACTGGAAAGTGCAGCTCTAGTTTGAAGAAGTGACAAGGAGTCAGGGGAGAAGTCTGAAAAGAAGTGGCCAGAGAGGGCTTGTGAGACAATTCTCTACAGGTCTCTCATGTTTCTGCATACATTACAAGCAAGGCATGATCTTAACAGCGATATGATATTATATATTTGATATTAGAAGCCAAGTGTAGAAGGTGTTTCAAGGAGGAGAGTGATAACTCTGCTCCTGAATGTTAAGTCAGATAATTATTGAGAAATGACAGATATGGACATCACTAGTAACTGATAAGAACTTTTTTTTTTAATTTAAATTTTGGTTAGTTAACATATAGTGCAATATTGATAAGAGCAGTTTTGATGGAATTGTGGGGCAGAAATCTGTTTGGCTTGGGTAAAAAAAAAAAAAAAAAAAAAAAGAAATGGGAGAAGAAAAACTAGCAACAAAATGTAGACATTTCTTTTTCAACTTTTACTGTGAAGTTCAAGTGAAATAAGACAATAGAGGAGAAAGTGGTGTCAAGGAGGATTATTTTGAAGATGGGAGCAATAAAAGCATATTTTTTCATGCGTAAGACAATGATTAAGAAGGGGGTAAATTGATATGAAAGAATTATGAAGACCTTAGCTAGGCTGGTTCTTTCACAGCAATGGGAGAGAAAGTAGGGTATATGAATACCGCTGCAGGTACTAGGTATCTGTGGTGGTAAAAGCTTGTAAAAGCTCTTTTTTTTCCTGTTTCTTTTCTGAAATAGGAAGCATGGTCATCAGTTGAAACTGAAGAGTGGTGAGGAGATAGTGAAGACATGATGAGATCGAAGATATGCAATAGTCATTTAGGAGGAGATGAAACAGAAAATGACTGGAAATCTAGTATGACTTCCAGCAAATGTCATGGGTCCACTTGAAGTTATGATCATTAATTTAATGCAAGCTCAGCAGCATGGTTTTACAGGCAAGGAACAGGCAAAGAATTAGATTTAATCAGCACTGTAGTTTAGCCAAGCAAGACTGCTGAAGTGAGAAGTGCAAAGGGATTAAGGATGTTTGAAAGGAACAGATGATAATACTGATGATGGAATCTAAGCCTCTTTCCTATCTCCTGAAATCCTTCCACTGAACCCTGTGGGACTCATAGGGAGATACCAGCAAAATCCTCATATCCTGGACCTCTTCTCAGAAGCTTTCTTCAGCTTCCTTTGCCTTCTTATTTAAACTGAAACTGGGCTCTGGGCTTTCCCCATGAGGACACTGCTTTCCTTGTAGCCCTCTTAGATGATGACTCTTTTTCTCTTCCATGCCATTCGAACACGAGGCCTGGTAAATGCCTTTCTTGTTCTTCATTGCAACTTCCAGTCCAAATCCCTCTCCCCAAATCCCCTGCTCAGAGTTATGTATCACTAGATTCTACCACCCACTAGCCTTCCTTATTATGGTATCTAAGTTTCCCTTTCATTCCTTGATGAGTTTAGCTTTCAGTTCACTGTCACTCCAACACTATTTGTTACACTCTAATTGATTTCAACACCAAATAGATAATCCATCTGATATCCTGGCCTCTTAGTTTCTTGACCTTATCTCCACAATGATAATTTTGTTGATATTGTTTTCTACCGTGTCTCAGCCACTTTTTCTCATGGTCATACCTTAAGCTTTTAGAACATCTAAAAGTATCTTTTAATACCCATATACCTGAAGAAAAATTTACTGGTGAGTTCAGAGTAAGACCATCCCTCTGTAGGCCCCCACTGGAGGAATCAAAGGAATGGATATACATCAGACATAAGACCACCTCTACAGCAATTCTGCTACCATTAACAACAGAGAACAAGGAGTGCAAGAAAGGAAGAACTAGGTATGCTTCCTCTTTTTGGCCTTTCATCTTGGGCTTGTATTCCTTAGATGAGAGGAAGAGGTATATGTGAAGGGTTGGGGTAGAGGCAGAGGCATGCTGCTATGCCTACTGACCCTTCTTATACTGGGCTCTCAAAGGGAAGATTACCATTATTACGTCATCATTTTTAAAGTATGCATAACGCCAAGTATTGTGCTGAGCACTTAAAGGTATTATCTAATGTTCTTATGCCAACGTTGAGATTAACATTATCTCCATTCCACAGATGAAGAAACAGAGGCTAAGAGAAATTAAAATGGAAATACTGATCTAGGCCCAGGTTTCTCGAACATCAAAGCCCCTCTGTCCTATAGCATATCCATATTAAGACTAGTGGATCTGGGGTAGTCAATATGTGGTCCCTGCCATACTCCCAGATTTCTCAATTTCTAGGAAAAGAATGGTCTTGAAATCTTGGTAGACATTAAGAAGACAGGAAGGGGGCACCTAGGTGGCTCAGTCAGTTGAGCATCTGACTTCAGCTCAGGTCATGATCTAACACTCTGTGAGTTCGAGTCCCGCATCGGGCTCTGTGCTGACAGCTCAGAGCCTGGAGGAGCCTGCTTCAGATTCTGTGTCTCCCTCTCTCTCTCTGCCCCTCCCCTGCTCATGCTCTGTCTCTCTCTGTCTCAAAAATAAAAACATTTTAAAAAAATTAAAAAAAAAAGAAGACAGGAAGAATGGAAGGAAGGAGATAAATATATAGAACACTGAAGTTATTGTAGTAACCTGAATTACAAAAACAAGGTTTTTTTTAGCCCCAATTTTATTTTTTAGAAAGCTCGAAAACCTAATAAATTTATTAGTGAGTGATAAAATTGTGACACATAAAATAGACATATAAAAGAAAACCATAACAGATATAGTTAATGGAGTAAAATTTAAAGTCAGATTCATAAAACCAATGAATAATATTAATGCTACCTATCTGAACTTCCGACTGTATTACCAGACTATAAGTATATTCCTATATTACCAAACTTTATAATCATAATTAAGAAAATGAGCTTGTTCAACAATAAAATTGACTCAGACATAATTAAAAGCATATTCACAAAAGGGATCATATCCAGAAATAGAATTATATATAAGACATGCCATAATGCCACAAATAAAGCATAATTTTTCAGAACAAGTGACCTGTGAGATTAAATCAACAGGAGAGAAATGGAAAATGCAGAAGACTTTAAATGTGGAAGAACTGCAATTATCAGGGCAAGAAAAAAAATGTAACACAACAGTGAAATAAGAGATTTGGTTTGGAGAAGACACATAAATACAAAGGCACAGTGCAAAGATTCTCTGGACAGAAGAAAAAACTTGGAAGTAATTTCCATTTATTCACAAAGTATTTATTAGGCATTTATAGCACTGCTATCATTTCTCAGGAAGATGAAAGGATTCAGGTGGCAGTGTGATAAATCAGGGATGAAGCAGAGATGGGTTAAAATCCACTGCAATTTATACATCCTCATCTCCCCAACATGTAGCCAGCACACAGTATAAAAGAGGATTCAAAAATATTTTCTTTTTTGTTTTTTGCGTTTGTTTTTTTTTTTTTTAGAGAGAACGGGAGAGGGAGAGAGAGAGAGAGAGAGAGAGAGAGAGAGAGAACACCACAAGCGCAAGTGGGACAGTGGCTGAGGGAGAGGGAGAGAGAGAATCTTACACAGGCTCCAAGCCCAGCATGGAACCAGAATTTCATGACCCTGAGATCATGACCTGAGCCGAAATCAAGAGATGGATGCTTAACCAACTGAGCCACTGGCACCCCAACAATATTTTCTTCATGTATGAACTGTCAGATGCTGTGGAGTTACCCCAAACGTCAAATGGGGCAGGGGAACAGGGCAAAAGCCCAAAGGAAATATCTCCAGGTAAAAAGGATATACAGATTCTTTTGAGCTGACAACTTTCACAATTTTTAGATGTGTCCCTTTAGGTCTCACATGAGTCCTTCAACAGAACCCACTGCTTCCCCACTTTTCATGTTTTGCCCTGGATACAGCTCGGGATTTTATTTTGTAGCTCCACTGATCCCCTCTAAATAATCAATCTTGACATATCTTAAGTCTTTATCACAAATAAGATAATTTATTTTTGCATTGATCCAATAAGTCTCTGAGCTTGCCCACTGAAGAGCTCATGAAGCACTGTCTGCCTACAAAACAGTTTCAGGCAAAAGAAAAAGGCTGTAGTCCTGTGGGCTCAAGAGGAGTCCCTAAATAAAACACCCGTGAGGCACAAGTCTGAATCACTACCTCTGGTGGGGTTCTGTAGTTATGATTTCAGCAAAAAATTTTTTTCATTCAATATATATGAAAGGAGTGTTGTTGGGGTGGCAGTGGGGGAGCTGGGGAAGTGGATACTGAGATCAGACAGGAAGGCAGAACTGAGAGCAAGGCTCAACTGCAAGAAGCCCAAAAGAGACATGATAGAAGTCCAAACCAAAAGTCCAAAAGCAGGTATGGAGGTTGAGCACAGAGTCAGAAATTTGACAGCAGAGTGTTGAGAATAAAGAGCTAACTGCTGTAATAGAGCAAGTAAGTTTATTCATGACTTTATTGGCTGATCATACATGTGACATGTCAGACTGAAATGACAAGTCCAAGTCTAGGGTCAGAGAAGCCACCAAACCTACCTCATTGACTTGTCATTTGGTTTCAGGTACCCTGAGACCCCTGAGACATTCCTAAAGTTCTTTATTCAGCTGACATTCTACATGTGGGACTGAGGGATTCCTTATTCTGCAGATGAGGGCTAGCAAGGGTTTACTATTAATTACTTATTGGATAGACAGACCACCTCATAGTCCAGTACATACACAATCAGAATATGTTATTGAGGGCATTTTACCGGTACCTTGGTAGGTGTTTAGAAGTCCATAAAAGTGGAATGGTTATCTGCCATAAATATAGGCCATCTCTGGAATATAAACTCACTCAGTAAGGTCAACCCTACCTCCAAAATCTCTCAGTTTTGACTTTCTCATTGCTAGAAGCTGGCCCAAATGATCATCTCTCACCTGCATTACTGTCACAGCCTTCTACCTGGCCTCTGCTTCCACTCTTGCCTTTCCATACTCCAGTTATTCTCCACACAGCACAAAAGTGATAAATAACACGGTGAATTGCTCTCCTGTTTCAAATGCTCCATTTTGAACAAATCTAAACTCTTCTACCACAACCTAATATAGCTCCAGAATCTGCCTACCATTTCTCCTACTTCACCTTGCACTGCTTTCTCCCTGGCCTTTTTTCAGTTCCTCCAACAGCCTGTTCCTCTCTCCTGACCAAGTTCATCTCATTACTCTGTACTCCACTATCCAGTTTACTGTCTGTATATAGCACTTATCATTACCTGGAACTGTTTTATTTATTGTTTACACATACTGTATTATCCCTACAACGCAATGTCCACTCCACAAAAGCAAGGAACTTGTTGCTTGTTCACCACTGTCTCTCAGTGCCTGGCACAGAGGAAGCATTTAATGAGAAAGAGAAGGAAGAAGGGGGCAATTTGCTAATTGCTCGGCAATTTGCTAATATGCTACTATTTATTCTGTTTCCTTGGCCAAGACCTAGACTAGTTAAAAAGTCATCTTTTATCATCAATTTAAGGAGGAATTGATTGATGCTATCTAGGATGAAGGGGTCCTCTTGGACATTTCTGATAACTGCTCAGCTTAATCTTGTGTCTTACCTGATGAAAAGGTTTAGCATATGCTTTGAACCTAAGACCAGCACCCCTGGCCCCCATTACAAATGCCCTAGTACTGAGAGGCAACTTTATAACAAATCAGAGACAGAGAGCACAACTGGTTATAAAAGAGGACCTTTTTCCTAGTCTAGGCCAAGCATACAAGAAGTGGTAGCAGGAAAGTAACCAGGAACTGGAAAGTATGTGATGCACAGAACTGCCCCATTGAGCCTATGACTTAAGGCAGGCCAATTACATTTTCTCTCCTGGCTACTTGGAACTGAAGCACTGAAACACTGTAATAAGCTGAGAGTCCTAGATCTTAAAGGTCCTTCAGATTTGACGACTAAGGCCACTGTTTGGGGGCATCCATTATAAGCAACATGGCAGGAGAAGCTGGTATTAAGTAGAGCAGACATAATACAGAGAGAAAGAAGCACGTTTCATTTCCATGATAGCTGGCTGTACTTAATAAAATTAGAGCAAACTGATATATGTCCTATGTATTTTTATTATAAACAGGCTTTTTAACTGGATATTTATCATATCTTTATATGGATTTCATATCTTTAACTGGATATCTTTAACTGGATATCATATCTTTAACTGGATATTTATTCTTTAAAACAAATTTCTCTGACATGCAAACATACATGATTCTTCCTTGATTCTACTCATACAACTTCATCCTCTATTTTTCTTTAAGCTCTTGCTTTCATAATACTCTACTTCCTTCCTTCACTTGGTCTTTCTCTTCATTAAATCTGTAACCAAAAAACCCATCATATGTAAGTGAATACTTACCATGGTTTTTAGCTGCCAAGAATCTTTTGAACACTCTAATCTTTGATTATAATGAAGGGAGCTGAGCAATACACATGCCCATCTATCTGTCCACTTTTGAAAATGGATTGAAAGGGGGAAATTATTACCCTCTTGAAAGTGAGTAGCAATGTTGTACTTTTCAGCTAAAGGGCCTCATCATAGGATACTTCATATCCCTACATTGTGATGATAGTACATGTCTTTTCCAGTCTGGCCATTCTGGATCCAGGCAGGCCCAAGCTGACATCAAATAGCACAATTTCAGTGCAGATCAGTGTTTCTCAAACTTTTTTGACCAATGAGCTTTAAAAAGTAATATTGCAGGGGCATCTGGGTAGCTCAGTCGGTTAAGCATCCAACTTAGGCTCAGGTCCTGATCTCATGGTTTGTGAGTTTGAGCCCCGCATCGGGCTCTGTGCTGACAGCTCAGGGCCTGGAGCCTGCTTGGGACTCTGTGTCTCCCTCTCTCTCTCTCTGCCCCTCCCCCCCCCCCTTGCACTCTGTCTCTCTCTTAAAAATAAACATTAAAAAAACCCTTTTTTTAAAGTAATATTGCAAATCTCCTTAGGAATTTAAAAAGTTTTGTATGACACATGATAAAACAAATTTAAGTAAAATTTTCTATTTTAGGTCAACATATTATTAAAGATTTGTTACAAGGTTCACATGGTAAAGTCTTTAATTATGCTGATAATATCTAAGGACAAGTTTTGACTTCTACTCACTGATGAACTGTTTTATCATGTAAAGAAAATCATATGTTGTCCAGTGAAATTATCAAGAAATTGAAAGATGGATTTTTAACCAAATGTATTAAATTTAAAAGATGGGGACTTAGCACCAAAAGTATACTGAAATGTAGGCTGAAATTTCATTTGTATTATAGCATCCAAAATAAACAGATTTTTTAATGTTTATTTATTTTTGAGAGAGAGACAGAACGCAAGCCAGGGAGGGGCAGAGAGAGAGGGAGACACAGAATCTGAAGCAGGCTCCAGGCTCTGAGCTGTCAGCACAGAGCCTGATGTGGGGCTCAAACACACAAACCGTGAGATCATGACCTGAGCTGAAGTCTGGCACTTAACCGACTGAGCCACCCAGGTGCCCCAACAAACTGATTTTTAAAACTGATACTTGAGATTCTTCTGTAAGTCGAAGGTTAGTTTTTAAATTAATTAATTAGTTAATTAATTAATTTTAGAGAGAGACAGAGAGTACAAGCAGGTGAAAGGGGCAGAGGGAGAGACAGAGAATCTCAAGCAGGTTCCATGCTCAATCCCATGACCCTGGAATCATGACCTGAGCTGAAATCAAGAGTCATGCTCAACCAACTGAGCTACCAAGGCTCTCCTAGTTGTTTTAAAATGTCAACATAGGAGAGATGGCTTTATGCTACACTTTGAGAGAAGTTCTCAGCAAACAGTACATTGTAGATTTTTCTTACCAATAAATGAAAAGCCAAATTGGATTGAATAACCCCATATTTTTTCCTTTTTCACATTTTCAATTGCTTAAGTTTTTCTTTTTTAGAATTTTAAATACCTAAGCAGAGGAAGATCAATTACAATAAAATAAACATCCAGCTGTCTACAATACCACTGTATAGTTAAGTTGATAAATTTTAAAGCAAACCTCTTCCTAATTTAATACAACATGGAGTCTTTCAATTGACAATCCATCTTAATTTGATTAGGCCCCTTCTATATTTCATGAGATTCAATAGCATGTCTTTACTTTGCTATTTATATTTAGTGAACCGATCCAAAATTATTTTCTCTAGAGTGACTTTAAGAATAGGCAATAGCAAATACCAGTTATACACATGTATGAATACCTGTATAACTGTAAACATAAGGCATGCCTAGCTAATGTTTCTACATTATAATGATTTAAAAAAACCCAATTATTTTGAAATAATTACAGATTTCAAGAACTGAAAAGATAGAACAGAGAATTCCCTTATATCCTTTACCCAGCTTCCTGTAACCATGTAGCTTGTTTAGTATTAGAGACATCTTGATGTTTTATAAAAATTTTCATCAGATGAATGCAGCTTATGTATTCCATAAAGGACATCTTGAAATAGTTTTTCAGAATTATCATTTTTTATGCTCATTAATTTATGACGTTTTGACATCTGTTTCACACATGTTCCACTTTTAAGCAATAGCCAATTATGAGTACAAATTAAACTATACTTATGACTAAGAAACAACAATTAAAAACAGCCTAATGGTCCTTCTGAAAATCTTCCAAAAAAACAACAAGGGGAAGAAAGGCTTCTAAATTCATTTTACAAGGCAAGCATTACCTGGACACCAAAACCAGACAAGGACCTTACAAGAAAAGAAAATTATAGGCCAATATCCCCGATAAATATAGATGCAAAAATTCCTCAACAAAATATTAGCAAACCAAACTCAACAATACAATGAAAGGATCATCTACCATGATTAAGCGGGATCTTTTCCAAGGATGCAAGGATGGTTCAACATCCACAAATCAACCACTGTGAAATACCGTATTAACAAAATAAAGGATAAAAACTTAAAATCATCTGCATCTTATAATGCATCTCAAGATGCAGAAAAAGTATTTGACAAAATACAACATCCATTCACAATAAAACCTCTCAACAAAGTGGGTATAGAGGGGAATGTACCTCAACAAAGAAAGCCCATGTATGACAAGCCCATGGCTAGCAACATACTAAGTGGTTAAAAGTTGAAAGTTTTTCATTTAAGAACAGAAACAAGACAAGGATGCCCACTCTTGCCACATTTATTTCTCACAGTATTGGAAATCTTAGCCAGAGCAATTAGGTAAGAAAAAGAAATTTTATAAAAGGCTTCCAAATAAGAAAGAAGTGAAACTGTCTCTGTTTGCAAATGACATACTACATATATAAAAAAAACTCTAAAATGCCACCAAAAAACTCATATAATAAATGAACTCTGTAAAGTTGCACGATACAAAAATCAACTGAGAAAACTCAGTTGTGTTTCTATACACTAATAATAAACTATTAGAAATTAAGAAAACAATCCCAGGGTGCCTGGGTGGCTCAGTCGATTAAACGACTGACTCTTGGTCTCAGCTCAGATCATGATCTCACAGTTTGTGAGTTCAAGCCCCACATCGGGCTCCATGTGGAGTCTGCCTGAGATTCCCTCTCTCTCTGCCCCTCCCGCGTGTGCGTGCACTCTCTCAAATAAACTTAAAAAAAAAGTACCATTTACAACTACTTTCTCTTAAAAAAAAAAAAAAAGAATAAAATACCTAGGAATTAATTTAACCAAGGAGGTGAAAGACCTGTACACTGTAAACTGAAAGATACTGATGAAAGAAATTGAAGACACAAATAAATAAATGTATATATATTCTATGCTCATATATTGGAAGACTTAACATTGTCAAAATGTCCATAACTACGCAACCTACAGACTCAATGCAATCCCTATCAAAATTCCAATGGCATTTTTCAATTCCAAAATTTGCATGGAACCACAAAAGACCATGAATAGCCAAAACAATCTTGAGCAACAAGAAAAATCAGGAGGCATTACTCCCTGATTTCAAATTATATTACAAAGCTACAGTAATCAAAATAGTGTGGAATTAGAATAAAAACAGACACATAAATTAATGGAACAGAATAGAGTCCAGAAACAAACCCACATATGGTCAATTAATTTAGACAAAAGAGTCAAGAATAAACAATGAGGGAAACAATGATCTCTTCAATAAATGGTGATGGGAAAAGTCAATAACCATACACAAAGAGTGAAACTGGATCAATATCTTACACCATACACAAAAATCAACTCAAAATGTATTAAAGATTGAATATAAGACCTGAAACCATAAAACTCCTAGAAGAAAACACAGGCAACAAGTTCTTTGATAACAGGTACATGAAAAGGTGCTAAACATCACTAATTATCAGGAGAATGCAAATCAAAATCACAATGAGTTATCACTTCACACCTGTTAGGGTAGCTATTATCAAAACACAACTAATAACAACTGCTGGTGAGGACTGGAGAAAAGGGAACACTTGTGCACTGTTGGTGGGAAAGTAAATTGGTATAGCCGCTATGAAAAACAGTACAGAGGTTCTTCAAAAATTTACAAATATAACTACTTACGACCCCACAAGACCACTTCTGGGTATTCACCTGAAGGAAACAAAAACACTAACTCAAAAAGATATCTACACCCTCATGTTCACTGCAGCATTATTTACAAAAACCAAGACATGGAAACAACCTACGTGTCAATTAATGGATAAATTGATACAGAAAATGTGGTACACACACACACACACACACACACACACACACACACACACACAATGAGAATATTATTCGGTCATAAAAAGAAGAAATCCTGCCATTTGTGACAATATGGACAGTCCTTAAGGGCATTATGCTAAATGAAATAAGTTAGAAAGACAAATACTGTGTCATCTCACTTATGTGAGATCTAAAAAACCTCCCAAGAAAACAAAACCCAAACTCACAGATACAAAGAATAGACTGGTGGTTGACAGAGGTGGAGAGTAGGGGGTGAACAAAATGGGTGAAGGTAGTCAAAAGGTACAGACTTCTAGCCATAAAATAAGTAAGTCTTGGGGGATATAATGTACAGTACGGTGACTACAGTTAATAATATTCTATTGTATATTTGAAAGTTGATGAGACTAAATCTTAAAAGTTATCACAAGAAAAAAATTGTAACTGTGTGGCAATGGATGTTAACTAGACATTGTGGTGATCATTTCACAATATATATGTACATTGAGTCATTCTGTTGTACACCTGAAACTAATATGGTGTTCTATGTCAATTATATCTCAATAAAACAATAAAAACAGTGTAATGGTCAAAAGCCACCAAAACAAATGCTCAACTGACAACTACTAGAGCTCATAATCACATTCAACTAGTATCTCGTAACCACTGTTCACATCACATCAAATTGTTTTTAAATAGTAAAAGCATTTAAATAGTTTATTATTTTTCAGAAAGCAGTTATTAATAAAGACACTATTACTGCCGTCACTGATATGAATTAATTCTAAGATCAATTTATAATCTAACTCTAAAATTTTGCACAGAAGAGAAAATGTGCAGGAGTCAAGACAATTTTAGGGTAGGGGGACAAAGACAAAGTAATAGCAATATATGTCCCTTAAACTGAGCAATGGGTACTGAGCAAATGTTCATTGTATTGTTATACTCTTCACCTTATACATGTTTTCCAAATATTGTGCTACAGCCATTTAACCTTTAATTTCTAAAAAAGAACAAAGAAAGAAGACCTTGCCTCACCAAAAATCACATTATAAAACTACAGTAACTAAAGGTATATTATTGGCAAAGAACCAAAGATCAATGAAACTAAACAGAGTTCTAAAACCAATCTATGCATATGAGAATTTATTAACTAATAATTTGACATGCTACTTGTTATGAATGGCCAACTGAACAAGACTCCTCCTTCCACTATGCATAAAAATAAATTCAATATAATTAAAGACTTAAAATTTTCTATAAGAGTATAAGAAAATATAAGATTCTATGTTTAGATCTCCAGGGCAGGAAAAATGTCCATTAAATAGTAAAAAAAAAAAAAAAAAAAAAAAAAAAGCAAAATCAAAAGTCACAAAAGCAAAGACAGTTAAATTTGAGATCAAAATTAAAAACTATCACAAACAAAGGGAGAGAACTTGAACAGACTGGAGAAAAATGTGTGCCATTTTTATATTAAAGATGAGTATCTGCAACACAACGAACTCCTACAAATAAATAAGACAAGTATTTGTTATGCCACATATAACAGAAAAACCAAAAATAAGAGTGATTAAACAAGACAGAAGTTAAACTTCTCTCTCATGCAAAAGAAGTTAAAAGTTGGTACAGTGACTCCAACAAATGGTCAGGGGCCCACGTTTTCTGGCTCACTGAGCTACAAAGATAGTTCTACTTTCCTAGGACAGCCGGCCGTTAGAGCTCCATCACTGCATCTGTGTTCCAATACAGGATGGGTGAGGAATGAGGAAGAGAGTGCCTTCTCCCTTTAAGGAGATTTCAGAAAATCACACCAAACACTTTTGCTTGTGTACCATCAGCTAAAACTCACATGGTTGTACTTAGCTCTTAGGAGACCAAGGAATGTAGTCTTCTACAATGGGCATCAATGGGCTTGGCTAAAAGCTGGGGTTCCCACTACTGAAGATGAAGGAAGAACAGATCATAAAAGGTAACTAACAGTCTTTGTTGTGCTATCCAAAAAAAAAAAAAAAACAAAAAAACAAAAAAAAACAGAAAAAGAAATATAAATGGTCAAAACCTCGAGAAAAGATATTCAACCACAGAGAAATAAAAGTGAAAACAAGGGGGCATGAGGTTTTAAAACTTTTAAGAGAGGCAAAAATTTGTTAATTAGTGAAGGCATGAGGATTTTTAGATTTACGTTAATTTTTTTTAAATAAAGAAATGTACTCAATACTGCTACTGTGACTGAAAAATAAAGGAAATATTATTGAAAAACTGAAACACATTACTGTTTTTAATTATGTTTATAATATTAGTATAGACACTTTGGGGACCAATTTGGTAGTATTTTTTAAAATTTTGATTATATGATTAGATGATCCAGCAACTCCATCTTTCAGATCTATGCAATACAAACATCACACATCTGCATAAGTACAAAGATGTTTGTTCATCGCAGTATTGTTTAAGAGAGAAAAATCGGAAATGATCCAAGTGTTTGTTATTATGGGACATTAATATTCTTCATAGCACTATTGCCACTACCTGAAATTGTATAATTTATCTATTCATTTGTCATTTAGAAAAATCAGCTCATCTTGGGGCACCTGGGTGGCTCAGTCGGTTGAGTGTCCGACTTTGGCTCAGGTCATGATCTCACAGCTCGTGAGTTCGAGCCCTGTGTCAGGCTCTGTGCTGACAGCTTGGAGCCTGGAGCCTGCTGCAGATTCTGTGCCTCCCTCTCCCTCTGCCCCAACCCACTCGCATTCTGTCTCCGTCTCTCTCAAAAATAAATAAACATTTAAAAAAAATTTTAAAAAAGAAAATCAGCTTATCTAGGAAAAGAGCCAAGGCAAGAAGAATATACTTATATAATACCTGCTGGTTAAAAATTCATTAGAAATAATGCACTGTGTTTTAAAAACGGCATATCAAAACAAGCACCATTCCAGGCTATACTAACAATAACCCATGATAATGCAGACAGGTTGAAAAACTGATGAAGCCTCTGAACTTGCTATCAAGGGAGACTGGCACTAGATGTGATCTGTTTGCCCTTTTCTTTAGGGTCTGGACATCTCACAGTAGAATCAACACTCTCTCTCCATTATATGTAACTCTTAACTGCCTTTAATATGTAGATCCCAATACTGCTACCAGTACCAGTTGAGCCTCTTCCACTCACTGAGCAGGGCCTACCATGGGGAAGAGGTCCCAACAGAACTGCCAGAATACCAAGACGTACTATGTGGAAGGAAGACAAAATACTGACACCTGAGCCACAGTACTTGCGGGGAAGGCTTGATACAATAGGAGCATTGTGTTCATCAGAACAGTATTACAGTATCCATCTCCAAGACTGTAAAATAGGGACCATGCCTTTGATCCACAAAATGGAAAGGATAAGTGTGCCCTTGCTAAGTCCCTCTCCATTCATGGCCGCTAATCTCTGCTTTTTATTTCTAACCTCACAGACGAGCAGTTTTCAAATTGCTTTTTTAACTGAAGAGACTCTTCAACTATAAACTTAAAGACAAACAGGAGGGAGAGGAATAGCTTTAGTGCTCAGTCTCAGGGGGTGGGGTAAGAGGAGCACCCAGACTAAGGAGAGCTCTGGGAAGCAGAGTTTGAAAGGGAAGGAGATAGGGAGTACTGGAGAAAGTGAACTTTAGCAAAGACCTGGGGGAAGTGAGGGAGAAAGCTTTGTAGATATGAGGGGAAAGCAAAGTCCCTGAGGCAGGAACATAACTGGTTTGTTGGAAGAAGAGCAAGGTGCCATTTGTGACTCGGACAAAGTAAGCACAGTGGAGAACAGGAGATGAAGCCAGAGAGGTAAGTGGGGGTTTAGATTCTGTAGGGTCTTGTAGGTAAGCATAAAGCCTCTGAGTGAAGAACTTACTTTTAATAGGGTCCCTCAAGCTGCTGTGTTGAGAACAGGCTGTAGGAGAGCAAAGACAAAAGCAGGGAAGAAAGAATTAGGCTATGGCAATTATTCAGGTGAGATACGATGGCTTGGAAAAGGTGGAAGCAGGAGAGATAGTGGTATATGACCGATTCTAGATACATTCTGAAAGTAGAGCCAACAGAGTTTGCTGACAGACTGTGGGAAGAAAGAGAAAAACAACCAAGGATGACTCAAGGGTTTTGGTCTGGGCTACTAGAAGGGAGCTGCTATTTACAAGATGGGACAGACTACAGGAAGAGTGGGCTTTGGAGGGGAAAATCAGTTCAGTTTTGAGAGGTCTATTAGATATCCAAATGGAGATATCAAGCAGGCACTTTAATATCAGACTATAAGATTCAGAGGAGAGGTCTAACTTGGAGATAAAATCTCATAGTCATTGGAATGTGGCTGATGACGTATAGATGGTATTTAAAGTCATGAGACCAAGTGAAATGCAAGGAAATAGGGTTGATAACGAAGAACAGAGGTTTGAGGAGTAAACAGCACTCCCAACTTTTAGTAATCAGGAAGATGATTAGGAACTAGCAAAAAGACTGAGAAAAAACCCTCTAGTAAGGTGGGAGGAAATCCAGAGAAAGCACTGTTCTGGAAGCTAAATGAAAGAAGAACAATCTTAACTGTGTAAAATGCTGCTGAAAGATCAAGTAAAAGACTGAGAACTGACTCACTGGATGGAGTTACAATGTGGAGGGCTTGGTTGGGGAGGGGAGGTAAAGATGTGATTAGCAGGGACTCAAGAGGGACTAGGAGAAAGCAATTAGACTCAGCAAGTTAGACAACTGTAGAAAGGAACAGATTTAAAGAGGGATGCAGGGTCAAGAGAGTCTGGTCTTGTATGATAAGACATTATATCTCTATTATTTAGTACAGTGCCTAGCACATAATGGTAACTCAAGAAATATTTGTTGATTGAACTGAGATTACTAGCCACTGAATCAGGAAAGTCTCAGTTCTAGCCATTTAAAAGCTGATAGTGAAATGTGAGGATTCCTGGTCCAGTAAAAAGAACTGCCTTTATTCTTCTACGATGCCTAAAAACTCCTTACTTTTAAAAACTATGCTTACACACCCAGGACACCTAAATTTGAGAGGAACAGCAACAGAATTTGACAAATACTCTACAAGGAAAGAGACTTTCAATTTTGGATAGGTTCAATCTCTCCAACTACCTCCTGCATCAGCGACCCTGTGACTTTGCATTCCGGGTACAACATGATCCCCAGTCCTCTATGTCATGACTCACTATGCACTACATGGACGACTTCTGGTGGTTGATGAAGGACACTAACTTATAGAGGCCTTGTGCAAGTGAGATATGTATGTGGCAGAACAATAACAGTCACAAGTATTTTAGTGACTTTTTTACTGTTCAATATACACCCTCTCTTTTTAATGTTACAACAACTTTGTGACACAAGTGTTTTTATCACTTTCATTTCACAAATGAAAAATGTAGGGTTGAGAACACATGCCCCTTCAACAAATGGTGCTGGGACAACTGGATATCCATGCAGAGGAATGGAGTTGGACCCTACCTCATATACAAAAATTAACTCAAAATAGATCAAAGACCTAAATTTAAGAAAACTACAGACTCTTAAGAAAAATAGGGGTAAACTGACATGACCCTGGATTTGGCAATGGATTCTTAGATATGATACCCAAAGTCTAAGAAACAGCAGCACCTGGGTGGCTCAGGTTATGATCTCACGTGAGTTTGAGCCCCACATCAGGCTCTGTGCTCTCAGCGCTGAGCCCACTTTGGATCTTCTGTCTCCCTCTCTCTGTTCTTCCGCCCCTCACTCCACCCCTCCCTCTCCCTCTCCCCTTCTCTTGCATGTGCCTATGTGCTTGCTCTTTCTCAAAAATAAACGTTAAAAAAAGTGTAAGCAACAAAAGGAAAAAGGACATAAATTTGACTTCATCAGAATTAAATGCTTATATGCAAACTACTATCCAGAAAATGAAAAAGCAGCCTACAATACAGGAAAAAATATTTGCAAATAATACATCTGACAAGGGTCTAGTATCCAGAATACATAAAGAACTCTTAACAACTACTCAACACCAACGAGACAAACAATCCAATGAAAAAATGGACAAAGAACTTCAATACACATCTTTCCAAAGATATACAGGTGGCCAACAAGCACATGAAAGGTGTTTAGCATCATTAGTCATTAAGAGAACACAAATCAAAATGACGAGCTACAACTTCACACCCACCAGGATAGCTATAACCAACAAAACAAAACAAACAAACAAAAAAACAGAGGGTGGGGGGTTGAGTTAAATAGGTGATGGGGATTAAGGAGTGCACTGATGTATAGACTCGTTGAATTCCTATACTGCACATCTGAAACTAATATTACACTGTTTATTAACTGGAATTAAAAACTTTAAAAATAACAAGTATTGACAAGGATATGGGGAAACTGGAACTTCAGAACATTGCTAGTAGAAATGTAAAATGGTACAGCTGTCATGGAAAACATTTTGATGCTGCCTCAAAAAGTTAAACATCGAATTACCATATGACCCAGCAATTCTGCTCCTTTGTGTGTACACAAAAGAACTGAAGCAGGTATTCAAGCAAAAACTTGTACATAAATGTTCCTAGCACTATTTACAATAGTCAAAAGGTATAAACAAACCAAATATCCATCAACTGATAAATGGATAAAATATAGTACATCTATATAACTGAATTATTCAAAGGAAGCAATGATTATTAAAGGAAAGGAATACATGCTACAATATGAATAAACCTTTACAAAATTATGCTAAATGAAAGAAGCCAATCACAATAGTTCACATTTGTATGATTTCATTTATATGAAATGTCCAGAATAGGCAACTCCATAGAGAAAGAAGCAGATCAGTGGTTTCCAGGGAATACTGAGAGACAGGAATGGGGAGTGAATGCTTAATGGGTAAAGGGTTTCCCTCTGAGGTGTTAAAAATGTTCCGGAGTTAATGGTGATGGTTGCATAATATTGTGCATGTACTGAGGGTCACTGCATTGTATACTTTAAAATGGTTAACTTGGTTAATTTTATGTGAACTTTAACTCAAAAAAAAAATCACACACACAAAAATCACACAGCTGACACCTGACACATCATGGCTTCACATGCAAGAACAGACTCCAAATCCTCTATCCACTCAACCATCCTATTTCCTCTGCAAACCAAAGAAGCTCTGGACCACGATGGCAATGACCTTTCCCCTTTACCACCATCCAGGCACAGTACCTAACTATATTTATGACAGAATTCCTACAATTGCCCAAGCACATACAAGTTTCTAAACAAAATATTTTCTTATCATAGGTACCCAATATAAACTTTTGTAGACTGAGGTCTGCTATTCATGTCATAAAGACATCTGTTATACAGAAGTCAACCATCACATCCACCTAACACATCAAATAATAGTAGCTGTGAAGACTAATCCCTCACAGAATGGCACTCTTGTTTGCAAAGAGTATAGCAATGGGGCTTATGTCTTCAACTAATCAACACCATTCTTCACTAATAATCCTTGGCATTTCCCAACCGCTCTGGTTTCTGTTCTGCTGGTTCTGTTCTGTTCTGGTTTCTGTTCTGCTGGTAGATCAAAACTCTTTAACCTCCTATGCCAGGTTAAAGTTGCCAATGAGGCAGAGATGTTTAAGAGACAGATCGGTAGTGGCCATGTGCATGACAACCCACTCTAGACAGCCACTTTAACCCAAGGTTTTCAAGGTAACTGCATTCCAGCATTCACACAACCTTTTGGAAACCAGTTTATTCAGTGCTCTCTTCTCTTTGAGCTCAATGAGGGCCTCTTCCAACTTATTTCAAAGTATGAGAAATTTTACATATATGCAACTGGAAAACCAGCTATAATATCAAGTTAAATGGATAAAGTACAGCTGCAAAAATTGCTCCTGGGAATCTGAAAGCTAGATACATATTCCCTGACATAGCCGAGTATTCCATTTTCAACAAGCCAACAATCTGATATTTGTTCATCAGTTCGATGGGAGGATGATGTCAGAGTCACTGGAGCCCTGCTGGCCTTTAGGAGCCCTGTGGCTTTTCAGATAAGAAAGAGACTAAGGGCCTAATCACTAACATCTGAGTCTCTAACGTCCTGGCAAAATTATCTCCTCAGTGTAAAGCACAATGTCTCCAAAACAAATACAAGCAAGACACCTCTAAAATGGGGAGAAGGGTAATCAGGTACCAATGAGTTACCTCCCTCAAGAGTTAGATGCATTTAGGTAACCAACAAAGACTGAACACCTGCCATACAGACATATAAGACACCTGACCTTCCCTCATCACCTCCCTTCTCGGGTCAACTCAAAAGATTTCCCCAACATTCATTCTTTCCATTTCTTTACTTTCTACCTACTTCAATCTGGTTTCTGCCTCTTCCAATCTAAAATGGTTTCACTGAGGTCAAAGACTCCATCTGGCTATATTCAATAGGTCATTTTCAATCTACATCTTGACCTGATAACTTCTCTCTTTTTTAAATACGCTCTTCCCTTGCCTTTTATGACACACCTTAAACTGGAATTAGATTCTAAAGTAAATCCCTAAGACAAAAATCAAGCATAGTTTAAATTACTCTTGAAATCCTTTAAATGGACCATTAGATAAAGTATAGCTATTTTTTTGTGTGTACATACACTCTACACAGTAATGAACAGCATATATAATACAGGACATACAAGACAAACAGTAAGTATACATGCAAAATAAACTTCATTCTCTCTCATCTAATTAAAAACATCTTCAAGTGTATTGGATTAAGTTTGCATACCTTAACTGCAAGATCCCATTCCACTTATCTCTCTGGCCACTTCTCATCCCTTTCCTGGAGCTACCCTCCTTTACCCAACTGTGAAACACTGGGCGTGAGCTCTCTTCTTAACCTCTGTCAATGGTTCTCAGTTTCTACTGCTCAGTGGAATCACCTGAAGAGCTTTTAAAAATCCCAGGCAGCAATTTTTTTTTAATTTTAATTTTTTTTTTCAGGAGAGACATGAAAGCAAGTGGAGAGGGGGAGAGGGGGAGAGGGGCAGAGGGGCAGAGTAGAGAGAATCACAAGCAGGCTCCATGCTGTCAACGAGGAGCCCACTGTGGGGCTCGAACTCATGCACTGTGAGATCATGACCTGAGCCAAAACCAAGAGTTGGTCACTTCACCCACTGAGCCACCCAGGAGCCCACAAGGCTGCAATTCTGACCAAGTAAACAAAAACAGAAATTTCTGGTGTGGGTTATCAGCATCAGTATTTTAAAATTATCCCATATTTCTAATGTGCAGCCAAGATAAGAATCACTATTCTATACTCTCTTCCTAAAGCAGGGATTACACACTTAAGTGCCTACAGGGTCTGACAAGTAAATAAACAAAGTAGGCCAGGCATAAGTTTTAAGGAGTGGAGGGCTCGCTGGTAAACAGAAAGCAGCTGGGATCAGTGGTGACTTAGCTCCAATCAATTGTTCCCATATGGGAAAGCCAGCTCAGTAGTGCTACATTTTCCTACCTTTTTTTTTTTTTAATTTTTTTTTTCAACGTTTTTTATTTATTTTTGGGACAGAGAGAGACAGAGCATGAACGGGGGAGGGGCAGAGAGAGAGAGGGAGACACAGAATCGGAAACAGGCTCCAGGCTCCGAGCCATCAGCCCAGAGCCTGACGCGGGGCTCGAACTCACGGACCGCGAGATCGTGACCTGGCTGAAGTCGGACGCTTAACCGACTGCGCCACCCAGGCGCCCCCATCTTCCTACTTTTAAAGAAAAGCCCCAAATCTAGATTTTCGTGGGAAATCTTTAGATTTTAAATTATTGGCAACTAACTCAAAATTAAACAACAAAAACTACTCTGCGAAAAACAAAACACATCTGTAAGCCAGATTCAGCTGTGGGCTTTGGATTCACAACTTCTGCTCTTGGCAATTCCATCCACACCCTTCAATTTACACCTAAATATCTGTGTCCCCAGTTCAGCCCACTCCTCCAAGCTCTGGATTTGAATTATCTAAAGTTTATGTGCAATCTCCATTTAGAGGTCTCACCAGTCCCAAAGTGAACTGTGATTTAAACCCACTTCAAAACTATTCATTCTTCTAGTGTTCTCTACCTCAGGTAACAGCCCCACCATTTACCTGGTTGGGCATGCCAAAACCCTGGGAGTCATCCTACCCACCTATTTCTCCTTCTTACTGTTTATAGCATATTATTAAGTCCTATCAGTTATGCTTATTAAATATATCTCCTGTATCCATCTACCTGTCTCCATTTTCTGTGTGACTACCATGGTCCCAGTTACCATCTTTTCTTTCCTACCTCTCCACAGTGTCTTAGCTCAGGCTGCCATAATAAAATACCATAGCCTGGATTACTTAAACAAAAGAAATGAATTTCTCACAGTTCTGGAGGGTAGAAGTCCTGATCAAGGTCTGGCAAGGTCAGTTTTCTTTTTCTTGCTTGCAGACAACCACCTTCTCACTGTGTGCTCACATGGCTTTTCCTACCTCCTTTTCTTATAAGGCCACTAATTTTACTGAATTAGGGCCCCACCCCTTTGACCCTGTTTAACCCTAATTACCTCCCAAAGATGCTATCTCCAAATATAGTCACATAGTGGCTAGGACTTCAAAATTTAATTTTAGGGAGACAAAATTCATTCTATGCACAAAATAACCTTATTTAGGCTCAGTTATCTCCCATAAGCACTTATTTCGTTCCAAACCATTCTCTCCAATATGATCAGACTGATCTTTTACAAATATTTACACGTGTGTATGTACATACTTGACCCAACAATTCCACTTCTAGGAATTTATCCCACAAATATACTGACATATGTGAACTGGTATATGCATGTACTATTATTTATAGTAAATTACTAGAAACAATTTAACTGTCCATCAATAAAAGAATGGTTAAATAATCTGTGGTATAGCCATAAAATGGAATACTATACAGTCATTAAAGAGTAAGGAAACTATATATTAAAATCAAAAGACTTCCAAGACATTGTTGAAAACAAGCATAATAGTATGTACAGTATGCTACCATATGTGTAAATAACAGGAGGAATGAATAATATGCATTTGCTTGAATGCCCACAAAAAATGTCTAGAACAATACACAAAACTAGTACCAGTGGTCATCCCTTTGGAAGGTGTAGGGAAAACGGCAGCTGGGGAAGGAAGTAGGACCCACTGCAGACATTCTGATTTACTGGGCCTGGAGCATGGCCCAGGCACTACTACTGTATTAAGTGCCTCTTTTGATTCTGATGAACAGGCTGGACTGAGAACTTCTGCTCAAAAAAGTCCTTTACCTACTTTCCCAGACTCATTTTGTATCATCCTGCCCTTATCATTCTCCTTGCTCCAGCCACAGTGGCCTCTGAGGTCCCAGGAAAGGCCCTATTCTTTCTGCCTGGAATACTGTCCCCCTAAAATTCACTTTATAACTTTTTTTTTTTTAAGTATTTAGTTTTTAAAAAAATTTTTTTTTTTAACTTTTTTTTTTTTTTTTATTTATCTCTGAGACAGAGACACAGCATGAACGGGGGAGGGGCAGAGAGAGAGGGAGACACAGAATCGGAAGCAGGCTCCAGGCTCTGAGCCATCAGCCCAGAGCCCGACGCGGGGCTCGAACTCACGGACCGCGAGATCGTGACCTGAGCTGAAGTCGGACGCCCAACCGACTGAGCCACCCAGGCGCCCTTAAGTATTTAGTTTTGAGAGAGACAGAAACAGTGTGAGCTGGGGAGGGGAAGAAAGAGAGGGAGAGAGAGAATCCTAAGCAGGCTTTGTGCTGCCAGCACAGAGACTGATGTGGGGCTCGAACTCCCAAAACCATGAAATCATGACCTGAGCTAAAACCAAGAGTTGGATGCTTAACTGACTGAGCCACCCAGGTGCCCCTATAACTTCTATTCTTCCTTTAATGTCTACCTCAACTTAAAGGTCATTTCCCCAGGAAACTTCCCCTAGTTTCCAAACTAGGTCAGGACCCTTATTTTATGTACTCAGAGCACCCTGTACTTCTCCCAGAACTTATCACAATTTTATGAGGTATTTGTATCATTACACATGGGTGCATCTGTAATGTCCAGGAGTACAAAGACTACAGCAGTCGCTTTTACCACTATACTGCCAGACCTAAACTAGCATCTGGCTGGCAAAGTAGGCCTTTCCTCAGATATTTGGTAAATAAATGAACGACTGCTCTGCCCTCAAGTTTAGGACAGTAGAAAATCAACACACAAGCAAATGAAAACAATACAGGGTCACTAGTGTTAAGGCAACAGTCTGTTTAGAATAGTGGTTCTCAACTGGGGGTGATTTGGGGTTCTCTCAGAGGACGTGTGGCAATATCTGGAGGCATTTTTGATTGTCATAACTGTGTGGGTTGTGTGACTGTTATAATTGTGTGTGTGTGGGGGGGAGGTACTACTGGTATCCATTTAGTAGAGATCAGGAAGGCTGCTAAATGCAGCCCTAAAATGCAAAGGATGGCCCTTCACAACAATGAATCATCTGGTCCAAACTTTCTTACACCATATACAAAAATAAATTCAAAACTGATGAGACCTAAATGTGGGACAGAAAACCATCAAAATCCAACAGAAAAAAAACAGGCAGGAGCTTCTTTGACCTCGGCCGCAGCAACTTCTCACTTGACATGTCACCAAAGGCAAGAGAAATAAAAGCAAAAGTGAACTACTGGGACCTCATCAAAACAAAAAGCTTCTGCACTGCAAAGAAACAATCAACAAAACCAAAAGGCACCTGTTAGAATGGGAGAAGATATTTGCAAATGACATATTGGATAAGGGGTTAGTATCCAAAATATATAAAGAACTTACCAAACTCAACACCCCAAAAACAAATAATCCAGTGAAGAAATGGGCAAAAGACATGAATAGACACTTTTCCAAAGAAGACATCCAGACGGCCAAGAGACACATGAAAAGATGTTCAACATCACTCATCATCAGGGAAATACAAATCAAAACCACAATGAGATACCACCTCACACTTGTCAGTATGGCTAAATTAACAACCCAGGAAACAACAGATGTTGGCAAGTATGTGGAGAAAGGGGAATCCTCTTGCTCTGTTGGTGGGAATGCAAACTGGTGCAGCTACTCTGGAAAACAGTGTGGAGGTTCCTCCAAAAATTAAAAATAGAACTACACTACGACCCAGCAATTGCACTACTAGGAATTTATCCAAAGGATACAAAAATGTTGATCCAAAGGGGCACATGCACACCAATGTTTATAGCAGGGCTATCAACAATATATATGTGTATATATACACACACACACACTGGAATACTACTCAGTGATGAAAAAAGCATGAAATCTTGCCATTTGCAGCAACATGGATGGAACTGGAGGGTATTATGCTAAGTAAAATAAGTCAGAGAAAGACAGATATTATATGATTTCACTCATATGTGGAATTTGAGAAACTTAACAGATGATTGATCATAGGGGAAAGGAAGGTAAAATAAGATAAAAACAGAAGGAGGCAAACCATAAGAGACTCTTAAATACAGAGAACTGAGGGTTGATGGGGAAGGGGTAAATGGGTGATGGGCATTAAGAAGGGCACTTGTTGGGATGAGCACTGGGTGTTGTTATATGTAAGTGATGAATCAATGGGTTCTACTTATGAAGCCAAAACTACACTGTATGTTAACCAACTTGAGAATAAAAATTTTAAATATTAAAAAAAAGCATTATCTAGTCCAAATTATCAACAGTATCATGAATTAAAACCTCTAATTTAGACAATGGTACTGCACAAAAGGGCAATTAACTACTCCAGGTGGTAAGGTTTCTTGGGGGGATGAGCAGTGGTGGGTAAATGTTAAGAGAAGTTTTGGTTGTGTGTTGAAAAGTGACTGTGGCTATTAACAGTGGAGACTATGTTTGCTAGAGGTAATGAGGAGTCTATGAAGAGTTTAAAAGTAAAGTTATGGTTTGAACGGGAGCCCCCCTCAAGTAATCCATACTCCAAAATTACTCATCTCTTTTATTCCCTTCTTGCTGAAACAAAACTTTCATTCTCTTAGGGCAGCTGGTTTCAGCTAAAACATTAAGCTCAAATTAATTCAGACTAAGATATAGTCAGATAGCCCCTTCACTCTCCAGAATGTTAGCTGCATTTTAAAATATGCAAATACTTATGAATACAAATAAACCTTCAACTGATTAATGTTCAGGCTGCTCCTGGATAAAACTATTTTTGAACTCATCAGCCAGGTTGATTCTGGTAAAGACTTCTTCAAAGCTTTCTATTTTAAAAAACTACTTTGTTCCCCCTGTCCTCAATCTCTGAGCTCCCAGTTTTATAAAAGATCCGAGTTTCCTCCACAGTATCTCAAGTTCTGTCAGAAACGATAGGAGAGCCATTTGGATGCAATAAATGTGAATACATTTTATGGATAAATTAGGAGTGGTCTACAGATTTTTTAAAAGGCTTTCAGTAAAAGTGATGAATATTTCTGAAAGGAATGAAACTACGATAAGTTTAACGGTATCACCAAGAAAGCAAACTGTCTTTTACTACAACACAAGCCTGCTGCCTACTGAGCAGGATGCACATGCTCTGACCTAGTATGGCAATTCTTAGGGTCTCAGCACTGGGTGCTCTGTTTACAAGAAACTGAGGCCTGAGACTAATAAAGAACAAAGAAAAATGCCTGGCACCAAAGGTTTGGGGGGATGTTTTCTACATGAGTGATTTGAGGAGGAACATTTCTTCAGATTTTGGAAAGCACTAGAAATCGCTCTTTTTTGCTTACGTGTTAAGATTTTTTATTTCATGTTTCAGACCATTTGCTAACAAGAAAATACCTTATAATTTACAAACAGCAATTTATCCTCCCTTACATTTACTGACCACTAAAACCGGGTAAAATTTCCTTAAGCTTTACCAGAGTTGGGGGATTGGGAATAATGTGAGCACAAGAGAGTTCAGATGCAACATCAACTCCGAGCCCCGCCAGCTGGTTTCCATCGAAAGGTCCCCCGGGAGAAAGCCCCTCCGAGGCGGCGGCCAGGGTCGGCGCGGGAGAGACCCACTGGGGCGGTTCGAGGGCGGCCGCAGGGCAGGGTCGGGGTATGCCGGGCCTCCGTTTACCTTTGTTTCAGGTACTCCTGCTTCCAGCCGGGCCGGGGATCCCGCCCGAGGCCCCGAGCTGGTGACACATCCTTCTTTGGCCAAGTCGGGTTGAGGTTGGGAGGGGGCGGGGAAGGAAAATAAAGCCTCAGCGCCTAACGACGTGACTCTCAGTTCTTCCAAAACGTTGGCATTTGTTTTCCTGCCAAGCTTTCCTGTTAACAAGTTCCCGAGGGCTGTGCGGGCGAACTGGCCTGGGAGCCCCGAAAGTGGGAGGGACAAGGCCGTCCCCCGCCTTCCCTCCTCTGTGGGCGCCCCCGAGGCAGGCGGTTTCCACACCTCCCGGGCTGCCACGGCCCGGGACAGAGCTGGGTGTGCACAGGCGCCCGTGCCGCCTCAAACCCCGACTCCCAAGGCTGTGCCCGCCGGCCCAGCGCCGCGCGGCCCCTCCGGCCCCGCCAGCCAGGCCGTCCCCGCCCCCAGGCCCCGGCCCCGCCTGCTCGGGCCTCCGCGCGCCGCCCCTCGGCCTCACCACAACCCTCGGGCAGGGCCGGGGGCGCCGAGGCTCCAGGCCACGCGGCAGACGTCCCCGCGCTTACCTCAGTGCCCGCGGCTCCTCCTCCGGCTGCTGCCTCGGCTCGAAGACGGCGCTTGCCGCCAGGACTCTCGGCGGCGCGGGATCTCGGCTGCGAGTGCGGCGTGTGAGGAGCAGAGGCCCGATCGCGCCCCGCCCAGCCGCCCGTTCCCTCCTCCCCCTTGTGCCTACCCTCAGCCGCGGGCTTGACGCCCCGCCCCTCCCCGCCCGCCCACCACGCTCCGCCCACCCCGCCGACCGAAGCGGGGAAGGGGCCCGCCAGGGGCGCCGCGAGAGCCGCGGTATCCGCCGCCAGTGGGGTCTTTTGGTACGGCGGCTCCGCGGGGACGCGATTTGTCGTTCTTACTACTATCTGTCAGATGCGAATATCTCGCTCAGATTTGTTACTACTGTGATTTTATTGCGATTATCATTTTATAGTCGTTGTTATTGTTATCTTCATGGGTTCTTTTCCCCTCCTGGAGGCGACGGGATGGTTCCAGGGAGGCCAGAGATGGCGGACACGCAGCCCTTGCTACCGACCGACGCCCCAGGTCGCTCTGATACTCCCTGTGGCCCGCACCTGTGCCATGTTTCCTTGTGAGGAGTACAACCTGTGTGAATTTTGAAGGAAGATTTATTTTTAACTATTGTGAAATTTTACACAAATGCAGAAAGCCATGTAAACCTAAAGCACACCTTAATGAAATAATTATGCGACACACACCCTTATAATCACACCCCAGATTTAACGCTATGTGAAATGGGTAAAAACAAAAGTTCATCCATATCAGGGAAGACATAGCCTTGGAAGGGCCTCCCAAGATTCTCCTCCTGGTAACTACCACAGGAAATCAAAGGCCATCTGCCCATAATCATAACCTCTGCAAGAACAAATGGAAATTTCCGCAGAATTAGAAACCTCCAATTAGGATGTATTTGTAAAATTCTCAGTTACAAATATCAATCAAAAAAGCATGAGTAAGGAACATCTAGGAGCCAAAGATTAGGTTCGGGGCACCTAGGCTGTCCTCACTGTGTGTTACTGGCCCTTAAAACAACACCAGGCATGAAATAGGTGCTGTGTACTTATTTCGCAAAGATTTGCCTATTGAAAATTTCCCCTAAGGTCAGTTTTTCGAATTGCTAAAATGATGTCCTCTGTGAGATGTCTTGATGCCTTGGGAAGAAGCCATAATGATTTAAACTTTATACTGCTTTCCAGTTTTAAAGAAGCCCCTTTAAATTATGGTATCATATTTTAGATTTAGAGCAGTCCTGTGAGAAAGGCAGGGCAGGACAGAAGGGTTTTGCAAAGGTCACAGTGCAATGCATACCTGTAAGAAGAAGTACATAGCAAACTATAAAACAGTTTCAGTATTGCTGACCCTGCCAATCCCTACTGGATTCCTGATTTGCCTTGACAGTTTTAGTGCCTGAGTTTTTACATAAGGACTCTTTTGGTCCCTTTGCCATACATTTATATGCAATATGACTTGAATTTATAAAGGACAGAATACCTAACTGGAAATTTGATTTAACAGGATGGAGTCAGTCTTTCGGTCATGGGCACCTTGGTAAATGGGCTAGAGAGCTATCAATTTGCTACCATTAATTGAGCACCCTGGCTCTGTGATTGGTGGTGGGAATACAAAGAATATAAAATAAGTAAGACACAATATTTGCTCTCCAGGGATTATAGCCAATGAGGGAGAAAGATTTGGAGATAAGTGAGGGTTTAATTTATTTGGATGGGAACAGTCCTGAGCACAATTAATTCTATTAGGTGTCCTATTCTATTAGGACGGCATAGGGCAAGACTTCTCAGACAAGAGAACATCAGATTTGTTTAAATTGTGAGAAAATGTCAAATATTGCAAAAGTAAAGAGAATAATATAATGAACTATTACATATTCATTACTCAGTTTCAACAATTATCAGCCCTTGGCCAATTTGTTCTTTCTGAACCTCACCTTTTCTTTCTCTTCTTGGATTATTTTGAAGCAAATCATAAGCAGCGTATTATTTTACTCATAAATACTTTACTATGTATCCCTAAACAATACAGTATATTTTTGATAACAACCACAAAACCATTACAATGTCTTTAAAAATTAAAAATTTCTTAACATCTAGTCAGTGTTCAAAATTTCCCAGTTTTTAAAAAAAAAATTTTTTTTTTTATGTTTATTCATTCTTGAGAGAGAGAGAGACAAAACACAAGTCGGGGAAGAGGCGGAGAAGGAGACACAGAATCCAAAGCAAGCTCCAGGCTCTGAGCTGTCAGCACAGAACCGACGCGGGGCTCAAATCCACCAACTGTGAGATGATGACCTGAGCCGAAGTCAGGCGCTTAACCGACTGAGCCACCCAGGTGTCCCCGGTTTTCTTTTTTTTAATTTAAATTTTAGTTAACTTACAGTGCAATATTGGTTTCAGGAGTAGAATTCAGTGATTCATCACTTACATTCAACACCCAGTGCTCACCATAACACATGCCCTCAATACTCATCACCCATCCCTCCTCTATCAACCTTCAGTTTGTTCTCTATCATTAAGAGTGTCTTGTGATTTGCTTTCCTCTCTTCTTTTTCCCCCTTTTCCAATATATTCATCTGTTTTGTTTCTTAAATTCCACATATGAGTGTGATCATATATTTGTCTTTCCCTGACTTACTTATTTGGATTATCATAATACATTCTAGCTTCATCAACATCATTGCAAATGACAAGATTTCATTCTTTTTGATGGCTAAGTAATATTCCATTATATATATATATATACATACACACACACACACACATTCATATATATACATATATATGTATATATATGAATGTGTGTGTGTGTGTGTATGTATATATATATATATATGTACACACACCCCACATCTTTCTTTACCCATTCATCAGTTGATGGACATTTGAGCTTTCTCCATAGTTTGGCTATTGTTGATAATGCTGTTGTAAATACTGAGGTGCATGTACCCTTTCGATCTGTATTTTTATATACTTTGGGTAAATACCTAGTAATGCCATTGCTGGATCATAGGGTAGTTCTATTTTTAGCTTATTGGAGGAACCTCTGTACTGTTCTCCAGAGTGGCTACACCAATTTTCATTCCCACCAACAGGTGCAAGAGGGTTCTCCTTTCTCCACCCCTTGCCAACACCTGTTGTTTCTTGTGTTGTTAATTTTAGCCATTCTGACAGGTGTGAGGTGGTATCTCACTGTGGTTTTGATTTGTATTTCCCTGATGATGAGTGATGTTGAGCATCTTTTCATGTGTTTGCCATCTGGATGTCTTCTTTGGAAAATTGTGTATTCTGCCCATTTCTTCTGCCAAATGTCTTCTGCCCATTTTTTAACTGGGTTATTTGTTTTTGGGGTGTTGAGTTTGATAAGTTCTTTATAGATTTTGGATACTAACCCTTTATCAGACATGTCATTTACAAATATCTTCTCCCATTCCATAGGCTACCTTTTAGATTTGTTGATTGTTTCCTTCACCAGGCAGAAGCTTTTTATCTTGATGAGATCCCAATATTTAACTTTTGCTTTTGTTTCTCTTGCCTTCGGTGATGTTTCTAGCAAGAAGTTGCTATTGCCAAGGTCAAAGAGGTTGCTGCCTGTGTTCTCCTCTAGGATTTTGATGGTTTTCTGTCTCACATTTAGGTTTTTCATCCATTTTGAATTTATTTTTGTGTGTGGTGTAAGAAAGTGGTCTAGTTTTATTCTTCTGCATTTTGCTGTCCAATGTTCCCAACACCATTTGTTGAAGATACTGTCTTTTTTTCCATTGGGTATTCTTTCCTGCTTTCTTGAGGATTAGTTGGCCATATAGTTGTCCAGTTTTCTTATAAAATGTTTTATTTAGTTTGTTGCTTCAAGTCAGGATCTAAACAAGTTCTTCACATTGCATTTGGTTAAAATCTCTTAAACCCTTTTCTTTCCTTGCACTTTATATGTTGGAGAAATTGATTGCTTATCCTGTAGAGTTCCCCACATTCTGTACTTTGCTGATTTCACCCCTGTGGTGTTAACATGTTTCTCTACCTCTTTTCTTCTCATAAACTGATAATAGAACTAAAGACTTGATCATATTTAATAAAATACAATCCATGATTAAGTTAGAAAAGTCAATTGTTCAAAATCAGACCCAGAACTGTCATGGGTATTAGAATTGGCAGACAAGTACATGAAAACAGTTACTGTAACTGTATTCCAAACGTTTAAAAAGTTAAACAGAGACATGAAAGATCTTAAAAAAGAGCCAAATTGTAATTCTAGAGATGAAGACTATAATGTCTGAATAAAAATGCACTGGATAGGATTGATGGTGAGTTAGACATTGCCAGAGAAAAGATTAGTGAACTTGAAGTCATACCAATATAAATTATCCAAAATTAAACATATGTAGGGGGGAAAAGATTTTTTAAAAAATGAAAAGAGCATTCGTGAGCTGTGGGACAATTTCAAGTGGCCTAATATATATGTAAATGGAATCTCCAAAGGAGAGAGATGGGACAAAAAATATTTGGATAAATAATGGTCAAAATTTTCCAAAAATGTTTTTAAGTTTTTATTTTCATTACCTGCTTCACATTATAACAAATGCACTCTTAAATACCCATCACCTACTTCACCCATCCTGCCCTCCCCCAAATTTTCAAAATTTTTAAAACCTACATACTCACAGATCTAAGAATTTCAACATACCCTAAACACAAGAAACATAAAGAAAACCACATGAAGGCATATCATAATCAAATTGCTCAACATCAGTAGCAAAGAGAAAAAAGGAAGTATTATGCACAAAGGAACAAAGAAAGGATGACAGCAGATCTCTTGTCAGACACAATACAAGCAAGAAGATAGTAGAGCAACATCTTTAAAGTACTGGAAAAGAAACTATCAGTTTAGAATTCTAGTGTCATCTAGAATATCTCTTAAAAGTGAAGACAAAATAAAGACTTTTTCAGACATACAAAACGTAAAATAATTCATCACAGCAAACCTGCACTACAATAAATGCTAAAGAAAGTCCTCCATGCCCGAGGAAAATGAAACTAGATGGAATTATGGATCTACAAAAAAGAAGGGTGAGTACAAAAATAGTAACTGCCATGAATAAAAATATAAAAAAATAAAATTATTTTAAAGACATTAAAATCTCATTAAAACAAAATGACTACTTAAACAAAAATAACAACAATGTACGATGAGTATGATTGCCAGATAAAGTACAGGATCCCAAGTTAAATTTGAATTTCAGATAGATGTTACTTTTGTAGTATAATTATCTCTAAATATTACATGAAACACACTTATTTTTTAAAGTTATTCATTGTTTATCTGAAATGTAGACTTCACTGGGTGTCCTGTATTTTTATTTGCTAGATCTGGCAGCCCTAATTTTGAAGTTTATAATATAAATAACTAAAATATATGACAAAAAACAGCAAAAAGGCCAGAAATAAAAGCATAATAGTATAAGTTTCTTACACTATACTTATACCTGAAGTGGTATAATTTCACCTGAAGGTAGATTTTGATAAGTTAAAGAATTATACTATCAACCCTAAAGCAACTACTGAAATAACAAGGCAATAATAAAACAACAAATTCAACTAATCCAAAAGAAGATATAAAAAGAGGAAAGAGCAACAGAGAAGAGATTGGAAATATAAAAAATAGTTAAGACGATAGACTTAAACCAGATCATACCAATAATCACAGTAAATGTAAATGGACTGAACACTCCCAATTAAAAGGCAGAAATTGGGTTTAAAAGGAAATACAACAAGATGCTGTTTACAAGGAATGCACTTTAAATGCATAGACATAAACAGGTTAAAAGTAAAAGAATAGAAAGAGATTTACCATGCAAACATAAGAATACTAGCCAAAAGAAAATATTTCACATAAAGAATATTGCTAGGAGTAAATAATTTCATTTCAAATTATGAAGGGATCAATTCATCAACAGGACATAACAATTGTACATGTTTATGCATTTAATAATAGATATTCAAAATTCATGAAGAAAATATAGATAGGAGCAAGGAGAAATAGACAAATCTACAATCAATCGTTGTAGATTTCAATACCTTCTTCCCAGTAATTGATAGGACAAATTGACAGAAAATCAGCAAGGATATAGAAGACTTGAATAACACTATCAAGCAGCTTTCCTAATTTATATTTGTAGGACACTCCATCTAATAACAGAATTCACATACTTTCCCATTGCACACAAAATATTTACCAAGATAGACCAGATTTTGTGCCATAAAACAAATTTAAATAAATTTAAAAGAATTCAAGTCATACAAAGTATGGTCTCTGACCACAATGGAATTATATTAGAAACCAATAACATGTCTAGAATTCAGTGTATTTCCTTCTCCTTCCCCTAATTCCCCAACCTGTTCCTTCTTATGTGTTCCTTTCCTATCTTAGGTCAAGATCTCACTGTCCACTCAGTCACTTAGGAGAAATTCTTAACTCCTCTTGCTCCGTCATCTTTCTTATAGGACAAATATCCAAATTTTGACTTTTCTTTCAAATTGTTTCTCAAACCTGTTTGCTCCTCTCTGCCTCTATTACTGCTTCCTCTGTGATCAGTGGATCAGGTCATCGCCATGTCTCTTTGTGGGCATGTACTAGCCACCTAACTGGTCTCTCTGCCCTCCATCTTGCCCTCTTTTAACTCACTCTCCACATGTGGCTGAACAGTGCACAGTCTCACATTCTTATAGCTTCCCAGCACCTGTCATATAGCTTTCCTTTATTTGGGGAATCTCTACTGTTAGGAGCCCTGACTCTTAAGGTGGGATCCAGAACTCACTTTCCCCACATCCTTTGCAGCTAGAGGAGGGTATGGTGATCAAGGCTTACTCAAATGTACCACATAAGATTATAATTAAGAAGAGCACAATGTGAGGGGCGCCTGGGTGACTCAGTTAAGCTTCCAACTCTTGATTTCATCTCAGGCCATGGTCTCATGGTCATGGGATCAAGCCCTACATCAGGCTCCACACTGGGTGAGGGGTCCGTTTGGGATTTTCTCTCCCAACCTCTCTACTCCTCCCCTGTAAACACACACATGCTTTCTCTCTCAAAATAAATAAATGAACTTAAAAAAAAAAAGTCACAATGTGAAGAAGCAGGCCATCCACACAACACAATAAAGTCATTGGATATATTTGCAAGAGAATCCAGAGATGTTGTTTCCTTATGTGGTAATGTGGTTACTGTGGGAAATCCAAAAAGTCTGAAGTTTGTGTTTGATTTTCTTTTCGTTTTCTCCTTCCTTCCTTCATTTCTTCTTATAACAGCTTTTTAAAGACCTAAGTCACATACTGTACAATTCACCCATTTAAAATATAAAATTCAATGGTTTTTGGTATATTCACAGAGATGTACAATCATCATCAAAATCAATTTTAGAACATTTCACTAACCCCAAAGAAACTCCATACTTTTAAGCCACTCTCATTTTCACTCATCCTCCCTCCTAGCCATAGGCAACCACTCATGTACTTTTTATATTGATAAGTATTCTGGACATTTCACATAAATAGAATCATATGACATGTGACTTTTGTTTCTGGCTTCTCTCATATATGTGGCATAATATTTTCAGGGTTCATCCATGTTTTACTGAACCATGTATCAGTACTTTATTCCTTTTTATTGCTGAATAATATTCTATTGTATAGCCATACTATAGATCATTTATTCATTCACCTCTAAATGGCCATCTACATTGCTTCCAGTTTTTAGCTCTCTCAAATAAGGCTACTATGAACATCCATCTATTAGCCTTTGTATGGACACATGCCTTTATCTCTCTTGGTTATATATCTAGCAGTGGGTTTTGTGGGTCATATGGTAACTCTGTGTTTAAAGTGTTTGATTTTCTTTGCTTGAATGTTAATGGAATGGTTTTTGTGAGAACCAGAATGTGGGAGAAGTTGATTTTTTATTTCATCATTTGAGGTTTTTTTTTTTTAATTTTTTAATGTTTATTTTTGAGAGAGAGTGAGACAGAGCATGCACGGGGGAGGGCCAGAGAGAGGGAGACACAGAATCCGAAGCAGGCTCCAGGCTATGAGCTGTCAGCACAGAGCCCGACGCGGGGCTTGAACCACGAACCGTGAGAACATGACCTGAGCTGAAGTCGGACCCCTAACCGACTAAGCCACCCAGGCACCCCATCATTTGAGTTTTTTAACGTACATGGCAAGCTTTTGTATACAGAAAGGAAAAAAACCTGAAAACATGTATAGCTACTTTTGTTTAATAAATGTCAAATTTATCAAAGGTATCCAGTTTTGAAATCTAGTTTTTCTTAGACCTTTAGTGTAACTTAAAATTTTATAATTTTATTTATAAATGTATTCTCTTATAACTTAAAATTAGTTTATAAATATGGTAGATTAAGTTACCTAAACATTTATTATCAACTCAATTAGATTCTTAGATTTTTCAAACTATAACTACAAATGTAATATATTTGATTATTTAAAGCACTTCAAACATTCACTAAGCAAGCTTACAATTCTAATAAACCAATATTCCTAAGCACTTAAACTCTATCTACAAACCTAATAACTCTTAAGTTATAGATTTAGTACCTCAGATTCTCTGAAAAATCCAATCATAATCAATTCAACTTTTACATATCTCAAGTTAAAATCCCCAATCTACTATAAATTAAATCCTTTTAAACATTTAAAATTAAAATCACAAGTCTAAACTCAACATTTCAAGTACCCCACCTGTAATATAAAATACATTCAAATTTCCAAGGGGATTAAAGAATAAGCTATTCTTGAATTCAACACAAAAGGTGTTAAATTGTAGGTTTGAGTCACTTTTTCACTCTTATTTGGAGACCGTAAGGTTGGCTAGAAAAAATTCAGCAAAAGTGAGGAATCATATATAATAGTTCATACATAGTTTGACATTTTAAATTAAATCCTTAGAACATATAAATGTTTAGTGTAGAACATGTAAATTCACTTCATTTTCCATACCCCTTCTTTGAGTAGTCTGTTAACTGGAGTTCCAAGACATCTTTGCTGCATAAACCACTCTCATGTAGTATCCTCCGTTATTTCGGGATTTCCATAATTTTGGGATTATGTTAAAACAGAGCAAAAAGTTTAAGTTACTTGCAAAGCAATATAAATGTGGACTGATTTTTCAATTTTTAATTTTCCTTGCAATCTTTCTTTAACTGTCTTGTCCACTTTTGATTTAAGAATTTTTTTAGTAAGTTGCCATTAGTTAGTCTTTCCAAAGCATTCATCCTAATTTTCATAGAAACAACAACCCTTTTTCCATACTTGGATTTCATGGTCCTTTGTCATATTTCATTAAATTAGATATTTATAGTAGTAAGCACAATTAACATCTGTAGATCTGGAAACAAATGCCCCTGATTCTTGGTATGTGTTGTGCTCAAGTAATGGGAACAGAAAACGTCAGTATACTAGAAAAGGACTAGCTGTAAGTGCTTAGCTATGAGGTTCCTGGGTACCAACTGGTATATTTACAGAAGGAATGGAGAATGCTGGTTAATCTAGTGATTGAGCTGAGTGAAAGTTGGCTTAAAAATCTTCTTTGTTTTTCATAATTTTAGAAGTTACAATTTACATACAATAAAATGTATCCTTTTGAGTGAACAATCCTATGAGTTTTGACAAACACTTGCAAAAATAGAACATAGATCACTACCACGATCAAGATAGACAATATTTCTGTCAGCCCCCAAAATTCCTTTGTGCCACTCCTTTGTATTCAATCTCTCCACATCTTCCCTTCCCCTGCCCCCTAGACCCAGCTCCTGGTAGCCACTGATCTTGGTATAATTCTCTGGAGATTCTTCCAAGTTGTGTGTATCATTAATCTATTCCTTTTTATTACTGAGTACTATTCCATGTTATGAATGTACCACAGTTTATCTGACTATTCACCTATTGAAAGACATCTAGATTGTTTCCATCCAGTTTGAGGCTATTATGGAAAAAAGCTACTAGAAGCATTTGCATACAGGTTTTTGTATGAGCATAGTTTTCATTTATCTGAAAGTGATATGTCATTGTTGTTTAAATTTTCATTTCTCTAATGGTTAATAACATTCTTTTATGTACTTATTTATCACCTGTATATTATGTTTGGTGAAATGTCTGTTTATCTTTGGCCCATTTTCTAATTAGATTCTCTGTTTTTTCACTGCTGAGTTTGAGGTTTCTTTATTCTAGATACTAGTCTTTTATCAGATATGTGGTTTGCAAGTATTTTCTCCTAGTCTGTAGTAGTTTGTCTTTTCATTCTTTTAATAGAGTTTTTGCAAAGCAAGTTTCTAATTTTGATGAGGTCCAATTTATCAATTTTTCTTTTTATGGATCATGTTTTCATGTTAAGTCAAAGAACTATTTGCCTAGCCTTAGATCCTAAAGATTTTCTACTATTTTTAAAATAAAAGTTTTAGTTTTACATTTTATACTACATCCATGATTCATTTGAGTTACTTTTTTACACAAATACGTGAGGTTTCCCTCCCTCCTTCCCTCCCTCCCGCCCTTCCTTCCTTCCTTCCTTCTTTTCCTTTTCTTTCTTTGCCTTTGAATGTCCACTTGCTACAGTACCATTTGTTGAAGTGGCTATCCTTTCTTCATTGACTAGCTTTTGAATGTTTGTCAAAAATCAGTTGAGGGGCACCTGGGTGACTCAGTTGAGTGTCCGACTTGATTTTGGCTCAGGTCATGATCTTGCAGTTTTGCAGGTTCGAGCCCCACATCGGGCTCTGCACTGATGGAGTGGAGACTGCTTGGGATTCTGTCTCTCCCTCTCTCTCTGTCCTTCCCCTGGTCATACTCTCTCTCTCTCAGAATAAACAAACATTAAAAAAATCAATTGGGCATCCCAAGAGCCCACATTGTGGTTTCTAATATCATTTTCTCGTAAAAGGAATATGGCTCCTTAGAGAAATGGTTTATTCTAGAACTAGGGAAGAATATATATAAGATAATACAGTTGCATTTTGTAGTATTAGAAAGTAAGGAACCAAAAACACATGCATGGGGTATGTCAAAGGTGGACAGAACATGACTAGAAGAGGTCCTAATGACCCAGGTTAGAACAATTTGAGCAAAAAACAAAGTAGAATTGGATTAGAGCCCAAATACCCATGAATCCATACTGAAACAAATGATTGAATAATAAATATATGGGAGAGAATAGACAAATATCTCACTCAGAATTCCAAATGATTGATGCTGATACTTTGTCCTCAAGGAGAGGAACATAAATCCCCACTCCTTAGGTATGGGCTGTGCATAGTGACTTCTTCCAAAGACTATAGTCTGAAAATAGGGGAAAAGTAACTTCACAGTAGAAAAATCTGATAAACCTTACCTCAGCCCAACTCAATATCAAAATCATAAATCATGTTGATAAACACTTACTCTTAATATGATGTGATAAAAATGGCACTTTGCTTCTGTAATCTTTCTTCCCACAACCCATCACTCCAGTCTTACCATGAGAAAAACATCAGACACATTCCAATAGTGGAGCATCCTACAAAATATATGACAAATATTCTTCAAAGCTGTCAACGTCATGAAAAACAGGGAAATCTGAGAAATTGTCACAGACAAGAGGAACCTAAGGAGACATGACAACTAAAAATAGAGGGAATCTGAATACACAGTGACTATTAGTTAATAATAATGTATCAATATTTGTTGCTTAATTGTAACTGATGTACTATACTAGTATAAGATGTTAACAATGAGGGATACTGGGTGCACTATATGGGAACTTTTTGTGCTATCTGCTTAATTTCTCTGTAAATCAAAAACTGCATTTAAAAATAACGTATTTTTAAAAATCATTTTGGCATATTTGTATGGCTCTGGTTCTGGGTTCTCTACTCTGTTCCATTGATCCATTTGGCTATTTGTTTGCCAATAACACACCGTGTTGATTACTGTGTGGTATTGTCAGAGGGATAGCTATCTAGTAGGCCTTAAGAATTGGGTGGGTTTTGCCCATTTTTAATTGAGTATTTTCTTATTATTGAGTTTTGAGAATGTGCCAGCATACTAGAGAGAAGCCCACTGGCTGTGAGTGCCCATTATGCCTTAGGACCAGTTGGTAGTTTTTATAGAAGGAATGGAGAATGTTAGTTAACTTAATAATTTACGTGAAAATTGGTTATAAAGGCTGCTATTATTTTTATTTCTAGATTCCATCCCAGAGTGGAAAGGATGTATACCCGATTGAGATAACATTATTTACTTGGAGAAGATGTGAGACCATTATCTACCTATAGATTTGAGTTACTTGTTAAAGGTTAGGGCCCCGGGCCCTGGATCTAGGTTCACCATCCAGAATTATTCCTCCTGAACCACACCTTGACAAGTCAGATCTCTTCTTATATAGCTGGGCTTTTTAACCAAGAGAATCCCTAAGTACATGCCTTTCAGCATAACCTAGTGAATTGCACAGTTCCCTAGGCATACCTAAAATTATATTTTGAACACTTTCCCCCCCCCACCCCCAAAACCTTTTTTCAAACATTTTTGGATTTGGGTTGATAGGATTCTGCACCCCCTTCCCCCAATGCTGCTAGTCTGCAACTGCCTAATGAAAGAGTTCTTAACAGTTTTGCCCCTACAGACCACTTTGGCAGTCTGGTGAAACCTATGGATCTCTTCTTATACTAATGTTCTAAAATCTATTCCATAAAACACATAGGATCACAAAGGAAACCAATTACTGAAATATAGTTAGCAAAATACTAAAACAAATGTGTGGTACATTTATATATGCTTGTTGCTGTCTATTAAATATCAAGATCTCATGACAAACTTAATTACTATCATAATTTCACAGTAATGATGAACAAAAATGATGTTTCAAGATATTTGCAGTAACCATACAGATTATTAATTGAAAATATCTATAAATTCTATCAGCGACCAAGCCATCAGTACTACTAACACAGCTGTGGCTGGCCCACTGCCTCTATTCATAATCAAAGGGAATGCTACATTTTCAATCACAGGTTAGTGAAAATAAAGATGTGATTTTTTTTTCTCCATTTGAGTTTGTGGCATAATGGAATTCTGTTTCTGTTCTCTGAAATTCTTCCACATTTTCCACATTTTAAAATTTGTCTCTCCTATTACTATTTTCTGTTCATTTTTATTAATTCCTCTGGGATGAGTATTAGAAGGAGATTGAAGGAGTGAAGGAGATAGGTGAGTGCAGACTTGGTTCCTGGAATGGATGTCTGTCATTCTCCCCCACCCCCTCCCAACCTTTCTGTTACTCCCACACTCAGTGCTCTGCCTCCTTGGCCCAGCCAGCTGTTTGCAAGCATCTCCCCAACTGTGAAAAACAGCCGTAGCCCCTCTGGGACTCTGAATTGGTTTTGTGGATTTATCTGTAAGATGTGCCCATAGCTAGCTGTTTTTTCTTCCTTATGATCCTGAAACTTGTCATGCTGGAAAAGGGTTTTGCTTCAGACATCCTGAATCTGGGCAGGCCCTTTGGAATGTGTGAGAATTCACATTGTTTTCCAGTTCCAATCTCCATAGATCCTTGAAGGCAAAGTAGAACCACGTATTTAAATATTACCAATAAAGCAAAATATTGAAGACTTGGTATGGAAAATGAGTGCTCAAGGATATAAACAATATATCACCAGCACTGTGAAGTTAAACAATGAAGGCAATTATTTTCCTAAAGTGGGGACAACGGTTTAGCCTCTGCAACATTCTTCTGTCTTCAGTTCCAGTGCCTGGAGACAGGCAGTACAGTGGGACTGTCAGTGGTGCACAAGTACAAGAAGTGTTTTCTGCCTTTGGTGACACTACTGTTTTTACAGTGCCTTTCTTGCTGTGGGACTCTTGTTGATTTCTGCCTTAGAGGTTGAGGGCAGAGATGTTCTAGTTCTCTTGATGAGTTCCCAGGGGACTAGGAGTGGCCTGGATTCTGGCCAGGGCCATTTATTCTTGAAGAAATTAGAAACCAGTGGGAGATTGCTCTGCTTATTCAGAAGGAGTGAGAAATAAACTAACATGTGACAGGGCATGGAAGTTTATCTTCATCTAGACAAACTTTTATTTTATAGGTCTATAGAGGTGATAAAAATGAAGGCCAGGAGAGCAAGAATGGCTGGTAGAAAAATGAGAGAGAGAGAGAGACAGAGAGAGAGAGAGAGAGAGAGAGAGTGAGAGAGAAGTTTCTATCTAGCAAAGATGGTTTTCATGTAGAGTTAGGATTCTCCCCCTTTTATTTTCTCTCACAGTTCTTTAAAAAAAATTCAAGAAATTTTAGAATATATAAGCATACATAAAAGTAGAGTTAATGATGTAATAAACATCCAAGTACCCACCATCCAAATGACACAAACACTCCAGATACCTGAAGGTAGAAGGAAGTGCTGATGAGCCAGTGAAGAAGGCCCAAGGAGAAAGAGTCCCCATTGAACCATCTTCCTGGTGCAGAGAATGTGAAGCCACCAGTCAAGTCAGAACTGGTGTATCTCCTTCCTTTCTTCACTGACAAGTCCCTACTTGGTGGGGGGAGAGTAAAAGGGGAGGTATCAAGTGGGACAGGAAGACAGGTAGAGAGAGCAGAGAGCACAAGGCCCTGCTTCCTTTTCCTGCCGAGGGCTGCCAGGCCCAGGCTGGGGGAGGGGGAGATCTACCACTAAGTAAAGTTGTAAGCTTTGATGATCTCAGGGATTATGAATTACTAAACTGAGACTGTGTTTGTGATTTAAAATGAGTGTGGGACTTGTCTGTTATTTAAGGGTGAGTGGAAGAGCCACGGGACACACAGAGTTTTCATTTAGGAGCAGGGAAGGTGACTTCTACTGAATTCATGTTTAGAAATGGCGGGAGACAAACCCAAGTGGAGTTTGACTGCCAGGAGTCTTGCTTGTTCTACATACCATGTGGAAAGCATTTAACCAAACTTAAGATGCCATCCAGACTAAGGCAAATTATAATTTTAGATGCTATCAGGAAAGAAAAAAATTGCTATCTGTGACACATCAAAATTAAGGCAAAAATCCATGATGAAGAAAAAAGCAAATTTTAAATAAAAACTGGGTCAGTATTACTGATTTTTCCTTTTGCCTGCGGCTTCCATATGTCTTGGCATGGCATTGCCACTGATTATTTTTTTTTAATTTTGATATTTTGCTCATCATGGCTTTTTGGCATTAATTTTGTTTTAAAAATATTCATTAAAATATATTTATCTTGTTTTTTGAATTTTTTTGTTGCTCAATTAAAATTTTCATCTGAGGCAAGTGCCTCACTCACTTCACCCACATCACCTCTATCCTTTGGGAGATAGGGATGGGAGGGGGTGAGTAGAAAAAAAAAAAAAAAGAACAAGAAGGAGAAGGAGGAGGAGAAGAAAAGAAAGAAAACAAAGAAAGATCCTTTTGTTTATTTTCTTGTCCTTGTAATCATAAATGAGAGAAATAGTTTGACAAATTTCCCTAAAAGGGATCTCTTTAAAGTTCTTGCTGGAAAATATCAGAGATGGTCTAATTGATAGCTTCAGATAACACTGAAGAGGGGAGCTCTAATCTTGTGAAGACCCAATTTATTGCCTGGATGACAAAAGTCCACAATAACTGGCTAAATTGGTGCTTTCAGTGCTGTTGATATTAAAGTACGAAGCAAAAATCTTGTTGTGTTTATTTCCTCATTCCTGCCATTTAAGGAAATTCCCTCTAGTACCAATGAAAGTGTAAAAGGAGATTTATGATACTTGTGTGTGATAATAATACCTGGTATATAGCTCTCTACCATTTTCATCATCTCACTTAATTTTCATATTTCTCATTCAGTTCTCAAAACTACCACAGGGAGTGGGCAGCGAAGGTATTGCCGCATTTTATGGATTAGGCATTAGCTTCATTTTTTCATACGAGGCTGGCCCAAGTCACATGACAAATTTTCTACAGAATAGAAACCAGAACGTTGATCTTTCTACTTCAAGGACAGTCTCTTTCCTGCACGGTGTTGTGTGCCACTGAAGACATGTGGAGACACTTTAAGTGGCCGTGTTTGAGGGATTGCAGCTATAATCTGAGCTGGTTAGCAGCTGATCTCCCTGAGGCTATATCCAGTCTCCTAATGCTGTTTCATATTAAACAGGTTTGAGAGTGAGTCACTTGGCTGGCACAAACCAGCAAAGTGATTGCTTCAGCTCTGCTTGGAAACTCTAAATCCTCCCTTTGCCTGGGGGTAGCAGACTCAATGCAAACCTCAGCTATAATACTGTGGCAGCTCTGGGGCTGACTTTGTGTTTCACTTATAGAATTTCAGGCTTCATTTAGCATTCACCCCTTTTCCCCTTCCATGCTTACAAGGTTTGGTACTGAGTTCTCTCATGCTAACACCTCTGTCTACACATGTTTTTCTTTGTTTAGGTAATGCTGGAGTGGAAAAGAAGATATGTCCAGCCCAAGGAGCTCTTAGTCAAAAAGGAAAGGAAGCCCTCAATTAACCATAGTGGGCTGCTGCCTGACAGCCAGGTGAGCCTTAGAGGTGATAGAATTCTGATCAGTTCAAGGAGGCAGTTTGGATTTTCTGTTTCTTCTTGTCTAGCACAGAGGCATAGGTGGCTCTTGGTAATTGATTTGGGAGCTAAAAAAAAATCCCCTCCTAAGCTCCGGTGGAGAGAACATCTGGCTCTCCTTGAGCTAGAGGGAAATTAGGTGGCCTCTCCCTCATTTGCCACCCCATGCCCTATATAGATGTGTGACATACCACTTGCAAGGTTTTGTGTTATGTTAAATGTCTGTTCTCCTGCATTTTTTTTTAAGTTTATTTATTTATTTTGAGAGAGAGAGAACACAAGTGGGGAAGGAGCAGAGACAGAGGGAGGGAGAGAGAATCTCAAGCAGGCTGTACAAAGCCTGATGCGGGGCTCGAAATCACAAACCGTGAGATCATGACCTGAGCCAAAGTCAAGAGTAGGATGCTTCACTGACTGAGCCCCTCAGGTGCCCCTGTTAAATGGCTGTTCTCCCCTGTTAAATGTTTGAGCACTTGGAGGGAAGAGGCCATGTCTTATTTTATAATCCCCCAAAAGTTGGGTCACCTTGTTAGCAGCTTTATCATTGTGTGACATCCAAGAGTAAAACACAGTTCCAATCACAAAGAAGTTCATAAACTCTCCAAGAGACTGTGGGCAGAAATTACAAACAGACACACACACACACCTCACACACTCTCCATGCTATTCTGGCCTTCAATGATCCGTCTTCACAAGTCCATTCATTGACCCACATGCTCCCAATTTTCTCACCACCTCAACTCCAACCTCACTCATTTGTTCTCCCTCCATTCCCCTCTCCTCCGATCTTTGCTCTCCACTCCTCCAGTCATCTGTGGCTCAAGTCTTTATTATACAGTCTCCTTTGACTTCTTCCAATTATCTCTTCTACCCATTCTCTTGATCAGCACAACAAGGCTCCAGAAGTTTAGTATGTGGGCTCCTTACAGGGGCTAAGGGTGTGGCTATAAGGAGAGGAGGAGGCTGTGAATATCTATACATTAATATTTTTGTCTTTGTCATATTTGTTTCCTTAGCACCTAGCTCTGCATTTGGTATGTATTGGGTTTTCAGTAAATAATCCATGAATGAAGAATTATTAGCCTTTACCCAAATGAATCATCAGAACTGTTTGAGTGCCATCCCTTTCAAAAAGAGACTGGCAGACCAATAGTTTTTGTCTCACCACATTTTGGCTCTTTTAAACCTGCAGGCAGAGGTGTCAGGCTCTCTGCAGTCATCTTCCATCAGGGAGGTGGTAATTCCTTCCAAGTTCTCTTGTGCCTGGGTGCCCAGATCATTGGCATCCCAAGTGGTATGTGGTGGTAGAAAGCCTTGTCCTTGTGTGTCAGCCAGGTGGATGGGGACTGCTTCATACCTTGATCCTGCCAGCCTGTTTCCTGAGACTGGGCCCTTGTGCCTCAGTGAATGAAAGGCCTCAATAAATCTCTTTGACCCAGAGCCCCTCACTCTGTTGATCCAGTTTTTTGAGTGGGCTCCTCCTATGATTCCCAAGCCCCCGCCGCCATCACAACGCCTGGTCTGTTACATTTGGCCCAGATTTTTGTCTTTTGTTGTCGATCCCCTTTTCCCTCATCTCTAGATTTATTGCCCTCCATTCCTATTCTTTTTTACAATCTCCTAGCAACCATTTGCCTAACTCTTTACTGGATACAAACTTTGACAGTCATGGTTATACAGTTCTTGTTATCAGCTTTAGAGAGCCATGGCTCAAAGGGAAGAAGGAAGAGGAAAATGGTGCTTGACATCTGAACAGCAAGGCCTGCCTGTTATGGCCAGAGATTTGATTTGAAGGTTAGCATTAATACATTTTGGCAAGAATATTGGCTATAAATGACTTTATAATTTGACGTTAAGATATATTTCTATGTTATGGTAAAAGAAAAAAGTGATATAAGAGGGATGGAGAGTTAGGTTGAGATGGAGATAATTCCCTGAAGACATTATGACCATTCTTTAAGAAGAGAAGGCATCAGGATAGGGCTGACAGAAAATATATTTGTTGGATAATAAAGTTTTAAATTATTCCTGGCTAGGATCTTCTAAGTTCTACTGCTCCAACACTGCTCAAAATCTAATTGGGAGGTGATGGTGGCATCTCTGACTCTATCAAAATCCAAGTAGAGTTTAACTATAGGCATCTGATGTGCTTTTGTTCAGACTTGGTAGTCATTAAATATTAGCTAGCACCTGGGAAAATCTTAAGATTATCTGGATAATGTGAACACTAGTAGAAGTATTATTTTATTAATATTTATTTTATAAGTAGGTGAATAAGTAGGTGAGATGGTGAGAGCAGATGGGAGATAGATTAGAATAGAATTGAGGAACTCATGGGATAGCACTTTAAATGAGGCCAAAGCATAGTTGTTTTTGTTTTCCTTAAAAGAGAGAACTGGAAAATGGTGTGATAATGGTTTTCTATGGGGTATGAGAGTTTAAGTGGGCAGAGTTGGAACAGTTGTGGGTAATGATTGCATTCAGGGTGAAGTCACAGGAGTGGCTGGTAAAGGGGAGAGGAGGCAGAGGTCACATGTAACCTACACGTGTAAGGAGAGTTTCACTGAGGTCCAGTGAATGTGGAACAAGGGACCGAGAGAAGGACAGATGAAAACCATGGCCACAACGAAGGGTGGAGAGTTTTTACAACTGAATGAAGAATAAGGGTTTGCACGTGGTAATGTGGAGCCAGAAGAATACCTACACCCTTTCCCAAATCATACACGTGGGGTGTGTGAGGGATGGAAGAATAAGCATCCTCAGTCCCAGGCAAAAGGCAGGGTCCTTCAAGACAGGTCATGTTTCAGTTAAGGCAGGAGGAGAAAGGAGCCCAGCAGGAACATTTAACATTGTAGGCAAGGGAGCTTATCAATGGATGAGGGCTCCAGAAGGCCAGCAGAAAGGGTTGGGTCATGGGAAGGGAAATGTAAGAGGCCGAGCCAAGGGGGAAGATGGAGGTGACAGTACCAGGAAGACAGGCCATCAGAGGGGCTGGCATTTAGGGTGGAGGTAAACTGTGCCGGTGGTGGAGAGTAAGACAGCATTAACTAGACTAGAGAGTCTGTGTGGGCTTCCAGCATAAGGGATTTCTAAGCCCCTGCAGAGAGGGTGTCAGGTGTTGTTCAAGGCTAGGTGCTGCCCACTGTCAGGGTCTAGTCATCAACCAGATGCCTTTTTCCGAAGCTCCAAAGGGATAGAACATGGTTGTAATGTTATTTTGTGCTTTAGCATGGGCCAGCCTCATGTAAGGAAGGTAGAATTGGTAGACTTGGGGTGAGTACCAAGTAGACAGCTTGGAACTGTCCTGGTGACCTTTCTGCCCAGGCCTCGGTTCTTACATGTTCTCAACATTGTGGCCCCCTGAACAAATTATCATGGGAACTCCCCAGACCCAATGGCTTACTCTCGGAAAATGCAGCAGCTCGTCCTTCATTTTCTCTCTTTCAGGTGGCAGACTGGTCCTCCCTGGCAGCTCTCTCTCTCTCTCTGAACTCCTAGCTCAAAGATATCTTTCTCCCTTCTCTGCAGGAGAGGGCAAACACAAAGCAGCTCTTTGTTTAGGACTTGAAAACTCAGTGTCTCTTTTCAGCTAATTGGAAGGAAGTATTTTTCCATTCACTTCACTTTCTTACTGGAATTTGCTAACTGGAGCTGAGTAGCTTAGTTTGTATGTAAGGTTTGTTCATTAATTAACAGCATCCAGTTCTTATCAGGACTTAATATCTAACTGAATACTAGCTAAACCAGAAAGAGGGCTCAAAATTGCTGGTAGGTTCTGCTGTGATGGGACATGACCTCCAACGTGGTGTAGCAGCTCTGTTTTCTCTGCTGGAAGCCATTCTGAAGATCTGGACCCTCCAAGGAGTATAACCTGAGATGTTTGGGGATCCTCGACAGAGATCAGGGATAGCTACCACTTTGCCTATTTCTTGTAATGATGAAGTGAGACAAATGACTCAGGATTCTGAGAGAAAATAGTCAAAAGAGTATTTTTTAAATTATTTTTTTCCAACAAGTCCTTTTTACTGTCTATGCAAGAAAACACTGAATAATTGCTAGCTATTGCCTTGCTGTTTTCTCTGCTGATTGTGATAGGCAGAATTTGGGTCCCAAGATTTTTGCTCCCTGATAATACTCCTGTGCTTATGCTGTATTAATTGAAAAAGAGGCTTTGTAGATGTAATTAAGGTTACTAACCAATTGACCGTAAAATAGGGAGATTATGTGAGTGAATCCAATGTAATTACGTGAGCTCTTCAAAGCTGAAAGCAGAGGAGGAAGCAGAGAGATTCTGCGTAGGAGAAGAATTTGATGTACTATTGCTGGATCTGAGATGGGGGGGGGGGGCACATGCAAGAACCAGGGAGAGGCCTCTTGGAGCTAAGGACAGCCCCCAGAGGACAATCAGCAAGCAAGCAGAAACCTCAGTCCTATAACAGCAAGGAACTGAATTTTGCCAATAATCTGAATGAACTTGGAAGTAGATTCTTCCCCAGAGCCTCCAGAAAGGAATGCAGCCTTGCCAACACTTAGACTTGGGCCTTGTGAGACCCTAAACAGAGAATCCAGTCAACCCACGTGTACCTGGACTTTTGACCTACATAAACTGTGAGACAGTAAATATGGATTGGTCCAATTTTCAAAGCTTATGGTAATTTATGGCAGTAATAGAATATGGTTACGTGGGCTTTCTGTCTTTTGTTCAGAAGGGGTGAGCAGTGAAGACCTTCCCTTGTTGGGAGGAACTAACTAAGCAAGGGTCTTCATGGCAAGGTTCTGTGGGCGAACTCGGTCACTGTGTGCAAAGGGGTAAAGTGGCTTGGCCTCTTGTTTTATAATCTAGATCTGTGCAGTTCAATATAGTAGTCACTAGCCACAGATGGCTTAAATTGAAATTTAAATGAATTGAAATGAAATAAAATTTAAAACTCTGTTCCTCAATTGTATTAGCTACATTTTAAGTATTTAATATTCATATATGACTAATGGCTACCGAATTGGAAAGCACAGACAGAATATTTCCTTTATTGCAGAAACTTCTATTGGATGGTTCTGGTCTAGATGAGTCACAGTGATGACATTCGACTGCAATTTTCTCATTTGGAACACTGAGAGGTAGGATTCCTCTGCTCTCTAGTAGAACTATTACAAAGCAGAATGCATGCAAATTTCTCCCGTCTGAAGCAAGAAATGAATTTTGTGAAAACTTTCATGTCTCTACTTTCTTTCTTTATCACTTGCAGAAATTCTTCCTGGGGATAGAAAACCCTGGACTTGCAGTTGAATGCTCTGGGAATACCAGGGACAGGGTATCAGGCCTCACATTCTTCCAGATGAAGGAGGGGTTACAATGTGATAAATGGCCAAGAAGTACCCTGGCTCTTGCTACAGGATTCTCCAAGGGTATCCTGCTACACTGAGACAAAGGTAGCTGCTGGGGCAGGCCACTAAGGTTACCCATGAAGCAAACAAACCCTAACAGGCTATAGCTGTTAGACTTGCCTCCTTTATTTTTAAAAATGTTTATTTATTTTTGAGAGACAGAGAGAGAGGGACAGAGTGCTGGCAGGGGAGGGACAGAGAGAATGGGAGACGCAGAACTCGAAGCAGGTTCCATGCTCTGCGCTGTCAGCACAGAGCCTCATGTGGGACTCGAACTCACAAACCGTGAGTTCATGACGTGAGCTGAAGTCAGAAGCTCAACTGACTGAGCCACCCAGGCACCCCTAGACTTGCCTTTTTATGTTGTTTTTCAAGGCTCCAAAGTGACACTAACCTATAAGGGAGAAAAGAGTCTTATTCTCTCAGGAGACTGAAGCATCTAGCTTTCAGATCAGACTTCTGCCTCAGGCTTAAACAACAAAACTTGAGCCATAAGACTTCCTGATCAAACTCACTTATAACTTGTGGTTGCAGACTAAAGCTTGCAGGTTGAAGAGGTATGGCACAGACACAGGAAAGAGTGTGGCTCTGGGGGTTAGAAGACCCAAGTCTGAATGCTGCATCCATATTGTTGTGTTACCCTGAGCTAGTTAATGAACCTTTATGAGCCTCATTTTTTTTTTTTTTTTCATTTGTGAAAACAACTGGAGGATAACAATCTCTGATTCTTGGGCTTGTTGTAGGGTTGTTGTGAGGATTAAAGGAGAGGAAAGCACAGATTGTCTGGCACACTCGAATTTCTCAGGGAATAGTAGCTAATGTTGTCACTCACACATGTGTCAGCCCCAGGGTATATCAAGAAAGATCATCTGTCTGATACCCTGGCCAGTCACAGGTGTGGTCTTGTCTCCATTCCTACCTCACTCAGTGCTCCTGGGGCCATACCCTCAACCCAGTCATTTCAACAATTGCACTCCCCACAAAAAACCAATTTCAATGGTTACTGTGGAGATGGCAGGACGTACTGGATTTAGAATTCATTTTGAAGGTAGAGGTGACAGGGTTTGCGGAGCACATGGTAGGTGCACAATATGTATTTGTTGAGTGAATGGATACACAGAGTACTCTGGATTGAGGCAGGACTTTTTCCTGGACTGGATGAATTATTCCTGTCATTGACAGCCCCCCTCCCCTGCTCTGTTCTCTTTTCATGTTCATTTGCAGTTGTCTGATGATTAACACTTTGTTCCACATCCTCTGACTCTAGGGAGGGGTGTCCTGAACATTGAACACTAGGATATTGCCACTGGAAAATAGCTACAGCTCTAACTTAGTGAATTGAAGTTCTGGAATATTTGTAATTCTCTTGTTAGTTTTCCTCAATCTGACCATCTATCTTTGTGCTGATAAAGTTGAGCTCCAAATCTGAAAACTTGAGGCCCAAACTCTGGAACATGGTGGTCCCACACAGTCCTTTCACTCTCTTGGACCCATTCTGAGCCATTGGTTGGACTTTTTTTTGAGAAATTTCTCTCATCTTAGCAATATGGGCTTCTTATGACTCTTCAAATTCATCATTGTTAAATTTCTAATATGTGGAATTAATATAATTGGGTAGGAACTCAGTTATTGTCAGAAGACTTACAGCGTTCTTCTTTACTCCCAGGTCCTTTTCTTCAATCCCAAAGGCAACAATAATGCCTACCAGGGCCAGGACAGGGGTGAGGCAAGTGCGGTGCCCAAGGCACACATTTAAGGAAGCATTCATCTCAGTGCCATAGAAGTGCAGGGTGGCAACTGAGAATGAGGGCCTCCTGAAGTGCTGTGCTCTGAGCACCTCGATTGTCTTGCCCTCGTCTGCCCCTGATGCCTACAGAGAAGCAGTTCGGTTTATTAACCAGGCAGCTGTATGGGGCTGAGCCTGAGTGGCTCAGTCAGTTAAGCGTCTGACTTCAGCTCAGGTCATGATCTCATGGTTTGTGAGTTCCAGCCCTGCCTCTGGCTCTGTGCTGACAGCTCAGAGCCTGGAGCCTGCTTTAGATTCTGTGTCTCCTCCTCTCTCTCTGCCCCTCCCATGCTCATGCTCTGTCTCTCTGTGTCTCTCAATAATAAATAAATGTTTAAAAAAAATTATTAACCAGGCAGCTGTAGCATTAAGAGCAGGACCTGTTCCCCACTGTTTGGCCAGGACTGTGCAACAGAAAGCTGCTCTCAGAGAAAGCAAATGGGATGGAGAGAAGCCATTTTCTGGGAAGCTCTGCCAATTTAGAATTAAAACTGGTAGGAAAATGGTGACGAACATTATAGAGGTTTGCTTCATGATCAACTCAACAAGCTACTGGGATTCCATTTGTTGAGGGCTACCTGATCTAGTGATCATATCTATAGCATTTCTATTGTGTTTGCAAGTTTTCAGATACAGCATTTAAAAATGCTTATTCTTAACTATTTTCTGTGCCTTGTTTTTACATGTTACCAAAATTAACAGAACAAATAATGGCTGCAGTGTGAATGCTCTGGACAATCAGGTAAGGGCTCCTTTTTAAGGTTGGGTTAACAAATTTCATTTTCAAAATGAACCCAAATTGACTGAGTGATTCTAAATTAGCTCTTTAGTTTTTGCCCTTACCCACTGATAATGCCACTATTAATTTCAATTACTTACAGGCAACATTAATTCATGTGAAACAAGAACAGCGATAAAGACAGAAAGGAATAAATTACTTGTTGGAAGACAGAATGACATTTGACTGGCACAGAGATTTTTTTCTTTCACACACTTTGTGCTTTGACATTTCACTTGGCACAAACATTTCACAAATTCTTGACCTAATCTGATGTACTGTTGTTTAGCAATTGCTGACATGACACGTTTTAACCTCAAGCTCACTGGATTCCAAATGTTACCTTTTCCTGTCAATCAGGGTTGGATGACCTCCAAAAAGCAACCCAGTCAAAAGTCTGTGTACCTAGGGGGTTAAGGATACTTACCCAGAAGGGAGAAGGAACAGCTTGAAGTAGTAGTTAGGGGAGAGCCAGGAGAGGAGGTATCATCCAAGGTAATTGTGGGGTGGAAAGAGGGCAGAAGACAGATCCCTAGAGAACCCCATCATCTCGAGAGAGACAACATCCCCAAACACAAAATATCTAGGGATAAACTTAGCAAGACATAGGTGGGGAACACATGGCAAAAATGTGTAACTTAGAGATAGAAAGATTCACATAATTGATAAATACATTAATCTTCCTAAAATGAAGTCTGTATTGTATAAAAATGTCATTTCTTCTCAAATTACTTTTTGGGTATAAGCTGACTCACTGCCTGTGGGTATCGGGCAGAAGTCATGTTCATATTAATACCTAGATTTTGCTAGCTCATTTGCTTCTTTTGACATCTGCCTCTCAGGTCTTTATTCAAGAACAAGCCAACTCACAATGCTCTGCTCTCCTTTTTGTAGGGCTGGAACAGAAATCCTGTCAGTTTCAAGTAATAGAAGAACTCCACCATCAGTGATTTAAATAATAAAGACACTTAATTGTTTCCCATCATCTTTGCAGTGGTTGGTAGTTCTAAGAGTGATGCACACTGGCTTTCTCAAAATCACTAAGGACCTAGGCTCTGTATTTCCACTTTTGCCAACCTGGGAAAATTTCTCTTGTTCTCAGACTATTGCCTTGTGGATGTAAGTCAGAAGAACCATAGCTCCAAGCATAATGTCTACATATAACCACATTCAAGGCAGGAAGAAGGGAACAGGGACGAAAAGGATTTCTTTGCACAAGATGGTGTATTTTTTTTTTTTTTAATCAGGCAAGACAAATCTTTCTAGAACCACTCCCAGCAGACTTCTCCTTATATCTTCTTGTCCAAAGCTGTGTTATATTGCCCACCTCTAGACCAATCAGGCCAAGGTGGACTGCAATTGCATGATGGGTTTTGATCAAACATGATTCATCCATAGCTGGGAACATGGCTGCCAGAACAAAACTGTGGTTCCATTAGCAATGAAGAAGGGGAAATGGGTGTTGGGTAGGCAGCCAGCAGAATTTGCCCAAAGATGCAATACCACAGGTATTTGAGAGACGCCTCTTACAAGACCACCACTCTGCTGGCTGCTCCGGACTTTTTTTGGTCTGTAAGTCACAGATACTCTCCTGAGTGGCTGTTCCTAGCCCTCAGAGTATCAAAGCTGTTTGGCTGCCCACAGGAAAAAGGGGCAGAGTGGTCTTCTCAGCAGTGTGCGCGCCATGTTGCCTGCATCCCACAGCAACAGTCCTTGTGTCTGATCTTGTACAGGTGCTCATGGAAATAGCTCCTGCAGCTTCTCTTCCATGGTGACTTTGTGGCAGACACACCTGCGGGTGAGTCACTCAACATTCATTCTCATCTCTTTTCTCCCACCTCCATTCTAGAAGCTGGAGGCTAACCACCTTTTTGTAACCTCCTTTACCAAAAAAGGTAGTCATTTCTGTGACAGTTTTGGGTTCTGCTATGTGAGCAGAAATTGCTAGGGGTTCTTAGAAAACCTTTGCTTTCTTGATAAGAGGTGTTGGCTTCAGCTTGGATCTCAGTGCTACTTATGTTTAACATGATCCTGGTCAAAGTATTGATGGGATTATTAGGGAGGATGACAACAAAATTATTCTAGAGTTTACTTGGAAGAATACAGAGATGAGAATAGCTAGAATATTAGCTTTACTAAGGCAGGGATTATATAAAAGCAATTTCCTTTTTGTTCCTTCCGATGCTTTTATGCTTTGAAAAGGCTTCCTAATTCTGAAATCCATTAAATATTTGTATTTTTCTGGTTTCATTTTTTATATTAAAAAAACTATGTATCAGATATCACCATATACAAACTTATGAGGTGAGCAATAAACTGAAGAAGTCTCCCTGTTTCATCTGGTGACACAGGAACACAGTATCAGAGAGTAGGGGCAAAAGTCAATGTTACTGGAATATGGGGTCTTCTTTATACTACAGGCTGGTGATATTATTGTTCCCATTTATCATCATAGTCATCATCATCATCATCATCATCATCATCATCTCCATTTTGTCAATGAGTAAATTAGGGAGTTAGAGTTGCCTAAAATCAAGTGGGATGCACTGAAGTCCAAATTCAGGTATCTGATGATAAAAAGCCAAATTTTGTACTCTTTCTATCATACCCCACTGCTGATGAAATGTTAACTGAGAAGGGTTAACTTTCCAAATGAATTAGACATAATTAGAGGAGTAAGGCAGGTGAAGGTGATTTGAAAGATATGGAGAGTAGGAGGGATATATATTAATGTGTGTGTGTATACATATATGTATATATTCCATCTTATGTATATAAGATGGAAATGACACTTATCTACACACAATATCCAAAATTGGGTCTAAGATCACTGGCCAGTAGGAAGGGTGAACCCCAAATCCGTGTTGCCTGTGACCTGTACTGAATTCCTGGTCACACAAAGCCAAGGCAGCGAATGGTGGAAGTGCACAGACCTTTTACATTAGACAGATCTTTGTTGATCTCCTTTCATCACTTACTAATCACATGTCAAAATGAGGATAAAAACTGAATCCTTAAGTAATCCAACCACAGGCTTCATAAGATTGCGATGTTTTCTTCTCCAAGGATACTGAGGTTGGGGCTCTTGTTCTGTCTTTGGCTTTCTGCTAGATCACATTTCCAGACCCAATGGTATATTCTCAGAACTACATTTAAAGATGTAGGTGTAGCAGTGAAATTTGTTTCCCACAAGACCCCAGTAAGCACAATTTTATTCAGGTTGCAAAGTATCAACCCAAATTCTATGCATTAAATACTCCACACTGTTTTTCCTGCCTTGACATTGCGTAAAGATTGCACGATTGCACCACAGCCATCCAAAGAATAGTATTTTTTTTATAGGTGTATTATATTTAACAGGAGTGTGTATTGACAAAGGTAAAACTCAATTAAATAAAAACGATTATGCTCACCATGGATAATTTCTATCATTACATTCATATGGCTGAATAATAAAATCCACAATGGAATAGTTCCATTTAAAACTAATGTTGCTCAATTTATGGCCAGCTTTTCAAAATCTTAACTTCAATTACTTTCTTACTCAACACAATTATAGCCATAAATAATTTGAATTGATTAAATTTGAAAATGAAAAATCCAATTTATGAAAGGTTACCAAGCACACTAAAATGTAGCAAATTTCTATTTATAAGTATATATCAGATAGCACATGAAAATTGGCTTACATTGTTTGTAAAGAAATTACTTTTTTCTGGTTTTATTGAAAAATAATTGACATATATCACTGTATAAGTTTAAGGCATACAATGTGATGGCTTGATTTACATATATTGTGAAATGATTACTGCAATAGAGTTAATATCCATCTTTTCATATAGATACAATAGGAAGAAAAGAAAAAAGAAAAAAAAATTCTCCTTGTGATGAGAACCCTTAGGATTTACTCTTAACTTTCCTATACATCCTACAGCAGCATTAGCTATAATCATGATATACATTTTACATCCTTAGTAATTATTTATTTTACAACTGGAAGTTTGTATCTTTTGATCACCTTCCTCCATTTTCCCCTCCACCCATCCTCTGCCTCTGGTAACCACAAGTCTGATCTCTTTTTCTATGAGTTTGTTTTGTTTTGTTTTGTTTTAGATTCCACATGTAAATAAACTCATACAGGGTTTGCCTTTCTCTGTCTGACTTATTTTACTTAGCACAATGCCTTGAAGTTTCATCCATGTTGTTACAAGTGGTAGGATTTCCTGGTTTTTCTTTTTTTGTGGCTGAATAATATTCCTTTGTATGCATATATGACACCACTTCTTTATCCATTCATTCAGCAATGTACACTTAGGTTGTTTCCATGGCTTCGCTATTGTGAATAAGCTGCAGTGTATACGGGGTGTATATTTTTGAATCAGTTTTTTCATTTGATTTGGATATATTCCCTGAAATGAAATTACTGTATCATATGGCAGTTTTATTTTTCATCCTTCGAGAATCCTCCATACTGTTTTCATAGTGACTATATCAATTTACTTTCCCACCAGCAGTCCACAAGGGTTCCCTTTTCTCCACATCCACACCAACATTTGTTATCTCTTGTCTTTTTGATGATGGCCATTTTTTTATCTTTTATCTTTTATTTTTTAAATAGTTTATTTTTAAATTTACATCCAAGTTAGTTAGCATATAGTGCAACAATGATTTCAGGAGTAGATTCCTTAATGCCCCTTACTGATGATGGCCATTCTAACAGGTGTGAGGTAAAATATCTCACTGTGCCCTCTCTCTCTGCCCCTCCCCCGTTCATGCTCTGTCTCTCTCTGTCCCAAAAATAAATAAAAAACGTTGAAAAAAAAAAATTTAAAAAAAAGGGGCGCCTGGGTGGCGCAGTCGGTTGAGCGTCCGACTTTAGCCAGGTCACGATCTCGCGGTCCGTGAGTTCGAGCCCCGCGTCAGGCTCTGGGCTGATGGCTCGGAGCCTGGAGCCTGTTTCCAATTCTGTGTCTCCCTCTCTCTCTGCCCCTCCCCCGTTCATGCTCTGTCTCTCTCTGTCCCAAAAATAAATAAAAAACGTTGAAAAAAAAATTTAAAATATCTCACTGTGGTTTTAATTTGTATTTCTGAAATGACTAGTGATATTGAGCATCTTTTTTTTCATGTTTTATTTATTTATTTATTTATTTATTTATTTATTTATTTATTTATTTCAATATATGAAATTTATTGTCAAATTCGTTTCCATACAACACCCAGTGCTCATCCCAAAAGGTGCCCTCCTCAATACCCATCACCCACCCTCCCCTCCCTCCCATCCCCCATCAACCCTCAGTTTGTTCTCAGTTTTTAAGAGTTTCTTATGCTTTGGCTCTCTTCCACTCTAACCTTTTTTTTTTTTTTTTTCCCTTCCCCTCCCCGATGGGTTTCTGTTAAGTTTCTCAGGATCCACATAAGAGTGAAAACATATGGTATCTGTCTTTCTCTGTATGGCTTATTTCACTTAGCATCACACTCTCCAGTTCCATCCACGTTGCTACAAAGGGCCATATTTCATTCTTTCTCATTGCCACGTAGTATTCCCTTGTGTATATAAACCACAATTTCTTTATCCATTCATCAGTTGATGGACATTTAGGCTCTTTCCATAATTTGGCTATTGTTGAGAGTGCTGCTATAAACATTGGGGTACAAGTGCCCCTAATTGAACATCTTTTCATGTACCTGTTGACCTTTTGTAGATCTTCTTTGGAGGAATACCTATTAAGTTCATGCAGAAATTCTTAGTACAAGTAATAAGATAATAAAGCACCAGATTATCAAACTGATCAATGACAGACCTGAAGATGATCACAATAATTATTTTCATAAGTAAAAATGTGTGATGTAAGAATTTGTATTATTTATCCTTTTCTGATATTTAATAATGAACAGGAAAACTCAATTACAAATGGCATTCTTTTCCTAGTTTAGTGTATTGACTTTTATTTTACAATAGCTCTGAGCTATTGCTTTGATGTCTTTAAAAGCTATAATTTTGCTACAAACCTTGAAATTAATTTAGAAACAAGTTGATGTCCAATTTCTCAATGCACAAATAGAGAAACAAGCAGGTAAAGCTAATCAAAATGTCTTGGTATAAACATATTTAAAGAATGTGGAAAAAACATTTTCACTTCAGATGGTTCTTAAACATTTATAATACCATATTTATATGAGAGACACACATATCAAGGCAGTTCCTAGTACATAGTAGATGCTTAGGAAATATTTGTGGAATAAGTCCTTAATGCACTTTCTCAAACAAATAAGTCTGCATTACCATGCCAAAGAGGCACTTTCTAAAAATTATAGATTTTTAAACATTAAAAAGTATTCAAATGATGTGTGGCATATTTACTGGAGGGGGTAGGGCACAAAGTCCTCAGGCAAATATTCCTTCATATCTGTTTTGTTTGTTGCACAGAATGTCAATTTTAACTACCTTTTTCAGACCCCCCTCCATTTCTGCACCTGTGAACTTAAACTCAAATATTATTAGAAAGGTTCCATCCTTCCCCTAGGAAAGCCACCCTTTTCACTTCTTATTTTAGAAAGAATCTCTGTTGGATTAGATGAGCTTCTACAATTTTCTCTGGTTTTTCAAAACTTCTTACAAAACTTCTTTCTTCTGGGCCCCCAGACCTGAAATAATACTATATACTGAATTCTTCTTTCATTTTCAGGTGATTCTACTGCTATTAGTGGGTCATAACATTTGGGTTTCCTACATTCATTTCAGGTCTCCCAAACCCATATAATTTTATCTCATGTCTCATTCCAAAAGTTTAGTCACTATCGAATCAATCTAATTGCATGTTTACATTATTAGAGTTAAAAAGAGCTTTCTTTACTAGCCTACTGGTTTCACACCTGTTCTGGTTTGAAGACATAGAAGGCATCAGTCCTTCTGGGCGTATCATCAGGGAATAACGGGGATCCCTGAGCAAAACAGGCTCCATGGTGGCTGGGGTAGGGATGGGGTACAATGAGCAGGGCTAGAGCACCTGAAGATTCAGCCATGCAGAGCTCACAACAATTACTTGAACAGAATTTACTCAAGATTTTTATCTTTGGTGGGGGTAGGGAGGGTGGGCATGAGAGGTGTCACAGAATAGAATAATTGGCTTCTGCCTCTCAGCTTCTTGCCTCTCGAAGCTTTCAGAATACCCTAATAAGTACCAGACAGTGCAATTCCACTGTACCTAGTCCCCCTGTAGTGGATTGTCTACCCATTTCCCCTTTCCCCCTTCCCAACAGGCCAACTTTTAGGTAGTAACCCACCTTTCCTCACCTACTCTCCCACAATCTGCTGCAGAAGGGAAGTTGATTCCTGCTTTGGCTCCAAGTCTGGGCCTGATTGGTCCAATGGACTCTCAACCCCTTTGTCAGAGATTGGGAAAGGAATGGGCACGTGACCCAGTTTGAGCCAATGAGATGTGAGGAGAGGTTTGCTGAGACTTGGGGGAAGGACTTCTTCAATTTCTAGGAGAGCTCCTGGCAGCCGCTGGTGCTGTCTTCCGACAGCTATTGTTTCATATGGTTGCAGGGCCAGGCTGGTAGCAGCAATCTTGCCTCCAGCTGAGGAGTAACCCAAAACATAGAGGAGGGCATTGTTGGAGGACAGAGGAGGGGAATGCATCCCTGCTTTTTAATCCATGATTTGGGACGTTAGTGTTTGTCCTTTCCCTACTACCCTTGTCTCCATGAAGAGTTACTTCTAAGAATAATTGTAAAATATACACAACATAAAAATTCACCTGTTTTATTTTAACTGTTTTACGTGTACAGTTCAGTAGCATTAAGTACATTTGCATCGTTGTGCAACCATTACCACTATTCATCTCTAGAAGTTTTTCATCATCCCAGAGTGAAACTCTGTATCTACTAAACATGAAGAGGGACTTTTTTAAAAAAAGCTTATTTATTTATTTTGAGGGAGACAGAGACAGTGCTAGTGGGGGAGGGTCAGAGAGAGAAAGAGAGAGGGAGAATCCCAACAGGCTCCCCACTGTCAGCACAGAACCCAAGCAGGGCTTGAATCCACAAAGCCATGAGATCATGACCTGAACCGAAACCCAGAGTTGCCGCTTCAAACTGAGCCACCCAGATGCCCCAAAGAGGGATTTTTAATTGGGCTGGATTCTAGAGTATGAGCTCTTGCTTCCTACAGGAGGTCACAGGGTGTTTGAATGTCAGACACATAGGGTGGCTTTCTCTCTGGCTTTTCTTTCCACCCACATAGTAGCAGGAGGGATGACTTGGGTCAAGGCCTGGCTCTGTCGGGGAGGTCTGGAAGTCTTGGTCCCTCCACTTCTTTTTTATAAGAAAGTACTGAGAGAGAGGGCTGGTGGTTGGTTAGACAAAAAAATAATTGTTTGTTGTTTATCTGAAATTCAAATTTAACCCACCTCACACACACACACACACACACACACACACACACACAGTGCACACACACACACACACACACACACACACATATATATATATATATATATATATATATATATATGTATAAATTTTTTTTCTGCCCCCTATATTTTTATTTGCTAAATCTGGTATGCCTAGTTAAGGAGAATGCAGCCCATTGAATTTGGAGGAACCCTAACAGCAGCAGTGGACACCAGTGCCTGGCAATAAGGATCAAAGGAGAAGCTGGTTATCTTGGCAGAGACTAGCATGGAGAGAGGATTATGACACTCCATTTCCTCATTCCAGTTGCCAGGATGGAACATTAACTGTACCTCACACCCCACTTGACCTTAGATTGTGTGTGGGTGTTGGGGGATGAGAACAGAGAGAGAATCCTGAACTGGTTGACTATTAACCCAAAAGGACCCAAGAGAAAAAACCTGAAGGTGACTGAATTACCCTGCATTGGCAAGATTAAGCAAAAATGAAGACTTAAGCACTTAGTTCAGTTATAGTGTAAGAAAGTCACATTTTTCACATCTGAGTCTGTGAGTGAAAATTTGCACCTGCTACAGAAAAAGATGGGACTGATGAGATTATCTCAGAGGTCTCTTCTATATGAACAAATCCGTAGCTGTAGGGATGAGGCTTGAGGCTCTTGAAGGAAAAGGAATACATGGACTAGGTGGGAGCGGGGGCATTTAAGAAACCCCTATTGAATGTCTGGTTACAGAAGACCCAGGAAATGAGCATGAGTGGGAAGAGGTGTGAGGAAACCATTGTGTGTTTAAGCTGTCCCTGTGTTTTCAGTTTGTTGCTTCTTAAACATTTAAAGTTGAGAACTTGCGGGGCATCTGGGTGGCTCAGTCGGTTGAACATCTGACTTCGGCTCAGGTCATGATCTCGCAGTTTGTGAGTTCAAGCCCCACATCGGGCTCTGTGTTGACAGCTCAGAGCCTGGACCCTGCTTCAGATTCTGTGTCTCCCTCTCTGACCCTTCCCGCTCATGCTCTGTCTCTGTCTCTCAAAAATGAATAAACGTTAAAAAAAAAATAAAAAAAAATCAAGTTGAGAACTTGCTAGAGTAATTATTAACAGTGAGAGGCAGTTGATTTTCTCTGATTAAGCTGGTTTAAGAGCCGTTTTTTTAAAAAAATTGTTGTAGTATAGTTGACATACAATAAGAGCTCTTTTTTTAAAATTTTATTTATTTATTTTGAGAGAGAGAGAGCAAGTGGTGGAGAGGACAGAGAGAGAGAGAGAGGGAGAGAGAGAAAATCCCAAGCAGGCCCCATGCTGTCAGTGTGGAGTCCGACGCAGGACTTGAACTCTTGAACCATGAGATCATGACCTGAGCCAAAATCAAATGTTGGATACTTAACTGACTCAGCCACCCAGGCACCCCAAGAGCTGTTTTCTTAAGAGAACTATGAAAGGATTTTCTAGAGGATGAACTGGTGAACAAGCACATTTAAACAGGGAGAGCCACAAAGGACGAAGAAAGTCTGAAACCAAGAGAATTGTTGCAGGGTATGCCATGTTTAGCTTCCCGCATAAGCAAGCAGTATATCCTGCAGGCACCTTGGGTTCTCCCTGGCTGCAGAAACAGTGAAAGCCTTGGTTGGGGTCTCCCCCAGCCCTGCAGAAGAGATCTAGTGCCAAGAGGGCAGCTTTGTGCTCTGCTCAGCAGCCCCACTCTCATCAACAACCAGAGAGCATGGCAGTGACAGGTGCTGGCAGGAGCTGGAGCCAGCAAGGCTGTTCCTGCCCAGTGAGGAAGAGGTGAGTCATGGCGGTTGGTGACCAACTCCCTTCAGGGGAACCCCGTGGGCTGACACAGAGAGCAGGGGTGAATTGTCAGGCTGGAGCACACAGGCAAGCAGGATGTAGCTGATGCCCACCAGTATATATCAACCCTATTGATCAACAGTCACACCTACAGCTTTATATATGAAGGAGGGAGCACTGGTGGTAGAAGAGCCTTGCCATATATATATATATATATATATATATATATATATATATATATACACACATATATATATACACATATATATGTATACACACACACACACACACACACACACACACACATATGTTTATTGGCTTTGAAGGCCCTTATAAACTCTATGGAAGGCTAAGGGTAGAGGTGGGCAGAAGCTATAAACATGTCACCCTCAATTTTAAAGGTTGCCACTTGTGAAGAGCAATGAGGAATGAAAATTGACGTATTGGCTACTCCCACTGTTAACTAGCAGGCTTTCGTTTTTAGATGGTGGCTTTTGATACCAGCCCTTCTGGCAGAGATTACTGAGTGCTCTGCACTAAATCTGGGAAGACTTGTCTGACAGGAAACACCTACCTAATTGAGAGATTCCACCCCAAATTGGAACGAATGGGGAGAAATAAAACCATGAAGCCAGGTTTCAGGGAAGATAACCACTATAGCACAAAAGGAATATGAAAACAGAGATATTTCAGGTGGAAGCATCCAGTAAATGGGTTAGAAGCAGTGTCCTTAGGCTTTAAGATCTGTGCACTATAGATCAGGTACAGAACCTGAGAAACAAAACGAATTCAACATTTTTACACAGTGAGGTGAACATAATCCCATGGAGATGAGGTGCAATGGGAACCAATGGCTGGCCCAGGCCTGTCATACCTGTGAGAAGAGTGTCAGCAAGACTAAAGCTCAGAACAAGCCAAAGCTTGTAGTTAAAAAAAAAAAAAGGTAAAGACAAGAAAAAGAGTTTTAAAAAACTATGTTTGGGGAAGTAGAGCATGGTAGGTGTAGGCCTGCTGTTTGGGAATTCAGTGCAATGTTTGCAGATGATAAAGACCGAGGGAGAATGACACTGAGTGTTGTTTCTGTCCCCTCCAACAAGAGAGTGCTTTTCAAGCTCCATAGAGCCCAACTAATATACAGAGGAGAAGGAAAGGTAGGGGAAGTGGTCCAGCCTCCGAATACTTGTCAGGGATGTGCTTGCTGAAAAATTTTTGTTAGTTAATTGGGTGCAAAAATGAGGTATGGCCAGGAGACAAGAGATATTTACACAAAGGGATTTGAGTACTTATTTTAGAGGATCCCCTTTATGTGGGCTATCCTTCCCCAGCACTCATGGGAGTACCTGCCACGCTTAACAGGCTGGCCTTGCCCCGCCACCTGCAAATCGTCTTAATGCCAGGTTACAGAGAAAAGGCATGAGAGAGTTAAACCAGCATATTACAGAACAAGGTCAAAAGCCCTGCTGGCTTCTCATTCTCAAAGGTAGGTGCATGGGGCAGAAAAGGTAGAAGGGCAATAGGAGGTCCTCTGGTGCTGGGGGTAGGGGAGGGAACGACCATGTCATTCTCTGCTAAGCTGACACCTGTTCTCAGCAGGTGAGTTAATCACTAATCTCTTAAAATAGCAGCTTGTTCCCTAAGCATTCTGGGTTCCTAGTAAAAAAGGCTCTTCAATGGTTTCTTTTAAAGAGTCATAGCCAGTCCTAGTATGAAACGCTGGGTAAATATTTTGGATAGCACGAAGAATTTAAAAAATTAACTTTAACCCCGTTTTCTAGAGATAGCCTCTGTTAACATTTTCTTTTATAATGTTTATTAGTTTTCTCTGATAATAGCAGGGCATATATAGGATAAAAGTTTGGAATAAAAAGAAAAGCTTGAATAAAATAAAAACAACTTGTGATTCCACCACTGCTGATATTTTCATGTTTTCCTTCCAGTCTTTTTTCTTTGCATACACACACATACATACCTAGATAAATTTTTAGTAAACTATGAACCATGCTGTAATGCAGGTTTGTATCCTACTTTTTGCACTTGAAATCATATCCTGAGCATTTCCCTTATCATTAAGTGCTGTTTAAGAGCACGATTATAATTGCCATCTGTTATTTTACTGTGCCACAGTTCATCTAACCATTACTTGGCTAGTTTCCAGTTCCTCGGCATTGTAAATAAATGCTGAGGAAAATAATTGAAAATAATGCCATTAGAAACATCCTTGTGTGAAAATCTTCACTTAGGATCGTTTTCTAAAGCTTGAATAACTAGATCAAAGACCATGGACATTTTTGAGGCTTTCACTACATAATGCCTTGTCCTCCAGGAAGGTTGTGTTACCTCCCTCCCCCCACCCCCCACCCCAAGAGGCAAGTGAGTGCCCATGTCTTGTCAACTTCTATTAGATTTGCATTTTCTGTCTGATGCTTCAAGGCCTCCCTGCTTTGTGCAATCCCATCGCGCCACTGCCATCTTGTGTTCTCCCTCGGTGGCTTTTCTAGGGAGAGAGGACATTCTGGTCCTTGGAATATTTGAAATGCTCTCTCTAAATATTCCTCTAAAGACTTTTACTGCCCCATGGCTATTTTTATGTTTGCTTTGAGGTGATATGTATTTCCCTTGGTCTGAGCAGCTGGCTAACTCCTACTTATTCTTCTGGACCCAGTTCGGACCTTGTATCCTCTGCAAAGCTTCCTTTGACATTCCAGGCAGGTTAAGGAGCCTCACCTCTGTACTCCCCTGAAGTCCTTCCCATGTCAAACCATTTGTCAGATTGTGCTGTGTGCTCGACTGTCTCCTCTCCAGATGTGAGCTCTCTGAGGGTAGGCACATGTCTTTTTTTTTTAACTCTGTCTTCAGTGTCTGACACTGCAGCTGGCAGACATGGATATTCAATAGATGCTGAATAAATGCTTACCTTATTTAAAAAATCCTTGAAGATTCATCTTTATTTCTAATTTTTTAAATGCTTATTTATTTTTGAGAGAGAGAGAGAGACACAGAGTGTGAGCAGGGGAGGGGAGAGAGAGAGAGAGAGAGAGAGAGAGAGAGAGATGGAGGGAGGGAGGGAGACACAGAATCTGAAGCAGGCTCCAAGCTCTGAGTTGCCAGCACAGAGCTCAGTATGGGGCTCAAACTCACAACCCGTAAGATCATGACCTGAGCCGAAGTTGGACGCTCAAGGAATTGAGTCACCCAGGCGCCCCCATCTTGTATTTCTATACCCTGTTCTCCATCCCATTCTCCCTATAAATATATATTTTTCTGATTATAGAAAGCAGTTCTATTTATTTTATTTTACCTTATTTTTGCAGCTTTGAGATATAATTGACATATAACATTGTGTAAGTTTAAGGTGTACAGCATGATGATTTGATACACATATATATTGTGAAATGGTTACCACAATAAGGTTAGTTAACACATCTATCACTTCACATAGATACCTTTTACGTGTGTGTGTAGTGAGAACTTTTAAGATCTACTTTCTTACCAACTTTCAAGTATATGGTACATTGTTAATTATAGTTGCTAAGCTATACATTAGATCCTCAGGGCTTATTGGTCTTATTTTTTTAAAGTTTTAAAATTAATTAATTAAAAATTTATTTATTTATTTAAATTCAAGTTAGTTAACATACAGTGTAGTATTGGTTTCAGGAAGAACCCAGTGATTCATCACTTACATATAACACCCAGTGCTCATCCCAACAAGTGCCTTAGAGAGAGAGCAAGTGAGTGAGCACGAGTGCAAGTGGGTTAAGGGCAGAGAGAGAGGGGGAGGGAGAGAATCTGAAGCAGGCTCCATGCTGTTAGCACGACCTGAGCAGAAATTAAGAGTTGGACGCTTAACTGACTGAGCCACCCAGGTGCCCAGGACTTATTCATCATATAACTGGAAGCTTTTACCCTTTGACCATCACCTCTCTATTTCCTCTAACCCCTGCAGCACTGACAACCACCATTCTATTCTCTGTTTCTATGAGTTCAGCTTTTCTGGATTTCACACATAAGTGAGATCATACCATATTTGTCTTTCTCTGTCTTATTTCACTTAGTACAAAGCCCTGAAGTTTCATCCATGTTGTTGCAAAAGACAGGGATTTCTTTTTTATGGTTGAATAATATTCCATTGTATATACATGCTACATTTTCTTTATTCATCTATCAGTGGACCCTTAGGTTGTTTCCATTTCTTGGGTATTGTAAATAATGCAATGAACATGAGAGTGCAGATATCTCTTTGAGATAGTGATTTAATTTCCTTCAGATATATACCCAGAAGTTGGATTGCTGGATCATATGGTAGTTCTATTCACAGTTTTTGAGCAACCTCTATACTGTTTTCCATAGTGGCTATGCAAGTTTATATTCCACCAACAATGCACAAGGTTATCTTTTCTCCACATTTCTGCCAACACTTGTTATTCCTTGTCTTTTTGATGATAGCCCTTCTAATAGGTGTGAGATGATATTTTATTGTGGGTTTAATTTGCATTTCTCTGATGATTAGTGATGTTGAGCACATTTTCAGGTACCTGCTGGCCATCTGTATGTCTTCTTTGGAAAACTGTCTATTTGGGTCCTTTGCCCATTTTAAAATTGTATTATTATCATTATTTTATTATTATTATTTTGCCATTGAGTTGTAGGAATTCCTTATATATCTTAGATATTAACCCTTTATCAGATACATGATATGCAATTATTTTCTCCCATTCTGTGGGTTGCCTTTTCATTATGTTGATCAACCATTTCTTTCTCTCTGAAGAAGCTTAAAATTTTTTTTAATGTTTATTTATTTTTGAAGGAGAGAGAGACAGAGAGTGAGCAGGGGATGAGCAGAGAGAGGGAGACACAGAATCCGAAGCAGGCTCCAGGCTCTGAGCTGTCAACACAGAGCCTGATGCAGGGCTCGAACTCACAAGCCATGAGATCATGGCCTGAGCTGAAGTCAGACGCTCAACTGATTGAGCCACCCAGACACCCCTGCAGAAGATTTTTATTTTGATGTAGTTTATTTCTACTTGTTTATTTCCTCTTGTTTATTTCTACTTTTATTGCTTGTATTTTACACATCATATGCAAAAAATTATTGCTGAAACCAATGTCAGGGAATTTTTCCTTTTGTTTTCTTCTAGGAGTTATATGGTCTCATGTCTTACATTTAAGTCTCTAATCAATTTTGAATTAATTTTTGCCAGCAGAGTAAGATAGGGGTCTAGTTTCTTTCTTTTGAATGTGATTGTCCAGTTTTCCTAGAGCAATTTATTGGAGAGGCTATATTTTTCCCATTGAGTATTCTTGGCTCCCTTGTCAAATATTAGTTCATTGAACACGCATGGGTTTATCTCTGGGATCTCAATTCTGTTGTATTGGTCAATGTGTCTGATTTTGTGCTAGACCCACACTATTTTAATGGCTGACTATAGCTCTGTAGTATAGTTTGAAATCAGGAAGTGTGATACCTCCAGCTTTGTTCTTCTGAAGATTGCTTCTGCTATTTAGGGTTTTTTGTGTGTGTGTGTGTGATTCCATACAAACTTTTAGAGTCATTTTTTCTATTTCTTAAAAAAATGCAGTTTGAATTTTGACAGGGATCACACTGAATCTATAGATGAGTTTGGGTACTTGGCAGTTCTTAATCTTGCTTGAGAATCTAGAGTTGATTTGAGGGACCCAAAAAAAGAAAGAAGAGAAGAAAAGGAATGAGGAAAAGAGAGAAAGAGGAGAAATAGATCAGAATATAAATTGTTATAGTTTGCATTCCATCTGATTTTACAGCTTACAATGTTCTTTCATACAGTTGTGGCTTCCTTCTGAAAAGGACAGACCTTCATGCTAGATGTTGTGATGGTACTCTGTATCATCTCCCAGAGCACCTCTCACAGTTGTTGGCATACAATTGTTAGTGATCACTAATACACCCCCAATACCTAGCACAGTGCTCAGTGCATTGTAGCTATTTATGAACTCTGAGAAAAAGCATTATCTACATCTTATATCATTAAAGAGTTGACATTTCAATCTAGGGAACTGTATTCCAAGTTCGGTGCTCTTTCCAGTACACATCAGCTAATGTAGTGGACCTTTTTTTTTCCCTCATGGGAAAAATATGAAAGCACAGGAAAAATGGAAGGGGAGAATAACTGAGGGAAAAAAGAGAGGGGAGGAAGAAATCATAGAGATGAAGAGCAGTGGTTTGAAATTGACAACTTAATGAGGAAGTGAGGATAAATATAGACTCGCTAAAGATGGACTTTACTGAGCAGGACTGCCTGACACCCAGGAGTGGATGTGTGGTAAGGTGGACCAAAACTATAATTTCCATGCTGGATTCATACACATGCACCAGTAATTAAGAAGTGTGTCCTGCCTGTGTTATTACTAGAATAAGTACTGCAGCAGGTAGTCTGCTAAGAGGAAGGAGAACCAAGGACCAGGGTTTAGTCAGGATAACAATATAGGACTTCACCACCACCTTGAAAACTCATTCCAGTTCTTCTTGTTGGTTTCTCTTTTAAGAGAAAGGGAGGCTGGCCTAGTAGCTAACATGGAACAGGATTAAGTAACCAAGTACAGACCTGAGATCCTAGGGCTGGATTTGGAAGCAGAAAGTGATAAGGGTATGGCTCATCCACAACCCGAAGGAAATCTTCAAATGAGCTCACATTTGAGGGAAAGAAGTAGATTATAGTATCCATAGTCAAGGACTCCTCTCCCACCTCAGAGGCAGCTTAGGGTCTGAACTAGAAACTGCATCCCTCTAATGTGCTTCTTAGGTGGCAGAATGGGCCATCAACAGGACTGTGGCAGCTATTTAGGCTTCCACTCACGGTGTTTCAAGACCCCAGTATGGGTGAGATAGAACCCAGCATTTGAGTGTTAGGAGATGGTCTCACATTTGCTTCCTTTAAGGCAGACAGAGAAATCTTGTGACAGCTTACTCTCAGGTACATAGTCTTCCTCATAGTCCAGAGCTACACACCTCTGGTGGATATTGTATTTACTTGTGTGCCTCCAAATCCTCTCATTTTCCTCATTAGCTATGATGTACAAGATGTCATGAAACACTGCCCTAGCCAAGACTCTTGTAGGGAGGAAGGATTAAGTGTGAATATGGACATGTCTCTGTCTGGGAAACTTCTCATTACCTAGACCCAAGATTTATTAGAGGGGGCAGATAGATCTAGTCAAGTTCACTCGGCAGCATCTCTGCAGGTACAAGAGAGTCATGACTTTCAAATCTGTTAGGCCAGTGATTCTTAACATTTAATGTGATAAGATCTCCTTGCAGGCACATTAAAACAGTTTCCTGGGCCCTTTCCCCAGAGATTGTAATTAGGTAGTTTGGACTAGGGCACACGAATTTACATTTTTGATGAACTCCCAGCTGATGCAGTGCTGCTGGTCTGAGGCTTCCACTTTGAAGTTACTCCAGAAAAAGATGAAAAAAAGCAGGGAGATGGGGCGTGGAGACAGTGAACTACCAGAATCTCTAGGATGTTCATTTGTGTCTGGGATAGCCTTGTGTTTGTGTGTGAGTGTGTGCGTGTGTGTGTGTGTGTGTGTGTGTGTGTGTGTGTGTGTGTATTGTTTGGGCTTTGCACAGTCTGCTTTTTGCTCTTCCCTACACAATGAGGAAACTAGTTCCTAAAAGTTTACAGGGGCAGAAAATGGAGACTACGGGATAGAGAGAGAGCTGGAGAGCTGACAGGAAAAGTAGAGGAAGGAAGCACAGGGCCTAGTGATGGAAGAGTTTTCCAGATAGTTTTTGGGGGAAGTGTCAGAGCAGCTGTGGGGAACGAGGGAAGTAGATGGGAGTAGAGAGAGAATTTATTTGCGTGCCGTGGCTATCAGGGAGCCAGGGTATGAACAGAGGCAGTGCAAAGGTGTCTGAGAAATGTGAGAAAGAACTCAAGTAATGTTTTTTAATTAAAAAAAATTTTTTTTGAGAGAGAGAGAGAGTATGAGTGGGGGAGAGGGGCAGAGGCGGAGAGAGAGAGAATCTTAAACAGGGTCCATGCTCAGCATGGAGCCAGATATGGGGCTCAATCCCACAACCCTGGGATCATGACCTGAGCCAAAATCAAGAGGCACACACTCAACTGACTGAGTCACCCAGGCACCCCCAGAACTCAAGTTATTTTGAAATTAATTTTTGATTGCTAGATGGCATTATCTTAGGGTGTGAAGCTGTTCTGAGTCTTTGGGTTCACTATGGTTATAGTAGCATGGTAGTTTTGTTTTTTAATTTAAATTCAGGTTAGTTAACATACAGTGTAGTATTAGTTTCAGGAGTAGAATCCAGTGTTTCATCACTTACATGTAACACCCAGTGCTCATCCCAATAAGTGCTCTCCTTAATGCCCATCACCCATTTAGTCCATCCCCCCAACAACCTCCCCTCCAGCAACCCTCAGTTTGTTCTCTGTATTTAAGAGTCTCTTATGGTTTGCCTCCCTCTCTTTTTATCTTATTTTATTTTTCCTTCCCTTTCCCTATGTTCATCTGTTTTGTTTTCTAATTTTCACATATGAATGAAATCATAGGATATTTGTCTTTCTCTGACTTATTTCACTTAGCATAACACCCTTTGGTTCCATCCACATTGTTGCATATGGCAAGATGTCATTCTTTTTCATCGCCGATAGTATTCCCATTGTATATACATACCGCATCTTCTTTATCCACTTGTCAGTCCATAGACATTTGGGCTCTTTCTATAATTTGGCTATTGTTGATAGTGCTGCCATAAACATTGGGGTGCATGTGTCCCTTTGAACCAGCATCTTTTTAAAAAATTTAAATCCAAGTTAGCATAGAGTGTAATAATGATTTCAGGAATAGAATTTAATGACTCATCACTTACATATAACTCCCAATGCACATCCCAACATGTGCCATCCTTAATGCCCTTCACCCATTTAGCCCATCCCCCCACCTAACACCCTACCAGCAACCCTCAGCTTATTTCTGTATTTAAGAGTCTCATATGGTTTGTCTCTCTCTCTCTCTGTTTTTATCTTATTTTTCCTTCCCCTCCCCTTTGTTCATCTGCTTTGTTTCTTAAATTCCACATATGAGTGAAATCATAGGATATTTGTCTTTCTTTGACTGACTTATTTCATTTAGCATAATACACTCTAGTTCCATCCATGTTGTTGCAAATGGCAAGATTTCATTCTTTTTCAGCGCTAATATTCCATTATGTGTGTGTGTGTGTGTGTGTGTGTGTGTGTGTGTGTATACACATACATATATGTATATGCATGTATATACACATACATACCATAGCTTCTTTATCCATTCATCAGTTGATGGACATTTGGGCTCTTTCCATACTTTGGCTTTTGTCGATTATGCTGCTATAAACATTGGGATGCATGTGCCCCTTCGAATCAGCATTTTTGTATCCTTTGGATAAATACCTAGTAGTGCAATTGCTGGGTCATAGGGTAGTTCTATTTTTAATTTTTTAAGGAACCTCCATACTGTTTTCCACAGTGGATGTACCAGTTTGCATTCCCACCAGCAGTGCAAAAGGGTTCCTCTTTCTCTGCATTCTTACCAACAACTGTTGTTGCCTCAGTTGTTCATTTTAGCCATTCTAACAGGTGTGAAGTAGTATCTCATGTGGTTTTGATTTTGTATTTTCCTGATGATGAGTGATGTTGAGCATCTTTTCATGTGTCTGTTTGCCATCTGGATGTCTTCTTTGGAAAAGTATCTATTCATGTCTTTTGCACATTTTTTTGCTGAATTATTTGTTTTTTTTTTTTTGTGGCGGGTGTTAAGTTTGGTAAGTTCTTTACATATTTTGGATACTAACCCTTTATCAGATATGTCATTTGCAAATATCTTCTCCCATTCTGTCAGTTGCCTTTTAGTTTTGTTGATTATTTCCTTTACTGTGCAGAAAGCTTTTATCTTGATGAGGTCCCAATAGTTCATTTTTTGCTTCTGTTTCTCTTACTTCTGGAAATATTTCTAGTAAGAAGTTGCTGTGGCTGAACTTGCTGCATTTTCTCCTCTAGGATTTTGATGGTTTCCTTTCTTACATTTAGGTATTTAATCCATTTTGAATTTATTTTTGTGTATGGCATGAGAAAATGGTTCAGTTTCATTTTTCTGCATGTTGCTATACAGTTTCCCAACACAATTTGTTGAAGAGACTGTCTTCTTTTTCCATTGGCTATTCTTTCCTGCTTTGTCAAAAGTTAATTGCCATACATTTGTATGGTCTATTTGTATTGAGGTCTATTTCTGGGTTTTTATTCTGTTCCGTTCATCTGTGTGTCTGTTTTTGTGCCAGTACCATACTATCTTGATGATTACAGCTTTGTTATACAGCTTGAAGTCCGGGATTGTGATGCCTCCAGCTTTGCTTTTCTTTTTTAACATTACTGTGGCTGTTTGGGGTCTTTTTCTGGTTCCATACAAATTTTAAATTGTTTGTTCTACCTCTGTGAAGGATGCTGATATTATTTTGATAGGGATTGCATTAAATGTGTTGATTGCTTTGGGTAATATAGATATTTTAACAATATTTGTTCTTCTAATCCATGAGCATGGAATGTTTTTCCATTTCTTTGTTTCTTCCTCAATTTCTTTCATAAGCTTTCTATAGTTTTCAGCATACAGATCTTTTACCTGTTTGGTTAGGTTTATTCCTAGGTATCTTATGGCTCTTGGTGCAATTGTAAATGGAATCAATTCCTTGATTTCTCTTTCTGCTTCTTCATTATTAGTATATAGAAATGCAGCCGATTTCTGCATATTGATTTTATATCCTGTGACTTCGCTGAATTCATGTATCAGTTCTAGCAGTTTTTAGGTGGAATCTTTTGGGTTTTCCAGTAGCATGGTAGTTCTGATATACCATATGCTGGAAACTGGGGGACCCAGAGCCCAACCCTTCCTGTTTGTCCCTGGGCCAACTGTTGCAATGGTTCCCTGCTGATACTTTGTCTTGAGGCCCTCGTGCTGTTATCCCTTCACACACAGCCATTAGGCTAATTAGCCTAAACTAGACCTCTGGTAACAATAGCTAACCTTCAGTGACTTCTGCCACAGAGCCCTAGTGTTAGAACAGGCTCTCATTTCCCCTCCTACCCTCTGTGGAGATTATTACAATTTCCACTGACTATTGATTTTAACTGAAATACCATTCAAGGCAGTCTAGGCTTCATATTTCCTTGTTTCTATAGATGTTTCCAGTATTCTTTCCAGCCACATGTACCTCACATTCTACACCTCTTTTCCTTGGACATTTACTTACAGTTTCCCACCTATGTGACCTTGCACATGCCATTCCTGCTAGCTGGAATGCTTTCCTTACCATATCTGCCTAATGAGATAAACCCATTTTTCAAGGTGTAGCTCAAATGCCTCATATTTTAGGAATCTTCTCTGACCATCTCAACTCATCCTTCTCACCATGGATCTTTCTTTGTACTTTATTATACCATAAACTCTGCTTATATTGTAGTTGTCCATGTTCCTCTCAACTTGTGTCATCCAAAATCATGGCCACTAGCCACATGTGGTATTTAAATTAATTAAAATGAAATGAAATACAGTTTCACTAGTACTCAGTAGCCCATGTAGCTAGTGATCACTGTATTGGACAGCACAGTTAGAGGACCTTCCACCATCACAGGAAGCTCTATTGGACAATGATGGGACCATATATCATTGACTCACTCTCATGTTCATTAAAAAAAAAAATTAGTTGCATTGGATCAATTAGAATTTTATTGGTTATTTTGTACTGATTTTCCACACAGCACTGGAGCTTTATATTTTTAGCTTTTAAAAAAGTTTGCTTTTTCCTCTGAGGATGGGCTATGTTCTGTTGAAACAAAATCCTGTCTCCCCTTTCTGTGGGTTGCCTCCATTCCGGAGCCTTTCTGAGTTGTTTGGTGTACCATCTTCCTCTGAGATGGGGCGTGGGTCACTTTCCACTGCTTAACCCTTGACCAGCATTCATTAATAATGAGGCCTAGGCTTTGGAGGAAAGAACAGAGTCCTGTAACCCTTAGGGTTATACTACCACCCAGGAAAGGCTGCCTATCCTTCTAGACAGATCTTATGCCTTCAGGGGGCAAAAAACATGGACAGAAGGACAATTAGCAGTGGCATTTTGAGCAATCCTTTCTCATTAGCTTCTTTCAAGACAGTTGTCTATGTGTAGAAGAGGCTTCTGGGAACGACCCACAGGGTCAGAGTGACCACAAGAGGGCACCAGCGCACCTTAAACAGACTTTACCTTCAAAAACCTCGGGACCGTTTCTTTGCGTTGCAAGGGCAGGACACCAGGAACACACACCAGATCGGAAAGGAACAGAGAAAAAGAAAAAAAAAAAAATCCATCACGCTTTATGTCTAACTGGAAAGCCTGCTTACTATATATTTATGCATCCAGGACCTCCTTAAATATAGGAATCACAAGACAATAATAGGCAGACAAGAAATTAGATTGAAAATACTTCAAATAAGAAAGTGAATAGGTCAATAGACTTTAAAACAGAATAAACCTCACTTTGAAGCAAGGTAGCTATGGAAACATTACTGAAATCATTCTGTTACTTCATGGCTGCAGTGGTTTCTGCAGCCAGAAAATGCTGTCAAGGGAGAACAGAATATTATTTTCTTTTTTCCCCCCTCCAGTTTTATTGAGAAATAATTGACATATAAGTTTAAAGCATACAGCATGATGGTTTCATTTACATATATTGTGAGATGGTTCTTATAATTTTCTTATAAATAATACAACACAGGATCCTATATGGAAAGTTGCAAGAAATTAGATTTCAGAGGTAGAGATGTTTCGATAAAAATACCAACAGCTTTAATTTGGTTTCTGATAACTTAGCTCTGGATTTACAGTTGTTAAGTTTTTCTCTATTTCTGTTTTCTGTTGCAGAAAGAGCTGCTGAGGGGTTTATTTCCATATCTCTGGATATCATATACACACCTATGTGTGTACATTTAGCATGGTTGATAGAAGTCACCCTTACCCGTGGTATGGCCCATGAGAGGGCAAGTGACCTATATTTATCACTTAGACAAGGGTTTACATTTTTTTTTAATTTTTAACATTTTTATTTATTTTTGAGAGACAGAGAGGGACAGAGCATGAGCAGGGGTGAGGGGCAGAGAGACAGGGATACACAGAATCCCAAGCAGACTCCAGGTTCTGAGCTGTCAGCACAGATCCTGATGTGGGGCTTGAACCCACAGACCCTGAGATCATGATCTGAGCTGAAGTCAGATGCTTAACCGACTGAGCCACCCAGGCACCCCTGGGTTTACTTTTTTGTAGTGGGTAGGCCTGGAGCTAGGTTGCCTAAGACCACTGGGTTCTGCCACTGACTCTCAGAGACCCTATACCAACAACACTTGCCTGTAAGTTTCCCACCAAGCCTCAGTGAGCATGTAAAGGTAATTATACATGGCTGTTCACTGACTATGCTCATCATGTAGGTGGAAGTGTGGGTAAACAAAGTAGGCTGATATAAGAGGGTTAGGTGTTAGTAAGCAGGGTAAATGTAGTACATGTCCTAGAGATATGGTAAATGTCATGGTGGTGTGTACTTGGGACTAAAAGTGAAATTTTTGTATTATTATAAGGTCATTCAGCTAGGAGGATAAACACCTCTTCTCCCCACAGAGTTTCAGGGGAGCTATATACAATATTAGTTGGGAACAATAATAAGTTGGGTATCAAATACCCAATATGACACAATGTAGCATGCTGTAGTGGAGAGCATGTGGAGAAAGTAGAAAGGAAAAGAACAGAGTAGCCCTACCTAATTATTAAAACAACAACAACAACAACAACAACAACAACAACAGTGGTCCATTCAATATCTTGAGGGTGAGGGTGGTGTAGGAATTTTGTATAGTCAAAACTTGTCCTAGGCAAAGAGATCTGAGGTTCCTCCTAAGAAGTGGATTTAGTACTTTAGGGAGCATCACAATTACCTAGAGGGCTTATAGAAACACAAGTTGCTGGGTACCATCCCACAGTTTCTCATTTGGTAGGGCTGGAGTGGGGCCAAAGAATTTGCTAACAGATTACTGGGGATACTGATGTCTCTGGTTCAGGGACTGTGCTTTGGAAACCATGGCTCTAGAGCATGGTAAGTGGTTTAGGTAAAATACCAACAATGTGAGTGTGATATGGATTTAATTCTGTCCTTGAATCAGAAACCTAACAAAGGGTTTATTACTTAGAAAAATTTATGATTCACATATTATACAATTCCCCCATTTAAAGTACATAATTCAATGGTTTTTAGTATGTTCACAGTGTGCATACCTCTGTTAGTTAACTTTCATCACCCCAAATGGAACCCTGTACTTATTAGCAACCATACCCCATTCTTCCCCACTTTTTTCAGCCACAGGAAACCACTGAACATTTTCTGTCTTTATATATTTGTCTATTCTGGACATTTCATGTGAATGGAATCACACAATATGTGGTCTTCTGCTACTGGCTCCTTTCACCTAGTATAATGTTTTCAAAGTTCATCCATGTAGTAGCATGCACCAACATTTCATTCCTTTATATTGCCTAGTAATATTTCACTGTATGTATATAAACCATATTTTATTTATTCATTCATTAGTTGATTGATATTTGGATTGTTTCTATCTTTTGGCTATTATGAATAATGCTGCTATGAACATTCATGTACAAGTTTTTGTGTGGACATGTAATTTCATCTTTCTTAGGTATATAGCTAGAAATGGATTTGCTGGGTTATATGATAACTCTGTATTTAGCATTTTGAGGGATTTCCAAATTATTTTCCAAAGTGGCTAAAATTTTACAATTTACATGTCCATCAGCAGTGAGGGTCCAATTTTTCCATATCCTTGTCAACCCTTATCTTTTGATTATAGCTATTCTAGTGGGCCTTAAGTGATATCTCATGTTGTTATGATTTGTGTTTCTCTGATGGCTAATAATGTTGAGAATCTTTTCATGTGCTTATTAGCTATTTGTATATATTCTTTGGAGAGATGTATATTCTTATCCTTAGACTATCTTAAAACTGGGTTATTAGCTTTTTTATTATTTTTTTTTTTTAACTTTTTTTTTTTTTTAACGTTTTTTTTTTTTTTTTTTTTTTGAGACAGAGAGAGACAGAGCATGAATGGGGGAGGGGCAGAGAGAGAGGGAGACACAGAATCGGAAGCAGGCTCCAGGCTCTGAGCCATCAGCCCAGAGCCCGACGCGGGGCTCGAACTCACAGACTGTGAGATGGTGACCTGAGCTGAAGTCGGACGCTTAACCGACTGAGCCACCCAGGCGCCCCAGCTTTTTTATTATTGACTTGTAGGAGTTCTTTATATTCTAGATATAAGTTCTTTATCACAGATATGACTTGAAAACATTTCTTTCATTATGTGTGGGTTGTCTTTTCACTTTGTTGATGGTGTCTTTTGAAGAATGAAGGTTTTTTAAATTTTGATGAAGTAAATTTGATTTACCCATTTTTAATTTTATCAATTTGCTTTTGGTGTCACATCTAAGAAACCAATGCTTAATCCAGTGTCACAAAGATTGACTTCTGTGTTTTCTTCTAAGAGTTTTATAGTTTTAGCTCTTATGTTTATGCCTATGATCCATTTGAAGTTAATTTTTGTGTATGGTGTAAGGAAGGGGTCTAACTTCATTCTTTGGCATGTGGATATCCAGTCATCACCCATTTACTTTTAAAAATGGTAAATAAAGGAAAAGAAAATTAGAGCCACCAAAACTTCCTTTTCTGGGAGTTTTTTGAATATTAATGTGGTTTGGATACTGTTTCTTTCTGTGGCTTTGCTCACAACTATCAAATACACTCATTCATCCTATACATACTTACAGAGCATCTACTTTGTGCCAAGCATGTCTAAGTTGCTGGTGATATGGCAATAAATAAAAGCAAATTCTTTGCTTATATGTAGCCTATGAGCAAATGAGGAAGATGAGTTTAAGCAAATAAATGAATAAATATTTAATATACAGCAGTAGTGATAGGTATTTTGAAGATAAAGCAGAGTAAGAGGGTAGAAGTTATGTGGGATTTGGGGAGAGAATACTATTTTATATTGTGTAGGGAAGTCAGGGAATGCCTCTTGAAAGTGGTCACCTCTGTTTGGTGACTTGAATTAAGTAAGGGGGCAAGCCATGGAAATATCTGGAGGACATGTTCCAGGCAGAGGGAAGGGAAAATGTAAATTTCATGGAGCAAGAGTGTGCTTCGATTCTTCTCAGAAGAGTAAACAAGGCAGTGAAGCTAGAGTGTGATGCACGAGGGGAAGTTGGGTGGAAAATAATGTTGGAGAGGTAGTCAGGGACTAGACCGCTGGCAAAACCAAACTGCCCAAGAGTTTTCTCATCTTTTGCCTGGGAAAGCATTTTGACCTACAATATTTGCATTGGCCTTAAACAAAAGTCAATACCAGGGGTGCCTGGGGGGCTCAGTTGGGTGTCCGACTCCTGCTCAGGTCATGATCTTGTGGTTTGTGAGTTTGAGCCCCACATCGGGCTCTGGGCTGACAGCTCGGAGCCTGGAGCCTGCTTCAGATTCTGTGTCTCCCTCTCTCTCTGCCCCTCCTCCACTCACGCTCTCTCTGTCAAAAATAAGTAGACATTAAAAAAAGTTTTCAAAAGTCAATACCATTCATTCTCCTTCTTTGAATCTAGCACTTGCCTCAAAACTTTTAGTAAACAAGTTAAGAATAAAGAATACAAATAATTGTATGAACATAATTTTAAGGAATGATTTCCTTAAAAATAAATAAGCAGAAATCAAAGTAATCAGAGTCCTTCTTTTGTTTTTCATGTGATTTCCATTAACCAAACCTTCCCCCTTTCTTTGTTTAAGGTCTGTGGCCAGGTCTGCTGGCTGCCCACCAAAAATCTCCTCTCTTTTCCAATTTAGTAATAGGAAGAACTGCTCAGACACAGACTACATTTTCTCAAATTCTGTTGCAGTAGCTGGGTCCATGTGACCAGTTTTAACCAATGGAATATGAGTGGAGGTGATGTGTACCACTTTTAAGCTGTGGCCTTTAAGAGGCAGGTGGACCTTTTCCAACTCTTCCTTTTCACCAGCTGAATACAGAGACAGCAGAGGATGATGGGGCTCTAGAGGACAGTGTAGCCACAAATTGGAAGGAGACAGGGTCCTTGAATCAGTATGTGATGAAGAGTTTCCTGGGGCACTTGGATGGCTCAGTCGGTTAAGCGTCCGACTTCAGCTCAGGTCACGATCTCGCGGTCTGTGAGTTCGAGCCCCGCGTCGGGCTCTGGGCTGATGGCTCAGAGCCTGGAGCCTGCTTCCGATTCTGTGTCTTCCTCTCTCTCTGTCCCTCCCCCATTCATGTTCTGTCTCTATCTGTCTCAAAAATAAATAAACGTTAAAAAAAATTAAAAAAAAAAGAGCTTTCTGCTAATTCAGAAATGCTTGCCTCATATAATTATGTGGGAAAATTAATATTTCTTTTTGTGTTTGAGCTATTCTATTTGTGAATAAGTTTGTTACAGCAATTTAGCCTACTGTAACTAATATAAATTCAACTTGGACAGAAAGACAAAAAATAAACTACTTGGAACACCAGACCAAAGGGAACTAGGATGGAGAACAAGGTTAGGGGTTGCCTTGGTGGCTCAGTCAGTTAAGCTTCTGACTCTTGATCTCAGCTCAGCTCATCTCATGGTTGTGAGTTCAGGCTCTACACTGGGTTCTGTGTTGAGTATGGAGTCTCCTTAAAAAAAAAAAAAACAAAAGTAGAGAACAAGGCTAGATGGGGATCTAAGAAAGAGGCATCTGGACTGGGGAGGTTTATGATCAAATGGCTTTCCCTCTCTGGTTGTATGCATTGATATTGTATGGGAAAAGAGCCTTTCATCTTTGCTGTGCCCTTGGCAGTGGAGGTGAAGGAGTGGTGTGGGGGTGGTGGTGGAAGTGTGGTAGCGGTAATGGGGCATGGAATGACTCCTGAATGTGTCTTCAGGAGCACAAGGACAAGTGGGCAGAGATGGTGCCTGATCCAGGTAGGGCCACTGGGCTCTGCGCATTTCTATCATCTCTCTTCTTTTTTTTTTTTTTTTTTTAATTTTTTTTTTCAACGTTTTTTATTTATTTTTGGGACAGAGAGAGACAGAGCATGAACGGGGGAGGGTCAGAGAGAGAGGGAGACACAGAATCGGAAACAGGCTCCAGGCTCCGAGCCATCAGCCCAGAGCCTGACGCGGGGCTCGAACTCACGGACCGCGAGATCGTCGCGGGGCTCGAACTCACGGACCGCGAGATCGTGACCTGGCTGAAGTCGGACGCTTAACCGACTGCGCCACCCAGGCGCCCCCTATCATCTCTCTTCTGCCAATGAGCTGCAGACATCTCCACAGACCATAAACAGGAACTTATTGGTTCAATAGAACACTGATTTCTTTTTTTTTTTTTAACTAAAAGAATGAAAATCTTTATTAGGCACTGTAAATGGCATTCAATCTTCAAATTCACCTCATCAAAACCTAGCCACAATCACTCAAACTTAATGGTTCATTCTCACCAATTCATGGGTTACGGCAAAACTCCCATCAACTTACACTATATTACATTGAGACATTGAGATGCCTACAGAGCTCTGAGGACAGGGAATGAAGAGCTACACCTCATTTCTGATCACTAGTGAGCACTCTAACTGTTAATGGAAGGAGAGGTCATTTGTATGAGGCAAAGAGAATTCTGGAATGATGGCACTGGCCATAAGGTCCCATGGTCACTAGTGAATCTGGCCCAAACTTTGCTGAGAAAAGTAGATGAAGGCACTAACTTTGGGTAAGTTAAATAAGTAAAAGATGTGGTGAATTTAGGTGAGTGCAATAAATGGTGCTGGCCAAATTTTGTCAAATGATTTGGCAATTTAAAGATGAGAAATCTGCCTGTAACCTCACCTGTATTTGTACTTGTGTTTTCTATTCCTTTTATTTCTTTTCCCCTAAAAAATTTTTATTTTTATTTTTAAAGTTTATTTTAAAGTTTATTTTTTGAGAGAGAGAGAGAGAGAGAGAGAGCACGAGCAGGAGAGGGACAGAGAGAGAGAGGGAGAGAGAATCCCAAGCAGACTCTGCACTGTTAGCATGGAACTCTCTGTGTGGCTCAAACTCATTAACAGTGAGATCATGACCTGAACCGAAATCAAGAGTCAGCTTAACCGACTGAGCCACCCAAACACCCCTTCCAGAAGAATTTTTAAAGACAAAAACTGGAAAAAAATTTTCACTTTATCTCAGTTGGACCAAGAGAAAAAAGATGCTTATTAAAATTTAAGCCAAGATAGGTAGGAAGAATAAATGCCACCGAAAGCAATTGTGATGCTGGCAGAGATCATCTCTCTTAGAGAAGTGAGGTGCTGAGATAAGTGAAGACAGGTGTCCTTCCTGGGGGAGCATTAAGGATGGAGATGGTTGGTTCTCCTGGAATTTTCCTTCACAAATTTCTGTGTGTGCTTTGTGTGTGTGTGTGTGTGTGTGTGTGTGTGGTTGGTTGTTAACTTTTGATTTGGAAATAATTTTAAACCTATAGTACAGTTGCAAGAATAAGAATAGAACATGGAATGCCCATGTACTCTTTCCCTGTATTCACCTATTGTTAACATTTTGCTGGATTTGCTTTATCGTTTGTGTGTGCTTGTGCACTAACATATACATACACACGCATAATTTTTTCTGAACCATTTGAATGAAGGTTGTAGACATCACTGCCTTTACCTTTAACTACCTCAGTGTGTATTTTCTCAGACTAAAATAGCCTCTTGACCATAATACAATTGATTTGCATTATAATACAATGCACGACACAATTAATTTAATATTAATGCAATACTTTGATCTAATCTAGCTTCTATATTCCTTTTTTCTTCAGTTGACCCAGTAATGTTCTTTATAGCATTTCCCCCCTTCTAGTAATGGGCCCAGTCTAGGATCAGGCATTGCATTTAATTGTTACGCTGTTTTAGTCACTTTACAAAAATGTTTATTGATTTATTTTGAGAGAAAGAGAATCCCAAGCAGGCCCCACGTTGTTAGTGCAGAGCCTGACAAGTGGGGCTCCATCTCATGAACTTGTGAGATCATGACCTGACCTGAAATCAGGAGTTGGATGTTTAACTGCCTGAGCCACCCAGATGCCCCTTTAGTCACTTTTAATTTGGAACATGTCTATAGCCATTATTTTTCTCTGAAGACATTGGTATTTTTGAAGAATTCAGTATTTTTTAAAAAAAGAATATTTTTCATTTTGGGCTTGTCTGATGTTTTCCAATAGTTAGGTTCGGGTTATGCATTCCAGGGATAAATTTCAGATGGTGCCACGTCCAGAGGCATGTATAGTCTGACTGCCTCTCTTTGGTGATGCTAATTTTATTCACCCACCTTTAAGGAGACCCTTTAAAACCATGCAGATATTGTGCTCCTCATCAGGATTCCCCTCCAGATTTAGCAAACTTTGATGATTCTTGCTTGAACCAATCTTTGCCCTGCTGGTTACAAAGTGATTTCTCAACTCCTGTAAATCCCCACATTTACCAGTTGGCATTTGGTGTTCCCTGTAATTTTGATTCTGTTATAAGAGCAACTTTCCTCATAGAACTCAGAAAGAACTGATTCCCATTATGTACAAATTTGAATTCTATTTTTGTGCATAGGAATAGGGATGTTTTACCCTTATATCTGACAACCTACTAAAATAAGATTGCAGAAAAAATTTTCTTAATCTTGGCTTAAAAATATTATACTTTGTTGAAATATTATGTAGGTAGAACGGGGGTTGTGAATGAGTTGGAGGTCTTTAGCCCTTATTAATTAACAGCCAAGTAAGAAAATAATAAACAGTTGACTACTGTGGACAGAAAGGCTGGTTGAAGAAGGTCTTCCTCTTTGTGTCAAATCACCTTCTTACGTGAAAAGGAGAAAAGCCACTGTGTGTGTGTGTGTGTGTGTGTGTGTGTTCCACACCATATATACTATGTGGCTTGACTGTAATTTCTCTTCTTGGCTGTTGGCAAATGGTGCGGAGTAGAAGGTCAGCCTGTCATGAGGAGAACAGAGCGATTAGACAGCAAGACTGTTAATTAGAATGCTATTCTGTAGCAGGGCACCTTCTTACTGATAAGCTGTGTGAAGGTAGCTAAAATTGTGAAAAGCTGGAGAGAAACCATGTGGAATATTTTTGGTACCAAAATCTCTAATACCCCAAAGAAAAAAGAGCCAAGTGTCAATCCCAAACAGGATTTAAACCCTAAGGAACGACACAGGGTGAATTCTAGTTTAAGCTTTGAGCAAGTGCCAAGATTAGATCAAGCAGTGAATGAAGACTGCTAAAGGTAGTAACGAGGTGTATGTATTTGTGTAAATCTTGCTCTAAATGCTGTAATCAATTTTTATCTATAATAATTTGAGATGAATTGTTATGCTTTGTTAACTTAACGAAGTATTCTATTTCTATAGAAAAAGCACGGAGGCATGGAAAAACATGTTAACTTCTCTTTCTCCTGTGGGAAACCTTTTGTTCCAACCTATAGTCACAATCCAAGGCCAGGTATGCTCCAGGAACAGCCAGCAAAACTGGTAGTTATAATTATGAGGGGGAAGAGTCCATATGTGCAAACTCCAAAACCCAAACCTGCAAAAGAAGGTAGCAAGCAGGTTTTTCTGAGGAATGAGAGATAATGAAAGGGGCCACAAAGGTGCCAGGAGCCCACAGAGCCAGGAATCCTGCCCTCATCCCTGATAGGCAGATGGAGTTCTGGAGTCAGGGAGGTGACTTTTGGCCTAGACATCAATGGAAAAGTTGTTGAGGCCTCAAATATCCCAGCCTCTTTGTCTAGATATTTCTTATCCACATGGCAGGACTAAACTCTTCCAGTTCCAAACTCCTTCTGTCCTGTTCCTGCTTTTGGTGATGTCACATGGTCTAAACAATTAAGGACAGGGGCCCTGTAAAGAGAGTTTTCCCGTTAGTGTCAGAAAATGAGAAAGTGATTTCCAGAAGGGATGCCTTGGAAACTTGATATACACTGCAAACGGTGAAGGCAAAACTCCTTCCTAATTAAAAAGAGAAATGTTTGGAGGACAGGCAGGGGCATGAAAGTATAGGGTAAATGCACTGGCAACAAGAACATAGGGTGTGAATCACAACCCCCATTTCCAAGTTGCTTGTTCTTGGTATTAGTGACCTAGACTCCTTGAACATCGGTTTTGTCATTCCCATCATAGGAGTTCAAAGTACTTACTTCTTGGTGTTGTGAGGAGTAAACTTAATAATTTACTAATATTTTAATAAATTTATGTATAATTGTTATATACTAATATATTAATTTAACATATATTAAATATTATCTATTATAAATAATATAAAATTATAATAAATTTTAATAATTTACCAATAATTTATATATATCTCTTGGAATGAAGCTTGAAACACAGTAAGCGTTAAGTAAGTGGTAGCCGTGTTGGTAACTATTAAGGTCAGGCCTAAATTACAGTGCCTGATATTGAAATTCCTATTCAGTCTGCCTCCAGCCTGCCCACTTATCTTGTTTCCTGCCACTCATTCATTCCTTCATCCCTATAGTATATATTCATCATGAACATGCTCCAGACTCTAGCCAGGCCTATACCCATTTCTTCTTCTTCTCACCTTTGTTCTCACCATGTTTCTGAATGAATGCCCCTTCCCTTGCTTTCATTTCATCCTCAGAGGCTCAATGAAAGTCTAATTTCCTCCTTGAAGCATTTTAGCTATTTCTGCTCATTTCAGGCTCTACCTTTCTTTGAATCATTATTGGAATTACTGTTTGTGTCATAGAGCTTAGTGCTGGATTATATAGAAAAGAAATTTCTCTGATGATGGAGATGTCCTATAGATGTGTTGTCCAATAACAGTAGCCACTGAGTATATGTAGCTATTGACCATTTGAAATGTGGCTAGTGTGATTGAAGAAGTTAATTTTTAATTGTATTTAATTTTAATTAAACTTTACATTTGAATGGCTACCTTGGTCCAATGAGTCAACCATCTACTCTGACAAAAGCTCTCGTGAGAAGTAATACTTATGTGTTGCACTGGTGTCCATGGGGTTAGACCTATCTTTTCTTCCTAAGGTGTCCCCTTTGCCCATAGAGAAATCAAAGGATGGACTTAGGGGAAGAAGAAAGACATGGGCTAGAGGGGCAATGCTTGGTTAGAGGGGGTTGGTGTGAGCTAGACTGAAGTGGGGGTAAATGGGAACCAGTCTGATGCCTCCTATCTCTTTATGAGTAATCCTGTAGAATTGGCTGCACTGTTCAGCAGGATGTACAGGAGTCCTGCCCTGGTGATCTGGGCCTTGCAGCTTTACCTATAAGTGAGGTTTCTTGTGGGTTCCCTATAGTTGGTGCTGGAGCATCCCATCTGGCCTGGACCAGGCCTCTGCTTGACCCCACCTTCCTGACCTGACCCTTCTGTGAGAATCCTCACCCTGTCACTCCTCTCTGGCTCCTAGTTTCAGACTCCATAGAGCTGCTTCAGACTCCTCTCTGTCTATCTTGAGTGTATTCTTCTGTGTTTCCCAATAGTTCATGAACTTTAAGAGATCACAGGCCACTTTGAGAAGCTGATGAATGCTATGGACACTCTTAGAAAAATGCACATGGCCCCATTCATAAGCAGTTTTGCATACTGTTTCTGCAGGGTCACAGATCTCTCAAAGCCCAGACCTAGGTCTGAGACCCTTGGTTATGAACACTTTCTTTAATCTGACCTTAGAAGTTCCATATGCTGTTCCTTCCTCTCTCAGCACCAGCTCAGCTCTAACTAATTCTGTACTTGTTGGGTAATGTTTTGATGACTGGTTCAGGGCTCTAGTTACCTTAATAACAGGAACAGTCACTCTAAATAGCTATGAGGAGTATTTCAGTCACTATAAATATCTATCCCCATTGGTAGGTTAATAGATTGGCATTATGGCTTATAAATACTCCCTACCCCTTGCAAAAGAGTTTTGAGAGTCTGATTATATCTAAGTGAATTAATAAAATTCATAAAACTCCAGTGCTGAGCTTCGGACTCTGGACTGAGAATGCTGTCCCTACCCCACCCTTATCATTTCCAGTTAATTAGAGGTTTCCAGCTCTGAACCTGTCATGTAGTATCATTTATATCTTTAGCTGAACCTTGAATTTGCACTTCTGTGATTCAGCTGGGCTTTCTTCTGATGTGATCCTCTCAGAGAACACAAAATTTTTGAGTTAGAGGACACGTCAAGACTCAGGGAGAGAAGAGGTTGGTCCAAGTTTCCACAGCCAGTGGGAGACAAAGCAGGGCTAGACCCCAGCTGACTTCTATTCCAGTTCAGTCTCTCAATTTCTCTATGCTCTATGGGTGATTTGTCCTTGAGTTTCAGATAAGATAACCTGGGAAGTAGAGCCTATATCACATGTGCAGGAAAACCTCATTGCATGCCTTGGATATATTCTTGCAAATTTGATAATAAAGTGAATTTCACAAAGTCATATATTTTATCATGTCTTTCAAAGATTAGAGATGTATTCCTTCTGTAAAACCTTTCAGGTTTGGGTATACTCTTGGATATAATAGAAAAAAACACATGCTTAGAGGGAAAAGAATTTTCTGATGAAATATTAAAATACTGTTCAGAATAAACCAACAAATATTAAAGTGTGAGACAACAATCTTTTTTGTTTAATGGAAGATATAGCTTGTCTATTTCTTTAAATTTAATATGTATTTCTCTCTATCCACAGGTAAATATTCCTTTTGAAAAGCACAAACCTTTATTTCTACTTTTTGAAGGGCTTATCTTGCATGATCACTATTAATTGTTTATTTAAGCCTAGATTAACTTGCTGCAATGTTTGCTTAGTATCTTGTGTAAATTCTTTATCACTAAATGTCAGTTTCCTGATGGCATTATTAAGATTTATTATTTCTGAAAGTATGAATTTCTCTGTGGTAAGATTTCTAAAGATGGAATAGATAAAGAAAGAAGCAATTATTTTGGTTTTTACTAGCCACAGGATAGTCTATTCTAGGATTTAATTAAAAAACTCAAAAAGGTTGTATGCAATAACAAAGTTTTGGATTTGTTAGAAAGAAAGTCAGATGTTGGTTTTCTTTCTTCAGCCGCTTGGCCGTGATCATCTTCCCTCTGGCCAACAAGGTCACGGTCACTGCCTCAGCCTGGTCCTGTGGCCAGTACATTGTGCACTACATAGATGGTTCAGGAAGAAGGAAGATCTTAAAAAAATGAGCTTTAGAGATACTCCTCAAACTTTATATCAATTAATCACTCCAGCCTGCTTCTCCACTAAACTTTTAACCAGAGCAGCTAATAGGAGGTAAACGGATGGGTTTGAATTTCATCTCTTCTTGTTTTCTCTGCTCACTCTCTGGAAAAGGGGCTAATGAGCAGTGAAATAGCCAGGCGCACAACGCCAGAGCAGAGGAGGGCCTCCCTGTGGAGCTGCCCTGCTGGGTAATCTGCTCCTGAATTATTACAAGGTGCCCCACGGTTTTATGAAGGTGTCTGAAATATCCAGTTTCCAACATTGAGGGTAGTAAAGAGAAAAGATGGTGTTCCAATTGACATGGTGTCCACTTTGTCCATTGGATTGGAGCTGTACCCCCAAAGGAGTCTCCTTAGAGATAAAAAAAATAGAAGGCAAATGTTGATTTGCAAAATGTAACAAACCTGTTCGTGTTTACAATACAGATGCTGACACTGTTTAATCTAATAGCAAGCTGTTGCCTAAGCATCTTTCAGAGGGTAATTAAAAGGCTCCTAGATGCACCAAAACCAATTATATTAAAATTTTATTTGTAGGGAGTCCTTGAGACTTAAGATAAAAACATCAGAATTCATAACCCAGCTGAAGAAGTCTTCCTGCCACAGGCGACAGGGATACTGCCAAGGAGATCCCATTAGAGACCAGGGCTTGGTTACAAAGGTGAGGACCTCAAATCATCTTTCCTCTGAACCAAACCAGCATTACTTTAATGAGGAAGTATGGAAGGAAAAAGTTCACTATTGCAACATTATTAAGTAGAAATTAGAAGAGAGGAGTGGTTATTCCTTTGGGAAAAAAGACCAAAGAAATGGCATGGGCCTACCTGAAGAAGTTTCAGTAGCAGTAAGGCTAGGAAAGCCAAAGTTGAGAGGGCTCTGAGAAGGTGCTTTTTTTTCTGGAAAGCTGCATTCTTCAGGCACAATGAATGGATCAGGTTGTGTTTGCCGTTTGTGTGTTTGTTCTTTGCCCCCAAATCCACCAGGTCAATCTGGTTGCCCCAGCTGAATTGTAGAAGAAATGCATCAGGCAATCTGGCTGCTTGTTCTGAGACTGCCACTGACTGGCTATGTGACCTCACAGAAGTCACTTTCCTGCTCTAAGCATCAGTTTCCTAGGATCTATAAAGAGAAAGGAACATTTCTAGGTCTAAGAACGCTAAATCCTGCTGTAATAATACCTGGGACTCAGAAAATACCTACTCCTCTAACCCCCAATTAATTTGGAGAATGCTATCAGTCCTCGAAACCCCTTCTGAAATTCACAGGTATCAGTTTCTTCTTATTGTAGTTGAAGTTATGGAGAATCAGTGAGGTTAAGTGTCAGGCACAGGTGACCTTGTCACCTTTCAGAGGAGGATGGAGAACTGTGGTCCTGACTTCAGCCCCAAGCTTAAGCCATTCAGGCCAGAATTGTACGGAAAATGAGAGTCTGATGGAGTTTGATGTTTGGTCTTTTCCTTAATTAACTACATCAAATCAACTCAGTCATATGGGTCTTTCTGGTTTCTCACCAGGCCCCTTGGCCTTTTTGTTTTTTGACCAGAGTTCATCAACAGTAATTTTAGTCAAAGAAGCCATTATGGGAGTGATGCCATCTTTTTTTATTTTTTAACTTAAAAATTATTTATTTATTTATTAAAAAAAAATTTTTTTTTAACGTTTATTTTTGAGACAGAGAGAGACAGAGCATGAACGGGGGAGGGTCAGAGAGAGGGAGACACAGAATCCGAAACAGGCTCCAGGCTCTGAGCTGTCAGCACAGAACCCGACGCGGGGCTCAAACTCATGGACCGTGAGATCATGACCTGAGCCGAAGTCGGCTGCTTAACCGACTGAGCCACCCAGGCGCCCCCAAAATTTTTTAAATTTACATCCAAGTTAGTTAGCTTATAGTGCAACAATGATTTCAGGAGTAGATTTCTAAATGCCCCTTGCCCATTTAGCCCATTCCCCCTCCCACAACACCTCCTGTAACCCTCAGTTTTTTCTCCATATTTATGAGTCTCTTCTGTTTTGTCTTCCTCCCTGTTTTTATATTATTTTTGCTTCCCTTACCTTGTGTTCTTCTGTTTTGTATCTTAAAGTCCTCATGTGAGTGAAGTCATATGATATTTGTATTTATCTGACTAATTTTGTTTATCATAATACCCTCTAGTTCCATCCACGTAGTTGCAAATGGCAAGCTTTCATTCTTTTTGATTGCCGAGTAATATTCCATTGTGTATATATATACCACATCTTCTTTATTCATTCATCCATTGATGGACATTTGGGCTCTTTCCATACTTTGGCTATTGTTGATAGTGCTGCTATAAATATTGGGGTGCATGTGCCCCTTTGAAACAGGTGGTGCCATCTTTTGCTGCATCTATGGAGTGGGGGGTGTAAGGTGAGGGCCTGCATTTGTGGGGAGAACTCACTTGTCACACATTTCCTTTCTGGGAGGACTTCTTGACACCCATTATCCCAATCCCAGCCAGGGCTCTCTCTAATGTCTGTGTGAAAAGATGCACTGAGCTGAAAACCTGGGGCTCTTTCCTGGCAGTCCCCCTCCATGTTTCTTCCATACCTGTGATGACAACAAGCCAGCATTCTCACTCTGACTCTATGCCATGACCCCCAAAATGGCTCTGGGGGTTCCTGGGGGAACCTCAGATATGATCAGTACATAGGCATTTGGTGCTTTTCCTGCAGTCTCTCTCTAGCTCTAATAGGATGCCGACTCTTGTCACTGCTGCTCTAGGTCTTGCTGTGGGTCCCTAAGCCTGGAATTGAGGACCATTGAGTGTGTCACATCTGATTGCAATCCATTACTCTTGAATCAAACTTCTGTACCTCCTTTATCTCTTTTCTCAGCATAGAGATTATTCTAGAGGGTCCTTAGTTCTCCACATGACTATATCAGTTAGGTTTGAGTCTTAAGGCTCAAGCTGAAGTCTTCACCCCCACGAATTCTAGATATGGAGTCAAAGCTGGAGTACAAGCTCCTGATATGCGGTCCACATCAGAAGGGAGAACCCTCAGTTACCTCACTGTACCTCACAGTGTAAGATATCCTATTATGGAAGAGGAGGAAGGAGGTCCCCAGTTCTGTGGCATTGCTGCTCTCCCATAAAACAAGATAGGCTCCCTTTGACCAAAGTGAAAAGTGGAGAACTTACCTTTTATTATGAGGCTGTCATTTTTTTCCCTGCTTCTGCAATCCTTCAATGACTGTTACTGGAGGGGTGGTGTATCCCTAAGCTCCACCTGTCTTCCAGGACTCTTGATGGTGCTGCCTGACCTGGTATGAGCCATGGACAGCCCTGTGTTGTGAGCCTATCCTCTTTCTTTGTTCCTCACCAAATTTTACCTGTTCAGGGTTCCATTCCAACAAGATACGGCCTTTTCTGGAAAAGATGAACCATTTTTGGCTGAGATGTTCAATAATGATAGTAACTTTGTCCTATCTCTTCAGTTGGCTGTTCCTGATGGAATATGGTCAGAACTGGCAGGTGATACCCACATTTGGGTTTCAGGACTGAAGCCTTACCATGAACATGAAAATGATGGCTCACCTGGGAATGGATGGGGCTCCTGCCTGTTGAGACAATCAACAGACAATCCTTCACTTACCTCTTCACCATCCTCCAGGGATCTTAATAAACAAAACTTATGGTTGGATGACTGTTTAGACCCAGAACATGCTATCTCTCTGAAAAGGCACCATTGTCCATCTGTTAGAGTAGGAAGGCTGAGAGAAGAAATTAAGTCTGGGGATTCATTAAGTAGGCAACAGAGGAGTTGAAAATACATATAAGATACTTAACATGGTGACCTATGGAAGCCATGGAGGAAGGAGAAGTAGGTGAGGATACAAACAGACATAGGAGAGCATTGGAAATATTTGACCCTAGTTAATTTAGGAATATCTGGGTTATGGGCACAGAGAAGCTTAAGAAGTAAGGCAAGTGGGTGGAGGGAAAGGTACTGAGTGGGTTGGAATGAATGTTCTCCATAAAGGAGCCAAGTTTAAGATCACTGTTAGAAATAAGAACAAGGGCAATGGTATTCCTGTGGAAGCTCTGGATGCTCACACCCATAGCAGTCCTTGTTGAGCAGATGGAAGAAGAGATGACTGAAAGAATGAATGAATACTGCCAGTATACTCTGAGCTTACAAAGACTCATTGGGTGAGTCAGAGTTATTAATATAAATAGTTACAGTGGCAACAATATGTCCCAGTGACAGTCCTATTTTAAAGATTAACTTTAAAATCTATTTTAAAATGTTGTTCTAAATTCTATGTATGTTCTCTTTTGCATTCCTTTGAGGACTTGAGTCTGTTATTTACAATGTTTATTACTTTTAAGCATATGGGAGTACATATGATGCCTGTCCACTTTTTTCTAGAGCTAGTAAACATACTGGGAACAGGACCAGGATGATCATATTCACTCTGCTATTGACCTTGTGCAGGCTCTCCAAGGTCACTAAGGTGGTTGGATATTTCTAAGAATTGACTTGTTTTCAGCAGGAGCTGGGTCTCCTGCCTACTAACATTTGTAATCTTTCCTTACTATCTAGCCTGCTGTAAAATTACTAGTACAGTTTCCCCAGGCAATGACTTTGTGATTTTCTACTTTTTATTGATCAATAAACAGTTTTAAACCAAAAAACCCCACAGTGAGAATAGAAACTTATTTGGTACTTGTAACTACCTGCCTTGGAGAAGAAAGAGGGATTGGAAAGATAAGAGCCTCAGGCTCCTGCTGCCTTTTTGATGCCAACACCACTAGAAAAATGCAGCCATAAGTTAACAAAACAATACTGTGTCTCCACCATGCTAAATAACTGGTTGTTTCCCCTGAAATTGACCCATTGTTTCCATGACCCCTGGATATATGCAGCACCCCCTGTAAACTTCCAAGAAGGCAGGCTCTGACTGTTGTGTTCACTGCTAAGCACAGTGCCTGGCATAGAGTTAGTGTCCAGGAAACATTTGTAGAATAAATGATTGCATAAATACTATAGCGATCAGGCTTGGCACTAAGAGGGTAAATTTATCCCTCTGTTGTATTGGGACTGTTTTCCAGTAATTTCCTTGCATAAGTCTGATCTCTTCAGCTTGACTTAAGGATAGACCTTAATCCCTATGTGTTTTTTATTCTTTGTGGCAGCAAATGTAGTTTTATGATCATGGAACTATCTCTATGTAGTCATGACTATGTCTCCAATGATTATGACTTTTTGTCATCCAATTTGTCTCCTTTTGGTTTTGTTTTTGGGTAAGTAGGATTTTGAAATAAGTTTAGAAGATAAAGCAATATTTTTTAGTAAAACCAAATCAATAACCACCTAAAGACAACAGAAAATTTGTGGTTTGAATTGAAAATTGCCACATGGGCACATTTTGAAGCCTGAAAGAGGTTTCTTCTCACATTTGTTGATATCATTTGTTTAATCCAGGGAGTGTTTGGAGGTAGGATGAAGTGAAAGTATGCTTTTTGAGGGAACAATGTTGTGTCATTTTGCTTTCCTGATGAGAAATGTTGAGAAAGAGTCGATTTCTTGTTTTCTTGTTTTCTGTGGTGACATCAACTGACCAACTCTTGTAGTCTGTGTAATGCTCATAACCCAGAGGTGACAAATTCAGTGATGACAGTGGTAGGGTATCAGGAAAAAAAGGAAGGAAGGATGTAAGAACTAGTTTATAGTTCATCAAATGTTTCTTAAATAAAAAATGTGCTTTTATTCACCAGACCTGGAATCATGGCCAATGGGACCTGGAGGGACCTTGGGAATCTTTTTCAATCTGCTCATTTTACATACAAGGAAACATCCAGAGCAGCTCATGACTGTCTGAAGTCATATGGTGAGTGAGTGGTCGAGCCCTCCCACTCTGGACCCTAGCCATGATTGTGAATAAGGATCTGTCCTCTACAGTGACACCCACAGGAAACAAATATTGTTCTAGTTACAGATGGGGAGCTCAAGCAGCCATATCCCTCTGTGTCTTTCTTGGTCAGTTCTCTCCCAGGTGGGCTTTGCAGGTTGCCTGGTTCCTTGGACCCCAGTGGGGCCTTTTCCAGGGCATTGACAGGAAGCCCGGCGATGCAGCTGGGAGTGAGGTTCACTGCTGCGAGGCACACCAGGAAGGTAGTCCAGTGCCCATGGGCTCTGCGTGTCATGGCTTCAGCCCAGTAGACCCAGTAGCAGTGAGGCATAAGGCCTTTCACTCAGCCAACTGATGAAAACTCTGTCCTTTTCAAAATGTCCCAGAAAGCCAAAATAACTCCTATTTCCCACACAATGTTAGAGCAGATTTATGCCCCTTTAAGAACACATGTGGTGTAAAAAGATGAAGGGAGAGAGGGCCTAAAGTTTTACATATGGCACAAGGTAATCCTAGCCGAGTTGGCTTCTCTAAGGAGAGTGCCTGCAGGGTATAATTAGAACGGAGATAGCCATCCCAACAGATCTATACTTGAGCAAATCGTGGCTAAGACAAAATTGGAACCAAGGCTAAATTTATCAATAACAGAGTTTAAAAAAAGGAAAAGAAGACAAATGAAGTTGAAATTTCTCCTTGTTTATTTTAATGTGCAGAACATTTTCTAGCTGATTTATGCCACAGCTTCAGTGTATTTTTCATTTTTTATTTATTTTTCAGTTAATTGGATTTCCAGGCATTGCAGCCAGCCACGGCAATTGATCCCTGAAAAGATGGATTTATTGCTTAGACAGGCAGAATTCTGACAATCTTCAGAGGATGGAAAATAAAAGAAAACAGCCCATACACAGAGCACCATGGGTCACCATAGGGTCAGACCAGCAAGATATGTTACATCTGGCAGGTTTATGCTAGAACTTCAGGACAAGTAATCTTCTCATGAGATGGGCAACACCAAGACCCAAGAGAATGTTTTGTAGGGTATCGTCAGTGATCCATGCTTAAGAAGAAACATAGTCTAGGATGGAGACCCCAAGGTAGATGTTAGATCTCAGACAGATTGGACCCATGGTTGGAGAATTGGTTAAATTTGAAACAGCTCACACTTTTCGTGGTTCAATATGGAATGGGACCTTATCCTGTCTGGTAGGTGACTCATGGTGCAAAACTAATACAGAACTCATGTCTTCAGCTACTGTTTCCAGAGGGTCCTGGAAATTTGTCAGTTGAAAAGCAGCAGGACACTGCCTTTAGCTCTGCAAAGGTTTGACATACACCTGACCATTCACTTGTCCATCCATATAATAATTTTTTATTGAACCCCTACTACAAGCTAAGCACTTCATCTGGTGCTGAGCATAGAGGAATGGATAATAAAAATAGAGTTCCTACCCTTGTGGAACTTATAGCCTATTGGTCAAGTAATTACAAGTTTACTGGAAGTTCACAAAGAGGGGTTCAGGGAGCTTCAGGAGCATATTACAGGTAGGCCTACTCTTTTCTGGGGCTTGGGGAGGGTTTCCAGGAGCATATGCTATCAGCTGAGACCTGAGAGACTGAATATCCCAATGGACAATGGTCAGACCAAATATAAAATAGAACTCTGACCCATAATCTGTAGCAACTAGCCCAGCAAGCCAACCCATCATCTACAGCAACCAACTTAGGCAACCAGCCTGCTATCTGTAAGTCAGGCTATAGAAAGACCATCTCTAGCAACCCACTCCAGAAAGCCACACAATAATCCCTGTAACAAATGGCTGGGACTTGATTAATAACAAACAGTTTCCCTAATTTCTGTCCTGACTTCCAACTTAGGATCAACCAGAGAAAGCCAAATATGTACACTTAACCAATCACATAGGATGTTCCACTCTAGTTATCCTGCCTACTATTGGTTTCTCATACCAATAGCTTCCAGTCAGGGCACACCTGAAGCCTTCTCTTTTTGCATTATAAGACTTTCCTGGGGTGCCTGGGTGGCTCAGTCAGTTAAGCATCTGACTTGGGCTCAGGTCATGATCTCTCAGTTCCTGGGTTTGAGCCCCACATCAAGCTCTGTGCTGACAGCTCAGAGCCTGGAGCCTGCTTCAGATTCTATGTCTCCCTCTCTCTCTGACCCTCCCCTGCTAGTGCTCTGTCTCTCTCTCTCTCAAAAATAAATAAACATTAAAAAAAAAAAGACTGTCCCACTCCTCTGCCTGCTTTTGAGTCTGCCAAAACCCAAGTGATAGTGGTTGACTCCCTTGATATAGCAAGCTCTGAATAAATAGCCTTTGCTTGTTCTCATTTGGTGGGTCTTTGTTTATTTCACAAACCTCAATGAAGAATGAACATGTGTGGGCCAGGCAGTCATGGGGAAAAGAGTATTCCAGGAGAGGAACAGCACTTGCAAAGTCCCTCAGACAGGAAAGATTAAGGTATACTCTTTAAACTGGAGAATTGAACATGACCAAAATGTGGAAGGTGAGGGAGAGACTGGCATGAACTGTAGCTGGGGATAAGGTTTGGGGTAAAGGGGTTGAGATCATGCAGGGCCTTGTGAGCTATGTTGATGATTTTGGCCTTTATCCTAACCAGAGTCTCTTTTATGGTGGATGCACAGGGTTTTCATCTTAACTAGTAAGTTTCCATTGTGACTGATCTCTAGCTCCCGTCTGCTGCTGTTTATGTGAGCTCCTACTTCCTATCTGAAGGCCCAACTGCTTTGAGACTTCCTTGTTTTTGTGCGACAGATGCAAAGAGATCTTGCTGTGTGAGTTCTGCTCATTGTAAGGACCAGCTTCCTTGACCTTCTGGGCAGGGGTGAAGTAAGTCCTGGCTTGTCTAAGCTCCTTTCTGGGACTGTTCCCAACTGACCCTAGGGAGAAAGGTCAATGTAGCAAAGACTGAGACTTATCCCCATATCTGTTCTCACCTTTATCTATAGTGATAGAATATATGGCCAGTGAGATTAGAGACATTTCTCAGTCTTCTGTGAAGCTCAGTAATAGACTCTTTGTCCAAGGTTGGGCTGATGGAATATGAGGGGAAGTGATATATGCAACTTCTGGAACATGTACTCAAAGGAAGAGGGCATGCTCTTCCCTCCTTGCCAGCTGGATTGTAGAGGGGGTACTGGGGAGCCATTTTAGACCAGAGATGGTGGGGCAACCAGAAAGAGTGCCATGATTGATAGAGACTGCTTACATCTGGAAGTTTAGGCAAGATAGAAATATATGTTGATCTTTTCCAAGTCACTATTATTTCATTCTCTGCAACCACAGATGACCTATATCTTAATTCAGTGGTTCTCAAAGTGTAGTCCTGGAACCCATGGGGGGGATCTCTGAAACTCTTTCATGAGGCTCACAAGGTTAGAGCTATTTTCATAATCGTACTGAAACTTTATTTGCCTTTTTCACTTGTTCTTTCACAAATGTATAGCTGAGTTTTCCAGAGGCCACATGATGAGCAATATCATACCAGGTTGAATGCAGAAGCTGGATACACTAACATAAGCCAGATATTAAAGAGGTTTTCAAGGGTAAGAAAACAATGCCACTCTTCTCAATGAAAGTTTTTTTTTTGAAAATATAGCTTTTTAAAAAAATTATTTATGTTTACATGCTTATTATTTTTAAACAAGCTAATGAAGAAACATTAAAAAAATTTCTCCATTTTAATTTCTAATGTTAAAAATGGGAGGATGTAACCATTTACACAAAAACACTTTGGTGTTGTCAATAACTTTTAAGGGTATAAAGAAGTAAAAGATGTTGGAGAACCATTGCCCTAACTAAAGGTCGTTTGAAGCTTCCTCTTGATGAGCAACTCTATGTCCCATGCACCTATGATTTTTGGTGTCACCTCGGGTGGTCACCACACTTTCCTCTTTCTGTATCCCTTCTGATCTCTTCTCTCTTGGTGTCCTTTAACTATCCAGGAATTGACTTCAGTTTATATAGAATTGATTGGATATTTCATACACTCACTCAGTAATGAAGCACCTAATACAGGCTAGTGATTGCGCTTGGTGGGGGGGTCAAGGATGACCACAAGAACATGGCTGCTTCTTTGGTTTGGCTCACAGTCTAGCAGTGGAGAGAGGCTGTAAATAACTAGTGGCAGCCCAGGCACTCATAGGGGATTGTATAGGACAGGGAGGTGATCCAGGAAAGGAGATGATCATCTCTTCCTACGGGGAAGTGGGGCATAGTGGGTCAGGGAGGTTTTAGGGCAGAGGTGACTTTGAGGGAACACGAAAAAGAAATAAAAAGCAGCAAATTTATATGTAAGGAATGCAAGGAGGGAGAAGGGCATGCAGCTGAGGAAACAGCAAGAGCAAAGGCACAGTGACTTCATGGGGCAGGGTGTTTTTAGAAAAGTCCAAGTGGTTTGTTATAGGATGAGAAGCTGGGAAGGGGCCAGGACCCATTAAGTAATGGTAAAAAACTTGACCTTTATTCCTAAGACAGTGGGAAATCATGGAATAGTTTTGGGCATATTCACCTTTTGAACTGTAGTAAAGGTTCTTCAACTTGTTTAGGGGCTCTGTTCACTTGCTTCCAAGAGATGCTGCAGTGCTTGGCATGACTGATGGGTGGGGCCTCTCTAGAGAGAACCCTTTTCAGGCTCCTAGCAGTCCATTAACAGCCCTTCCATTTTTTTGTGGAGTGGTACAAATGATTCTGAGTATGGATGGCAAGATATGTGTCCTTTTGATTCATCGGTGTACATGAACCACCCAGGCATTAGTCTCTATACTCTAGAGAGGGAGGGGCTATACAATAATTAGAAAGAGCTATCTTTACCTTTAATTATGACTACTTAGAAGTTATAACTAATTATAACTTTATGTTTGTAACTAATGACAATATTTTTGAGCACTTAAAATATAGACACTTTTTATGCATACAGCATGTATTAATGCATGTAATCCTCACAGCCACCCCTTCAGGTAGGTCCTATATTATCCCCCTTTTTATTATAGGGTATTGAGGCATGGAGAGTTTATGGGATTAAATAGTGCAGTCTGGACCCTGAGGTTGCACTCTGGACTATGACCCTGCACTGCCTTCTGGTAAGGAGTAGGAAACTCCATGGAACAGGTTGGGGGATCTGCAAGAGGCTGGAGGTTCTACAGGGTAAGTTCATTCCGGTAAGAACTTTTCCCTCCTCACCAAGGCCAGAGTGACTGGAGAATACATGGGTTAGAAGCCCAACCAGCAGTTTCAGTATTACCTGGGAACTTTCTAGAAAGGCAAATTCTTAGGCCTTCAGACCTACCGAATCAGAAACTCTAAAGTTGGGGCCCAGAAAACTGTTTCTAACAATCCCCCTGAGAGGTTTTGATGCATAATAAAGTTTGAGAACTTTTGGATTTGAGATACATTTTTGGGTAGGGGTGCGGGAGGGATGGAAGGAGGGAGCCTAAAGCTCTTTTCTGAGGTTGTTGCCATCACCAGAGTAAGAAATCAGAGCCTGAAATCAAATCCTCAACATGGGCTGCACTTTAGAATCATCTGGGGTAACTTTTATTTTATTAAAAAAATTTTTTTTAATGTTTGTTTATTTTTGAGACAGAGAGAGACAGAGCATGAATGGGCAAGGGTCAGAGAGAGAGGGAGACACAGAATCCGAAGCAGGCTCCAGGCTCCAAGGTGTTAGCACAGAGCTCGAGGCGGAGCTCCAACTCATGGACTGCGAGATCATGACCTGAGCCGAAGTCAGACACTCAACCAACTGAGCCATCCAGGTGCCCCATCATCTGGGGTAACTTTTAAAACATATCAGTGCACTGGTTTCACCACAAACCTATTTGATGAGAATCTCTGGGTGACAGAACCTTGCCATCAGTTTTTTAAGAAAAATTTCCCAGGTGATACTAATGTGCAGCCAGGGTTAAGAATCAGTGGTTCTAAAACTTGAAGACGCATCAAAATTTCCTGGAGGGCTTGTTGAACAGAAGCTATTGAGCTCTACTCCCAGAGTTTTTGATTCAGTAGGTCTGGGCTGGAGCCTGAAGATCTGTATCTCAGGTCCCAAACAATGCTGATGCTGCTGGTCCAGGGACCATACTTTGGGAATCACTGCCTTACATTTTCATCAATAGCCCTAGCAGGTTGAGCAGAGCAGAGGCTCTGGAAACTAAACCCAAAATAGGAACCGGAGGTCCCCCTCTTACTACAGTTAGCTGAGCCAAGCCAATGTGTCTATGATGTGATTGATCTCGATGAAGTGAAAGTTTTAGTTAATTTCCTATATTTTTACCTGCTAGACATATTTATTACTTAAATTTTTAGATGTAAAATTTGTTTTTCCCTAATTACAGTGGCTGCTTGAAATTTGACAAAGAAAGCCTGATTTTCAGAGATTTCTCAGTTTTGTCCCTTAAAGGATTTCCCCTACATGTGAACTTGCAGAATGCAAGTCCTCTGAGGGGAATGCTAAGGTTTGAGTTCTCATTTGAGATCTGTAGTCAGAAATCAGGCTTTTAGAACGTTCATAGTTATGGGGCATTCAACATAATACTCATTGCTCAAACAACTTCTTAAAATAGTCCAAGGCAATTTAACTTTTATTTCCTCTATAGAGCTTGTCACCATTTATTAATCTTAATTTCCCTCAGCATCACATGTCAGATGAGAGACTGATTTTTCTCTTCTGTTTCCATAACATTAATATTTAAATGGCAGAGCGTGACACTCATAAACAGCTACGGAGGAGTGGGGTGATATTTCTAGGAAGGAAAACCTAGAATAAGTGCCATATAAAGTCTTTTCCCTTAAAAATGTCCAAAACAAAGCCAAGAAAACATGCAGGTGCACCTTGAAGCACAGAATAGAAAGATGAAGAGGCATTGCCTGTGAAATGAATAATATTATGTAAAATGAATGACATTGTTTCAGAGATTTCCATTATAAAACTGAAGAAGCACTGGGGAGGTAGAGGCGGAAGGCTGTGCAGGTGGAGATGCTGGCAGAAATCTTTCTACTTTGAACACGAATTCAGCTCACAGAAGAATCCAAAGCACGTTCTCCGCTTGGTTTGTGGCTCCAGGAGGGAATTCAATTTTATTACTTTAGATATCTATTTGGCATCAGTTATGTGCTAGGCTCTGGGCTACAGGTGGCAGGAACACCAAGATGGATGAGGCAAAACCTTAACCTTCAAGCAGCTGGTAGAGAGGATCAGGCATAAGCCCTAGTCCCAGGAGACCTGCGCTAAGGAGAGATGTAAACAAAGTGGTGGGGCACATCCCAGAGGGCAGAGGGGGGGATTAGGAAGGCATTGAAAGGAGTTTTGAAAGACAAGAGTCTTAACAAATGTAGATCGGATATTTGGGTAAAGGGAGCAGTACTGATTCACTGTACATTTCCAAAGTATTCACTGAGCTCTTACCTCATGTCAGGTACTACCCCGGGTTTTAGGGATGTCAACATGAATAAGATTTTTTTCCTGCCCTCAAGGAGTGGGGAAAATAGGCAAGGTCAATTATAGTAGGGCAAAGGCTTCCTGAAGGAAGTGATGTCTAGGCTGAGTCCTAAAGGGTGAGTGGAGGTTAACCAGAAAATGATGGAAGGAAGTGGAGAAGGGAAAGCACTCTATTCAGAGAGGGAAGAGCAGGTACAAAACCTTGAAGAGAGGGTGTATCAGGCATTTGTGGAACTGCAAGACCCCCCCGCCCCGGGGTGGGGAGCATAGAGTGTTAGAGCAAGGAGAACAGGAGACGAGGCTGATATGGTATGGGGGCCAGAGCAAAAAGGGCCTAGCTTTTGGACATTTGCCCATGCAAAGCATTTAGGTTTTTCCTATGAATTATGGGGAACCATTAGAGGATTTTAATTTGGGCACTGTATGACCAGATTTAAAGTTTAGAGAGACTGGCATGGAAGAGGGTTTGGTAGAAGGCAAGACCAGATGCAGGTGATGGTTTAGGAACTTACGGCAGTAGGACAGGTGTGACATGATGGGGGTTGCTAGACTGGGTGGAAAGGGGGGTTAGGTTAACAAACTAGAGCCAATAGACTAGTTGCCTGAGAGGGTGTGTGGTAGGAGAGAATAAAAAATGACTCCAAGTTTTTTGGTATGGGCCACATGGATGGTAGCACCACTAGAAAGTTAGAAAATGAAAGAAGAGTAGGCATCAGTTGAGAAATGAGACTAGATGGTGAGTTATGGGCACATTGAATTTGAGGCACTTGTGGAACATTCAGATCAAGAAGTACAAAATTCACAGTTGGATGCATGAGTCAAGATAGAGATCTA